>NC_090921.1:846040335-846664085 GCF_040938575.1 Ambystoma mexicanum | reverse complement strand
GTTTCACTGAACAATCTCGAAGGAAGTGTCCAGACTTCCCACAGTAGAGGCACAGCTGTAACTGTCTTCGCCTTTCTCGTTCCTTTTGAGTTAAAGGTCCTTTCACGATGCCTATCTGCATGGGTTCCACGGAATCATTTCCTTTAGCAGGGTTTTGAGTCTTTGAGAACGTCCGGGTTTCAAATCTGGAGCGATCGGCCTTTCTGTTCTGTAGTTGATGATCTAATTGAACTACTAGGTCGATATAATCGGAGCACTCTTGCGGAGGATTTACCACCTGTGCTAAGACATCTTTAAGTTCTCCACGTAGCCCCCTGTGGAAAAGCGTGATCCTCTTGTCTACTGGCCACCTGGTTTCAACCACCAGTCTGTTAAAAGATGCTATGTACGCCAGGAGATCTTGGTTACCTTGTCTTAGCGATAGGAGTTCATTGTCCAAGGCCTGCCCTTGTGAGTGTCGTGCGAACAACTTTTCCATACTGGCCTGAAAGTCTTGGAAGTTTTGGAGGACCGGATCATCCTGTGTCACTAAAGGAATGGACCAATCAGCCGCATTGCCACTAAGATAGGAAAGTACAAACGCTACTTTAGCTTGGTCAGTTGGGAATGCAGCGGGTCTACACAAAAAGTGCAAGCGGCATTGGTTGATGAATACTGCGTAGCGTTTAGGATCACCTGAGAAACGTTCTGGTGGAGCCAGGGGCACATTCCCTGGCAGATTAATCTGCACCGGATTGCTTGAGGTTGTAAGTGGATAATTCCCTCCCGAGGTAGGCAAAGGTGCTTGCCCAGCTTGAATTTGTAGCAATTGCCTGGCCAGGTCGTCCGCTCGCTCTTTGGAAACGATCAATTCCCTTCGTAAGGCATTTGTTTCTTGACGAGATGCATGTACCTCGGCCCTCAGCTCCCCAAGCAATTGGGCCAATTGGTCTGTATCCGAGGTTTCCATTGCGCCTGGGTGGGATATTTGTGGTAGGCTTCGCGTTCTGTAACGCTCACCTGAATCCCTCGGAGGGTGGGTCTGGTCTGGGCGTTCTCCGAACCTTCCAAAGTCACTCGCAGGTCTTTGGCACCACCCTGGAAGGGCCCCCTCCTTACTGTGATCTTAATCTGGAGAGTGAGATGTCTGCGGGCAGAGAAGAAACAGGGGTTAACGTCTGCCTGACGGGGTTTCGGCCCTTTCCCCTTCCTGACACTCCTACAACTCTCCTAGGCCGCACGTGCTCACCTTAGGTAGGTATAAGCGGCGCTCTCCATCCTGCGTCTGTGCAGGGGTGCTGTAGCCAGTTACTTCACTGGACGATAGTTCAGCCTTTTATTGCGGAGGTAGAGTCCAGAAGGCAAGACCGTCGTTAGCTGCACGAACGGTGAGTGCCTTATATGAGTCTTTTTATTGTCCTTTCAGAATCTTGCCTCTTTGCAGGTCCGGTATGCTGATCCGGTAAGTGGAGAAGTCCGGAGTTTTTGCAGGCAAGTAAAAAGTTCATCTGAAGTTAAATGCACTTTTAAAAGTCTTTTTCCCCTTTCTTTCAGGTCGCGGTGCAATCGGCGATGAAGACTGATGCCGAAGGATAGTGCCGGAGGATGGACAGGTATCACCACTTAAGGCACGTGAGTAGAAATGGAGTCCTGAGCTCTAATAATGTCCTTCTTGTATTTTACAGGTACGGACAAATGGCGCTGAACGGAGCTCGCGGAAACCGTGGCACAGGTAAGCAGATATCACAGAGTTATCGCTAACCTGTATTCTTTGTAGTTGCAGATGGCTGGAGAACGAAGAATCGCGGCACGAGGCCTTGGAAGGCGCCGGAAGGTGGTAAGAGCAGCTCTGGTACTTTCTCGTGCTACTCTAATGTTCTCGTTTTCCTTTTCAGATGTCGCGGAAGGCTGGAGCTGGATTCAGGAAGGTAAATTGAAGATTTTCCTGTTTTCAGGTGCAGAAGAAGAAGATCAGCTGGAGCCGACACGGTGAGTGTCCTGCTGCTATTGCAGAATAACGCGAAGCACGTGAAACCAATCGGGTGTGGTTTAAATAGCCTTCCGTAGTGCTTAGGCGTCTTCTTCCACAGCTTTCAGAGGTAAGAAAAGAGTTCCAGTATGTAATTCTTGGGAGTGGTGCTGGCCCCACCCAGCAGTTAAAGTAGTCCCAGCAGGATTGGATGAAGAGTTCATCCTGCAGGTAGGAAAGCAGCATGGTCTGCAGGAGGTAAGTCCACCCAAGCACCAATCCTTTTTATATGAGCCGGCGCTTCCAGTGCCGGGACTGGGTCCCTTTATGAGCATGAGCCTGGCGCCGCTGGCGCCAGGACAAGGTCCAAAAGGCCCCCACGGGGGCCGGCTTGTGCCTGGAATAAGGGTCATGACCTTGCTTCCAAGGATGTTGGGCTAGGTCTGACACCTTGGAGGCAGTGGTCATGACAGCTGCTGGCAGGAAGAGGCTCAGATTGCTCTTGGCTCAGCAAAACCTAGGAGGCGGGGCTAGACTGAAATGTGTATCTGGAACAGTACAAAATATAGTTTTGAGAAAAAGAGTCATAAAAAACTGTGCCAAACTGGTAAACATCTGGAATTTATAGGTTATTAAAATGAAAAAGTCACTCACATTTTAAAACTACTATGGAATTTGTGCGATATTCAGAGACTGAACCACTAAAAATGATGATATTGTAGCAATTGTGATAATGCTAGGAATATGAAAATTTACAGGCGTATGCCCAGGTGGTATGTACATGCATGTGGAAAATTTTGTACAGATCTGACACTGGGTAACCAACCAAAAGCGAGAAAAACTGTCAATTGTGAACCTAAACTCTTAAGAAGATAGGACTCTGATGGATACGTGCCTTATTTAATTTGGGATGTGAATATGTATTATTAGTAAGTTGGTGATATTGTAAATATGCTTTATATGAAAAATATGTTTTCTGTGTAGAAACAAAGGGGAGACTTTTCCCTGGACCATAAACACAGCGTCATCGTGACACATCATGACACACTGATTTCTTCTCAAATCAGGAGAGAGGGAATACTTTGACCAATCAGTTTCCTAGAGGGTGGGGTAAGATAATCAGCCTATCCACCCCTTTGGGAAATACATAAATAGGGACTTTTGAGGACCTGGACACACACACATTCACCCATAAACTGATTTACTGGTGAAGGGCTCTGAAGGAGAATCAAGATCCAGACTCCGGAACTCTGAAAGCATAAGGCCCAATCCTAAAGCTGAACCCTTCTCAGCTGGCCTTTAAAAATCTTGCAAACTGATTTTAACCCCAAACTTCCAAGGGGCACAACCAATTCAAGAGCCGGGCTGTGCTGTTTTTCTGCTTCTAGCCAAGAACCCTTGCTACAACCCAGAGATCCAAACCAGTAGAGCAGAGCTGTAAGCCAAAACCAACCCGTCAGATCCAGTCCAAGAGGCCGTGCAGAGACCAGAGTGCCTTGCTGAGTGCAGAACCAAGCGCCTGAATCCTGTCCGGTGGCAAGCAGATCCCAGTCCAAAACCCTTTGACCAGACCCTGACGGGACTATTCCAAAACCATAGTTGTGAGTATTTAGCATAGAATTGTCCATAGCCAATCTCTTATCCTTAAGTAATCTAATCCTACCCATTCTATCATATCCAGAACTGCATTGTAGAACCTCGTTTGTCTTTCCTGAATCCTTCTCTCATCCACATAGTCCTGGGATAATTGTAGTGATAATCATCTTTGCGCTAATATATATTTGCTGAAGGGGGCGTGGCTTGGAAGCCATGTGAGAGGACGCGCTCTTGGAAGAGCTCCTGAAGATCCTGCATTTATCCTGTGTAAAAGTGCATTGAGACTAACTTTCGCGAGTCAGGAACGAAGGAACCCGTCCATGAATGTATGCTGCATAAATATTGAGGAGCTGAATCCTTCGTAAGCCCGGCAACAACAGAAAAATTGCGATCGAAGATCCGGGAGTCACGGCCCGGACGGAGGGAAGATGGCGGCCATGCCGGACAACGGAGGAGATACATGCGGGGCGATGAAGAGGCATTCTCGTAGTGATCGGTGGCAAAGTAAGCTGTGAAGTGTGAGAATGGCCTCTGGGAGAGAACCGGCGAGTCTCGGTGGGCACCGATTACTTATCACGGGCTTTGGACAGTGACGGTCAGTGGTCGGCACTAGGACCCACCCGAGCTGACCACCCGCCTTGGGTGCCGGAGCATCGCGTGCTGGTCAAGCGGCAGCCTTGGGACGGAGGGCCCACATTGTGTAGGAACTCGCTGGTAGGGACCCAGTCGAGTGGCGGAAGGAGTGACTGCGGAGGTACACTTGGTGCGGGAGAAGCGACTCGCTCCATTGCGAGCGGAAGGTGGGCTCCTCTCTCCCGGGGTGGGGGTGAGGCGGGAGTGTACGGGCCCGCGACATACAGTGGTGGTGGAATGGCGAATAAATCCGTCAGACAGAAAGTGAAACAACCCACATTGGATGAGTTTACCAAGACACCACCAGGCCCAGAAAGTGCTCGGAGCAAGGAGAAGCCATCTGCAGGCGGCATGGCCGCCGCTAGCCCAAATCAGGACGTGTTAGTTGCGCTCGCAGAATTGAAAGCGGATTTGAAAACCGCTTGGGAAGCCAAGCTCGAAATGGTGGTGGCGGACCTGAAAACAGTGCTTGACCTCAAAGTGGGAGAAGTTCGGGAGGAGGTGAACCTACTTCGACAAGATGTGAGGACTCTGTCGGAGCGCACGGAGAGCCTGGAAAAGGAGGGGAGCGCCAACACGGCAGATTGCGCCTCACACAAGGCCGACCTGCATGTCTTGGAACAGAAAGTGCGCAACCTGGAGAACAGGGCCGAAGAAGCAGAAGGGCGCGCCCGGAGGAATAATATCCGTGTAGTGGGCATCCCGGAAGGATTGGAGGGTCACAACCCCACGGACTTCATTGAGAATATGTTGCTCCAAGAGATCACTGGGGGAGTGCTGTCGCAGGGTTTTGCGGTGGAGCGAGCGCATAGAGCATTGGCCAGGAGGCCTCCGCCGGGCGGTCCGCCCAGGCCAATGATAGCCAAAATCCTTAACTACCGAGACAGAGAGAGGATTTTGGAGCATTTTCGCAAAGGAGGAACCATCAAGAGGGGGGAGGCCACCATAACGGCCTACCCAGACTACACCATGATGGTGCAGAGGAGTCGGATGAACTTTGCAGCGGTCAAAAGGAGACTTAGAGAGGCGGGGAAGAAGTATATGCTCCTCTACCCGGCCAAATTGAAGGTGATCCACAACAACAGATCCTTGTTTTTCGAGTCGCCTGAGGAAGCCATGGGTTGGTTGGACATGCAGGGCAGCCCCCAGGAGCCGGAGGTCCAGGCTGATGAAGGTGGCAATAAGAGTTAAGTGCGCTACGACGATAAAGAGTGCAGCCAGAAGACTATGGGACTTGAATATAGTTACTGTTATGGCCGGGGGAGGTCGGGCCTGGAACTGAATGATCAATGCACTGTTTGCACCGTACCTGTGGTTATACGAAGGAGCCTTTCGGGGCTAGTCCATTCACCCCCATTTAGTGTTTTTTAGTTAAGTGGCCGTTAGGGCGACTTTACCCTACTGGGCTCTGTGTGTAACAGCCAGAACTAGATGTGGGGGGGCCTGAGTTCCCGAGGTGGAGCTGGGCAACAGTTGGGGAGGGTGTTGGGGGGACGGGTGGGGGGAATGGGGGGTGCGGGGAAAGTTGGGGTGTACATAGCGTTGGGGAGTTTAAGTTTGACCGCGAGCCCTGGGAGTACATTTTGGATGAGATATCTGGACGGCACGGATGAGCGGGGTGGGTTGGGGGGGAGTGGGCAGGATACCAGTGAATTATGGGGGAGCTAAAATTGCTAACATGGAACGTCAGGGGTCTCAATAGCTATCTAAAACGGAATAAAGTCATGCTATACTTGAGAAGGCAAAAGATAGACATCGCATTGTTGCAAGAAACGCATTTGACCCGAGATAAACTGGAGCTGGTAAAGAAAAAGTGGGGTGGAACGGTGGTGGGATCCACGTACTCGGCTTATGCCAGAGGTGTACTGATCTGGGTGGCGCCACATGTCCCGTTTCAACTGAGGCAGGAAATCTTGGATACTGAGGGGCGCCTGGCTATGGTAAGAGGGGCAATCGAGAATAAAGAGATGTGTGTAGTGAACACGTATGCCCCGAACCAGGGCACGGCAGAGTACTATCGGACTATGAGTGCCAGCCTGAGCTGGTGTGTTGGGAGTGCGGTGTTCTGGGGAGGGGATTTTAACTGTGTGTTGGAGCCGGGGATGGATAGATCCGACGATAAAGTGACTAGGCCCGCCCCGGCAGCCCGGGCGCTGCGGACGCTGCTGCGAGACTTCGAGCTCGAGGATGTGTGGAGGACTAAGCACCCCAATGTGAGACAGTACTCACACTACTCGGCCCCGCAGCAGTTGCACACCAGGCTTGATTATATCTTTGCCACATCGGATGTCTTGACAGAGGTGTCCAGGGCGGAATATAAAGCGAGGGTCCTATCGGACCACTCGCCATTGGTGGTGGGTTGGCAATATGGCCGCCCCAGAGCGCGGATCCCGACGTGGCGTCTGCGCGCAGAGGCGCTTAAAGACCAGGTTTTCAGGGAAGATATGCGGGAGGAAATAGCTAGTTATTTCGATACCAATACTGGCAGCGTTGATTCGGCGGGAACTCTGTGGGAGGCTTTTAAGGTTGTGATGCGAGGGGTGGCGATTGCCAAATCGAAAGGCTTGCAGAATGGGGTCCTGGTTGATTTACAGAGGGCAGAAAGCCAGTTGGAACGGGCGTTGAAGAGCGAGCCCATAGACAACGAGCTGGTGCTTAAACTGCAACAGCAGTGTACGGAACATTGGGGGAGGCTCTGTAACCTAAACTATAAAAAATATATTGAGAGACAACACGCGGGAGGAGACAAAACGGGCCGTCTCCTGGCATGGCTATATAAGAAAGAAACCCCGAGACCCCCGATTAGGACGATTACTAGAGAGGATGGGAAGCAGATAGATACCCAAGAGGGCATAAACGAACAATTTGTGAATTACTATAGGGAATTGTACGGGGATCCGGGTGGCGGTGACCGGGAGGATATGCTGGAGACCCTGCAAGATATTGGGCTGCCCAGGATAAGCACGGAAGAAAGAGAGGAATTAGATGCCCCGATAACATTGGAGGAGTTGGAGGCGGTTGTCCGGCAACTACCCACTAGTAAGACCCCAGGGACGGACGGCCTGCCCAGCGAATTTTACAAAACCTTTGGAGCGGAAGTGCTCCCCCCGATGCTTGATATGCTCAATGAGGCGTTCGAGACGGGGAGGTTGCCGGAATCGCTCAGAGAGGCGGTCATTGTACCGCTCCCTAAGCCCAATAAATCCAGGCATAGTTGTGGGTCGTACAGGCCAGTATCTATGCTGAATCAGGACAGCAAGATACTAACGGCTGTCCTGGCAAACAGACTGCGGAGGGTGATAGGCAAACTGGTACACCCGGACCAAACAGGGTATGTCCCGGGGAGGAATATTACCCAAAACCACAGACGCCTCCACCGGGTGATAGAGATGGGATCCATTAGCGACGGGGAAATGGCGATAGTGTCGTTGGATGCTGTAAAGGCCTTCGATTCGGTTAATTGGGGGTGGCTGCTGACGGCCTTGAGAGAATACGGACTGGGTCCAAGATACGTTAGATGGGCGGAGCTGCTGTATAGTGCTCCACTGGCCAGGGTCCGGACGGGGGCAATCATATCCGAGAGATGGCAACTCAGCAGAGGCACTAGACAGGGGTGTCCTTGGTCCCCGATGCTGTATATCCTGGCCCTGGAACCCCTGGCACTGTACCTGCGGCAGCAGTACGACATTGTGGGTATTGAGATTGGGAGGGAAAAGCATCTGATATCCCTGTATGCGGACGACTTGTTATTGTACCTGAGTCATCCGGAGGAGAATTTACAGTATATCCTGGACGTGATGGGGAGATATGCGAGGTTGTCAGGCATAGCGGTCAACCCCCAGAAGTCGAACATTTTCCCATTGGGCTGCTATACGGGTGTCCCCATAGAGAGGCTGCCGGTGCTACAGGTGCCCTGGGCAGTTAACACGTTTCGTTACCTGGGAATAGATGTCTACCACACGGTAGAGAAAGAACATAAGTGTAACACTGAGATGGCTGTTGAGAAGATACGCGCATGCATGAGTTTCTGGCAGAAGTTGCCCCTGGCGATGATGGGGCGTGGAGCAATGATTAAAATGGTGGTTCTGCCTAGGCTGCTACACTACTTTAGTAACATCCCATATATGATCCCTAAGGGTTTTTTTGCTAAAATAAATGGGGTTTGCAGAGAGTTCCTGTGGCATGGCACTCGAAACAGGGTAGCACTCTGGAAGTTGCAGAACTCTCATGAAAAAGGGGGAGTTAGACTCCCAAACTTTGAGGCTTATTACATAGCGAGCCAACTACAGTTTGTATCCAAATGGCTTTCCGACGAAGAGACCCCAGAACTTAGATTATTCGGGCATGATTGTGCCCCATTTTTCCTGAAGGAAGTCATTTGGTTGCCAGAAACTGTTACGAGAAAGTACCCGGCGATGGTGAGGCTGGGATGGAAGATGTGGAGACGAGCATGCAAACTGATGGGAGACCCACTCCCGTGTTCTCCGCAGATTCCACTAGTTGCCCTGGCGGGGGTAGACGGACAGCTGAGGGGGATTATTAGGACCTATTGGGAATCTGTGGGGTTGGTGACATTGGGTGATGTGTGGCAGGAGGGTGCCATCAGAGCGTTTGAGGAACTTAGCGGGGAGGTTGGATTACATGGAGGCCAATATGTAACATACCACAGATTGGGGAGGAAAATTCGGGAACTATGGCCTGAATTTACCTTGGCAGACGAATCGGAGGTTACGCTGGAAGGGATATACGACACGACGGAAGGGGGACATGAGATCTCTAGGTTGTATGAGATGGTGATGTTGAAGGTTGGGAAGGAATTGACAGGCCTACGATCGGAATGGGAGTGCGAGGTGGGGACCCAGATGGGAGATGGGATGTGGGAACGGGCTCTAAGATACCACAGGAAAGTATCTCGAAATGCCAGACTGCAGCAGGTACAGCTATATGTCACGCACAGAGCGTATATGACCCCACTGCGGATATCCAAATTCCGGAATGCGGGCAGACAGGCGTGCCCTAAATGCGACGAAGAAAATGCGGACATGACGCATATGTTCTGGGCATGCCCAGTGATCGAGGGGTTCTGGAGGGAGGTGGCGCGCAAGCTAGGAGAGAAAGGGGTCACGCTTGCCATAGACACCGCCTGGGCATGCCTGCTGGGTGGGTTTTCCAGACCTAGGAAGCAGAAACATGTGTGTAAACTGAAAGACTTGGCGTATGTGCTGGCCAAACGGAGAATAGCCATGGGCTGGAAAAAATGTAGCAAGCCACGGGTTGAGGTGTGGTGGAATGACCTACAGAAATGGGCGGAGGCCGAGACAGCAGTGTGGCAGGAGGCGAGTTGTATGTCTTGGGAGGAGGAACTGGCCTCTTTGATGGCATGGAGGACTTTGATATCTTGCATATTTGGGACAGGGATGGCTTCGGGAGGGTCGGATGACAACGAGGCCCGCTCATGTGCGGCAGATACGGAATGTGACATGGAAACTGGCTCGCGAGGGGGGAGGGATCAGGGAGGTAGTGCGCACTAATGATTAAATGCTTTATTGTAATATTGTTAATTGCACTACGGTTTGGTTTGTATTGTTGTTTGTGTTGAAAAATCAATAAACTTTTTTAAAAAAAAAAAATATATATTTGCTGAAGAAAGGCAAGTGTCGCAGCGGGCAAAGATCAGACAGAGGCGCCTCTGGACTGGTGGCTGTTCCGTTGGTATCTCGCATCTTCATAGCCCCTTAGTGTAAAGACAATTCTTGTTTGTAATCTTCAAAAGTGCATCTTTCATTTGAAATCTTGACTCTTTTTGAGAAAAATCCACCTTTACTAAAACCTCTGTAACTTTTGAAATTAGTGTCAGATTGAAGCTAACTGTCATGATGCCTACCCCCAGGCATCCGGACCAAGCCCATCAGCCCCGGGAGCAGGCATCTAGACATTTAGTAAAACCTCAGCATCCCCGGCTAGGGGCTATCTGGGTTCAGTCCTGGCGCCTTAGGCGCCAGGCTCATAGTAGAAATCAGTCCTGGCGCCTAAGGCGCCAGGCTCATAGTCATTACTTACCTCAGGCAGACCATGCTGCAAATGACTCCAATCCAACATGAAGCCTGAAAGGGACTATTTTTCTACAGGGACTATTTTTTACTCGGGTGTGGTTCTAGGGACTTCTTACCTGGGACTACTTTTGAGGCTATTTAAACCACGCCCGACCAGCAACACACGCTTTGCATTATTCTGCATCCAGCAGCGTAACGCTCACCGTGCCTGCAGCCTGCATCCAGTCTTCTGCCACGCCCGCATCGAATCGGAGCTCCTAAAACAAAGAGGAAAGAAAGGGACAAGGTTAGAAAACAAACTTATTTCTATTCCACACCTGATTCTGGATCCATCTCGTCTGCAGACCTGTAAAGAACATCATTTCTGCACGCGCCGCACCTCCAGCTGCAGCGCCGCGCCATACTCACCAGTCTTCACAGCATCCTTCAGGTCGGCGCTGCCTCCATCATTTCTTCGCCGAACTTCGGCACCTAGGAGACAAAAGAAAACCACAAGGTGAGCCGAGGGAACCAACAAATATAATTCTTACCACCATAGACTTACCTGATTTAGCACCGGAGGCATCCTTTTGTGACTCTCCATATTTTCACGTGCCGCATCTGTAAAGAGAGACAAAACAACACGTTTTCCACGTGCAACATTTACCGGACAGCGCTGGGTAATACAGACTCTTACCTGAGCGCCACCAGCTGCCACAATAGCATCTTTTCACGAGCCAACTGCAAGACAAGAAAGGAAGGGGGGAACAAGAGTGAACGTCGAACATATTGAACTCTATGAACTTAATACTTACTGGTCCTCACCAGGAACCTCAGAGTCAATACTCTCCGGAACTCTCCCGAGCCTTCAAACCAGTGAAGTAACTGGAATCGATGCGCCCCTGCAAATCCACGCAGGATGGAGAGCTCATCTTTTAAGAATATAAGGTGAGATTGCTGTGAGGGCATTTCGGAGTAGATTAGTTGGGGAGGACTGTGGGGGTGACATCACTTGAATCCACAAGTGGCTAAATCCATCTTTCCACTTGCAGGAGAATATTTCTACGGGTTAAGCAGACAAGATTAGGAGGGCAGATCCAGTCAGTCATCTCTGCACTACACATCACGTGGGTGGAGATCGCATCTGTCCGGGTGCGACCGACGCCCCTGTGGGAGCCAGGTGAGCGTAATACTAACATCCTCAGCTTTCAAACGAACCCAGAACCGCATTCCAACTCAAAATATAGTTTTGCCGCAATTGCGCATAACGCACATGGAAAAGTTTGCCGCGATTCTGCATTTGGCTCAATTTCATCCCCTGTAAAACAGCTATTTCTTTGCATTCAACCTCTGAATTCAGTTTTCTATCTGCTAGTTATCCCACCATCATTGCTAGTGTCTACCTGGAATTATCCAAAGCGCCTCCCATTAGTTTTGAATCCAATTTAGAGAATTCATTCCATTTTTAGATTTTTTCCCATTCATTTAAAATCACATTCAGAACAATTGACCTGTGTTGAAATCATTCCTGTTTCTAACTTGCTGGGGGAACTGGGATTGAAACTGCATCTGTTGAGTGTTTATTCCTGAAACCTGTTTTCTCTCCTTCCATCTCTATATTGCTAATTAGGGAGGGATTGAGTAGTATCAGGGGGAGAGAGTGATTGCATTGCATTGATTTAATTCATATCAAGCTTTATTTCTGTGCTGCATTAATTTCCTATCATTGCACTTCATTTAACCCACACAAAGTTTTATTCTATGCTACATTATTCTTCTCATCCATACTCCTATTGATTAAACAGATTGTTGAGTGTCATATCACCCATTGCTGATCATTGTATAAATATTAATAGTGTGATATTTAGATATTGTTCATATTCATAAAAGTGTGATATATATATTGTTCAATTCATCAAATAAATCTTTTAACTTTGCAAAACCACCTACTTCTTGGTTCAGTGAGACCGAGGGGGGGGGGGTTCAAAGAGAGGGGCGTCATATAAGGGTACATCATTCAGAAATAAAAGAACTTTAGACATAAAAATATATAATTAAGGGTTCCAGCTGGGCTTCTCACGCCAGGCATTGTCTTAGGTGGAGTGCTGGGTTGATACCATTTACAGATTGGGGGCTCGTCCGGAATTTCTGAATTAGATATACCACTTGTGACAGTCTAATACAGTGTGCTAACTAATAGGGTACATACATTCTGATGGGCTACCACGCTGTTTTACACTGTGAAAAGCACCCCTCAAAAGAGACCGCTCTAAGGAAACGGTCTGTTTTGCAAAAATAAAATAAACTTCTGTAAGTCAGGAAGGAAATCAATATTTCCAGAATGGCGACATTGGTAGAGATGAATATGGCTAGAGAACACCTTTTGCATACGTTATTTGTGAGAGGTGAATGGACAGAGCAGGATCAGAATGTGTGGTTGCAGGCAATTACACAACGGATCACTGCAACAAGGTTAGACATATGGCAAGATCAGGGTTCCTTACATATGGCCCTGAGTGAACTATATATGGCCCCTAAGGCAAAGGATGAGCAAAACAACATTGCCAAAATAGCGGCATATCTGTACCTATCTATTGGAGCCATACAGGATAAATGTGCTGAAGGCCAAGATCTGGCAAGTAAGCAACTGCAGGCATTAAGAAAGGCCCAAACTGATCTGGACTCTGCTGAGCAGAGGCTACAGAGGAGCCAAGAGTCTGAAAATGAAAGTAGGCAGTACATAATCAAGATAAAAGAGGACATGGGTATCCTGTAGCAGGAAAAGGCAGAACAGGATACCAGAATTCTGGCCTTGCAGAAGGAGTACCAAGAAAAAGCTGGAGCAACAGATAAACTTCAACAGGGCATGAACAGAACAGGTAGCCACCCTGCAAAGCCAACTAGACAGAGAGAAAGAGGAGAGCAATACATTAATTCTGAAAGACCTGGACACCCAGGCAGAATTTGATAAAGAGCGCCAGAAAACTGGTAAGCTTCAAAGACAGAAGGACGGCCTGGCGGCACAGAGGCAGGCTCTTACTCAGGAAAGGGACACCTTAGGCCAGGAAGTCTCTCATTTAAAAGAGAAACTGGAAGAAAATCACCTGGCCCTCGAGGGACTGGGTGACCTCCAAAAAGACCATCAAACATTGTTAGAGCACACCAGGAGGGTGGAAGAGGCTCTAGCAAGGAAGGACTAGGCCAGTATGGACAGGACTCAGGAGGAAACCTCCTGCAGCAAAGACTGGCCCAGTACTCAAAAACAACCCAGGAAGCACAGAGAGAAAATGAGGCTCTCTGTGAGAACAATGACAGGCTCCAAAGGCAAGTAGCCATGCACAGAGATTGATAGAGACTAGTAAGGCCTTGATTGAGGAACAGAAAGCTCAGGTTCTTGCATTGCAACAGGGAGCAAGGGCTAATAGAGATGAGGTTCGCTGGGAAAGGGAAACACTTGAGCATAACCTCAGGAACCCTAGTACCAGAGGCCTTCATCTTTCCCAAGCCCTGGACTCTGCTACCCCCATGTCCACTGGCGCACATGAGCCAAGGACCACGGGGATGGCAGATTTCAATCCAATCAGAGATATGGGGTTCTTAGACCAGCACCTCCCAGGAATGGATGGGCGGGCATCTGGGTATGGGTACCCAAATAGTGTGAAATTTAGTGGGGAACTAAAGGAGAATTGGCCCACTAAGGGCATCCTGAAAACCTCTGCCCAGCTAGGACAGTGGGGGGGGGGGGGTGCCCATCAAATCCTGGGAGCAAGGAGGAATCAGAAGACTCCTCTGAGCGCCCCAGGACAAAGGAGACTAGGTCCCCACATTCTGCCAGCCATTCCCAGGCTCGCAGAATCCGGGAAAACCTAGAAGACCAGACGGGCACCTCTGGGAGCAGTGCCTCTGAGTCAGAGGAGGAGTGGACCAGGGTTACCCGAACTAAGAAGGCCAATAAGACAAAAAGGGCCTTGCTTAAGGACCCCTTAAAGCAAACCAAGGTGATAAGGAGTGTCATCATGCCTTATCATAAGAACGCTAAGTATTCTGTTTGGGAGCACTTAGAGCTCTTTGAGCAGATGATGGAAACTTTCCATTGGAAGGACAGCAGTAGCTGTATTCAGTGTGTGAAATGGACCTTCTCATCAGAATACTCCAGCTTCTTTGCGGGAATGGAGGACCAAAATCATTCTAGATGGTCCACCTATAGGGCGGCCATCTTGAAGCATTTTTCTGTACATAGAAATCCACAGGAGGCTCGCAAGGCAGCCTACAACTTGCAATGTGAGGAGGATCAGGCCCCACAAGAATTTGTGCAGGAATTAAAGCATGCCTTTACGGAGACCACCAGAAGGGTGCGCACGGACAGCAAAGAATTTGTCAATACTTTTTTCCACGCTCTACCAAAGTACATCATGACCCAGCTAGTGAGAGATTTTCATGAGAAAAGATCACTAGACTGGGTCATTGAACAGGCCACATGAATTTATGAGGTGCAAAATCCCATAGAAAACAAGAATAATTCTAAAAGCCCCAAACCAACCAACACCCCTGCTGCTGCTAAGGTGGCAGAGGTGAAGGTTGCCCCCATTTTAGATTTGGAGATGATGGAGAGAGGAGGGCTAAAAGCCCGCCTGCACAAAATCAGAGCAATCCCAAGCCCAGAAGGCCCTTGGGCCAGTCACAGACAGGGAGCCAAGGAGGTAGTCCCACAAATGGGATCCCTCACTCCCCTAATTACATAATTCCCCGCTACAAGGGGAACAGACCCATCCTGGGTTATGTGTGGACTCCTCCAGCCCAAGGGGGGATCCAACCAAACAGCTCCTAACCCAGGGAACTTCCCTCCTCACTTCCCCAAGGAGGGCAGAAATTCCCCAAATCCTGGACAGAACTTTGTCCCCAGGTACCCACAAAACTTTCAACCACAGAACTATCTATCCTTCTTTCCCCACTTTCCTGGGCCCAGACAACCTAATCCGGGAGAGTGGAGGCCAAGGGTGGAGGGGTACCCAAATTATCCAAACCCAGGTATTTTCATAGAAAGGATAGCTACCCTTCCCGGGATCAGCCCAGGGGAGAAATGAGAACCCCTTATCAGCATGAGCGGGTATCACAGCTAGAGCGCCAGGTCCACAACATGGCACAGGATCTGGGTCGCATGCTGAGGGCTCAACAGAACCCTCAGATGAGCATGCCGATGCAGAATGCCTCAAACTCCAGACCTGGTGCTCCAGAGCATTTACGGGGGCAGAACCCTGACAACCCACCGGATCCCAGGGAGGAGGCACAAGGGGAAGTGGGGTGTAAAGCCTTGGAGGAAGCCACCGTCCCCACTTGTAAAAAGCCCCTGGAAACCCAGGAACCAGAACCAAAATCTCCTACCCCTGAAAGTCTGCCACCCAAGGAGCAGAGAGGGGGTAGGAGAAACAAAGAACCCAAACAGACCCATTTTGAGGAGGAGGTACAAATCTTCCAATTATAAGGAGAGTGGTCCTCAGAGGATTCTGGGGAAAGGATCTTCTCCTTCATAGATGGGGAACTCCTCCCAAAGAGAAATGGGTCCCAAAGTATTCAAATCCAGACTGGGGAGATGTGGGGACTGAGCTAGCGCTGCCCATCATCCACCCCAGAACCAACAGCATGAAAATCCCCTGGTTCAAACCCATCCTGGTGACTGCCTCCAAAAAGGGGGGGGGCGGCCCAGAACCAGAACCAGGGGAACCCAAAACTTCTCCCATACCTAGTTGCCACCTTTTCTTTTCAGATTCCCTAGACTCCAAACAGAGTGCTGCCCGAATCTCTTCTCTATCAGTATCCAAAATTAGAAAACTAACCCACCAGTTGTCCAAAAATGTACATTATCTGTGCCCCCTTGAGGAGAAGGAGGGAAGATTCTATGCCCTGGTCCGAATACAGGGGCAGGGTACAATTTTGGCACTGGTGGACACTGGATCCCAAGCTACCCTTCTGTCCAAAAAAGCCTTTGATAAACTGAATTCAGGAAAGGGGGAGAATTACCAAATTCCTCTCACCCTTCTTCCTGGACAACTTCAGAACTTTGACAAGAAGGAAATTCCCGTCGAGGGGGCTGCGGATTTGGACATTAAAATTGGGCAACACAAGGTGAAGCACCCGGTCATAGTTGTAACTCCAGAGGGCACCCCTTGTTTAATAGGGAATGACCTCCTGCGAAGGTTGTCACCCCTAATAGATTGTGTAAACAAGGTCCTCTGGACCCAGACTAGCCGACCAATAAAATTAAAACAGAGTGTCAACCATGTTAGTTTAAATGGCACCTGCCACATGGTTGTACAAAAACCTGACCAAGTAGAATTTCACTTCCAGAACAACCAAATCCCAGACGTGACAGTAATAGCACTAGGACAACAAACTGGTGATTGGGGGTCCACTCTATTTCCGAAAATCAACCTTCCTTCCAGTCTAAGGTGGCATTCCACACTGGAAGGAAACACTCTGAAATTCTTTACCAATCCACAATCAGACATTGCCACTCCTATAGCCCAGAAAGATGTGAAATCAGCTCAAAGCCTGGCTGATATTCAGCAAATTGGAGAGCAGTTGTTCATCCCTGTTCAGTTAAATGAAGGGAAAGACTCTGTTCTCGCCCGAGTGTTTGTGAACAACGGTAAGAGCTTCATCAGCGAAGCCATGTTCCACCAACTCCCAAAAGATCCAGTCATTCCCACATTTAGACTCGTAGACAAATGGGAAATGGATCTGGAAACACCCAATTCCAAACATCTCCTGCCAAGCAGGTGTATGCTCAAAATCTCTATAGGCAACAAGAGCGTAGTCCATAATTGTTGGGTCGTGCGAGACGTCACTGCCGCCTTTTACTTAGGCAGTGACATTCTCAATCGCTTTGCCATTAGTTTGGACCTAATAAACTTCAAAGCTTGGTCCCGATTAGCGGATAATCCCATGGGCTTTGATGACCCAGAGAAAGCATTTAGGTCAGCTCAATTGCTGCCTTATGCAGTTGAAATTCAGATTGAAGAGGAAGTCACCATCCCAGAAAGGACCGACAATTCTCCCTGGAAGTGAAAGTTAAAAGAGGACAGAAATTGAAAAAACTCTGATGCCTATATTCATCTAAATGCGTCTCTCCAACAGCAAGGGTTGGGGGTAAACCCAACACCACTAGTCAACATACAACATGACACCATTCCAATAGAGGTGGATAACAGCGACTTAAAGAGTATCACTCTAGCCACAGGCACCATTATTGGAATGGCGGTTGATGACCGACATTTTTCCATAGATCTAGGCAATGAACTGTTAGGACCAATCCCCAAGGACTGTTTTGACAGTGACAGTGATGACAACACAACACCAGACAGGATCTTTACCCGGCATGGGGACAACTTCCTGGTGTACACTTCCTGCCCTTATGGTAAGGAGGATGTGACCTGTGACTTCAGGAGGGATGAGTTGATTTTCCATGTCCATGAGGGCAGCCTTCCCCACCTGAAGCCACCAGTCCAAATCAGCACTTTGACCAGGGACTTTTCTACCCAGCTGGAGGAGGCTGCTGAGATAGCAAAACCAGAAGTCTTTCCAGGCTTCAGGCAGATGGTTGAAGAGAGAGTCAACCTAGCTGATACTTGTCAGACTCTGGCGCAGAAGCAAAAATTGAAACAAGTTTTCTTGGATTTTCAAGATCTCTTTTCAGTGGACTCATATGACTATTGTCGCACCAACATCCACACAACAACAATTCCCACGGACCCTGGCATGACTCCAGTGTTTGAGAAGCAATATCGCTTGCCTCTCACATCAAAGGAGTCTCTTACTGAAATAATTAAGAACCTTGAGTCCCGTGGATAATCCGTCCAGTCCATGGCGGGAACATCACCTCCCGCCTGCAGGAGTCGGGGGGCGGTCCGGCATTAACAGTGGCGGCGGGTTTACCGCCACTGTTAATTCCGGTCCGCCCGACCTGTAATGAGGCTTAATATGTCACAAATTAATAAATCTAAAGTATTTATCTGCTGCTCGAGTAGCAAAGAAAGAGGAGACTACACAAGTCAGAGGAAGTTATATGTGTACAAGGACAGTGATTGATCGTGAAAGTCACATGAGGAACAATTAATAAACTACAAAATTCACTAAATGTTAGATGGAATTGTAGTTCTTTTGTATGTTTGTAAATCAATGTTATTAACTTTTTTTATTGGCTGCTCAAGAAGTAAAGAGTAGAAATTAGCATAATCGGAGCCTCCAGGTCCTCACATAGAATCTCCCTTCAAGTTGCTTCAGAATGTTAGCGTGTATGATGATGCACTTGCCATGCATACATGAGAATGACCATCTTATGGAAGGCTCATAACAAACAAATGGCATATTCTTCAACCATTTATGTCCCAATGGTGGGTGAAAACACCAGATGTTGTTTTTGGTGGGTGGGAGCCATTTCAAACGAATGGGCGTGCAGGAGGCTTGGTGGGTGAGTCAGCTGTTTACAAGGCGGGTGATACTCACCAAAAGCGTGCGATTTGAGAGCTTTGCAAACAAAAAACAAGCTGGCTCTTAGGGAACTGGGCAACATAGCCAAATGTTGTAACTTGGATTCTTAACTCATTCAGTCTTATCGTAAAACAGTGATTAAACTGAAACTTTTAAAAACCACACAACGCTAAACACTTTCCAAAAAACACATTTTCGGTGGAGGACAGCGAGAATAGCAACGCTCCTCTTTATGAGAACACCTGTCTAGTAGTCTCTTTAACCACCGTTCCATACGCACTTCCGGCTTCCAATGTAATTTCCTGGGCGGCCCTCCTAGCAACCAAGGGTGACGTTCTTGGCGACTGTTTGTTGACTGTTGGTGCTGGTGGAGTGTAAGACATGGTAATGCGACCTTTTTGTTAACGTTTTTTGTACAAATGAACAGTTAGTCGGAGGGAGGTGCTATTTATACCCGTAGGCGGGCCAGTTTGTGTTAAGATGTTAGAGCTGGACGCGCCCTCTTCTCTCGACGTTTACGGCAGTTCTCTTCACTGAGCACAAGTTCAGACTCAAGCGTCTCTTAACTGTAGAGATACGCAATGGTGTCTTTACTGATTAATGACTATGTTGAAAGCATATTTCTCACCAATTAGATTTATTATATAATCTTTAAAGCTTGAATTTGATAATCATGTCGTCGCCGTTGCCCTGCAGACTAATTTAATTTTCGCATATATACGTTTTAGGATTAATCTTAACTAATTGTATTCTGCACTCTACTTGGTATTCATTCTCTGCACTGTGCTCGCGTTTACCCCAGCGAAAGAGGCATAATGTATATCATTAACTGCTAATAGAATGCTATCTACAAATATGCAGGTTTCTGTAATTCTATGAGGACGATGGAATATAGCTTTTTTGCGGTCTTAGAAGTGCGTGCTAATGCCATTTTTGAGATACACTTAATACCAGGACCGGCTCAGCTGGTGCGAGGTGTGGGCTGGGGGGCGTTCTAACATGACTTTCCGGGGCCGCCCTGCCCTACCTTGTAAAAAAAAAAAAAATGCAGCGGGTAGTTCGTTGTTGCAGATTACCGCGAAACAGGGGCCGAAACATATAAATGCCCGACTGAAAAGCTATTAATCGTTTTTTGACAGCTCGGTGCCAACTGCAAGGTGGGCGTGATGGCCCGAGGGCGCCAACAAAGGGACAAAATCAAAGTTGCTCTTATGCATGACATTTTAAAAGTCATTTCACTAGTAACGTTGGTCAATGCCACCATTTTCACGGTAAAACTAAGCCAACAAACTGGTCCACATGGTTTGTTGGAGCAACCCTTTTAAGCACTGCCCTAAAAAACCAGCCTGTGCCTGGGTTGACCAGTGGGTGTGGTCGGGTGTGCTTCCCAAATAATGACAATGTGCTCCAATAGAGAACAGAGCTGGAGATGGAAATTATTACCTGTGGGCTCCCACCAGCGACAGGGGCTAGGGTTAGGGGTGGTGAGGAGCGTTTTTTTTTTGTGAGTTGACGAATGCGGATAATTTTCTAAGCCTCCCCCCAAATACATTTCCATTTCAGGACATCAATTAGTTATTAATACCGGGAAAATAAACCCAAGACATAAGTGTTTCCTATGATGCTGGAAACAAAGTATAAAATGTGCACACCTTTTAAACCTACAAAGATTGCTTGACTATTTTCTGCAGCGTGCATTCCTTACAGAGATATTCAAATATATCCTGACAAGACGTTCAATTGGTCTAGTGGGGAATTATCTCGACTTTCAATCCGAGGATATGTGTTTGGCAACAACAAAAGCAACTTAAAAGCATTTTAACCCTTGGACGGCATAAATGGTTTTGCCAGATCCGAAATCCAGGAAAATTCGACCCAATGACCGGCGCTGAATACAGACAGTTTATGCACTGCAACTACTCCTCTCAGCACTGACCATTTCATCAAGCACGTGTACTTGAAAGCCTGGCAGTGTCAGACTCTGCTCATTAGTCCAAATGCTCAGTCTTTGAATACATACAATCTTATAGTGGCCTATATTTTTCGATGCCTACCAGAAGAAAAGGTGTCCGTCCATCCCTTTCTTTATCGGCAAATACATAAAGCAAAGAATTACAGCTGAACCACTTTATTACAGGTAAAGAGATCCTTATAGGAATCTTAGGTCATCATTTCAACAAAAGTGCATTTAAATTTGCTCTCATCCGTTGCCATTGGGTCAAGTGCATTTCTCTTAGGTCAAGTGGGTAAACCAAGTTACTTGACTTGCAGGTCCAGTGGAATTTTAAAGAATTTGCAAGACCTGACTCATCTCACTACTGTCTGTCTTCAGCCGTACACAACACTGCTATATTGTTGCTCATTTTATGTCTAGGGTACAATTAACTTCTGGTGGCATTACAAATATTAGTACAACATTTCTAATCAAATGGGTCTGTTTGCTAATCAAGAACATTTTAAGTAGCAAACACTGCTAATCAATTTTTGAACGCTAATTTATGCCTTGTGCCCATACCTATTTTGGCATGTTGCCTGACACTTGTTAGGATCCCCTCGATTTTATGGAAGAAAAGCAACCCCAAGATGGGGCTCCCTTTGGGAGGATGTTCTTTTTGAGAGACCTCCTTTCTGCAGCCGAATATATCCAGGTGCAGATGGCTCAGAAAAAAAGGCTGACCGGGTTGGGGACAGTGTTAACAGGGTTTCAGTCACGCACTAATCCCCCCCCCCACTCTCCCTCTCCCTTCTGTACATGCATTGTAGGAAGCCATTCGGGTTCCAACTAATACATTAAAGCCCCTAGGTAAGGTAACCGACTGATGAGGAACCAAAAGGGAAAAATAGAAAATGGTAGAAAACTAAAATAACAAACGTGCAGGGACCTGGCACGTCCGCACAAGTCCGCTGTCTAAATGGATTCAGTAAATGTGAGGCAGTGTTGCGCAGACCCTCCAATAGTCCAGAAATCTAACAACAAAAAACAATCCAGTAAAACAAAGAGATGGACCACAGGGGACATCTGGAATCCACGGGACAACAGGAAAAAAGTCACAATCCCAAAGAAAGCCACAGAAGTTCAAGGTACATATTCCAAAGGCAATACAATACATGCAAGCTGGGGTCAGGAGTCCTTTCAGCCAAAGATATGAGAGGAAGGCAGGTCGAGGACTTTCAAGGGTC
Organism: Ambystoma mexicanum; assembly: GCF_040938575.1. Lineage (NCBI taxonomy): Eukaryota > Metazoa > Chordata > Amphibia > Caudata > Ambystomatidae > Ambystoma > Ambystoma mexicanum. The sequence continues at coordinate 846,642,209 of NC_090921.1, read as the reverse complement.
ATAGAGAAACAACCAAGCAGCGGTAACCAGGAGGGCCAATCCAAACAAGAATTAAGAAAAATGTGTAATTCCAGAGAACCACACAAGCAAGACAGGATAACACTCCACTCACAAGCAAACTTACTTGATTGTGAAGCACTGCAGTAGCTATTTCACCAGTCCTTGTACCAGAGATCGCAGGCTTATGGAAATGAAGATGTGGCTGACTTGATAACATCATTGCGGTGTGATGAGAAATTAAGTCTTCAATATGCTCCTTGTTGTGTCAAGTGCTAAGGTAATTGTGGTGGTTTACTAAAGCAAGGCTTACATCGTCCGAGCCTTTGTGGCACACAGATCCTGACAACACTAAAACAATCAGCTTTTAAATTAGGTATTACTCAAATAGCTTCAAACTAAGCAATTTCAAAAACATGAATACAATAAAATGTAGATAATGAAGTGTGTTGTTTCTCCTCTAAGCAGGCTGCTCAAAATTGCGTTCTATTTGAAAACACAGGACGCGTTTTATATAGCTGTTTCTTAATCTTATTTATTTTTTGCATTTATTTCAGCACTCAAAACCCATAGGGATCTAGGCGCCAGTTACAGAAAGTACATAGTACAATTCATGAAAGTGCAAGTACGAGCATATTGGTTACAGACTGAATAGGTTTGCGTATGGAAACTGGCAAAGCCTCCCCTCATGGTACGGAGGTGCTACATAAGGCATGCAAATGAGACAAAGTAGGTAGGAGAGAATTCAGACTGGTAAAGTCTCGCCTCATGTTACGGGGGGGCTACATCAGTAAGTAGATAGGCAATGAGACAACGTACGTATAAATGTCAGCAGATTGGCCAAGCCTCACCCCATGGAACTGGTGTAAAGACCGGAGGGGGGGTCTGCACTTCCGCTCTCTGTAGGGTAGAGGGGAGGCACAGAGACCCCTGCAAAGATTCTCTATTATGGTAACGTAGTCGAGCAATCAAGGCCTAGCTTCTCAGGAGGTGATGTTAAGTACAGTGTAGTCCCCGAGCACCCACGAAGGAATGTCCACACACTGTATTGGTTAAAACAGTCTTTATATAATTAATATTTAAGGTCATATACACAATCACGATAACTCACTTTGTACTCCGAAAATCAACAATGGTAAATATGTACAATTCTAAAGTGGTACCACTAAAGTTATTAGATCTTATTCAAGTGCATACGGTCAGAACGACACACAGATCAAAATAAAGAGGAAACCAGCAGTAGAGAGAGGAAGGAAAGCAAGATGGTTGAGCAATTGGCAGAATACTGGCCCGTACCACTAGACACAGTTCTGTGTGGAGATCCCCCCCCCCCACCTGGGCAACCTGTAGAAGAAGGATACAAGCCCAGTCCATATATTGTTCACACTAGACTTTGCAATAGTTCTGCAACCCCCAAAGTACCCGGCTGTGTAGCGTTCCTCGTCGGGGAAATCGACAACCCTTCTTGAGTGTCCTCCCTTTCAGGCAGGAGTCACGGGTCGTCGAACGTCCGACGGAGAACAGGTCGAGCTACGACAGTGAAGTGGCCGCGTCGTTCCTAGCGGTGCTCGTTGACGGGGAAGTGTAAACGTCCTGCAAGGAAGAGGCGTGCGGGGCACCTTGGTGTCGTTAGTTCTGGACCGCAAAGAGTTGAAGAACTGTGGCCCAGCAAGGGCGTCGATTTGTCTGCGTCTCTGTGGTCTTTCGGTGGCGGGAAACCCAGCGGTGGATGCTCCTCGGTACGTCGACAGTCGGGCTTTCTACAGCAGGATACGGCGGCAACGATGTGGACGAGAGCGTCCTTGGATCAATGAAGTTCTTAAGCAACGGGAGCACAGTGGCTCCAGCCGGCGTCGGCGACAGTGGCGGACACCAGTCCGGGCGCTTCTCCTTGGAGTTCCGCAGCAGTCCCCATATCTGGAAGGTCTGTCTACCAGGGAGCTTCGGCAAAGATCAGCTGTGCACGATGGTCCCTCATAGCTCGGGAAGAGGGCGCCTTACCAGGTCCTCTCTGGGTCAGTTCTTGAAGCACAGCCGCTTTCAGATTGTTAAAGAGAACAGCAATTCTTCTTGTCCAGCAGGGCTTCAGGATCAAGCTTCAGTTACTCGTCATAGTGGACTTCAGCTTCTGAACACGATTCCTAGCAGTGAGAGGTCCCCAGATATACTGTTGATCTCCCATTCATTCCGCTGGGTCACACTCAAGCATCCAATCACGACTACGGGCATTCATGCAGGCAGGCAGCCAATCAGGCACACAAGGTATTCAGGTCATTCACTTGTATTGGGACAGGTACCGAGCCATTCAACACTCCAAATTGTATTCATACCGGTTTCGGGCAGGGCTGTCTCAACCATTGTGTCAACCACCAGATACTAGACAGCCACAATATAGAATGTATACTCGTCACACACTCCATTCACCCAGGTCCCACCCATAGGCGTACTCGCAACATACGGTCGTTGAGAAGGCTCCAGCCAGTCTGGTCTGCACTTCCATATACATAACTTCCACCCAACAGGCAGTCAGGGGGAAGGGACAGAGGCAGGGCTTCCCGGGACTTCGGGAAGATCAAGGTAACAGGTGATGGAAGGCAAGAGGCCATGGGGGCCATTTTGTCTCCATCAGGAATCTACCGTTTCCAATGACAGGGCCTGGGCATCCCAAAATGGAGGACGCTCAGGGCATCCGTCATTTCAGCACGGAGCTGTCACCAGCCCGTACCCTGCTCTGTGGGTCACACACAGGTGCCCAAAAACATACACTAGGGGCACAGGGTTGTACCCCTACCCATGGGTGCCATAAGGGTATCCCATGGGTCAGTTCACCAAACCAAAAGAGAGAGAGCTGCACCGCCAGGAGTCCCACATGAACTCCTGTGCGGAAAACACGACAGAACACACGATAAAAAGCAGTAAAGGACAAGGATACGGAGGCCCTGTCCTTCCGATGTATTTCCAGCATCACAACTGGGGACTACATCAGCATGAAGACCAGCAAATTGGGTAGAATAGGTATGTGTTGCAGTTGGGTAAAATACAAATTCAGGAAAGGGCTGGATGAGGAGACCAGATCGGTGATGGCAGGTGTGTCAAATACAGATGCAGCACAGGCTGAATGAGGCATCTGAATCCATAGATGCAGGCGGGTGCTCACAAATGACACTGAGCAAGCGCCCTTAGCGGCACAGTACAGCAAGGCAGTCCTGTGTCCATACTGCAGAAGCCGGGGGACCTCATGCATGGCTAGGTTTCCATCATGATGTGCAGGATGATGCCATGCCATAATGCTGGAGGGATGGCAGAAAAGGTGCTGGAGGTGGGCATAGGCCGTCACAAGGGACTAGAGGTGAGGGGAGGTACATTCAGGTGTATGCAGTGATCTGCCAGTGCAAGAACCAAAGGTGCCTGAGGTCTGGAGGAATCGGGGGGCCCACAAGATACATACATTAGTAGATGAGGTGCAAGTGCGCCTCTTACTTTGGCAGGACTGGTGCGGCACAGCTAGTGAGGGTGGAGAGACAGTAGTAGAGGCTTGTGTAATGGCAGCTCTGATAGAGAAGGGGAGAGGTCCATTACGTCCAGCCCACTTCCTTCGGACCCGGCTCCGCCAGGCGGCTCAGGACTTCCTGGAAAAGCTGTGTGTCGGCCAATCGGGGTCAGGGGAGGCAGGCTGAAGCACTGGGCTGCTCGGATGCAGCACCAGTGGAGGTGGTGGGACCACATCCATTTTATGAGAGCAAACACGCTTGTTATCAGTAATGCAGAGCCTGGATGGCCTTTTTGATGGAGGGCAGGCAGACCGCTTCTCAGTCAATGCCTCAACTGGAATTGATTGACGTTGTTCAAATCTTGTGTCGAGGCCACTAACTGCCAAGCCCTGCTACTTCCGGAAAGTCCCCTACGATGACGTTAAGTAAACCTAGAGCCTATGATGAGAGACACAGACGAAGGACAGAGATTTCATCTCTGACTTTTCCAGCCGTAAACCATCCCTTGTTAGACATTAAGAGTATTTCTAATTGGATTGCAGAAAAACAGCGTATGGTGTATGTTTTATCAGTCTGTATGCAGGGGATAATATGGAAATACGCTAATAAGTACAATATTCTTTTCCGTTTCAAATTACTTTAGCTATTTTAAGCAATGTATAATTTTATATTCAAAGATGGCCGGCTTGTTTCCAGAGAGCTTCCTTAGAGACAGTCATCCAAGATGGCTGTCTCCATGGAAGAGCTTGCACAATATCAAAGAGTTCATAGATGGGCAGGAATGGGTGGGATTAGCCATAGGGATTGAATTGGCTAGGGGGGGGAATGGGAGGTATTACAACTATGTATCCCTCCTCAAATGTCATCTCCAAAAGGGTCGGCACACCACAGAGGGGCCCATCGCCATTAGCACCTGTATACTATAACGGGTGCCAACTGCACCTTTCTGTAAAAAAGAAAAACAATAAAACGCACCCTATTTTTGCAGCCGCCGTCGGCAGTGCCGCTATCTGGAAGTCTGTTTTTCATGTCCATGACTGATGTCATGAACATGAAAACGGACCTCCCGAGAGCCGCACTGCATGGTGTCGGCACTCGCAAGAAAGGTATGTATATTTACAAAAAGTCACAATTAGGAAAGGCGGCGCTGGCTATCCAGGCCGCTCAGAAAACTGGCTTGTACCATACAGTACACAGCCCGCGTTCCGAGGCCCCCGATTGGCCAGCGCTGTCAACCAGGGTGCTAATGTAGTGTAAATCTTCACCTTGTCATTTGATTTATGTTGATAGCTCAGCATTGAGGGCCACAACTTCCTCTACTCATTCTATTCTTCTGGGATTTTTTGTCAACCCTGGGATTATTAAAGATGGTAGACCCTTGCTGTGCACAACTCTGACGGTCCCCTGGGGCCAAAAGAGTAACTAACACTGAGAAAACTCTCGAAACTACCTAAATGTGGCAGTGACAAACTTTATCTAAAGGTTCACTTTAATGAAGTGAACCTTAATTAAATTCAAAATATGCTAGCTGTACTTGGGGCTCCCAGTTTTCCGATTTCCCTGATTTCATACTCTATTTCCTTTCAGTATTTAATTGTAAAAAAACCAGAAAAATGGAAATGCATGTTCCTTAATTAGGTTTCCACGGTGTGAGTTATGCCGTGCAGGCGAATAGCTGTACAAATGAACACAATGGAGAGGCAAAAAAGTGATTAAATTCCCTCTTAAGTCCTTTATTGGGTGTCAGAGATGTTTATAATATTAGCGGAAGGAGCAGCTGTTTGTTTTTAAGTTGGAAATGGATCTTGGCTTGATATGCAAGTATCCACCTCCTGTGCACAAGCTCTATATTTTTTATTTGAATAAATGCGAAAAGCACGAGTTGCAACATATGTTTCTTTTTTTTTTTTACAGAGCAAATATAAATGTGGTTAAAATCAGACCAAATTTCAAAAATAAATATGGATAAATACAGACAGAAATGCTAAAAAAACAATAAAACCGTGACCCTTAGATATAGCTAAACCTTCTTGCTTCTGAAACTCACTTGCTATCTCTGCATGCTCATTTAATTTGTTCTGTTGCTTACTGTTAACCCTTAAGTCAGAATATCAGAATGTCCTTTTTCCCCAAGTAATGTATTCAGATACATCTTTCTTATATAATACAGATTCTGCTTTCACCGGGCTGAACTCATCTCTGTCTATGCATACCATCACATTGTCTTCTGTATGGATTGTGGCTTCAGCAAGGGCTTTTCATTCTCACCTTTGCATTCAGATTTTTACAAGCCTACCAACCTTACCCACCCACGACACTTCCCGACACGAGCTGATTTGAAATCTGCTCAGCGCCTGTCATCATGATTCCTCAAGCCATAAATCAGCGTTTCTTTTAAATATCTGTCAACGCTGTGATATTTGCATTTCATCCGATAGCCTCCATTAGGCTCCACGAGACAGTCGCCATTCCAACATGGCCGATTGAATTATTTAAATTACAGCCTTTGCCTCCATCTGGCTGTATCTGCTGTGATTGGAGCTCTGTTCCTATTTGAGCCAAACCTATCGCCGGCAGGCGAACGCCGGCCCTCCCACTAAGGCCACCCAACCAGGCTTCCTGTCCGGAGCTTGTCCAGGCCTTCCCAGCCGTCAGCCAGGACCCCTGACCATTTGCTGTGGGAAATCCTTTGCCTTTGCCCAGCGGCATGCACAAGGTACTTCATAACATTTTCTGTTGCATGCTCTCCTCTATGCAGTACACGCCAAGTTGCATGTGCAATGCATGTTAGTACTGTCGTATGTTAAATTGACTATGGCGCACACTTCCTGCGTTACGCCCCGCAATGGCCTGTAACCACGTCTGTGTTCCGCTGTTAGGTGCACTGTCGATCCTTATGCCCATGGTGATCTAAACTGTGTACCTTGGACGCCACTATCTGCTCGGTATAACGTTATATCTCCCTATTGTCACCTAGCCATTGCACACTGTTTTCATATTGGTTGCCACGTTCTGCCATGCTCTGCCTGCACATGTTTTTTGCAAATGCCTGCTAGTATAGTATATATGTGTTGATCCCTCTCATTGTGGCATACATGCTTGTTGCCGCTCTTTGCCTGTACATGTTTCGCTAATGCCAGCTAGCATATATAATATTTGTTGATCCCTCTCATTGTGGTACATATGCTTGATGCTTCTCATTGCCTGTACGTGTTTCGCAACGCCAGCTGGTGTAGTATGCATCTGATCTCGTTGATCTGGCTGAACGCTCTCCAAGCCTTATTGTTGCCACTGCATGTCTAAGCTGTTAGGCTTACCCAGCCATGTATGGATTACACGATAGCCCACCCCCACTCTGCTCTACGAGACACCCTCATGTCAATTTTACCTATCTGATGCAGGTCTGGCAGCATTCTGTTTGTCTCTTACCTAATTAGCAATTGACTAGACTGTTAAAATGCACTGTACCTCTGATATCCACCCACACAGTGTCTCCTTCATCGTTAGATCATTACCAAAGCACACAGACCTACCCACACTACTTCTCACTACGTACATAATGATCACCCTCTGGGTCCTGACCTGGTCACCCTACACCTTGCACACATCCGCCACCACAACTTCTCAGTACTACCACTCTTTCACCTACCTCCGTTATAACAATGCTGCACCCAATGCCTCCCCTCCCTATAACAAGCCCTAATCCCTACTTAAATACGCCGGCCCTTTGGCTACAACACTTTGCAACCAAACCCACACCCAATCAACCCTGCCCTACTCACAGTAGAAACCTTAGGTTAGGGTCTCGCCTTCGCCATGTACCACTTGACCAAACTCCAACCTTCAACAATATAGTTTCACTATCCAGACACCACACTGTCCTGCATACAAGAAATATGAGATTCAACACAAGACCCCACCTTAGCCTCTCTCAGGCAAGCACCATCGCTAACAGTCCTTTATTGCCTCACACCGCCTTACCACTAACTGCCGCCAAACAGACCACACTAACATTCACCAGCCAACCTTGCACTACCCTAGCCAGAAACCAGAGATTAGCTTCTAGATGTCACCATCTGTCCTATCGCCAGAACCACTTCTCCTATAACAAAACACCAGCGGCTAACAATGACAAAACCACTGCCCCAACTCTTAACAAAATTGCTCCAGCCCCTCCGGCACCCAGCATTGCCAAAGACACCAAGATCAAAGGTGTGCTCATCAATGCTCGTTTCATCCCTGCCCATGCCTTAGATATTGCTGACTTCATCTTGACTGAAAACCTAGACTTTCTAGCCATCACAGAAACCTGGCTGCATGCGGCATCAGGCCCTGCTTTGACCTTGGCTATCCCAGACAACTACTCTATTATCAAGTGTGATAGGGACACCAATCAAATGAAGGGTGGAGGATTAGCATTCATATTCAAGAGCTCACATGAATTTAGAACTTTCACCAGCCCTCGTATCCCTACAGCTGAACTACTCTCTATTAAATTACCCATCTCACCTAATCATACTGCCACAGTGCATCTCCTCCATAGGCCCCCAGTTCCCATATCCTCGTTCACTGAAGACATCTCATCTCTCTTAGCCACTAGTACCAAACCCAACTCACAAATCCTACTACTCAGCAACCTCAATCTAGGTTACCAAGATGTGAATTATACCAACGCCCTTGACTTAGCTAGCACACTAACTGATTTCGGCCTTAACCAACACATCAGAGAGCCTACCCACACTAAGGGTCGCACTCTGGACTGGGTCGCGGATTTGAACTGCTCGCTCAACATGATCTCTGTGATCCCTTGCACCCGGTCGGATCCTCATAAAATAATCTTCACTATTAACTCCAACCCACCCACAGCTAAACCCAACCTCGCACCACCCACCCACACACGTAACAAGAAGGATATCATGGTAGAGAAACTTCTCTCACTTATCCTCCCTCTGCTGGACACGGTTACAACTACCTGCTCTGACCCCACAGTCCTAGTAGATACCTATAATCATGCCATGGCGAAAGCCCTTAACACCACTGCGCCATTCAAGCTACGCAAACAAAAACATCGCCTCCACCTTAATACCTGGTTCACCCCTCATCTACGTGACCTGCGTAAAGAAAAAAGAAAAGCTGAGGCACATTGGAATAACTTACCATCTATAGTTAATAAAAACAACCTAACCACTGCCTCCTCAACTTACAAAGAAGCCATATTAGCCGCTAAAAAAGACGTTTACAACAAACAGATAATACAAGCTCAATAAAACACAAAGGAACTCTTCAAGATCCTCAAGGAACCAGAGTCTCCAGTAGACCCCCCACCCCCACTTGACACATGTACCTCTGATACTGCCTGGTGTGCCACCATCCACAAGGCACTCTTAGACAAAATTGCCTTACTGCAAGCCAAAATCAACGCCAGAAGAAACCACCTATCTGATGTGACAGGCAACCCCCAGTCGTGCAACATTCCCACTCCTAAACACTCTTTCAAGCCATTTAGCTTCGTAGCTCTCTCTATCGAGGAGTTTGAAACTATTATTAAGACGCTCAAGCCTTCTAATTGCCAAGGGGACTCGTGCCCCGCCCCCAACATAAAGGAGGCTGCGCATGATCTCGCGCCCTTCATCACCACTTTCATGAATGCCTCTTTGAAATCTGGCACTGTACCTAATAATCTCAAGGACGCGTGGGTTATACCACTAATCAAAAAACCCACTCTCGACCCAAGCAACCCGTCCAATTACAGGCCCATCACCACGGTACCTTACCTACTTAAAATCCTGGACCAAGCGGCCTATTTTCAAATTCAGGATTACCTCGAAAAAAATAACCTACTAGGTCTCAGACAATCAGGCTTCTGACCCAGACATGGGACAGAGACAGCCTTGATCGACTTAAAAACACAAATTGAGGATCTGAAAGATAAGGGTAAGCAGTCACTTCTGCTTCTCCTTGATCTTTCAGCAGCTTTTGATTTGGTCGATCATCAAATCCTCTGCCGCTACCTTAAGTTAGCTGCCCACTTCCCTGATGCTGCTACATCCGGGATTAGCTCCTACCTGGCAAATAGAACCATGAGGGTCTTTTCACCCTCTGCAGCAGCAGAACCAGCACACGTCCCCTGTGGAGTCCCACAAGGATCCTGCGTATCGCCCACATTGTACAATGTGTTTACTAAACCACTCCTTGATATACTTGACTATCTCGGTGTCTCCTACACCAACTATGCGGATGACACCCAGATACTCGTTCCCATCACAGGCGACTATGTAACCGATTCCAAAGCACTCAATGCAGTCTCCACAGTCATCAAGGCCTGGATGGCACATCATGGGCTCTGCCTTAATGATGGAAAAACAGAGCTACTCATCCTAGGCTCCCCCATCAAACTTACCAAACTAGACCCTGACTACAAATCCTTTACTATTGACGGGAACATCATCAAAGTTTCCAACGTCACAAAAACACTTGGCATCTACTAAGACTCTACACTGTCTCTCAACAGACAAACCAATGCTGTTGTCTCAGCCTCATCCCACACCTGCAAACTCATCACCGCCTGCAGACCCTTCCGAACAACCGACAACTGCACAATTCTTGCCAGAACTCTCATCTTATCCAAAATCGATTATTGTAATGCCCTCTACTTGGGGACGAGCCAAAGAAACTTGGACAAACTTCAGGTTACTCAGAACAATGCCATCAGGGCTGCACTTAACATACCAAGGAGATCACACATCTCTGACAAAAGACACAACCATCACTGGCTACCTGTTGCATCTCGCATATCTCTCAAAACACTTGTGCTAACAAACAAGGCCCAGAACAACCTGGCACCTGCTTAACTCTCCACCCGCTTCCAGCGGCATACTGCAACCAGACCCATAAGGTCTGCCCATGTACACACACTGTCTATCCCTCACTAAAAGCTTCAGACAGCCGGAGGATCCAGCTTCCCAGTCCTCGCGATTAAACTATGGAACTCCTTACCTAACAATCTCAGAATAGAGCCTTCTGTTCACTCCTTCAAAAACAGAACCAAACTTTGGCTGTATGAACTTGATGCATCGGCCTCATCGCTCCTAACCACTCGGGGCGCCCGTGGGATGATCTAACCAGCACCTGCACCCCCTTATCCTGCCCTCACCAAATGCATCTAGATACACGTAGTGTTGGGCTCCTGCTGTAGCACACCCAATTCTCAGTATCCTCTTTTGTAACGATTTGTTCTTACATTGCTGTTGTACTTTTGTAACCTGTCATCTTATCTTATGTATGGAGAGGGAGTGAGCCACAAGGCGAAGCCGCAAGGAGAAGGCCAGAGGACAAGGCCTGCACTCCTCTTTGCAGTTTCGCTGCGAGTGCCTCAGCCCGATCAGCTTCAACAGTTGATCTCTCAGCATTCTATTGCTTTCGGTGCCCCAGCCGCAACGTGCTCCACGCACACGGCAGAGCCTCTCATCATGGAGGGCCCAGCTGCTACAAGGATCGCCAGCATCAGCCCTGCATCTTTTTTCAAATTTCCTGCCGAAATCACCAGCCTTCCCGCGCCCGACAGCACTGCCGGCTCCTCCCCCCCCTGCTTTAAAGGGAGAGGGAGTGAGCCACAAGGCGAAGCCGCAAGGAGAAGGCCAGAGGACAAGGCCTGCACTCCTCTTTGCAGCTCTTCGCTGCTCATCTGCCGTTTGCCCCAAAACTATGCCCCATCTGGAAGGTAAGAAGCATTTCCATTACAAGCTTCTCACTAACCCATGCTCTACCTCAAGACGCCTCAGATTGCACGCCTGTACTCTGCAAGCCACCATCAGCTCTCAGCCCATCCCCACGAGCACCCGTAATGCCCGGCTATGTTCACGTACCGTGCAACCCTCTCAGTCTGCTAACGGGGCCAGACTCCTCCACCCAACTTCAAAGCCCACAGCCGCTACAAGTACTGCCAATATAGCGCCAAATGAAGTATTTATCCCCTCATACAATTGTACTGCCCCCATAATCAATGTGATTCCACATGTGTCCACCACCACTGAAAATGAGCCCCCCAGTGTAAAATCTGTGATGTGCAATTCTTCCACCACCATTTTAAATGCTATTGTGCCAAATGCTACTCCACATGTGTCCACCACCACTGAAAATGAGCCCCCCAGTGTAAAATCTGTGATGTGCAATTCTTCTACCACCATTTTAAATGCTATTGTGCCAAATCTACTCCACATGTGTCCTCCACCACTGAAAATGAGCCCCCAGTGTAAAATCTGTGATGTGCATTTTCTTCTACCACCACGTTGAATGCTATTGTGCCAAATGCTACTCCACATGTGTCCAACACCACTGAAAATGAGCCCCCCAGTGTAAAATCTGTGATGTGCAAATCCTCCAACTCCCCTCCACCTCGCCCTCTCTCCGCATGAACACCCCCCCCCCAGCCACTACTGAACCCCACCTGAAATGCGCCATGATTAACGCTAGGTCCATTAATGCTCACGCTCTAGACATCTATGACCTGCTAACCACCCATGACCTCGATTTGCTCATGATCTCAGAAACCTGGCTACATGAGGCCTCCGGCCCTGCGCTCTCCCTCGCCCTACCCCCTGGCTATTCCATCACTAGACAAGATCGCCTCTGTAAAGGTGGAGGTGTAGCAATTATTGCCAGAGACTGCCTCTCTATCAGAAAGGTAGAGAAATCCTTGCATAACAACAGCGACTACCTCCAAGTCAAAATAACCCTCTCTCCCCACTGCACCATTACTGTGCACACTGTCTACCGCCCTCCAGGCCCACCAGGAGACTTTCAAGCCTTTCTCATCCACCTCCTCTCTGACAACCTCAAAAAACAGTCTAAAGCCATTCTCCTTGGGGATGTCAACGTAGGTCTCCTGGATAGTAAGGACCTAGCAGCCAAATCCCTTGACTCCGCTCTCAAGGCTCTAGGCTACAAGAACACTATCCTTAGCCCAACTCACTCCCAGGGCAGAACTCTCGACTGGATCGCACAGCACAACTGCCCACTCATCATCACAGGAAACACTCCCACCCCATGGTCTGACCACCACATCATCACCTTTAACATCCTCACAACGAGCTCCTCCGCTGCCCCCGCACCCCAACCGCTCCCACCCTGCCTTGCCAGAAGCTCCCGCCAGCTCACAAAGGAAAGGCTATTGCCCTTCCTCCAAGGCCCAGCCTTCAGACCACCTTTCTCCACAGACCCAGAAACACTCGCAACAGCCTATGATGCTGCCATCAAAGCAGCTATCAACTCCATTGCCCCTCTCAAACCCCGCAAATCCAAACCCACTACCCACTCCAACTCATGGTTTACCCCTGACCTCCTCATACTCCGCAACGAGAAAAAGGCTGCACTCACACAGTGGCAAACGTCCCACTCTGACAAAGATAAGATGATCTTTAAGGCCCAATCCACTAAATACAAAAAGGCAATCACCCAAGCATAGGCCAAATCTTTTGAATCCAGAATCTCGGAAGTCCAATATAGCAAAAAAGAAATCTTCGCCATTTTTAGGGAGCTCGAGACACTCACTCCCGCCCCCTAGAACTTCACCAAAGACAAAGATTGGTGTGATGAAATACAAACGGCCATGCAAACCAAACTAAGCCTCCTCAAAAACAAAATACTAGCCACTAAACAAGCCCTTCCTAATAAGCACATCCCTGTCCCACCACCTGCCCCGGACCCCTCCCAACCCTTCTCCTTCAAACCCATTCAGGAAAAAGACATCATCAACATAATGAGGAACATCAAGCCCTCTAACTGCAAAGGTGATGCATGCCCAGCCTCCATTATCAAAGACTGCACTGAAACGCTAGCTCCCTTCCTGACAGCCTTTGTTAATGCATCCTTTGCCACAGGGAAAGTCCCTGCCTCCCTCAAGGAAGCTTGAGTCTGCCCTCTTTTTAAAAAAACAACTCTCCATCCCACCTCACCCAACAACTACAGACCTATCACCACTGTCCCATTCCTCTTCAAAATACTGGACAAAGCAGCCTACCTGCAGGTTCAGCACTTCATTGAAGAGAACAAACTCCTTGGACTCCGCCAATCTGGTTTCCGGCCCAGACACGGGACCGAAACCGCCCTACTTGACTTGAAAAACCAGATGGATGATGCTAGAGACATGGGTAAACCAGCACTTCTCCTACTCCTTGATTTATCCGCGGCCTTCAACCTCGTAGATCATGGTGTCCTATGCCACCACCTCTCCTCTACTGCCAAATTCTCCCCAGAGGCCACAGCATGGATCACTTCCTTCTTACAAGACAGAACCATGCAAGTATTCTCTGACCTAGCCTCCGCCTCACCAACCATCATACTATATGGGGTGCCCCAAGGCTCCTGCCTCTCCCCCACCCTCTACAACATCTTCACACGACCCCTCTTCCTCATCCTCGACGCTATTGGCATCTCCTACACCAACTACGCCGACGACACTCAGATCCTCCTCACCCTCACTGGGAACCATGACACTGACACCCTAACCCTCAACAACCCATCCAAGCCTGGATGGCAGACAATGGACTATGCCTCAACTCCGACAAGACTGAACTCCTCCTGGTAGGCTCCCCCGACACGCTAAAAAATCTAGACTCCCAATTCAGTCACTTCACCATTGACACCATCAGAATCCCTGTCTCTGATTCTGTCAAAACTCTTGGAGTTTACCTGGATTCCAGCCTATCCATGGATAGACAAGTCAACGCAATAGCCTCCGCAGCTGCCTATCATGCCAAACTAATCAATGCAGTCAGACCCTTTCTCTCCAAAGAGAACTGCACCAACATAGCCAGAGCCATCACTGGCTCTATGCTAGACTATTGCAATATACTCTTTCTAGGAACCTCCAATAAAAACCTAGAGAGACTACAAGTCATACAGAACAATGCTCTCCGGGCAGCCCAAGGCATTGCTAAAAGAGAACACATCTCTGAGGCCAGAAAATTAGCCCACTGGCTCCCAATAAAGGAAAGGATCGTCTTCAAAGCCCTGACACTGACCCACAAGTGCATTTACCTCTCTGCTCCTGCCTACCTCTCACAAAGGATCCACCCCGTCTCCACTCCTGCCTACCTCTCACAAAGGATCCTCCCGTCTCCACTACCAGGCCAATCAGATCACCGTATACCAACATGCTCTCTGTGCCACTAGTAAAAAGAGCCAGAGCGGGCGGATCCAGCTTCCCTTATCTCGCACCCACTCACTGGAATGCCCTACCTCCCACTATCCGAGGTGAGGCCTCCCTCACCACCTTGCGCAAAGTTTTGAAAACCATTCACATAAGGCCCTTCACATCAGCATGAATACTTATCATTTGACCCGTTGCATAAATTGTAATATAATGACTATGTGCAATATCTGTAACAACAGTATGATGTTTTGTAGTATTCACAATGTGTCAACGACCGCTACCGTGCCTGTACCTGTGTAACTAAGTTCTTGCAAGTAACAGCGCCTCAATGCCCCTGGGCTTCTTGCGCACTATGTCAATATAAATAAATAAATAAATAAATTACTGTCTGTTTCTGTACCATTATGTTGCACTTTCGCCAGATGGAAAGTCGCTTTTAATGCCTGTAACCTTGTGTAACCAATCCCTTCAAATTATGCGCACAGATGCCTATGGGCAAGGTGCGCACTACAAATAAACAAATACAAGTTCAATGATTCTCATAATTGCTTGTCTCGTTCCAAGAAGTGATTCCTCGTCCATACTTTGCAGCTATATTTATAATCAATTCCTGGTTTCAGCATTCCTCTTCCATACTTTTCAGCTATATTTATAATCAATTGCTGGTTTTAGCACAAGGAAAGTTGACCTAAATGCTAACTCGGTTAGATTACAATAGAAAATGCATTGACCATGCAGCCAAATCATGGTCAGCTATTATTGAATTGAAGCCAGAGGCTGACTTCACAAAGCTAGGAGTGTGCCTGTAAAAGTGGACCTCACCTCTGTAATACAGGTCTTAAACTGTAATGAAATTCTCCCTTTACTTGCGCTTGCCTGGAAATTGGCTGAATGTGTTCGTCAGCTGTTGTGACAACGGTGTAATGTGATGTCCGTTTACTTCTGTCTTCATAATTAATAAATGCATATGTTATAATTGTATAGCTCCTGTGCAGGTCACATCATTTTAACTCCACAGCTAGAAATTGGTAATTGAGTCAATCTATCTGCTTTCTAAAATAAACATCTCTGCTCTCTTGGCTCAGTTTACGTTAACAAGGTATCTGGATACCATAGGACTTTTTCGTCTGATATCAAGTAAAAATGTGCTCTCTGTAAAATCAAAATGTGACGTTTTGCGACTATCATAATTTTCCTAGTGATTCTGTGCTATCCTGAATATTTCATATAACATGCATTTGTATTCAGAACATTGACTTTAATAGTTCATGGCACCTCTTTGAATAGCGTTCAAGGAGCTGTTCTGGTGATGAAATTGTGTGCTTTTTGTTTGTTTTCATGAGATATATCTGGGGATGAATGCTCACATCTTGCTCAGTAACATTAAGGACACGTTAATGCATCTTTTTTCCCTTTACTTTGCTAACATTACTTACTTTTCAAAACCAAACATACTGATGTATGGTTGGTATGGACATTTGTTAGAATAGGATTTTCTAAATTATTCACTTCTAGTTTAGGCTATTAGGTGTGACTTGCCGAAACTAGTTTAATTGAAATAAGACCTTCAGAGTGGAGATGAGAATGAGGGCTTGTAATGCTTTCCAATACAGATGGCATATGAGGATGGATACATTGTTGTTTGGTTATGTGCCCTCCCATTCCTGGCCATTTGTAGGTAAAACCTATGTGAATTTCCACACAAAACGAAAACCACACCTTTGCCCTCTTTTTTTTCATTTGCATTGTTATGCAAATTTGGCAGTCATTTGTACTTCCGAAATGGTGGCTGCTATATGTTAATCTTTATATGAAGTTATTTTACTTGTTTTCTGTCTAAAAAATAAATACGGGTGCTTGTAAATTGTGTTAAATATGTATTTATTTTTAATTAAAAAACAATAACTTAACATTAACAACAAGCATAGATATGCTCAGATCGAAAAAATGTCCAGGTACTTACTTGTGGGTGTTGATCTAGAGGTATTCTGATGTAAGCAGTACCTGATTGGATATGGAGTGTGTTAGTGATGGCAGTGTGATTTGATTGGCTCTGGAGTCTGTGCTTGTTTCCACAAGATCACCATTTTGTTTGGAGATCAGAAGGGAAAGGTAAGGCTGTTTGTTTTCTGTGTTGAACTTTGTAATGTGTTTTTCTGTATTATTCTTCAATTTACTGTTGTTGCTGGCTTTCTGCTACTTGCTTAATTTGGTGGGGCAAACTCTTAGGAGCTTTAGGTATTTCTGTGAAAGTGTGCAGTGCTATTACCACAACTGTTGCACGGAAAAGGAGCCAACTTCCCACAACCATAGTCTGTCATTTGGCCCGATCTCGTTCAATCTGTAAAGCTAAGAAGGGTCAGGGCCGGTTGGTTTTTGGATGAGCGATCATGTGGCAGCGTACCTGTTAGAGGACGTTCAAGTGTGGACTATTTTAAAGGACAGTGTATTCCATATAATAGGTTAAAGCTTGAACCACTGGTGCAATATGTACATTTCTTTTTATTTTTTATTTATTCACAGGTATTTGGTTGGCACAGCGCTTTAGGGATATGGATGGGGTAATATGACGTTGTGACTAAAAAACAAACAGAACGCTATAACCATAGTGCCTGACCATGCCCAACCTCGTTTGATCTGGGAAGCTAAGCAGGGTTGAGCCCGATTAGTTATTGGATAGGAGACCGCCAAGGACTATCTAGCCTGGCAGGCATTTTGAATGGCATTCTTTTGCTTCAACATGCTTTCATTCTAGTAGCGTGGCACTTTAGGCTATAGGGGATTGGGTCAGGCTATTGTGGCATGAAAGGGAAGTGGTACTGGGGGTGCATATTTGCAGGTGTTTTTGTCGTATTTAGAGAAGGTACGATTTTTTTTGTACCAAGCGATGAAAGGATAACCTGTAGTAGATGTTCCCTGGAGTCATACAGACCGAGGTGCTTGACCTCTCTGCATGTGGAACACAAACAGGGCAGATTTGTTCGTATAGGAGTGCACTTCAGGCTTGTTGTTGAAGTCCTTGCTAGCTATTAACGTTTGATTTAGCATGTATTAGGTAAAAAGGGCAAGAGGTGCATTTTTATATTTTCAGCATAACCAGTCATCTTTTTTTAAAAAAACTTTATTTATTGATTGTGCATCACGTTCACAGCTACAGTGCATATTCAATGTAATCAGTATACAATAACAATACAGATGGGTATTTCTTGTACATATCACAGTTTTCCAATTTAACAAGATCTTGTTACGTTCTCGTGGGGCTGTCTTCATCTGACAGCATATCACACAGATATATTCTAAACAGAGTCCAAATGTCTTTCGGCCTATTCGTTCTGGGTAACATCATCACATACTGTTTCTCACATTCGTTTACATAAGTGAGTTCTCGAAGAAAGTGGTCCATACGTGGTGCATGTGGGCTTTTCCAGTTTTAGATTATGCACTTCTTAGCTACAGCACATGTAACATTGAATAACCTTCTTGTACTCTCTGCCATTTTCCCTATATCACCAAACAGGTATTTCTGGGGTGTGAGGTCTGCTGAAATCTGTGTCATTTCCTCAGGTCTCTCTGCCACCTACATCCAGAACTCGGTGATCAATAGGCAGGCCCAGTACATATGATATGAATCCGTTATAGGGTTTCCTTATTTCTGACATCCTCCGATTACAGTATTGGTGAATTTGGCCATTCTAGCCGGTGTATAGTGTAGTTTGTTCAATACTTTGAACTGTATTAAGCGAAGACCTGCATTTAACAACACTTTTTTCGACATCAAACAATATCTTTTCCATTTTTCCTCATTGATGACCACACCCATATCTGTTTCCCAGGAGGCTTTGACCGTATTTAATGATTGCGTATGTGTTTGTATTATGTTGCATAGCTTAGATACACTGGTCCCCATCTGTGAATATAAGGATTGAAAACATTTGTTTGGGGTGGGTTCATCTGGAAACGATGAACATTTTGCTTTGAATGCGGACTTCATACAATGGCATTGCAACATTGTGAGCTGACCCCCCCCACTGTGGTTGCAAACTCTTCTGGTGTGACAAATTTCCCATTTAGGAACATATTTCTCATCTTGATCTCGTATTCAGGGACCCATGTCTTTTGTATGCCTTCATCGTATGCAGGCTTAATCCCTGGGAAGTTCCATAGCGGGGCCTCCGGGTCGTAAGGTGTGTCTATCTTTAGCCGTTTGCAGATCATAGCCAATGCATTGATCGTGGTGCTTACAGGGTCAAACCTGCATGTAGTTTTGTGAAGTGTTTTAAATACTATGGAGCATAGGTCTGTTGGACATACTGACTGGTGCTCTAAAGGGATATGTGGTGCAGTGTCTGATGGATCCTGCCAGTGCTTGGCGTACTGTGCCTGGGCTGCTAGATAATACAACTCGAAATCTGGTGCCGCTATGCCACCCATCTCGTATGGCTCAACTAGTTTCTCCCACTTCATCCTAGTGGCACCCCCATCCCAAATGAACATCGTCACCATGGAACGTAGATTATCAAAGAACGGCCTGCCTGGCCAAATCGGGTCGTTACTAAACACATAACAGAGTTTAGGAAGAATCACCATTTTATGAACCGCAACCCGGCCAATCAATGAAATGGGGAGTTTGGCCCATAGCTGAAGCTTGGCCATGATTGTGTGTAGGAGTTGCTCATAATTATCAATATATAGCGGCATCCTATGCTTGGACACAAGGATCCCCAGCTCTCTTATACTCGTAGGTGACCACCGGAGGCCATGAGTGTTGGTTGGGCAATTGGTAGCGGGTGTTAGTGGGAACATTTTGGATTTAGAAGTATTTATCGTATATCCCGAGTATTCTGCGAATTCATGCATTACGTCCAGTAAGGGGCCGAAGTTTTTGTCCGGTTCACGAATGTAAAGCAGCGTATCATCTGCTTATAAAGATATGGACTGGATGATTCCAGCCATTCTGATCCCCCTCTGTTTCTGTCTTTGTCTAACAGCTGCAGCTACCGGCTCTATCATCAGGGCAAACAAAATGGGGGAGAAGGGGCAGTCCTGCCTCGAGCCTCTGCCCAGGTCAAAGGTGTTGGAGATTGTGTGATTGGTAAGGACCCTTGCCTCTGAGGAAGCATACAGTAGTCTGACACATCAAATAAAATATGGTCCCATCCCAAATTTCTGAAGTACCGCAAATAGATATGACCAGGATACTGAGTCAAAAGCCTTTTCGCCATCTAGTGCTATAACCGCGGCTTGTGCCTCCTGCTTGATCTGGGCCATGACTCCAAACAATCTGCGTAAGTTTAACGTGGTGGATCTGGTTGGGATAAAGCCGCACTGGTCCAGATGGACCAGCGTGGTCATATTGGGTAGCAGTCTAGCGGCGAGTACTTTAGCATATATTTTCGATTCCGAATTAATGAAGCAGAGAGTTCGGTAGGAGGACATTTCGTGGGAGGGGCGTGTAGGTTTCAATAACACTGTGATGATTGCCTCCCTGATTGTATTGGGCAGCGATCCACACGTCATTGCTTATTCCCACACAAGAGTCAATATTGGGGCCAGTTCAGAACAGTATTCTTCATATAATTCTGCACCCAGTCCATCCGACCTCGGGGCTCTGCCAGATGTTAGTGATTTAATCGCTTCAGCGATTTCCTCACATGTTATTGGTTGCTCAAGGACTAAATCGCTTTCTATTGAAAGCGATGGGAGCATGATCCCATTTAGATTTCATTGCCATCACTGGGCATGTGTCATGATTTGCATAAAGATTGGTATAAAATTTAGTAAATTCTTCGTTAATCCCCTCCTCACCGTTTGACCTCCCCGTTTCACGCTATGCTAGGTGCATGGTACAGTTCATTCTTCAGAAGATTTGCTAGGGAGCGTCCTGTCTTATTACCCTCTCAGTATCTGCGTGCCCTAGTGGGTGATGTCATGTACTGTAGTTCCCTGGCAGCTAGCTCATTGAATTTCTGCAGAAGGCCATTGATCTCTGCAATGGTTCCCTTTTCATGCGTTCTACTGTATTTATTCTCTAGGTCTTTCAGGCGTTTTTCTCTATCCGCTAATTGTAATCTGACAGCTTTCAGGAGTCCCGGGGTTTTCAACATTATGGCCCCCCTTATCCATACTTTAAAGGTTTCCCAGAGTGTTGCGTATTTGTCTACACACCCTTTATTTATCTTAAAGAATTTTTCGATTTCAGTGTGTAGTGATTCTGCTACATTCGGATCTTTAAGGTTGTCTGGGGGCATTCTCCATCTTCTGGTGGGAGGCTTGATACTTTGCAGTGTAAGGTGATTGGGGAGTGATCCGACAGGGAACGGTATGGGGGTGAATGTCGCAGTGGTGTACCACATTTGCCAGGTGGGCTGAAATAAACCAGTAGTCGATTTGTGACTCTGTGTCATGTACCGAGGAGTAAAATGAATATTGCCTCTCCAGCGGGTGTAGCGCTCTCCAGGCATCAATGAGGGATAGTTGCATCAAGGCCTGATGTAGTACATTTGCTGCCCCGGTAAGACCCTTTGTTTAACAGAGGATCGATCCAGAGATACATCGAGTATAGTGTTTAAGTCCCCTCCCCACAATATACATGCACTTTCTACTAGGCCGATTTAGTCGATTACATTTACATAAAAATCAGGGTCATCCATATTAGGCCCGTAGGTGTTCACAAGGACCATCTCCTCTCCTGCAACTTCTCCCCATACAATTACGTATCTGCCTTGAGGATCGATTTTGCTTTTCTCGAACTTAAAACCCAGAGAGGAGTGTATCAATGTAAGCACTCCTCTGTTTTGTGATGAGTATTCAGTGTAGTATCTATTGTTTCCCCATTGCTGCAAGATGCCAGTATTCACATTTTGCAGTGCATGCGTCTCCTGCAACATAACAATATGAGGGTGGTGCCTGGTAATGTATGCTCCCACTTTCCTAGACTTCGATCGGTTATTGAGTCCACGGACATTCCAAGTAAGGAGTTTGAGCTTCAGCCCCATGACCGATATAGTGTGATGTGCCATTCATGTGTAGTGAAACAAACTGGGATTAATGCCATTTTTTCCAGACTTGTGTAGCAACGTGAGCACAAATCTTATGTATCATAACTTCAGCACCCGATGCAGAACTTGGCATCTTTAAGGTGCTTGTTCCCTCTCCAAAAACATTATCAACTTGCAAACTTACCCCTCCCCTCCACAAACCCACATCAAATCCCTGTGCCCTACCACCACCCCCACCCACACCATCAACCCCAACCTGATGATGAGACCCTTTCATTAACCTTTGGAACTTTCTGGGGGTGCGTATGTTGCGGCCACAGCACTCGTAGCCAAACGCAGCCACAGCACTCGTAGCCAAACGCAGCTCATCCGGCAGATAATCAAAACATAGGTCTGTGCAACCCAGACACCTCTATTTTCCGTAGTAAACTTGTTAAAGGATATTGCAGTGCTGCCATTCAGTCTTTGGGGTCTCTTATGTCTGCCATCGGAGGCTGCAGGTCGTTTTGGTCGGGGTCACCCATCTGCGGCGGAAGTAGAATGGAGGCTTCAATGTAGTTCATGCCCGCTGCTGGGTGCTCGAAAAAATTTGCCCAGCCACCGTGCTGTATCCATAGTTTTGCTGGGAATAATAAAGCATAGAGGACCTTTCTCAGTCTGATTTGTCTCTTCACAGGGTCATACGATCTCCTTTGCGTCTGAACTCCTGCAGCGAAGTCGGGGTATATGTGAAAACCGTCACTGCCATGTCGAAGTGGTCCCATTTCTCTTGCCAAACGGAGAGCTGCATCTGTATCTCTGTAATTTAGCAGTGTAGCAATAATGGTGCGGGGAGGCGCCCCTGGCTTGGGCACCGGGGCGAGTGTGTGGTGTGCCTTTTCTACCAAGAAATGTTCTGAAAAGGAGGTCTCGCCAAACGGGGCTTTCAGCAGCGATTTGATATGGGGTTCCATGGGGCCCTTACAGAAGAATTCAGAAAGTCCCACTATTCGGATGTTGCGGCGGGATCTGAATTACAAATCCTCACATTTACTGTATAGCTTGGTCATCTCCCCTTTCAGGAGAGTTATGTCGCAAGTATTCTGGCCAATGGAGTCTTCGTTGGTCCCGATTCTATTCTGCGCCTCTGTGATTCTTGCGCTTTCTTTGTCTACTCGGGCCTTGAGTGAGCCAATGGTGGCGACGATATCGTCCAGTTTGACATTAACTGCAAGAAAACCATTTTGTACTGTGGTGAAAAGCTGGTCCAATTTAGTGTTTTCAGGTGAGGTCGTGGAGACCTCGATCACTGGAGTTAGCGCACTGGCCGGGGTCTGGGAACTTGTGTAGGAATCCATTGGGTCTGTTTTCTTCTTCTTGGCATTAGTCCCCCTTGGCATCACCCAGAGATATGTTGTAGGAAACCAACGGCTACCTGTGTGGTCCGTTCAATCCGACCGATGGCTCCGGTGTCCTCACCGGTGCCAAGACTATACAGGCGCACACAGTGTGGGTATAGGGGAGTTGAATTGAGTCAGTCCCCGGTGCATTTCATATACTTAGCAGTATAGATGGTCTCTGTATTCGTGATTTCTGGACTTGTGCGTGATGAGGTTAGAGTTGCTTCATTCAGACACTATATCAGGGTCTCCCGCTCAGGGGTGAACAGAATATACAGTACAGTTATATTTTTCCACCAGATGTGATTTACAGGTTATTTTTGGCGTATGGAGCGCATTTATCTCACAGGATGGACTGTACTTCTATTTCCACACCAGGAAGTAACCCCACCCAACCCGGGCATAGGTTCCAGGCACCGGGCCGATGAGCGTCTGACTCTTAGCGCCTATAGCAGGCCTGGTTTATGAAATGATGTAGAGCCTCGCCGCGGTGCTTCACATACCTGCATAGCATACACCGTTGGAGTCGGGGTCAATCTTATTCGAGTGCATGCAGAGTGGTTCCAAATGGACTGCAAGGATCTGCATGGCAGTCCGCTTTGCTGGAGGAGCGGCTCGCCTGGCCTATGTTTCCCCAAGTCCTGGGTTTGTGTGCAGCAGATTTAACAGTAGCTTCGCTTCAGGCCCATCCTCACAATCTCACGTTTAGGGCTTAATAGAATGATCGGAGTAGTGTAAAGTCATTTGCAGGAATAACGTTTGGGCAGTTCATAACACTAGGAGCCCATTTATCACTCTGGGTGGACTGTAGTCTCCCACGTAGCCCTGCATACTTTCTTCCACAGTGAAAAGCAGTAGCTGCTGCCACCTATGCAGCCGTCCAGCACGCACACAAGTATCGTGCAGTTCCTAGTGTTTGCAGCAGTTCGGATTAGCAGGAGTATATTTTCATTGAATTTAGGTAACCTGTTTGTTACCGCCTTGTGATCGGCCGTTGGCCAAATGCAGGGAGGGGGGGCGAGCCCGGACCGTCCCAGTGGGGGACCACGGGCCGGGTCCCATACTGGGCTTAAGTTTTCCGCTGGGATGCAATGTTTCGGGCCGGCCAGCACCCCAGCTGTCCACCGGGGTAGTAGGCCGCCGATCCTAACTGGTGGGCCGCACGCTGCTCAGTCACAGCAGCGTGATCCCTCCTGACCGGGATGGGTTGGAGGGAGATGTCAAGTGTTGCGGACCTTGAGGGGAGTGAGTGGGCCAGCGAGGGGGGGCATGCTTATCTGTTTCAGATGTTGTAGGCTCCACGAATGGTGTCCACCGATCTCCCGCTGTGTAGCGTATCTTCCGTCCACAGCTCCCGATCTATAGTGGATTGTGTTCCAGGGATCTATGCAGACTCCCTCAAGGTGATCAGGGCGTCCCCCCGTCCAGGAAACGGGTGATGGTGCCAGTAGGTGTCTGTAAGATGGTCTGCCCGTTGAAGAGTACGTCGAAGCTGCAATACAGATCTGGCGGGAGGCTGACTTCGCTCACACCACGGCCCTGATGAGTTGCCGGGGCCGTGGTCTCCAGTAGTAGTCACCCGGGTCTCGTCCTTGGACCGCCTTCGTACCTCAGCATGCCGCACCTTGTCAGCTTGTTCCTGCGGTCAGGCAGCTCTGATTTTTAATGGAGTTTTCACCAGTAGGTCCTCAAGGGTTTAAGCAGCATATTCAATTTGCGTAGGAGGCTTGGGAGGCTCCAAAAGAGGATTTTATCAAGAAAGGATTTTCGTCGGAGAGGAGCTCGGCAATCAAGAGGCCATCTTCCATGTGC
The DNA here is from genome assembly GCF_040938575.1 of Ambystoma mexicanum. NCBI lineage: Eukaryota > Metazoa > Chordata > Amphibia > Caudata > Ambystomatidae > Ambystoma > Ambystoma mexicanum. The sequence goes on along the minus strand of NC_090921.1, from coordinate 846,617,380 downwards.
GCAACAGCTTTAATGTCTTCCTCCTCTGACACCATCTTGGTGGGCAATTCCTGTAGGGCTGTGATAGCCTCTGTAAGGGTCCCAATCTCCTCTTCATTTGCTGTTATGAACGCACAGCAAGATGGGCCGGTCTTGGCACAAATGCCTCACTCCATGGCCGTTATTAGGTCAAGGACATACCTGTTTAATCTCACTGGTCTCAACGTTTCTTTAATTGCATCAAACCCTTTTATAGTTGCATGTATTGTTTGCATCAGCTCCCATCTGGTTATCTGTAACCGCTTTGCATTTGTTGCTGTTTGCAAGACGGAAGCAAGGTAGGAGATGAAGAATACAACAATTTGTGTTCCTGCTATGCAGTCATCGGCTTCTACTGATTTCATCAAAAAATAATGTTGTGTTTAGTGTAAGCAACCTTTTATTTCGGACCTTTTTACTCATCAGGGGGAAATCGCCAATCTGCACCTCACTCTGAGGCACCACCAGTGCTGGTGCGCTTATTATCACTAAGGAGCAGAGACCTCCCCAATTTGGGGGATAACTACATGTAAGCCTTTGAACCACAAGCACAATAGTTGTCCATTAATACGGCTGTGCCTACTTTCATGCTTGGTACATCAAAAACAAATCCACAACCTGTGTTCATTCCAACTTTCACTTTGCCATTATTTCTGAAGTACAAGAGTTGCATTTTTTTAAATGTAAAATATGATTTTCTCATATTCTTTATATGACCCGGGAGGTCCTGGTTACCCCCCCCCCCCCACCCAACAAGAAGTAGTACACTCTAGGGCAGCTCCACCAGGTTAAGGGTTCTCCATGGAAGCGGGCAAATCCGAGAGTTAAACCCTTCTTGAGCATGTTTCAGAAAAGGAGGCCACGTTGCTGTGAAGGGAAGAAGAGAGTTCCTCATATTAGCTGTGAGCTTTTCCATCATGAGAATGTTCCGCACTTTGTCCAGCCGTGGAGCTATTGAGGGGGATTCAGTTCTCCGCTAGAGATGGAGAAATGACAACTTGGCCGCCAACAATAGGTGTATCAATAGCTTTTGCTCAGGGTGAGACGGGTGAAGGAGGGAAGGGGTTCTATACCACCTTGTGAGTATTTTTGCCTGTTTCTGCCAGGCATGGGAAGATTGCAGAGCAAGTCCCCCTCCGCCCATATATATCCTGTCCCCGTCCTCTGGGGGTGTCACCCCCAGCTCCCTCTCCCAACCATCACAATAGGACCTTCGTTCGGACACTGTAAGCAAATTAATAGCTTTATAGATTCTGGAAATCAGACCTTTAGATTCGACTGGTTCTTGGAAGACTAGTTTCAAAGGGCTATGCTTTCGAAATGCCGGCCCGCAATGGTTGGCTGGAGGACCCAGCCTTGCTTGTAGATTTCAAAAGCCATCTGCCTCAAATAGTCCCATCACAGCCTTGCAATCCTGAAATGTTCAAATCTTCCCATTAACAAAAAGTCTCCCACTTCACCCAAGCCCTTGTCTATCCATTGGGTTAGGCTCTTATCATATTTGCTAAGGGTAAAATTGTCATTGTGAATTGGCAGTGTGAACGGGAATGGTAAGGAGTATGACCCGGCTGATTTACTCAAATTGTCCCATATGTCAAGTGCAGCCTTAGTGAGGGGGTTAAAATATAGCCCCCACGCTCCCCTGTGTCTTTGCAACCACGGTTGAGTCCACAAGTGGCATCCTGCTACCGCCTGCTCCATAGCCACCTATATTTTCCCAGGGTCCCTTTGTACCCAGTCAATGAGTGGTCAGACTTGCGCAGCCCGGCAGTAGTTCCAAAGTTCAGGAATGACAGACCTTCCAAGCTCTTGGGAGTGTACAGTGTGTGCTTGTTGACTCTAGGTGAACCACCCCCCTCTACAGAAACTGCAATAACATTGCTTCCCAGCTCCTTGCAGTATTCTTGGGGTCAGGGACAGGGACTGATTGGAAGAGATATAAGAATCTTAGAAGAATATTCATTTTAATCACTGTCATTTTGCCAAACCCAGACATATGTAGGGAGACCCACCATTCCAGGTCTTTCTTAACAGTATGCACAAAGTTGGGGTAGTTGGATCTATATGGGTGGGTCAGATTCCCTGGTAAATTAATCCTAAATATTGCAGTGTTTTGGTTTCCTAGGAATTTCTGTTCCAGTTTCGACTTCAGGGAGGGGGAATGTTGAGCCCTAGGATTTCAGACTTGGAGCAATTCACTTTGAAACCTGAGACCAAACTATATTTTAGTTCCTCCTCCACACGGACCAAGGATCGAAGTGGGTTGGTAAGGGGCCAGATGATATCATCGGCAAACAAGTTAATCTTGTGTTGCGTCCCACTGAATTGTATGCCCACTATGCGAGCATTAGCCCTTATACCCGCTGCTAGTGGTTCCATTACCATTGCAAAAAGTTGGGGTGAAGGGCCAACCCTGTCACTTGCCCCCAGTGTTGCATTTTCGACTAGTATTATGGGTACTGGTCCTACCTCATCTTCTAACCAGGTGAGCAGTTTTGTGTATTAATGCCATTCTTCAAGGCATACTTTATTTGCATTCTGCACAACCTTCTCAGACTTTGCTTAGGAGTGCTTAGGCTTTGCAGTCTATTGGTCCATCGACCCACCCTTCGTGGGAAATGGACTTCCTTTTATCTGTAACTTTTAAGTATTTATATACAGAAGGAATAATGATCTTCTGATCACAAAAGAACCTACAATAGATAATAAATCAGATTTGATAGGAAGCAGTGAGCTTCTTTCAATGGCGTGAGTTTCAGGGACATTGGCCCTCATTACGACCCTGGCGGAATTCGGAAAACGATGGCGGAAATGCAATACCGCCATCGAATAGCGCTCGGTGCGACTATGACCCGTCACCGCAAAGTACGAAGCCATTAGCGACACAGTAGTGAACGCCAACGCTAACTGCACCAAGCGCGCGCGCGCGCCATGCCAAACCGTAAACACCACCATGGCGCAAGGGTACGCCAATTCCGACCCTAGCGGACATGTACCTAACGCCATCAAGCATGGCGGAATGTACCATTCCGCCATGGTGAGAAGTACGGCATCGCGAATCAACCGTAAACGGCCCCACTGAGTGCCTGTACACCGCTCCCTGCCCACAAAGTACAACTCCCCGTAGGTGCAATGAAGTCACAATGCAACCATTGAAATGTACAAGTCACCCATGCATGCCAACGAACAAATGAAACACAAGAGGGGCCAATGGGAGCTGCAGGGCACAGATGGCACGAATACAGAAGCCATCCCAATGGACATGACCACAGTCCCCCACCAAGAAACGCACGCAAACACAGGCACCTGTGACCAGCAATATTCCGAAAATCACATCATTCCACCAGTCCACCTGGCTGACCGGCATCTGTTACACAAAACCCAATCCCCCGCCCCTGAGCATGACAACATTCAAACAGTCATATTGGCAGCCCCCATCCCTGACCTCACGGGCTTCGCAGGCAAACGCGCCCAGTACAGTACCACGCAACTAAACTCCGAAGCTGGAACCCAATGCAGATCTCCTCACAATACATCGCTCCCCAAATAGGAATATGCCACATCACTTGCAAAGAAGAACGCTACACGGGCCAAATCAGAATAGAAATTTAATGCACAACAAAATCACCAAGCCCATACAGCCATCAGGCCATGAACTCCAAAACACATTTCACCATTGTGGGCTGCATCCGCAAGAAATGACCAGCCACTACTTGTGTGACGCCCTGTTCCATCATGGTACACAGAGCCACATTCACGTACGAAAAGGCAACATGGAAGCGCACAGAACCGCAGGGCCGTCCCAATGGGGAGGCACTAGTCCAGCTGAAAGGCCGAAATGTTGCTCCGAGCCACCAGTACTGCGAAAGGGCATGTGGCCCATTGGCGATCGTCCCATAAGATCGTAATGCTGCTCCACTGATTAACACGAAGCAGCAGGTGTCAGGAGTAAAAGCCATCTGCAGGAGTGGCATACAGATGGCAGTGGCAAAAGGGGAGGAGATACCTGTCAACCAAAAGAAAAGAAAAAGAACAGAATGGCCATCAGAACTACATTCGAACAACTCACTTCAATGATCACACTAAATCCACAGCCATATGCATGCTAGCCCACTCCAAAGGTTCATCACCACCCAAAAACCACTTGCGACTCATAACTATCTATATCGAGGTGTAAACACCATCACAAACGAGTGTACCTGTGCATGCGTCTGTCAAAACGGAATCCATCAGATGGGATTGGTAACGTGCATGGACACAAGTGTCTGAGGGCGCGTCGAGACAGGGAGGGCTCAACAAGGCCAGATAGACGATGGTCCCACTATGGCAGCCCTGCATCACATAGCGTAGGGGAGGCGGATAGATTCCAAGAAGCCCTGTACATGGCAAACTCTGTATCAAATCACCTGCCCATGCATCCATTCATCATTCCCTCATCCCGGGATTAAAACGCCTGAATATTTACTCACATAACATTAGAAATATCCATTGAGTCTGTGCGTTATGCAGCCTGCAAAATCCACAGTGCCCCAGCCCGTAATTCCAGTGTAGTGAAGTAACATGTATTTGGGAACGTCCGGCCTCATCGCCCACGTCGCCATTGCGCATCCCAAACCATTCATATCAATCATTGCATCCTCGCCATGGCCCCTGTCCCAAGGACATTGAACAATAGTACGTTATATTTGCAGTCAGACCTGTGGGCATTTCCTCGCCGCTAGCTGAAAACCGAAAGCGCCGCCCTTCGAATTCCTCATTTGCAACATCACGTCGAAGAGGCATCTGTGGCCGTTTGAAATCACTAATTAATCCATCGAGTGCGGCTGTGTGTGAAAATGGCAACTGCCTTCACCCACAAATGGGACGCCCCGCCCGTCGTTGCAACTCGGTACAGTGATGCATGAGGGTCCACCGTTACTCGAGTACTACGTTCCACTGACCCTTCACAAGTCTGTTCGCGACTGCACAGATAGAATGTGAAACAATGGGACCACAGCAGAATGAACATATCAACCAATGTTACACGGCCATCGGGTACAAATACATGATTGCAATAGCAAGATGCCATTCCCCGAATTGCAGCGTTGTGTGCGGGACGTGCTCGGCCAAAGGGGAGAGCAGTTTGCACAGGTGGAATGAATCACCACAGGTGGAGGCCATACAGCCTGAAAACACATAAATTGCACACCCAGTCTCCTCCCACAACCACACCGAAATGCTACCGGCAGGACTCGCGATGTTGGCCCTGGGGGACATGATAGCACTGCAAGTACTCCAACTCCAAGAAGAAGACGAACACCAACTACAACCGGCCGCACGGAGGAGACGCAGGAGGAGGAGGAGGGCAAGGCAGGGCCAGCAAGGGCCGCCAGCACAGCCACTACCACCACGCAGGCAGCCCGCAATCCCACGCCTCCGAGCACATCCGTTCAACCTCACTGATGAGCAGATCCACACCCTCTACCGTCTGGACCGGGACACCATAGCCGCCATTGTGGACATGACACAGGCTGACCTTGTCAGCATGATAGATAGCCCAACCGCCATCCCACCCCTACTGAAGGTGGTGTCTGTACTACACTTCCTGGCCACAGGCACCTACCAGCACACAGTCGGACAGTTGCATGGCATTTCTCAGCCACTGTTCTCACGGACACTATTGCAAGTGCTCGATGCCCTCCTGCAGCACGCAGACGACTACATCTCCCTACCACGCTCGGAGCAGGAAATTACCAACACAAAAGTGGGATTCCATGCACTTGCCGGCATACCGGGTTGCATTGGTGCCATCGACTGCACCCATGTGGAATTGGTCGTCCCACATGCCATGGAGGCCCAGTACCGCAACCGAAAACAATTTCATTCTCTGAATGTACAAATGGTGTGTGACTCCAACAGGATCATTACACATTGTTGTGCCAGATTCCCTGGATCAACCCATGATTCTATGGTCTTGAGGAACTCTACAATACCACGCTACATGGAGCGACACGCAGGGAACAGATCCTGGCTACTCGGTGAGTCTCATTACATGCATGATAATGTGGGGTATGTGATTCGGCAATGACCTGGCAGGAAGGGGGGGGGGGTGTGCGTACGTAGCAATGGCATTCCACATCATACGTTTATCGTCCACATACAGGTGATGCTGGATATCCACTGAAGAGATGGCTCCTCACACCAGTCCGGAACCCACGGGACCAGCATGAGGAGGACTACAACCATGCCCACTCACGTACCCGTGTAGTCATTGAACAGGCATTCGGCCTACTGAAGGGTCGTTTCCGCTGCCTCAGCAGGTCTGGCGGGGCACTCCTGTACCGCCATGAGAAGGTTGCAAAGATGGTGATGGCATGTGTCATGCTCCACAACATGTGCGTACGTAGAAATGTGCCCATGCCCCCTGACGCAGAACTGCAAGCACCTGATGATGGTCATGATGAGGGTGGGGATGTGGCAGCACCTCAAGGAGTCTGCGAGGCACCGGAGGGCCGTGACATTCGTCAGCATCTCATTGATGTATGCTTCTAGCACTCACGCCTGGTGGCTGATACATGGACACGGGACTCGTGGCACTGTGTGTGTCTGGGACATGCACAATATGGACTGTACGCCTATGATGGCCTAGTACACAAAGATCAATGTCCACACATCTCATTGGTTGATCGTGCACTGTTTATGGCATATGTGATATCATGTTGTACACCCTATCGACCCGCCACCCAAGTGAGCCCACTCCTTTCTCCATCCCTCCGACTCCCTCTATGCTCTCCATTCCGATGGTGGAGGCACAGATTTCTTCCCAGGGGGTCAACTTGATGGGTGATTCAGGACCTCCCCCGGTGGCTGTGGCAATCTTGCGGTTGGCAGAGAGTATGCTGCGGACGCGTATCCGCAGGTCGTCCCATCGCTTTCGGCATTGCTGTGGGGTGCGGGGTGCGGTCCCCACCGCACTTACCCGCTGTGCCACCAGAGCCCATATGGCCTTCTTGTTTGCAAGTGCCGTCCTGGTCATTTGCGTGCAGAAGACGACGGCAGCATTCTCCTGGAGGGTCTCTGTTAGCACGGTGAGTTCCTCACGGGAGAAGTGGACCTGCCGCTTGCGGTCGCACGCTTTCTTCGCTACTTTTCCCATTTTTCTTGGTTTCGCTAGGGTGGATGACGGGTTGGGGTGTGTCTCAGGGTAGTGTTTTTAGTGGTTGTGTGGTTTTAGTGGTTTTATAGGTGTACGGCGGGATGTTTCCCGTTCCGGGCCCATGTTTTAACTTCCGTTTCCGTATATTTCCGGTCACCGTACTTTCCGGTAGGCGCACACTGCGGTGTCCGCTGTGATGGGTGGCGGTATTGCACCTAGTGCGCCGTACGGCGGCGGTGTGGGCCGTTTTGGGGTCATTTCCGCCATCGCGGACTTTGCACTTCCGCCATGCCGTGGTGCTCGTGCCCGATGGGTCGGAATGGGCCGCACTTTGCTCCTTCGTGCAATGGCGGAAACGCTATTTACGCTGTGGCGGTCCGGTCAGTCACTTTCCGCCAGGGTCGTAATGAGGGCCATTGTGACCAGGTTGTGGAGGGGAGTAAATGGGACAGTCACCGGGGACAATACATAAGTGGGCATACACAGATTAAGGACAGCCAGCATTGGACAGTTGTAAGTTCATGTTGGCGGTATGCCCTGCTGTGCTCGGGATGTGACGAAGATGGGTGAAGTGGTATGGTAATGTTTTTTTTGTATAGTGCCTATACACAAGCCAAGTGTTTGAAAGTGCTCAAGGAGGGCGGGAACAAGGGGGAAAAACATTAATTCAGAGACCTTGTATTTCTGAACGATACAAGTCTGCACAGGCAGAGTAAGAGAATATAATACAATTAACAGAGTAGATAACAGCAAATGGGTCTGGCAACGATTCTGCAGTTTTTCCAAGTGCATTGGGGTGCCACCATGCAAGGAGGGGAGGGCAAGGAAGATACATAGCTCTTCAATGCATGGTACGTTCAGATCGTGCAAGTGCATGGGGGAATCCAAGCGCGCCCAGTTAGTCAGAAACTGGGTCGGTGCTGAGAGAATGCCATTCTCATGGGTCATTGACAAAGTCCAGTAGCAATGAGGCAAGTGCAGGCCCGGAGGCAAGTGCGAGAGGACTGGCGAGGGTGACAGGAACCTGTGAGACTCTGAGGTACACCCGGCGCCCAGTCGGCAAGCTGTGTGTAAAAGGAGGGAGAGAGGGATAGAGCGGAGAAAGAGGTTAGCAGGGTAGAGCCAGAGAGAAGGAAGAGGGGTTAGCAGAATGTCTTAAGGAGTTTCCGGAACTTAAGGAGATCAGGCCCAAGATGGAGGGCGGCAGGGAGGCTATTCCAGAGGGATGCCCCTGCTGAAGATAACAATCTCCCTCCAAATCTCTGCTTGGAGAACCGGTTCACTTGCAGAATGTTGGAGGTAGATGAGCAGAGGGCTCGGGAGGGACAGTATTTAGGTAGGCATCGTTGTAGGTAGGTGCCAGGCCACAGAAAACCTTGTGGACAATGCAGAGGGTCTTGAACTTTATCCTTGCAACCACAGGGAGCCAGAAGAGGGATTTCTGCGCCAGAGAGATGCGGTCCCTGGGCTTGAGGCCAAGGATAAGTCTTGAGGTTCTGTTTTGGATGAGTTGCAGAGGGCCCAAGCAGAGACATGGAGGTTGAGAAAGAGGCTGTTGCAGTAGTCCAGCCTAGAGAGAGCCAAGGCTCTAGAGACAGTGAGCCGCTGGCGGAAGGTGAGAAAAAGAAGAGTACATCTGAGGAGGTGCAGCTGGTGGTTGGACTTTTTAGAGATGTCTGAGATGTGAGTGGAGAAGGAGAGAGTGGAGTTGAAGATGACTCCAAGGTTTTTTGCCACGCAGGAGGGTGAGGGCGCAGGGGCAAGGAAGGCCGGCCAGAGTGAGAGTGGGAAAGCGGGAGCAGGAGTCCCAATACAAATTATCTCAGTCTTACTGGCAAGGCAGGGGTCGTTTGAAGCACACCATGACTGAATTGCGGACAGTCCGATATGAGCGAGGTTGAGGAGGTGGCTGAGGGTAGCCTGAAGGAGAGTTGCGTGTCATCCGCATAACATTGGAAGTTAGAGGCAGGGCAGTCATGTAGACATTGAAGAACCAGGGGGTTAGGTTAGAACCCTGGGGAACGCTGCATGTTGAAAGAGTGATAGTAGAGAGAAAGAACCCAAATCCCCACCTGGGATGGGCGGTTAGAAAGGAAGGAGTTTAACCACACCAGATTCCCAGGGTGTCGCAGAGACGTGCGATCAGGATGTTGCGGCTTACCGTGTCAAAGGCAGAGGAGAGGTCCAGAAAAAAGAACAGCGGGAGTGTCAAGATTTGATAACAGGTCTTCACAGGTGTTCAGAAGAGAAGTTTTCATGCCTCTTGATGCTCTAAAGCTAGCCTGATGGTCGTGGAGGCAACCAGCAGATTCAGTGTGGAGGGTGAGCTGAGAGATAGCCAGCTTCTCCAGGAGTTTGCCTAGGAAAGGGGTGATGGAGATGGGGCGGGTGTTTGCCAGAATGGAGGGATCGGCAGAGGGTTTCTTAAGCAGGGTGTGCACAATGGAGTGCTTAAGAGAAGTAGGGAAAACTCTAGTGGCAAAAGATAGATTGCAGATATCCTCCAAAGCTGGAACGAGAGAGTCAATGTTGTCCTTAATGGTTTCGGAGGGGCAGGGGTCCACCTGTTTGGATGAGGCCTTCATAGACCGACTTGTCTGGAGACCTCATGAGGTGTGATGGGAGTGGGAGAAGAGAGAAGTGGTGGAGGGGCCAAGGGAGGCTCCAGAGGTTTTGGTGTATGAAGTGGTGTGGAAGTGAGAGATGAAAGGATGTCTTGGGTTTTCGCAGTGAAATGTGCAGCCAGGGCCGAGCAAAGGTCCTGGGTGAATGTGATGGAAGAGGAGGCTGCTGCAGGATTGGCCAGTTCCTTACATACTTTGAAAAGTTTGCCCGTGTTGTTTGATGCCGCAGAGATGCAGGCTTGAATAAAGATTGTTTTCTTGGTGTGGATGCAGGATGCAGATTCGATATTGCCTTTGAAGCAGGCGGCAGGCCAGTTTGTCAGAGGGTCCGCCTGGTGTATTCACGTTCCTCTCAGCTGCGCTATAGTTGCGTTTAAGGGCAGCCAGATCAGAGTCATACCAAGAGTTGCACTTTTTGGGAGGCTTCAGTCTGACCCTCGTGACAGGGGCAAGAGCATCAGGGGTGTTAGAGATAGAGAGAATGACGTTAGCGAGAGCTGTGTCAGGGTGGGAGTCTGCCATAGCAATAGGAGGCGGAGAGTAAGTGGAGGCAAAGGCAGCCACTGTCGCTCTTTTTATGGGTCTGGTTACTTTGAAACTGAGTGGCCGCGCCATGTGTGCCGATGCAAGGGAAGAGGCATGCCTCAAGTGTGACAGGAGAAGAGAGTGGTCAGTCCAAGAGAGAAGTAGTGAGAGTGACAGAGAGAGGGATGTTGGTAAAGATGATCGCATCCAAAGTGTGGCCCGCTGTGTGCGTGGAGCCAAAAGGTAAGATGGAGAGGGAGAGAGAATCGCATAGGTTACAGAAGGGTCCTGAGGAGTTATGAGAGTCCAGATGATGTAGAGGTCACCGAGCAGGAGGAGTTGAGAGGAGGAGGAGGAGAGTAGACAGGAGGCCAGGTCAGCCCATTCCAAGAGGAATAGAGCGGACTGTCCTGGTGGCTGATAAAAGGTGGCCATGAGGAGAGAAGATTTAGGAGAAAGTGAGAGCCTGCAGGCTAGGCATTCGAAGGAGGAGTAGGCCCGAGTGGGAATGATACACAGGTATCCATTCTGGGAAGATCAACGCCACTCCACCTCCTAAATCCTTGGGCCTGGGCACAGAGAGGATCTTGTATCCTTCAGGGAGGAGTGTGTCAAAGCTTGTGACAGAGCTGTCCTTGAACCATGTCTCTGTGATGGCGAGCACATCGGATCCATGCTTTCAAGGAGGTTGCAGATGTCAGACGAGTGTTGGACAGCAGAGCGAGAGTTAAGCGTGGCATTCTGGAACAGCTTGCCATCTTTGAAGGTCTTCCAAGGGGTGGTGCAGGGGACGGTGGTCCCCCCCCCGATGGTGGCAAGGGGGCCAGCGGGATAGTGGAAGGTGGCGGAAAGGGCCAAGACCGACAAGGGAGCTGGGACAGTGAGGCAGAGCAAGGGTGCCTGTGCAGAGGAGGAGGAAGGCACAACAGGCCAGGGAGCCTGTGCAAAGGAGGAGGAAGGCACAGCAGGCAAGGGAGCCTGCGTAGAGGAGGAGGAAGGCGCATCAGGCAAGGGAGCCTGTGCAGAGGAGGAAGAGGAAGGCACAGCAGGCAAGGAAACCTCTCCAGCGGGAGAGGCAAGGTTTGAGAAGCAATGTAGGAGCCTGTCAAAGAGGAGAAGGTGGGGTTGAGGACCCTGAACCATACAGGCATTAATGATGACCCTGGAAATGGCAAAGAGGTCAAGGAGGACCTCCCTGTGGGTGCCACCATTAATGTGAGAAGAGGTGATTAGAGAGAAAAGCGACTGTGTGTCGGGTCTACAGGTCGGGTGAGGTAACAACAAAGAGGATGTCTGTGAGTCTCTCTCTAGCGGAAGCCATGACATAGGTGTCTGCAATAGGAAGGCCTGGGTTGGAGCCCAGTATGTCCTCCTTAAGTTTCTTCCGGACAGATTTAGTGATAGGAGCGGAATAGGATATGGAAAAGCAGTTAGAGAGGATAGGAGAGATAAATGGTGACATAGCTAACTGCAACAGTGAGGACACTTACCAGGCTGATGTACTGAAGCACATGGGAGGGGGGCTGCGGGGCAAAAAAGAGAGGGGGTGGGGGACAAGAGGGTATGAGGGGGCACTGAGGACAAGATGGGGAGTGCAGGATGTACTCAACAGCAACCACTGTTTGTAAAAAGGTAGTAAGTAACAGTTGAGCACCTAGCAAGAAGCGATTGTAAGAAGAATGTTAACAGCAAGTACACAGCCAAGTTCAAGTTTAGCTAAGGCCGAAGAAACCCAGTGCAGTATGTGCACTCGGTCAAGTTTGAGATTTTTCTGAGCCTATCCACTTGGCAAAGTAGGCCAATGGGAATAGATGTAAGGTCAAACAGTTGGAAGTAGGCACAGCTAAAAACGATTTTCAGGTAGAGACAGTCTTTAAGGAATGGCACGGAAAGTTGAGCACAGCAATGCAGTAGTAGGTGTCAGTGGGAATGAGTCACAGAGAGTGGAGCAGAAAGGAGAGTCACTGCACAGCATGGGGCATCTGTATGGTTGATGTCTTGAGAGGCAGATGAAATGAGTTCTGTGGCGCTAAGGCAGAAGCTGAGTTACAGTACTCCGGTGAAGACACGCTTAGGGATGGCACAGTCAAGAGGGCAGTTGAGTGAAGAACATTGTATAGTATTTTACTGAAAGATTCCTGGATGTGGGCCCAGAGCACGGGCAGGCACTGACAGGAACAGACGGGGCCTTTGGAAGGTGGGCTGGCGTTCGCCTGTCGGTTTCGCGGTTGGCTGGCAGAAAAGGCAGGGCAAGCCAATCACTGCAGCCTCAGGCTGGAGCAAGGAAAGGCACAATGGAATAGCAAAACGTGGGGGCCATGATGTAGAGGGACCCACAATGTGGGGAAAAAGCCGAAAATTATTCAAATGAGGCACACAACAGTGCGCTCAGGTGGATGTTGGGCTGCAGGCGATTTTCCTCATCATGGTGTGCAGCAGCGCTCAATTACAAAAATAAATGCGCATCATGGCGGTACGGCACTTCAAAGGCCTACCTGCTGTAGATGTGGTGGTGCAGGTCACAGATGATGTCCCGGAGCCTTGGGATATGTGCATTGCCAGCAGATGAGTGCTAGCACGCACGCAGAGGAAGTGAGAGACAGAGGCAGGTTAGATGTGAGGGAGAAATGTAGCTAGCAGGCAGATGAGGTAGGTTAAGGGGGTGACTCAGAGGCGTGGGGGTATGCTTTTAGTTTGGTTTTGAGCAAATCCATGTGGACTCTTTCTCAGATGTCCGGGGACGGAGAATTACATGCAAGTGGAACAAGAAGAGAGAAAGAGCGGAAGCGAGAAAAAGCACAGGGCGTAAAAGGAGCCACAAGTGTAGTCGAGTCAGAGTGGAGATTGTGAGAAGGTTTATAAAGTTGGATAGACGCAGTAGTGCCTTACCATAGATAGATTTGTGAACCAGGAGAGGACATTTGAATCTGGCCCTGTTTTGCATCATTAGCCTCCCAACCTGGTATTGGTACGAGGAAGTAGGTGTGAAGTGATGGAGTTCAAAGAGTCCTGGTAGCAAAGCTTATGATCTTGTATAGAGGACAGAAAGCATAGTTTTGGAGACCGAAGAGAATACTGGCACAGTAGTCCAGTTTAAGAGTGGTTAAGAGATGCTTGGCGGTGTTGGAAGGAAGGAAGGAGGTGCCTGATTTTTCCTAATATTTAGGTGCTTGAGGTGAGCTACTGTTGCACTTTTGGAGATGAAAGTAGAAGAGGTGTGAGAAGGGTCATAGATGACACAGAGGTGTCTGGCTGAAGACGAATAGGGGAAGAGTGTCAGGTGGGTACTGGATAGGCAGAGGAAGAGATGAGCGAGCTATTGGCAGAGAAGTAGAGTACCTCTGTTTTGGTACCTTTTAACATCAGAGAGTGCAAAGCCATCCAATATTTAATGGAAGAGAGACAGTTGGAAATTTTGATAGAGAGGTCCGAGGAGAGGTCAGGAAGAGAGAAGAATAGGGTGTCACCCTCTATTCCAGCAACCGGGTATTGTTTTCCCTGGTGTGTTAATGCACTGCAGCAATTTGTGGTATTCTATTCTAATCTCTCCCATATTTGGGACTGACTGTGTGTATTTCATTACTTTGTGTCATGTTTTAGCATTGATCATCATGGGCATTTGTTTTATGAAACTATCCTCACGTGGAGAGTCTGCCTTTGTTACCCACTGTATGGCGGCTGTTTTACTCTGGAATTGTCCTTGTGTCATGCATAGTGCAAGATGTGTCAAGCAATGTGCTATGTTTGCAGGCACTTCTGTTGCTATAGAAACTCTAGAAGCACACATAGCGTATAGGATGAGGGAACACAAATAAAACGCCCCTCCTCAGACTTCTCTATCCCCACTTTGCTCATGTATTTGTACCACATGTTATTGGTAATGTGGAGGGAATCGTCAAATGACTTGCTCAATTGGTTTTGGTCATCTTGCACACCTCTTTTAAATCTTTTCATTAGTGTGCTTGATTCAGGGAGTGTTTCAGGTGTCGTTTCACTTGCCATTCTTTCAGTGGCTATACTTGTGCTCTTCTCACATGATACTGTCCTTGCCATAATGTCAATGGTAAGCTCTTTCACTGCGATACAAATAATAAAATAAAGACAACAAAATGAGAAAAATATTGCTACAATCATAACAGCCAATGTATCTCCTTTTTGCAGAAATGTATATGTACGAATTCTTCTAGGCAATTAAAGATAATATTTGGTACTTTTTGAAGAAATGTGTTTTGCTTCATGACAACTGTCACTATACTGCATATAAAATATGTGCCCAAAGTAAAACATATTTAAAAATTCTTGTTTTCAAATCGGTGTAGACATTGTTCAAAAGAAAACTGTCATAAAAAAATGTTTTTTTAAAGAATCGAGAAAGGGAGTATTTTAAAAGTCTTCGGGGAATGCTGAAAGTATTCTTTGGACAGACAAAATAGCATTTGGTGTCTATGCTTCTTGTTGCTCTTGCAGCTGATTGGCTCTGGTCATTTCCCCTGTCTGGGGTCTTCATATTTCTTCTTCACTGTCAACTTTTGTGTCGTTGGACATGGGGTGCAATGACCGTATTCTTGATGTCACTCAAATGAAGCCTGGCTTTCCTTCCTGCACTCTAACTGTGGAAGAGAACATAAGGCCCTTCAAACCTAGGCTTTTGCTATCATCTCATAACATTTTTTTAAAGAACTTCATCCCCTGGATGGAGCTGGAGGAGCTATGACAACCTATCTGCAACAATATGTCTATCCAAATCTTTGGTGACTCTTGAGCCCCTCCCAGTCTTGCCTGCACCTGTTTGGAGATACATTTCAGAACTTTAGTAATCGCCATCACATAGTCATGCATTTATTTACCAAGTACAGTAGCTGAATTCTCAGCATCAGTTCGATCCCATGTGGGGCAGGCGGGGGGGGGGGGGAATTGGGGCAGTCATTCTGCATCCTGTCACCAGCTCATGAGGTGTCAGGTGGTGGTCAGAGCCTGGCTGATTGCGTAAGGCAAAAAGAGCCAGGAGAAGGCAATGCAACCAATTCTTATGCAATATATCTTTTATTTCTACAGTGCATTCCTTCAAGAGGCCGTTATGGTGGTCGCAAAGCTTGTTTGCTTGTGGATGATGGGCAGATGAGAATGTGCCTTATTCCCAATAGGGATGTTATTTGTTCAAACACTTTGTTTAAAAAATGGGGTCCATTGTTAGAGCATAGCAGTTTGCCAACTCCCCATCAAGGAAACACCTCTTGTATGAGGAATTCTGCAGCCGATATGGCATCTGGATTTGTGCATGGGCCTGCTTGGATCTGGTGGGAGAAAGGGCATATGACTATTATCATATATTTGTAGCTGCTACAATTTTGAAGCATATCCACATAATCAATATGCAAAGGCCAAAATGGTCCAGTAGGATGGGTATTTCTCCTCTCACCATTCTCAATGTATGTCCAGCAGGACATTTCTTATGCGTCATGCAATTTATAATAAAACTGTCACATGTTCATTCAAATTGGGGACAAACCAGTTGCCTGAAATCGCTGCGGCAAGGCATTCTCTGTTGATATGTGCTGGATAATGGAGTTGCTCCAGTGCTACTGTGTGCAATTCTACAGGCATAACAGATTTCCCTGTGCTATACTGGCACCACACTAATTCAGAGGGGAATAATGAGCACCCCTTCTTCTTCCACAATTCATGCTCTTCTTACGGGGCGCGTCCCTGCAACTCCTCAGTCTGCGTTAATAGCAGTGTTTTGAAACCTTCTGTCATCGCCATGTTACATGTACTTGTGCATTTGTTTGAGGGAAACTGTAATGTCTAGTATCTTGAGGTAAATTTGCTGCCCCTCTTGTTTGCACTGCACACTTGACCACAGCGAATGCTGATGGACATTCAAGTGCTTCCAATAGCCTCTTTAACAATGGCACATGCTGTACTGGTATGCCGTCTGCGTGCTGTAAACCCCTCCTTTTCCAATGGGACAATCTTGAATGTACTATCTTCACAGATGAAGTCTGGGTACACTGCCACTCCTTATCCTCCTCAAGTGCTAAAATCATGAATACCAACGCTGCTGCTTGCGCTAAATGGGTGCTGGCAGTCTTGCGCTTTTCACAACTTCAAACCTTCCATTGTCCTTTGCCTTCACTGCTCTGTTCCACTATGTCATAATCCACTGCTTTGATCTATCGTTGATGACCCATCAACAAAGTGAATTACACCCCCCCCCCTAGGTCATTTTCCTTGATGTAAGCGATGTCCTCATAAAAATGAGTGCAGGTAATGCAATAGTGTACATATTCGCTCTCTTTCACTGGTTCTGTTATGAGCCTTTCTGGGATCACTGTGCAACACCTAACAATTTTGATCGATGGATTTGAGATTATGACCTCATAGCCTGATGCTCTCTGTGTAGTCAATGTGCTTTTGGGCTTCTCAAGAATGGCAAAAAGATAATGTTCTACATACAGTGTTACTGAACAGCCAATTGTGATATTCGCTGACTTCTCAATTGCAAAGGCTGCTGCAGCCAATGCTTATCCACATGGGTATTGGCCTCTCACTAAAGGATCTAAGATCCCACTGTAATATGCCAGTGGTTTGTGACCCATAGAAGATCTCTGTCTGAGGACAGCCATTATCACAACTCCATTTCAATGGGAGAACAAGAAAAAGTCTTCTTGGTAATCTGGGATCCCTAACATGGGAACTGCGCTGATTGCTTTTTTCAATTAATCAAATGCATCTGTCATCTCATCTGCGCATGCCATATCACTGTTTTTCTGTACTTCTTTGAGTCCTTCTAAAATCTGCCTAACCTATGTGCTATAATCAAAGAACCATGCTCTGCAATAATTGCAGAGTCCCAAAAACTGTTACATCTCCTTTACAGTATTTGGCCTGGCCTTGTCGCTAATCACCACTGTTTTTTCAGGTGTTGCCTTCCTCCCTTTCTTTGATATTATCTGGCCTATGCAAAGTGCCTCTCCCTGACAATATTGCAATTTCTCGTCCTCCTTGTACCACCTTTCTGCCAAAATGGTTAATATTTTCACTGAATCATTCCTGCATTCTTCCTGTGTTGCACTGCAAACTAATAGGTCATCCACGTACTGTATGACCATTCTGTCAGTTTGGACATTTCCCAAGTCCATTTTCAGAACTTGATTAAAGACACTGGGGACTCACAGTACCCCTGTGGAAGGCGGCTGTGCTGTAATCTGATTCCGCGATAGGTGAACGCAGTCAAATATTGTGAGTCTTCATGCAGTGGAATGGAAAAGAAAGCATTTTTCCAATCAATCACTAAAATATTGGACTCTAGACCGTATATATTACAAAATAATGTTTGCTGGATTTGTCACTATGGGGAATTCAGCTTCAATAATGTTGTTCAGAGCATGTAAAGCCTGTATAAATCTCCAAGACCCCTCTTTTTGCCATTTTTATGGGGTATACTGCTATGTTGCATGGCGATTCTGAAGGCACTAATATACCCTGCCGCACTAAGGCTGCAATAGTTCTATAGATAACCTCATAGGCTTCCTTGGACATGGACTACTGTTTTACTTGTGGTAAAATGGCATTCTTCTTCAGTTTTATTTTACTGCTCCTACTCCTTTTAATAAGCCAACGTCATATGGACCGCTGGTCCACAATGAGCTTGGTACCTTTGCCAAATCTTCCTGCATAAATGATGGTACCTTCCTCACAAATAACATTAATTGAGGGACCTTTCTATACTCTAACTGCAAATGATTTCTAAGACAAATATCAAAAATCACCTTGTAATCTGAGACGTCATCTTCAAATAGGTCTTCATCAGTCAAGTCAGTTAATCTGTGTGTTAAGTCAAGCGCCACTACGGTGTGCCCGGTTACTACTTCGCCATCAACTCTGTGTAATCACCCTGTTTCCTCTTACTATTGCTGCTTCTAACTCAATTGTAATCTTTTGCCCTTCCTCCATATCCGTGCATATCTCTGTTCTGAAAAAAAATGTGGTGGGTAATCTCAAAAATGTGTCCTGTATTTGTGTAAGCCATGCCAATAATATCTGTACTCCATAAAGTAATACCGCTGGGTTTAGTGGCACCCCTCTTTGTTCTTTCTGACCGTAAAATGCTCTAATTGACTCACACGCATTCACATAATGGATTCCTTATTTAGAACAAATTATTCCCTCCTCAGTGAAGGAAATCGTTACGTTCAGCATACTCCAAGTCTCTCCCCAATATGTTGACTGGTGTCTTTCGAGAGTATCAAACAAAATGTATGTGTCCAGTGTATACCTACTCTTCGTAGGTATCCGGTCAAAGGTTGGAATCAAAAGGATCGAATGACCTTTTGTTCGAATCCAAAAGGACCGGAAAAAAAGGGTTCAATTTTTAAAATGTATTTATTTATATATTTTTTAAGTTTAGTGTACATAAAAAGTTTTTTTTATAAAAAGAAAACGGGGGGGGGTTAGGGGGAACCCCCCAGGGGAACCCCCCCATTAAAAAATAAAAAAACACCCTTTTTTGGTCCTTTTGGTGTCGAAAAAAGCCATTCAAGCCTTTTGATTTCGAACCTTTGACCTACAACCCTCTTTGTATACTTATACAAATACGCACTTATGCAATTTCAAAGAGAAATATGGGTGCAGGGGAAGTAGTGTAACCCTGATATGAGGTTCACACAAAAATGAAAACGATGGTGTCCTAATCTTAGGACTCCCCTGTCCCCTGCACACCTTTGTGCTGTAACAGCCAACAATTTCAATATTCTGTAAATAATTTATGATGGTGGTATTCAGAGAAAGAATTCACACAGTAGGCTTAAACATCTTGCGTAGACTTCTTTTACTTTTGTCGAACCGAGCTCTACACGTTTCGGGGTTACAACTCCTTCTTCAGGAACAAATGAAAACTGCAAACACAAGTGAATATCATTTCACTAAGTATCTTGCAATTCCTAAATACAAAATAAACATTCAGAGGTTATCATCATTCTATGTATCTGAGTCTTGTCACTATCCCAAATGAATGCTCAATCTCTTGTGTTCAGGTAAAAGTATATGAACATGCCCACAAAATCCCAAAGACCATGCATCTATAGCAACTAATAAGTGTTCATCAAGTAGAAGTTGAGTACATAGAGTGGCAAACACCAAAATGTCCAATATGTGTAGTTAAGTAATGAATAGGAAATATAGCACTATTAGAGGCACTAAGTGGCAAAAACAACATACCTAAAAGGAAAAATGGAAAAGAATCCGAGTGTTGATCAAGAAGGCAATCGCCTAGTAGTAGTGAACCTGTGTGAAATAAAATGGAACGTTTGATACATCGCCACATTGTAAGTTGTAACAGTGTCCATAGTGATTGCAGACCAAGTAGCATGATGTAATTACTTACCTAAATGGTTCCATAATGTATGTATGGAATGCAAATATCAGAAAATTGACACCTCAGATAGCAGAAGGTTTCGCTTCAAGCAGCCAATATTGAAACATGCTGCAATGTTCCCATAGACCTCAATTTCTGCAAAGAAACAAAAGCGGGGCATCCGTGAGTGGCCCTGTGGCTATGATGCATGTAATGATGGGCTGTGTGATGGGATGGAGAAGACCCTCCAGCCTTAACTGTCACTTCTAAGTGTAAATGTACCAAATGCGATCAGGTGTGCTCACCTAAGCGCTAGTCACAATACCGATCCAACAAGCCGTTTGTCAGGACAGAAATGTACTTTGGATAATTACAGGGGATGGAAATAAAAGACGGGCAGGGCGTCCTAGTTGCATAACCTGCTTAGTGTTGAAAAAAAGGCACCAAAGCGGCCAATTTGGAAGAGAGTGAAAAGCCCATACGAGACATTCCCATATTTTGTATCAAAGTGAGTTTCAGTAAAATAATTGCTGTCTTGTCTTTTTCCCCATACGTGCCTTTTGCTCTGTGACGCTTCTCATCCGCTTCTATTAACTTCGCTTGCACCCTGCACTGCACGTCAAATTCCTCCTGTAATAACAAAGACCTTTGCATCTTATACCGTCTTCATCACTATATGCTGAGGGATCATGTATGGAGTTGCTCTACAGCTGCATTTTAAGGGATATAATCCCTTTGCAATCGATGAAGGGTCACTGGTTTGGGGAAAAGGAGGAGGTGGAGCTTTGGATTGGGTGCCTGCTCCGTCATGCTGGTTAAGCATCCATTATTTTTTACTTTGCTCCACCTCCTCTTCCTTGAACATTTTCCACACCTCGAGTATACTCCATCTGTTTCTTAATTGTTTTCCCTTGTGTGTGGCATGTAAATATGGGCACATGTGTTGTAGCACCGTCTTCGAATGAGTGCTGTCTTGAGGCCATGGCATAAACATCTTGTCAGCCAAATCTTTAACCCACTCAACGGGGTATTATATGATTTTTGTTATGTTTCGGGGGAGTAACTCACACAAACGAAAAATTTGGAATATCCACCATGATGATAATATAAAACACAACTTCCCATTAATTGATAAACACTGCTTCAACTGTCACTCAGCTTTTTTCTTTGACTCCTTTTCAAACCCCTCCCCACAAGAGTTCTCCCAGTATTACCACATGCACGTCTATCTCTGACACCAAGTCCCCTATAACACACAATCCTCCTCTTGAGCAGCACCAAAAGCGCTGCTCATGCGCTGACCCCTTTTCCTGGTCCACAACACCAATTCACTTCTTCTACCAATGCAAAAGAACACCTCTATTGTTCCACATTACCCCATAACACAAGTCTGGCACCAGCAAACATTAACACAAATCAAAATACAGCTTTCTTCCTGTATCTGCAGAGGATTCTTCTCTTAATCTCTGCCCCTTAAAGAGGCTTACCATATGGTCTGCCTCAACCCATGACAAAGGTATTCAATCTTTTTATCATCTCTATTTCTCATAAATCATTAACGCACAAAAACCCAGTTCTGGTGTGCGTATTTCATATTCAAATCTAAGGATCCTCTCAGGGTTGGCGTTGTGTCCCCCCCCATCTACGTGCTCCGCTCCACGCCCAGCAGGGCAGCCTGCGGGCACCAGCCAGGACTTTCCATCAACGTAGGTACCTCCTGACCCTTCTCAAGTGCATGCTATATCTGCTCTCCACAGACCACCCTAGCTGTGCAAGGAGCCGTCAATAGTCTGAAAACTCCTTGAGAACCATCATCTGCTACCATGTGTGAAGGTACACCCTAGAACACACAATTTGTCTGAGTAATACTCAATGATGGAGGACTCGGGTGCACGTCAAAACCCAGATTTAATCAAACAATGAATCGTAGCTGGGACAGCATACAAGCATCTCGTTCTCATAGCTCTCAACATTTTTAATGATTGCAAGTGAGTTTTATACCAAAGCTTCATCAGCGATGACGTCGCATTACACAATCTGTCTGCAAAACCTATGGGGAAGTTGGGTTTAATAGCTCATACTACATATATGATGCATAGGGGTTAGTTACTTTATTGGTCTATGGATATCTGATGGCTCTGCCTGGACCCATCCCATTATAGATACTATTTCTGATACATTGTTACAGGGACAGCTAATTGGTTGGAATTTTCCTTCATAGCTGCTGTGGTAAGGGAACTTTCCATTCCTATTTTACCAACCTTGGACACTTTGATGATACATCAAATTGTGAGCAAGCCATAAGTGGGGGAAGAGAATTCTGTTGTCTGCCATGATTACAATGAAAGAATATTCCTGGTCATCCCGAGGCGCTGAGGCCTTCCCTTCCCTTTGTACTTGACTCTGTGTGCTGTCTGATATCTGTGTGTGTACTGAGGGAGTTCTGCAGGTTTCTTATCTATTTTTGGCTCTAGGTGAATAGCCAGTGTTCTTGTCTGGATCACGTGTTGGGATACCGTCTTTGATAGTGGCATTCCTTCTATTTATTCAGGGTTTAGTTGATTGTGACTTAAATGTTGTGTTCTCTGTAGCCACTTGGAACTCTAGTCAGTAACTTTCTGTAGTCTTTTGGCTTACTGATCTCGTGCACCTGGACATTAATGGGCGTTTGTGCTCTTATTAAAATTAATTTACTTGGGAGTCTATCTCTTTGCGTCCTGGGAACTGTTATCTTGTGCCTGCGTTCTGTTAATCTATTAATTCCTTCCTTGTTCCTGACCTTGGCTCTGACTGAGCTACTGTCTTGGCTCTGCACAAGTTTCTAGAATACATGTGTTTTTGTAAATTCAGCATCTTAGGTTCTTAGGCATTGCTAATTTTGAGACCTGCTGCGGCCTCTGTGTTAGGAAGACAAAAGTGAAGCCTTTTTCCTGTCTGCATGTTGGCGACCTATAGCCGCATCTATGCCATACGATGGTGTCCCTGCCTGTGTATTCAGCATCTTCTCTACCTATAATCAAACTGCCTTCTCAGTGCAGTGAGTCCATCTCTTTGTACACAGGAACCTCCTGTCCTTGTATACTCTGTTGCACTATTTATACTACACACCATTTGTGCATTCTACAAACTACTTTTAATCTTTAATTGTGTCGCACAACCCAACTAATCCTTTTTGGCAAATTGCATGTACAGTCACTATAGTTAAACATATTGTTTCATGAAGCTCAATTTAACTCATATTGTCAACCACCCCTCGGTACATGTGGTGTTAAGGTTGTCTCCATTTATAATGTCCTTCGTCTTTGTGGTAATGGGGAGGCCCAAGGCAGAAGTTGGTAATGACGTATTCATCTGCAGCGTCACAGATCGGAAAGTATTCTGGGTAAAATCTCAGTCTCTCATATATCTCTGTATGTCTGGTGTTGCCATTATGTAGTCTATATGGGAGGCATTTTCATGCACACTGGAATAGCTCCCTCTTCATTGGGTACTGGTATCTTCCTGTGTCAGTAAGCCTGTGATAGCCTACTATCTCTTGCCATGTAATCGCTGACCTGGGAATATGCCTCTGTGAGGTGATGGATCTATTTAAATTGAGTGTGAGGGCCATGTTAAAGCCACCCCACCCCTTATTATGTCATATTCCTCATACTTAATATAGCTAGCGCACTTCTGGAAGAAATCGGGGGAGGGGAGGGTCCACATTTGGGGCATTCAAATATTAATCTTTTCTACTTGCAATCCCTGCATATCACCAGCTAGTATAGGAAAATGTCTTGTATCTGCTCGTGCAGGTTAAAACGCACTTTGTGTGAATGTATGTAGCAACCCCTGTTGAGTTTGAGGTATAGGGGGCACTGTACCTGTGTATCCCCCATACCTGCGCCGCCGGCAATCTATCCTTCCATCCCAGGTGCGTCTCCTGCAGCAATAACATACACACTTGATGATCTGATGCATATCAAATTGTCTGCTAACGCTTCCTGCTATTCTTCAACCCCCGTATATTCCAGGACATTACAGTGATACTATCCTGCCCTGATGTTATGTCTGTCAACTTGGCATTCCCCACCTTATCCTCAACTCCCCATCGGTACCCTTTTGCTTTGTGTGTATAGCCTTCCCCTCTGTGTCCAGAAATTGTATGAACCTATTTTAGATACTGTGTACTGTGCTTGAACTTGTAACCCATCCATTAAATAATCCCCCCACCCCAGAAACCCAAACATACTGACCTCAAATCCCCCCATTCCCTGCAGACTAGGAACAGTCCGAATAGGCAGTTACTGCACTGAGAAACGCTTGCTGTCACAGCCGCTCCTCCAGAGTGCCGTAACTCTTGTGCATGCATGCCTTCCAATCCGGTGCTCATTGTCCAAATTCTTTTCATCCGGCACCTACAGTAAGATTATAGGTCTGCTGATGCCGCCATCCAGTCGAACTTCTTATGCATTTTCGTGTACTTCAATGTGGAGGTGAAGCATTATTTTGAGAGGACGATGCAACATCCTTAGAAAATCTGGCCGCCACCCCTGGGTCTGTGCAAAATAAGGTTTTACCGCCCTGTAAGATTCTCCTTTTCTCCAGGTACATCGAGTATTCAGCAGTAGGCTTTCTTTGAAGGCTCCCATTTTCTCTATGGCCATGGACTCTGGTAGCCCAGTAATGCATATGTTGTTGCACCGCAATCTCCCTTCTAAATTGTCGTTCTTCACAATCACCTTCTTCATGTTCTGTTGGAGTTTCAAAACTTTGGTCTGCAATTTCATAATGTGGTCTTCACCTGCGCTAAGCCGTTGTTCTGCCTTCGACATTCTGCCACATAATTTCTCAATTTTTATGGCTGATGATTCCACCTTGCAGGCCAGGCCATACATTTTCTGGCTGAGCTTGTCAGTGCTGTCTTTCAGATCTAGCAGCGTTTGATTGTGTTGTCATGTCCACCGCCATCGTTTCTGTGGGTTGCTCTGCAGTGGGAGCTGCAGGGATTCCCATTTTTGTGAAGTGGTCCAAATTTTCCTGCTTCCTGCGATTCACCATGACTGTGCCCAATGGCAAACTTCTCCTCCTCAGTTCCCCCCAGACTCTCCCACTTTTCCAAGGCTGTCTCTTCTAACCTCCACCCCTTACACCTTACACTGCGGTGCTCTGCTTTGATGTCTTACTTCTAGCTGCTGGGATTGATAGATCAGCATCTCTCCTGCCCTGCACTGTTTGGCATGGTGAGGTTAGGATGTACTTTGGTGCTGCGTGGTGTCCTCGTCCTATTTATCAGCCACATTGTCTCAGCCTCCCCATTGCCACCTCTGCACTCTGCCTCTGGGTGTCCCTGGCTGCTCCTTCCCCCTCTCCCTTCATGAGCTGGCACTCAGTGGTGGCAATGAACGGGATGGGGGAGACCGAGGATGAGTGTGAACACACGTAGGTGCTGTGTGGTCCCTATTAGGGCCAGCAGCCAAGGCTGACACACCCAGTCTGCGGCTTAAATGACTACTCCTGGAACGCTCTGCTCATAGGGCCCGCTCACTCTATGGCAACCTCGTGCTTGTAGCACACTGCCAACGTCGTCTCTCGGCTCCATCACAGAAAGCCCTGGGCATGCCAGCACTGTCTGTGTATTTATGGTTCAGCGGCTGCCCGAGAAATTACCCCAAGTACAGGGTAGGGGGCTGGCTCAATTGCAGTTTCTGCTCCACTGCAGCTACGTCTGGGACGGCCACCTTGACGCTGTCTAGAGACTCGCCCTCCAGGGCAGGGGGTGGGGGCAATCTTCGAACCGCATGCAGGTCTCGCACCGGCCCACTGCAGGATCAGGCCACACCAAAGTAGCTTGGCAGATCTCTGCACTCACAGCTTCAAGGGCGACCGGAGTCAGGTCAACCACACACGGCAGCCTTCTTCTTGTGTTCAGCCTCTAGCAGCATGCCAGCGGATGTTTAAATCGGGATGTTTGTCACAGCAGCGGGAGCTCTTTCAAGATGCTGCCAACTTGCTGTGTGTGCAACAGCACCCCCTGTGATGTGTGTTTTTCCAACTCAGCAGGAATCACTAACACATAAGGATCTTCAGTTCAGATGGTGGTCTGTCTACTTCCCAGAAGATTCCACACACACTCCATGAAAATCTCTATTACCATTTATGTTACAGGTCACCCCCAATATGAATCCCCACCGTCGGTACCAGAGTCTTTTACCTTCATTGTCAGAACATCCAACTGTGTCCATAAAGAAAACTCTCAGGGTTGTTGTACACCGCGTGGGACAGGGATGGCAGCTTTTATTCACAAGGAATCCATTGCTTTGAAGGAACACTACAATTCAATGGCAGCAACACATGGTATATAGATCCCTAACACAATGAAATCTGTGATCACTGCACTGCCGAAAATTGTCACCTTTGAAATCGCCGATGACATTCACAGCGACGCATCGATTTCATAGGTGTTAAAGACGGGTATGCAGAAAGAGCATGAAGTGAATCCAAACTTTAAATTAAAATGACACGATTCACAGTTACAGATTAATAATGAATTAAATGCGAAATTGTATCGTCTGCAGCAGGACGGCAAATGTAGCTATTTGCTTATGTGAGCCCCACGAAGAGTGTGGAAGGTTTCACTGTGAAGCTGCGTAAGACGTGCAGAAGAGACTTTTTATTTTATTGTTTGCCGTGCCCGCACCTCAGAATAATAAAAATACTGTGTGAATATGCATAGATCGGAAAGGTGGGTTATGCTTGTCTGGCTAAACAAAAAAATAAGAGAAAATGAGTCGTTCCTTAGAAAAGCAAAGATCACAGAAAACGGTCAGATCAGGAGGCGAGGTGATTAGGAGAAAAGTAAATATGGATCATAAAAACAGGATAGTATTTTGAGTGAGAGTAAAGAATGTCGATCCATTAAAAAGGGTACGCTCATTGAGTGTCACTAAAACTACTGGTGTAGCCAATGAATAACATAACATTTTTAATTAATTTTGATTATTTATTTTTATTACACTAGGTGAATGTGAATAGATGGAGAAAGCCAAATACGTTTTCTCAAACAAAGGCAATAAACAGCTGAGGATAAAAGGATAAAAGGATATATTTATTCCAGGGAAAAAATTAAAGTTCTGTAACACTTTGGAAATGTACACAATATGTAATAATTGTTGTGGACAGACATGCACTGATAATTAATTAGAAACTAAGAAGTATGTTAAGGAGCATAACCACGAGCCAAATATTAGTACGTCAGAGAGAGCATGAGCAATTTACAAGTGGTCAAGTGGGGAGACGGGTATTAAGTGAACTGCCGCAACATCTTGCGGGAGAAATGCCTAATGCAAGAGCACTGAAACGGAGACTTCTGTACAGAAAAGCGTTAAAGGACAATCCAACAAAAATACCCAAATTTATAGAGGAAATAGAATTACTGTCACAATTTACACTAACAAGCGAAGGAGGACAATTTTTGCTAGCGGATGGCGTGACTGACGAAAAACAATTTTACATATTTTCGACGAGCCAAAACCTAGAAAGATTAGCAAAAAGCGACTATTCGTTGTTGGATGGAACTTGTCTTAGGCGTTTTTTTCAACTTTATAGCATACATGGTATGATTGTTAGTGACTTCTTTCCATTAGTATATATTCTAATGAACAACCAATTTTAAAAATCATATCTCTAAATGTTCCCAAAAATTAAAGGTGAACTACCAAATCCAGTTTTGAATACAATTCGATGCGGTGTGGATTATGAGTTATTGGCTATAAAAGCCTTGCAGCAAATTTTCCCAAACATCCAAATCCAAGGATGCTTCTTCCATTTTCAATTACAGCCAGAATATGTCAGACTATCCAGAAGCATGGATTGCAATCCAAGTATACAAGAGACAGCGATTTTCAGTTCCAAATAAAAAAAAGTGTGTGCGTTAGCATATGTTCCAAGGGATGCAGTAATTGGCAGTTTCCAAGAAGTAATTTCGAGTGAATACTATAAGGAAAGTGAATAAACAATTGCACATTTTCTGAATTACTTTGAGGAAACCTAGTTGGGAAAGCAGATAAGATATGAAAGATGTCAGCCAAGGATCTCAGTAGACTATTGGAATTGCTATGAAGCAATAATAACAGAAGCATCAAAAACAAACAATAAGCTTGATGGGTGGCATCACAACCTAAATGTGGCAATTGGGAGAGGAAAACCAACTTTGTGGAAATCCTTACAAATTGAAGAAAGCCTACAAGAAATCAAAATGTTGCACCACATGAGTGGTAGAGCAATGGCATCTAACTTTAAAAAAAACCCACAAAACTGAACAAGAAGATAAAGGAAATAGCTGAGACGTTTTCAAGAATGAATTTCATAGACTACATATCTAGTCTTGCATTTAATGTAGTGTTTATGATTCAATGAAAGGGAATTTGTTATTACTGCGACCCACATCACTGCGACACACAAAAATGCTGGCTTTTTATATTCAAACCCCCTTTTCACCACATATACATGCGGGGTGAAACCCCCACAGTCCTCCCTACTTGAATGAAATACCATACCCCCCAACATATTATTGTGGTGTAAAGGGGGAAAAATAATAAAGTCAATATGTTCGGAGGTCGCAGTGATGGGGTGTGCAGTGATTTATTTTGTGCAGTATAAATTGGACTATTATTTAGTTTTAAGCACTAAGCATTGAGTAAAATAGAAATGCTGATTCAGAAGCTTTAATACGGTATTTGAGTATGTTATTCTATATATTTAAACAAAGTTTACAAGAGTTAGAAAAATGTTTGCAATTGTAAACACATTTTAAAGAATATTAATTTTTTAGTTCCAATATTTATCGAAAAAGATTTAAACAAATACTTTCTTTTTAAAGTCTACTGCCTGGCTAGTTCTTTTTTCATAACAAGAATAGTGCATGCCGATTATTAAATGATCCATTTTGCCCTACCGCATGGTACATAAAAACACATCACATTTCCCTCTACTCGCCAATAGAAAGGCGGTCGAAAACTGACAGAAGAAAAATTGACGGACTGCATTGTACATAAAATCAATAAGTGATGCAGTTTGCAAGACTGCATTTTACATAAACGTGGCCCCCAACTCGCTGATCAAATCGCAGTTGAAACCCGAGCACGGTTTGGAGTAGTAATAAACAAATAATATGGCCATTGACTCATCAAAATAAACGCGGTGGAAAGATGACAGAAGTAATCTTAAGGTAAGAGTCGAGGTGATTCTAGAAAGGGGTCGCAGTTGACAATTAGTCGGTGATATATTACAGGCAGTGAATGCAGTAATGTGATGAACGCAGTAAAGTGGGCAACGTTTGGGTATCGTTCTGCACAATGATGAATCTCGTTCATCATCGGTTCTCTTCCACCACTAGTTGTTCTCTGTGTCTTTAACACAACTGCAGGGAGCCAGTGGTAAACACCGACCTCTGCCCTTCTCCATAGGACATTGCTTCTCCTGAGCAATGTCTCTTAACCCCGGTGAACTCCCGTGGCACCATTGGTCCTCAAGACCGTCAGCTCCCCAATGACAATCACTGGCGTTCTCCGATCACCAACTTTGAAGCCTCCGCCCTCCTCTGCTAGCCAACACGTCCTCTGTGCAGTCTCCCTTCACTGGATCCTCTGCTGCACACTTCCCAGGGTGACAATGGTCCTTCACGTCAGTCCAATACCGCCAGCCCACCAGGGTTTATTCCGGGCGGTTTCCGATATGCATTTCTGCAACGCAAGTCCATCTAGGCCTTCAATTTTCATGACAAACGGGGAAAAGTCAAGGGGAGAGTCGTTAAACGGCAGCCATATTGTCCACTCCTCCTGGGGGCTTCTCACAGTGACATTTCTATTTATTTTTTATCAAAATGTTACTCGCTTCACGTGTTCAGTATTCTGTGCTAAAATATTATAATTACAACAAAATAAAACTAGTATGATTTGGTTAATCCAGGTTTTCAGTCTCACTCCTATAATTGAGCATGCGTTTCGATTCTGTTTGATGGTTCTGCGGCATAAATGCGCGACAATGTCTCTATAATTTCCCATTGATAAAAACATATTTAAATAGAGCATCTGAAAAGTTCTTTGGAGTCTGAAACCACATCCCTCTGTTTGGATAATGGAAAAGTACCTCCTGCTAGTGTGAACTTGGACAATGGTCTGCAGAGTCCCAGCTTATGCTCTGTTACTGATTAACACAGAATAATTTCTAACTTGTTCCATGTTACCTTTTTGTCTGCACAAGCATAATAGCTCCTTCTAGTCTTCACTCGGGTCCTTATCTATCAAGCGTGAAGTTCTGTCTTTCCTTGCATCAACTTGAAAATGCGTTTTTATGTCAGTATTTGGATTTTATTGTAATGCATCTTGTTATTGTCATGAATCGAGGTGCAGCCAAAGCAAACTCCTGCAATACAAATGATGACAAATATTTTATTGCATCACATGAACTGTGTCGTCACCTTAAAGATTCAAATATGCGGTTTAAATAACGACATTGGCTTTTAATGCTAGTTTTCATGATCTAATTTAACTTTTCATTTGGATATTAACGTTTTAAACATTTTGATTACTTACCAAAGGCTGAAGTGGAAGAAACGCTGAAGAGAATCCAGTCGCATAAAGGGGTAATTGGAATGATAGTCGTAAATTCAGAAGGTAAATGTATACATATCCTTCTCACATGAAAAGCAAAGAAATATTGGTCCATCTCGATAGCTAAGTGTTTTCACACCCTGTGCATATGCCCTTTTTGATGGTTTTAGTATGGTCACTTTTAAACTTGCGTTTGATTTTTTTACATTGTAATTAAAATGGTATCCGGTTTGTGGTTTTCATTTGACCACTTTGACGAAAAGTTAGAAATATATATATATATATATTTTTAACTAAAAAATAATTTATTTAGCCTACACCATACTAGCACAACCAGCATTCTATATACACACAACGCACGCACCATACCATAACTATTTTATGCTTTCTGCACGTTTGCTTTTGGCCATTCGCACTTCCTCCATCGGATCCTTCAGATATTGGATCTCCTTTACGAGGGAGTCCAGCTTCTCCTGTAGGACATCGATCTTGTCTTCTCGCTCACGGCACTCAGCCGAGATGGCTTCCTGCTCAGCTCTGTTCTTTGCACAAATATATGCTGATAACTGCTTTTTGTAAATCACATGAGCTGAATGTGTGAAATTGCAAACATTTCTGTTTACCCAAATTTCCAAATGCATGTTTGGGCTCATTTTAAATCCCTGTAAATGACGTTTCGTTTGCACTTTTCATCGTTTGCATGTCGGAGGACAAATTGGAGGTGCAAAGTGGAAACACAATCGCTTTTATGCCTCTCTTTTGCACTCCTGCCATGCCAAATGAGGGACCACTGTCTGCTATTAATGCATGGCAGACCGCGTTTACAAAGGGATTCACCTACATTTTGATGGTGTAAAAAGTAGGCAGATTGCATAGAATTCATAGCTGTTGCATTTGAATGGGGTAAATGATATGGGAGACGCAAATGGGTATTTCGTTCCATGCCCCTTCTGCGCTATTCAAATCCTTGAAAATGAACAGTAACACAATTAATGCATACAATTTATACGCATTACTTTTATGCATTAATTTTACTTGACTCCTCGAGGAACATGAACCCTGTTGTGTTTATGCTTCTTACGTTTTCTTTGTCACAGGTTGTTTCATTCATTCAAATTTGTACATGCCTGTTCTTAATAAATATAGTAAGAAAAATATCAGAGCAATTAGGCCACTAATTTGTAAAAAATTATGAATCGATAGTCCAATGTCTGTATTGCCATTGAAACACTTGTGTATAGGCGTGTTATAAATGCCATATATCATATCATTTTTCCAAATATATCCTGAAATCAAGCTTATAAAATATTAATTAAACTCATTGGACAAAATGCCTGTAACCTAATTCAAATTACACTCATTGTGAGAGTGTAGAAGAAGGAAACGGACAAGGAGGGATCATGTTTTGGGTCATAGGGGCTCATTATATGTTTGCCGGTATTCCACCGTTAAATCTAGCGGATACTGTCGAACAGACCTACCATTACCGGTACCTGATATGCCAGAATTATCGGCATATTGCAGGTGCCGGCAACGGTAGGGAAATCCCTATTACTGGTATTACTGCTATTACCGGCACCAGTAATACCGGTGCCTTTTAAAACTGGCTGTTTTTTGCAGGTGGGGTGTCAGAGTTACCTCCAGCTCTTGGCTGAAGGTAAATCGGGCCACCCCAACGGCAAACCTAGGGCAGTCCAGAACGTGATGGTAAATGGAATTACCGGCATACTACTAATGAGGCCCATACACTTTTATTTAACTAAGAGAAAAACCTACCTATCACTATTGCTAGAGGGGTTTCCCTGCCTCAACCTAAAAAAATATATGGGCTTGTCAGAACGTCTGTAAAAAGCAGTGTTCTTCCCGTCCTCTGTCCAATAAGCTTCTAAACTAACCCTAACAGTAGAAAACATAAGCGTTTTAACCAAAGTGAAGTTTGTGTTTCTTTTACCAGGAGAATGACTCTCTTCTCCTGGTTTTAACACTTCAGTCTCACAATGGACCAGGGAATGGCTCCCTTCTCCTGGTCCTTTTTACAAATGTTCTTCACTAAAAGGGTCTTTGTGCACCTCATCAGAAACTCTGGATGAGTCTCTTTACCTCCTTCCACGAGGCATAGAAACGTAGGGCCTTACTTCGTCTCCATGTGATACCCTTCTGAGGGAAACTATTCTAAGGACTCTTGGTGCTTTCTTTATATGTCTCTTTGTAGATTTCTTCAATGTCTGTACTGTAATGAGGGAAGTGAATTCTGAGGCACTCTGATTTAATAGTGGGGTTTCTTGTTCCACTATGAGGGAGATGGCGCTCGATACACTCTGTTTCAACTAAGGATTCTCTGGGCTCACTACGCCAAGGGAGATGACTCCCACTATCCTATAGGGTTGTTTCTACTGCCACTGCACCAAGGGAGATGCCGCCTGATATACCTTTCTTCATTTGGTGGTATTTTGGCTACCCCTGCGCTAAGGGAGATGTCTCCTGATGACCTCTTCTTTACTGGTGGTATTTCAGCTGCCACTGCGCCGAAAGAGATGACTCCCAATATGCAAATTCCTTTCCTCTTCCCCCGGATCCCATCCAGCTTGCCGTTGGTTCCTTTTAGCTTCAAGGGAACGTGGGTCTGGTTCTTCCTGGGGTCACAGGTCTTCTGCTATGGCCGTGTCTTCTCCTGTGCGGCGCCGCAGTGAGGTGCGGCTGGCTATCTGGGCACAGTTCATGGACGCACGTTTCATCTTTGGCAGGTCGCGCAACCACCCTGGCTTCCCCGATGCTGCAACAAGTCTGCTCCATGCCGGCTCTCTGGATGCTTTGCTCACATCCACACTTCCACAGCGTCTCCTTCCTCAAGTTGAATACCCTGTGCTGCTCCAGCGGGCTCCTGCTTCAGCGACGAGGGACATCTAGTCAGTTCTCTCTTTCTCTTTTATTTTGCTGACCCCGCCTTTGCGTATTGTCAGTCTTGTTGTGAATAGTCTCTTTGGTAATCCTCATGCCTCCTGTGGGCCACCTCATCACAGTACGTGTGCAGGTTTGCATGCTGCTATTCCATAGGGTTGTCTTGCTCTTCCTCATCCCAGTATATTTTCCACTAGGTGCAGTCATGGTTTCACAAAGATACATACTTCTTCTATCAGTGGTGGGAACAGGGGATGGAAATGAAGGAAGTGGGTTAAGTGATACGAAATGTTGGGGCGGGTTCTCCTGGTGGTTGTTCTTGAAACCAGGAGTGGAGTTCCTCCCTATGAGGTCCTCTCTCATGTTACCACCATTAGGGGGACTATTGGGTAGCATCCTCATTTCTCTAGCCTCAAAGGAAAGCTCCCCCGCCCCCTGGAGAAAAGCGACATCATTCCATGATTCATCATATACCCTTTCCCTCGTGACATTGCCTTCCCCATCTTCTTTTATAGTCGGAAAAGAAGGCTTGTCCCCAAGACGTGTTGTACTGGTTCCCTGTCCCAAATAGGTGGTTCTTTATGTGCTTGATTAATGGAACCTAAAGATCTTATTTTAAGGTATATCTGGATGATTTTGGACATCCACTGTTGGAGCTTGGAAATGATGGTACCTATGATCAACTGGGCTGGTAGCTTAGGAATTACTGCTATGGGGATGCACATTTCCTTCCCTAAAATGGTGATAGATATTTCAACCTAGGGCTGTTTCTCAGTGTGTCCATGAATTCATTGGACCTTCTTCTTTGGTGGTCCTGTCCAGCTCAGACGTACTAACTCCAGGTGTATAGCACACCCCTTACTACCACTATCTAGTTGGGCCCAAAACGTCAATTTTGAATGGTAGCAAGGACTCTTTAGATGGTTATGTTGCCTCCTGCATAAAGGCATTTATTGATACCTTTGCTACTCTTACTTTTCCTCTCCCTCACACAAAGCAAGCCACCTTCCTTTTCCTTTGAACTTAATATATAGGTGATGTTTGGGCTAAAGGATTGTAGTAAGAGCCAACTGAGATGTTTCTGTGAATGTTTTTGGCGGGTGAGAGAAAGAAAGATCTTGCATTTAAAGGACAGTTTCTCGTGGCATGGTCTGTTCCTCTGCACGAGTAGCATATGTGGTTGTTGTTCGGTATCACCTGTTTGCCCCGACTGCCTCCCTTCCAAGTAAAGGGTTCCTTGAATTGGGAGATTTTCAGTAATTCTACTTCTCCTAGTGATTTTGGTGTTTTGCAATTCTCCAGGCTGGGTGTAAGGTTTTCTTTCTTAATTGGGTCATCTACATCTTTCTGTTTCATAAAGGAACTACTTCTGGAGGATGCTAGAGAGATGGTGATTCCTTTATCATTGGGCAGATTCTTCGGACTCCCAGGAACAGCTAAGTCCATCCCCTCCTACTGAGATGCGATTTAATCTGGGAGTTTTTGCCCTCCCTCCTACGTTTTGGAACCTAGACCGAATTCATTTTGGAGGGATGATTGAGGGGGTTTCACCTCTATATTGGGATATGTTTTGATGGGGGGGGGAACTCTTTTTGGGACCCTTTTGAATTTCCAGATTCCCTATTCTCCAAAGTGGTCATAGGGTTTATCAGAATGTGTTGCTCCCCTCCCTCTCTTTTTTTATTTCTTTGTTTGTTTTGTTTATTGGTCAAAAACAATTTCAACATTAAAAAAAACATTTAGATAAAAGAAACTTACATTTGAATTAATCAGAAGATCATATGGAAGATTAATAATAGAATAAGAACAAGCATGGAAATAGTTACATACACAAGTACGATTTAAATAAAACAGCAATACATTCATAAACGATTCATGATGCAAACAGAATTCCAAACCACAAGACCGTGATAATTTATTCTCAAGAGTAGAAGTGCAATTCAACTCATGCTATTCCAGAGCATTTAAGTTCAGGCTATCAATAAAGGCATAGATACAACCATTGACACTTGCATACCATCAATGCATTTTCTCCAAAAGGATTTTTGATCCAAACAAACCACTGAGTCGAAATATGTTTTTGACAACAAAAACTACATTCAGTTTCTGTGGCCAAGAGCCATTTCCATTTGAACAGAACCTCTTTGGTTAAGAGAAGGTTCCAGCGGAACCGCAGGTATGTATTCCTGTTCTTAGCACTTTGAAATTTCACCAAGTAGGATATCGCCACCCCTCTACTTCTATGCTCATTTTGCAAATCGGAAAGGCTGGTGTATGCATGCAAGATTTCTGTGTTTGCACACCAAATGTGTGCAAAAAGATTTTTTTAACACATTCTGGATTTTTGGTTAGATCAGCCTTACACGTTAGGATTTCACAGTGATTTGTGAGTTTTGCCAACAACTGTTCCTGGCCAGATTTCATATCCTTAGCAATTGCCACATGTAATTGTTTTCATGAGGTTGCAAACATTTGGCATATAGCAGCAAGAGATGCCACTGGCCTTTAGCTTTCAAAGACGTCAATCCAAGTTCATGTCTAATGGCACTCACTGGTACTGAGTTTGGAACACCTAGGACCTTGCGCCAAATCGCACACTCAAGCCGAGTGAGATAATCGAGGGCCCAAGCTCAATGCTATATAACAATTTAGGACTGATTTTACCCTCAGAAAACCTAATTAGAGGGACCAAGGAAAACTTGCAGTATCGTGATTTGATTCTTTTCATTTCAGGAATGAGGTAATCTACTTTTACCCTTAGGTGATTCCTGAGGAAATCTTCGTTTATGGAACCAGTCATTGGGTAACCAAGATATATAGTTGTCCTAGCCCTCTCTGAGGCAACCTCCTTCACAGTGCAGCTTAATGTCATTTTGCAAGCCTGCCTGGCAAACATCGGCTGAGTTTTTGGGGAATTTTTGAGATTTACCCATGCAAAACCTTCAAAAGCCACCAAAAGGCAATGTAGTCCCATTTGTGTGCGATCCAGCAGCACAAAGTCTTTGGCGTAAGTCATCCAACTAACAGCCACATTTAGGTGGGGCCAGGGAGGCTGCCTCCAGCAACCAGCCTACGTCTGCAACTTATAGGTTGAAAAGGCAGGAGGCAAGAATGCACCCCAACCTCAAACCGTTGCTTGTGTGTATTTTTTCAGATAGATTACCCTCCATGTTTAGTCTAACCTGGACATTGGTGTCTTTGTGCAATTTAATGATTAATTTCAATAGGCCCTCATCAATACCCCACTTCCTTAATTTTGCCCAGAGCCTGGGTCTAGAGACAGTGTCAAATGCATAAGTCTAGGGTTGCCAAGTGTATGACGAAATATTTGCCTTGAGTGACTTGGTCCTGAAGACAGCTCAGTACATAGCCATTTAGATTTGTACTGCGGTTTTCACGAAAGCCAGTTTGAAATGATGTTGGCAAGTTTGTGGTTTGGGCCCAGGTGTTTTAGCACCAGACTGGCAAACATTTTGCTGTCAGCATCTAACATTGAAATGGGTCAATAGTTTTTGGCATCTGATCTGCTGCCTTTTTTATATATCGGAATGATATAGACAGTTCTCCATGTTGATGGATATAGGCCGGTCTTCAGAATGTCATCAAAGAGGAACTTTAAAATCCCTACGCATTCTGTCATGGCTCCCCCAAACAGACTGTTTGATATATTATTTGGGCCCAGAGCTCTAGAATTGCTTGTTCATTTAATAGCCTTCAACCCATCAGACGTCTCAAAAGTAATGGCACCCACAAGCTCATTTTGAGCAATATTACATCTTTCTAGACCGTGGTTATCTACGACTGGATCCCCCTCACTGTCATACATTACTTTAAAGTGCTGAATCCAATCCTCTTTCAAGACCGCGTTCATGGTGTTTTCGCCACTGCCTTTGTGTTAACTGTTCATTAATACCCAGACTGAGCATGAGTCTTTCTTCTGTAGATACCACAACATTTCTTCTGCATCTTATTGAACCATTATGGCACAATCATTTTTAACCCAGTTTTTATAATTTAACCTGATCTTTCTAATAAACTCTAGACTTTCATTTTCGGTCCCATACTGCCTCTTTATTGTTTTAATCATGAGTCTCATTTCCTTCTTTTGTTTTTGTTACTACTGCCGCATCATATCGATGTGTTTTCTTGTTACTGGTATGTTTGACATTACGTTCTTCTCACTTACCACCATGTTTGGACTCTATTGCCTTATGGAGAAAGTCACCATAGTTATCATGGGTGAAAGTCAGTATTTCCATTTCATAGTTGGTACTTTCTTTTTTTTGAAAATAAAGTTTATTGACATTTTAGTCATATAACGTCAAAACAACATTGATATCTTCAATAACACCACCGCCATGAAACCCCCCCTCCCCTTGCCCCCAAGCAATGCATTTCCAACCAAAAGTTCACTCCTGAGTCTGGACAGTTCATCTTTATTCTTATCCTGAGTCCAGGTTGTCTCGTGGCACCTCTGAACGCTAAGGAAGCCCTTCCCTGTTTAAAGTTTACCATTGTAAATGTTTCCAGTTGGTTTAGTCTCTCCAATTCAGCAGATCCTCCTTGGGCTTGCCCACCTCCCTCTAGTGTTCAGCCCTTCTGGTCCGCCCTCTCATGTTTCTCAAAAGAGGGGAGCCAGGCTGCCTCAATATTGACCCTGGACTCCGCCAAGAGGTTGGTGAGTTATTCCACGTTATGAATAGCTGAAACTTTCGTCACCCATTCACTCTCAACAGGCATACGCTGTGTTTTCTACTGCAGGGCCAGGCAGCACCTCCCCGCTACAAGCATGGTGTGGAGCATGTGACCTGGATCCAGGAGGAGCCATGGAGAGAGGTCCCTACATATCCCGTCCACTCACTCAATCCAGGAAAGGACTTCCTCCCAAAACCACCTTGCTTTAGGGCAGCTCCACCACATGTGCCCATAATCTCCTCTCTCCTGGTGACATTTCCAGCAACGTAGGTCGTGTTTTAAAAAAATGAGAGCCTGTTTTTATTGTGTCTACAACTCCATAACATAGTTGGCAGTTCACTTTCAAACAGGAGGTGGAAAATGTATTCTACATTTTGTCTGAATCTGGGGTCTTCAGAATGCATTAGTAAAGAGAGATATTCTGATGCAGTAATTTGTATGGATCTTTCATCATATCTTACTCCTTTTCCTGTAGGAAAGAGAAGAGAAAAATAATGTGCTTCTATACTTTTCACCCACATGCTCATTGGGGTCCTTTTGGCTTGACGCATTTGATATGTTTCTAATGCATCTTCTATGCTGTCTTTGGAGTGTAGTGGGTGAATTGTATACTGGTCTAAATTGTTGACTGCAGTAATAGGAGCTACACATTCAAATTGTCCAGTTTGTGGTGAATCTTTATACTCGCTCAAATCTTGATTTGACACTCGCTCGTTTTTGTGGTGATATAGCACGCGGGCGGCTGGTGGAAATAAAGGTTTGAAAATGAGTCCCATTGCTAGTAAGAATTGGCTTATCCACATTACAGAGCTACATAATTCTGGTATTGAAAGTAAAGCGCTTCCCTCGGGGGGCCAGATGCACCTGGAGGACATCGGACATTGAGAGCCTAATGCGCCTTATTTCGAAACAAGCTTAAGGCATTGAAATTACCAGCACACGATGGGTTCCCTAACATCGTACTCAAAGCAAGCCTAGAATTATGGGCTAAAATATTACTCTGCAATTCCAGAATATACTGAAGACGGGTACGGTACCCCAGAGTAGGAAGGAATTTATACTGATCCCTACATAAAAATGGGGTTAGAGAAGACCCAACTAATTTCTGACTGCTGGGTATGGTAGATGTTTCTTGGAAGCTATTTGCTTAAGCATTGATGCTAAACGGAGGCATTTTTATGAACCAACAGTCAGCTTTTAGAAGGGGATATAGTATGCTTTCTAACTTGTGGATACTGAAGTACCTGGAAAGAAGAGCTAAAGTAAGTGTGTACCCTCCTTTGTATGTCTGCATTATAGATTATAAAGCAGCTTTTGACACAGCCATGAGAACTAGATTGTGGACGAAATTGGAGAAGTAGGGTATGGAAAAGTTGACCTAGCACTTGTTAAAGGGATTGTACTCCGATAGGATTGTGAAGATTAGATTGAACCAAGAGGAAGAGCTAAGTAAGAACATCACCACAAATCATGGTCTGAAGCAGGGCTGCGCTTTGGCACCCTTGCTTTATAACTTATATGTTGCAGACTTCAATGAATATATGATGAAGTGTCAACTCTTCTCCCGCCCCCCGCATAGGAACTCAGCAGATTTCATGGCTGACATATGCAGACAATACAATCTTAATAGATGTAACTCCTGAAGGTCTCCAACGTTCTATGTCCACTTTGGAAAGTTACTCTGAGGAAAAAGGTCTTGTAGTCAACCAGAAGAAGACCAAAATGATGGTCTTCTGCAGCAATAAACAAAAGAAAATCTCATATGACTGGACAATTGGCGACCACCCCATTGCGTTGCTGGACATCTATGTGTACTTAAGCTCTCCGTTTTGAATGCTGATGAGGGCAAACAAATGGGAGTGGCTGCAGCAAACAAGACCGTGAAAAAGTTCAATTGCATTAGGAACTATATAAAACACAGAGGAGGCTTTTGAATTGAAGGATTATTGAAATTGTACAACACTAGTATAGTGGCTGGGATACTATATGGCCTTGATATTTAGACAGCAAGACATCTCGGCTCACGGCTTTGGAAGCAAAGTTGTGGCGCAGAGCTTTGGGACTGCCTAAATGTACTCCCATTGAAGCAAATCGAAATGAATTGGGTCTTACTGCACTAACCACACAAAAAAGATCAATAGTGCTATATTTCCTGTAAAAATGAAAATTGGAATACGAGAAAGCTGATTCAATGTATAACAATTTTAAACTGATTTTCAAAAATGCTCTTGTACATCTGCCCTAGAGGTGTGTAGGAAAGACATTTATTCCTTCTTGAACGACAATGGTTATGTGATAGTTTGCACAAAATTGCAACCCGATACATTAAAGAAAAGGCCTATGCTTGTGATAGTAATAAGAATTTTCTGGTTATCCTCAAAAAGCTTGCATAGGAGATAGGTTTTCCAGGCATTCCCCTATAGGCTTCCTCTTTCTTACTTGAAAAATATACATAATGGGAAAGTATGACATTTTGTGTTATTGTTACGCCTCAGCCCACTCCCTACGCTATCTAGAACGGGAGCATGGTATAAGATACCGTATGAAGAACGTCAGTGCAAACTGTGTAAAGAAGCAATCAAGATTCCCAGGCATCTCCTCACGGAATACACCACTATTAAATCTTTTCTCTGTAGAGGATATAGGAAGATAAGATTCCCTTTGGAAATAATTATCTCTGACCAGACATGGGCATTTCTTGTATTCAGGTACCTGTCTGATACTTAGCTACACAATATATTATATCTGGATTGAAGTAGAAAACTATTGTCACCTGCCAGTGACACTGTTTAGATATATTGTGATAGGAACCAGAAAGCGCTATAAACTGTGAATGTTCTTTTTTTAGGATTTGATTAAATGTTTTTTGATGCAAGTATATTTTTATTAAGAATTATTTAAATGTTTTGATGATATGTTCATTTTACAATTTGTAATAGTTCATATATAATATATTTTTGTGTAGTGTTGAAGGTTAAATTTAACTATACAACACTTTAATAAAAACCAAAAAAATCTTGAATTAGTTGGGTGGTTTCTCCTACGTTTCCTCTGTTTATATCTTTGTAGTATTCATTTCTTTCTTTGAGTTATTGTAGGGGTTGTCTAATTTTATTTAAGTTTACCACTTGCCAAATGTTCTTGTCTTTTGTTGGTACACCGTAACTAGTACAATCAAAGACTGTACTCCTATAGTTTCTACATTTTCTTTAAGATCGAATGGCAAATATACTACTTTCCCACAAATGCCTTTTAGTTACTGTGATAAATGTAAGGTATTATATCCAGTTAGTGTACCATCTGGCTCAGGCTTTGCCAATACTAGTCTAATCGACCATATGAAGGGTTAATCCTGGCTGTCAGAGGGAAAAGGAGTGATTGACAATTCGATTAACCAATCAAAGCCTCTTCTATTTCTGGCTGTATTCTACTGTCAACAACTTATTGTTTTGTTTTTCTTGTGGTTGCTAGGAGACTGAGGGGGAGGAGATCCGAAACAACGGTTATGAGTGGGCCTACTGAGAGCCTCTAAAGAAGGAGAAGTTAAAATTAATATAAAAGAAATCCTGTTGTGCCGTTGCGCTTTTACCCAGTTAATTCCTCCTCATTAAAGCGATCGTCTCAATCGCTGTGTATTTAAAAGTATATTGTGTCCAAATTCAGAAAGGGACGTGACGCCGACTGAAGAGAGAGAAAGGAAGATCGGCACAGTAAATGTTGAAGAGCCACTAATTACATTTTTGTAAAGACTCCGTTCGAGGACAAGCATGTCAATAAGGCGCCTGAAACGTCTGTTCAGAGATTCGTAACGATGGAAGGTGAGAGGGAGAGCAGCGCAGAGTTCAGGACTCGAAGCCCCGCTAAAATAACAACCGAGGGGCGGAGTTCGCATGGAGCTGCTGCGACGCAACCGTCAGCTGAAGGGGGCGGAGACCACATGCTTCTCCTGTGTGTATTAACAGCTGATTAGAAGATTACGGGGAGGAAACCCCATATGGTCAGATCCAGAGGTAGTAATAACGTGAAAAAACGGTACGTGGAAGTCAGAGAGTGAGGAGTAAAGTGAAGCAGAAGTGAAAGATTGTTTTTTTTTAAAAGCAGAGTGCCATAATAAGATATGAAGACTGTTTAAGGAGAGTTCACGAAAGGCAGATTGTTTGTTTAAAGGAGATAAAAGAGTGAATAATACAACTTGATGAAAGATATTAACTATTAGTATTAGAAGAGAAGAGAGAGAGAGAGAGAGAGAGAGAGAGATATGAAACTGAGAGCAAGCAATTATAAAGAAAAGACAAGAGAGGACGTTCTGAATGAGAATAAACTGTAAGAACTATGATACAGAGGTATAGAGTCTGCAAAGCGGAAAATATATTCTCTGTCAGGAAGAGACAAAGAGAATATATTAAGAAGGAAAGATATTTAAAACATGAGCAGAACAGAGGCAAAGAGAAATTCTAAATAGAGCGTGGGAAAAGGGGAAAAGCTTCTTTTCAGAGACTTACCTGAGTCTGATCTAACTGCGTTGTCTGAAGACTTCCTGCAATCCAAGACGACTGAAGAGACAAGATGCGTATCCTTTTTCCTAAGAGAAAAGAGAACAAAGAAAGTTATCTTTAATAAAAGTTGTTTCTGAAACAAAATGACACCTACTTTCAGTTTCAGTGTGCTTATATGGTATTATACAGTGGGCACTGGTTACAATTTTGGTGTCAGAAGTGGGATAAGAATAGAACACCATGGAAGCTTTTCAACAGGCTATACAACTCCAGCAAGCACAGTTATTAGAGGCTACCAACATACGCAGACACTCAAGTATCAGCCTGAGTCCTACAAAAGTACTCTGTCACAGAAGACCCCGCCCACTTTGTGAATTTTGAAAGGGTGGCGAGGAATGCTCAATGGCCTAACAAAAGCTGGTGTCGTTACATAGCACCCCTCATGACTGGCGAAATTCAGAGTGTATACCAGGCAGCAAATCCAACTGGGGAAACAACTTATATGGATATGAAAAGAGTAGTGCTTGAGAGCTTAGGTCATGAAGAAGAGGCCTATAGGATAAAGTTTCAAGAGGTTAGGTTACAAGCAGAAGAAACACCACATCTACTGTTATACAGGGTCAAAGAACTAGGAGATAAGTGGTTGCAGACAACTACCACCACGTCACAAGAGATGTCAGAAAAAATTGTTATGGAACAATTTATTGAAGCCCTTCCTTTACCTATGCAACGTTGGGTCCGACAACCTCACCGGCCCAGCCTTGTTGAGGCTGTTGACATTGCCTCTGCCTATCAAAAAGCAGGGCAGGGTCGTACCATGACATATGTGGCAAATACCAAGGCGCCCACAAACTTGAACAGTTCTTCTATAAGATCTGCCAGTACTACAAGATGGCCAAACTCGATGCTCTGAAAAACGGATTGGGAACCCCCTAAATTGCGGCCAACTAGTGAAAGTCCTGCGGGAATTCGAACCCCTACGGTAATGCTTAAAGGAATACAGTGTTTCGACTGTGGTGAATGGGGACACTTAGCAAGAATGTGTTCTAAAGGAGCCAAAGTGGAACCCCTGGATGTGGGAAACATAGAAGTTTCTAAAGAAGGAGAGTTTCAAGAACCAACGACAGTTCCAAAATCCTCTTATACCTATACCTGCGAGGCCAAAATCCTCTTATACCTATACCTGCGAGGCTGAGGTGGACGGGAAGCCCACAAGAGCCATGGTCGATACAGGCAGCTTACAGACAGTAGTAAGTACAGAACTCGTGGGCAACACAGGAGACTTGAATAAAAAAATCCTATTCGATGTGTTCACGGTGATGTAAAGCCTTACCCTACCAAAGAGATAAATCTAAAGCTGGCTAGGGAAGAAATGGAAATACGGGCCGCTGTAATGCCGGTATTGCCAGACCCTCTCCTGATTGGTTCCGATGTCCCTAATTTTTCACGAATTATAAAAAAAAATAGAAGAAAATTGGTTGAAAAATGCCCCTTTTTACCATCATGAGATTCCTGTAGCTCCAACCAAGGAAAGGAAAGAAGAACTACGTTGAGGAAGTTGAAGAAAGACTGGGCGGAACCAAATGTTTGTCCCATTGCAGTCGATTGGAAATTTGATGAGGGGGGCAATCATTTCAGGATAGCGCAAGAATTAGACCCACTATTGGGGAACACTAGGGCAGCTGTTCAAGATGATGTGTCCGGAAAAGGACCCTGCTTTATTCAGGAAAAGGGTCTCTACTATCGAATCAGCAAGGATGTAACCGGAGCTACTGTAAAACAATTACTAGGGCACAGTAAGTACTACCAAAAAGTGTTGGAAGTGGCTCACCTGCAAATAGGTGAAAGACATTTGGGAACTGATAAGACCACACAGAAGATATTGGCAAGGTTTTATTGGCCAGGCCTATATGCCCAAGTAGCCCGATTTTGTCAGGCCTGTCCGGAATGTCAAAAGAAAAATAAAGCGAATGTCAAGAAAGCCCCTTTACAAACGATGCCTGTGGTATTGGACCCTTTTAATAGGATCGGTTTGGATATTGTTGGCCCGTTAGAACCATCCTCAAGAGGACATAAGTATATATTGGTAATTGTCGATTACGCAACTAGATGCCCAGAAG
Organism: Ambystoma mexicanum; assembly: GCF_040938575.1. Classification (NCBI taxonomy): domain Eukaryota; kingdom Metazoa; phylum Chordata; class Amphibia; order Caudata; family Ambystomatidae; genus Ambystoma; species Ambystoma mexicanum. The sequence continues at coordinate 846,572,922 of NC_090921.1, read as the reverse complement.
CGTTTCCTCTTAGATCTACTAACGCTCAGCACATCTGTGATGTGTTAATACCTTTTATCAGCCGAGTAGGGATTCCAAAAGAGATGGTCATGGATCGTGGCTCTAACTTTATGTCGGCGGTCATGGAGCAAGTTTGGGGGATTCTACAAATAAAACATTTGAAAATGGCTGTTTATCACCCACAAACCGATAGCCTTGTTGAAAGGTATAATCAAACGATTAAACGGATGTTACGCAAAACAGTAGACTCTGGCGGCAGAAGTTGGGACAGAATGTTACCATGGATATTACTCGCACTCCGTCACACCCCTCAATCTTCGACTGGGTTTTCACCTTTTGAACTTCTGGTTGGAAGGCCTATGAGAACTCTGCTGGACATCTTGAGGGAAAGTTGGGAAGAAGAACCTAGTCAAGGGATTTCCTTAACAGAATGTGCCTGTCAACTTAGCGAGAGGATAGAAAAGTTGCAGAATATCACCCGAGAAAACTTGTTATAAGCGCAAGCAAAGCAAGAATACTATTCTAACCGAAATTCTCAGTTGAGAATGTTCAAGAAGGGAGATCAGGTGTTAGTATTACTACCGACGTCAGAAAATAAAATGCTGGCAGCTTGGAGGGGACCATATGTGATTGAAGAAGTCATTGGTCCAAAGGTGAGACAAAATGACAGAAGAATTCCAACACAAACATATCATGTAAACTTAATAAAAACATGGATAGAGCCTATACCCAGTATAGCAATGATTAACACAAATGAAGTACACATGGAGCAATTTCCACAGTTAAAAGGAGAACTTGGAGTAGAAGCGTTAAACATAAACCAAGATTTGTCTAATAATCAGAAGGAGGAACTCCTAGATCTTATCAAGAAGTATTCCAAGACATTTTCTACTTTGCCAGGGAGAACGAAAATGGCGTATCATCACATTGTAACACAACCTGGAGATGTAGTAAGGATAAGACCTTATAGAATTCCTGAGGAAAAGTTACAATCAATCAATAATGAGATTAAGGAGATGTTGGAAATTGGAGTGATAGAACCTTCACATAGTGAGTGGTCATCACCAATAGTGTTGGTCCCAAAACCTGATGGTACAGCTCGTTTTTGCATGGATTTTAGGAAGCTGAATGAGATCTCGAAGTTCGATGCATATCCCATGCCAAGGATAGAGGATTTGCTTCACAAGTTAGGCAAAGCAACATTTTTGACAACCATAGATCTGACTAAAGGGTTTTGGCAAATACCCCTCCATCCAGACGATAGAGAAAACGGCATTTGCTACACCCTCTGGTTTGTTTCAATTTACCGTATTACCTTTTGGGTTACATGGTGCCCCAGCAACATTCCAGAGACTTATAAATTCAATCATTAAAGGTCATGAACACTATGTGGGAGCGTACCTTGATGATATTATTGTCTTTAGTCAGTCTTGGAGTGATCATTTGTTACATTTAGAGGCTGTACTTCAGCTCTTACAGAAATCTGGACTTCATATAAATCCCAAAAAGACTTTCGTAGCCAATTTCCATACAAGATATTTTAGATATTTTGTCAGACAGGGGGTCATTAAACCCCAAGAAGAAAAGTTGAACGCTATTAAAAAATTACAATTTCCTACAAATGTCCGACAACTTAGAGCTTTTCTTGGCTTTGTCGGATATTACAGGAGGTTCATTCCACACTTTTCGACGTTGGCTACACCTCTGACCAATCTCTTGAAGACCTCGGCTTCAACAAAAAAAGAATGGTATTCGACTGAGACGGAGAATGCTTTCAATAACCTGAAAAATGCCCTCTCGGAAAAAGCAGTTTTACATTGTCCGGATTTCTCAGCTCCATTTTATTTACACACAGACGCATCTGGGACAGGCCTTGGAGCAGTGTTGTACCAAAATCAGGGAGAAGCGGAAAGACCTGTTCTTTTCACAAGCAGGAAGCTACTACCTCACGAGCAACACTACGCTACAATCGAGAAAGCATGTGTGGTTGTAAAATGGGCCATAGAGGCATTACGCTACTATTTATTAGGCAGAGAGTTCACTTTAGTGACCGATCATGCGCCTCTAATATGGTTGGCTCGAAATAAGGACACTAACCCCAGAGTACTCAGGTGGTTTCTTTCACTTCAACCTTTTACTTTCAAGACGGTTCATCTTCTTGGGAAATTGATGGCTCAAGCAGATTTCTTATCCCGTAACACTTCCCTTCCCGAGCGTAAGGGCCTAGAAGGTGGGGTGTGTGATAAATCTAAGGTATTATATCCAGTTAGTGTACCATCTGGCTCAGGCTCTGCCAATACTAGGTTAATCGACCATATGAAGGGTTAATCCTGGCTGTCAGAAGGAAAAGGAGTGATTGACAATTCCATTAACCAATTAAAGCCTCTCTTCTAATTCCGGCTGTATTCTACTGTCAACAACTTATTGTTTTGTTTTTCTTGTGGTTGCTAGGAGACTGAGGGGGCGGAGATCCGAAACAACGGTTATGAGTGGGCCTACTGAGAGCCTCCAAAGAAGAAGTTAAAATTAATATAAAAGAAATCCTTTTGCGCCGTTGCGCGTTTACCCAGTTAATTCCTCCTCATTAAAGCGATCGTCTCAATCGCTGTTTATTTTAAAGTATACTGTGTCCAGATTCAGAAAGGGACATGACGCCGACTGAAGAGAGAGAAAGGAAGATCGGCACCGTAAATGTTGAAGAGCCACTAATTACATTTTTGTAAAGACTCCGTTCGAGGACAAGCACGCCAATAAGGCTCATGAAACGTCTGATCAGATATTCGTAACGACGGAAGGTGAGAGGGAGAGCAGCGCGGAGTTCAGGACTCGCAGCCCCGCTAAGATAACCGAAGGGCAGCGTTCACACGGAGCTGCTGCGACGCAACCGTCAGCTGAAGGGGGGCGGAGACCACACACTTGTCCTGTGTGTATTAACCGCTAATCAGACGATTATGGGGAGGAAATCCCATACGGCCAGATCCAGAGGGAGAAGTAACGTGAAAAAAAGGTACATGGAAGTCAGAGAGTGAGGAGTAAAGTGACGAAGGGACGCGGAAGTGAAAGACTGTTTTTTTAAAAAGCCGAGTGCCGTAATAAGATATGAAAACTGTTTAAGGAGAGTTCACGAAAGGCAGATGGTTTGTTTAAAGGAGATAAGAGTGAATAATACAACTTGAATGAAAGATATTAACTATTAGAAGAGAATAGACAACAAGAATATATATATATATATATATATATATATATATATATATATATATATATATATATAGGAAACTAAGAGCAAGCAATTATAAAGATTAAAGAAAAGACAAGAGAGAACGTTATGAATGAGAATAAACTGTAAGAACTGTGATACAGAGGTATAGAGTCTGCAAAAGCGGATGTGTCAGGAAGAGACGAAGAGAATATATTAAGCAGGAAAGATATTTAAAAAATGAGCAGAACAGAGGCAAAGAGAAACTCTAAATAAAGCGTGGGAAAAGGGGAAAAGCTTCTTTTCAGAGACTTACCTGAGTCTGATCTAACTGCGTTGTCTGAAGACTTCCTGCAATCCAAGATGACTGAAGAGACAAGATACGTATCCTTTGTCCTAAGAGAAAAGAGAACAAAGAAAGTTATCTTTAATAAAAGTTGTTTCTGAAACAAAATAACACCTACTTTCAGTTTTAATGTGCTTATTCGGTATTATACAGTGGGCACTCATTACAGTAACTCAGATGGAGACTATTTGGCTGTTTTCATTTCAAGGTGTATAATAGCTTGAAGTGGATGTACTGTTTGTATCATAATGCTCTCATACAAGTTAAGTTGTTGGAGAGCCTTTGGAAGTGGGAATATTTTTAAGTTATTAGTGATAGCAAGTGATAGCATTTGGTTATTGTCAAGCTTTGTATTGCAGTATGTACAAACTATTGAGTCCATTATTTTGTATTTATCTTCTGTTACTGATGCTCGCTGATCCCTTCACTGGCTCCTTGTCAAACACTGTGTCACTTAAAAGATTATTTTACTCACACATAAATGCCTCACCCATAAAGCACCAGTTTATTTGAAAGAAAGAATCAGGCGCTCTTGTATCTTGCGCTCTTTCATCTAGCAACTCTAATAAAGTGGAACAGCCCTGTTTCAAACTGACTCGGTATGGTGGTACTAGCTTTGACTTCATTGCCCCTCATCTTTGGAACTCTCTTCCATCAGGGATCCATTCTTGTTATGAAACACTCTCTTTTAAGAGATCCCTCAAAAGGGAAGGCGCACTACAGGACCAGAACATGTGGGTATGGTTAGCCTCTTCAGACCTGCACCTCGGGCACACTCGGGACTGGTTCTGGGCAAATTTCCCCACTCGGTGGGGCGTATAGCATAGCCAATTAAGCAGTTTGTATTGCATGCATCTAAATCTGGAGTTAAGAGAGACCCTACGTGTGTGTATGCACATATGGCCCCACATGGCGTCGGTGATTGTCAAGCCCAGTTCGGTGCTCCATGTGTCCCCTGGTGTCTGGGGTGCATTTACCGCCTTTGCCATCAGCATTTTGTAGAGTGAGGATGTCATGCCCCTCCCGCCGACTGAATTGGATATGTAGCAGATCTCAGGTGAGTCAGGGGCTTCATCAGGGTAGGAGGGCCACATTGCCCGGACCGCCGCTCTGAGTCTAAAGTATTGCAGCCGCTCCAGAGCTGCACCGGAGTGGCCAGGTCGCCACGTCTGCAGGGTGATGAAATTCCCTTTGGGATATAGATCTGATGGCGCACGATATCCCAGATCAAGCCAGTGTCGCATAAGGAGTTTGTCGTGTGTGGGAATGAGGCCCGGAAAGCGCCACATAGGCAGCCATTTATAGTATGGGTGATGTTCGGGGTGAGGCTCCAACAGTCGTTTCCATGCCATAGTTGTGGCGGCCACAGGGTCAGTCGGGGCGTCAGTGCGGTATGAGCGATTGAGAATTAGAATTAGGGACATAATGTTCACCTCTTCACTTGCTAAGTTCATAAATTTCACGTGGGGGGGTGGATCCTGGTTATACCAGTGAGTGGCATATTGGGCTTGTGCAGCAATCCAGTACCAAGTTAAGTCGGGGGCGTTAAGGCCCCCTCTCTCATAGGGCAAGGTCATGTGTTGCCACTTCTTGCGAACTGCGCCGGAGTGCCACAGGAATTGGGCGCATATAGAATGCAAGTTCGAGAAGTAGTGTTTCCCGGGCCATAACGGGACGTTTGCGAAAATGTAGAGAAGCTTGGGGACTACTATCATTTTGATTAACGACAGCCTACCCGATAAGGAGAACGGGAGGTTGCGCCACCGAGCCAGCTTGGACTCTACTAGTTGCGCAGCAGCACTGTAGTTATCGGCCAGTAAGGAGGTTCTAAGTAGGGATACCTGGACCCCGAGATATCTGATACCACCGTGAGACCATCGAAGGGGGAATTCACAGGCTGGTTGTGGGGTTGTGGTAGTTAGGGGGAATATCTCAGACTTGGAATAATTTATGGTAAAACCCGAGAACGTGCCAATTTTCGTTATATTCTGAATGATCGGGTCCAAATGTGCGGAAGGGTCTCTGATGTACAAGAGTACATTGTCCGCATATAATGATATAATTTCTGGTGTGTCCCGTAGCCGTATGCCCTTGCGGGTATGTTTTATCTCTGACATTGTCAGCCATGGGCTCGATTGCCAGTGCAGATAAGATCGGGCAACCCTGGCGTGTACCCCTATTGAGCGCGAAAGACGATGACGCCACGGAGTTAACCAAGATTCTAGCCATAGGATTTGTATACAGTAGTTTAATGTAGGATTGCTTGCGTGGGCTAATGCCCATTTGCTGTAACACAGCCCACATATATTGCCAGGACACCATGTCAAATGCCTTTTGGGCATTCAGGGTGACCGAAACCGCATTAGCATTTGGATCAATTCTGGACATGACATCAAATAATCGGATGTTAAGCGCTGTGGATCGGCCGGGGACGAATCCACTTTGGTCTGAATGGACCAGATACAGCATTATAGGGAGGAATCTGCTGGCTAATGCCTTAGCGAATATTTTAGTATCCATGTTTATAAGTGAGAGGGGTCTATATGACCCACATTCATCAAGGGGCTTACCTGGCTTGGGGAGCACGGTTATAAGGGCTTCGTGCAGGGATTGGGACAGAATACCTAGGCGGAGTGATTCGGTCAATACTTCGTATAATCTCAGGGCTAGAATGGCGACATGCTCCTGATAAAACTCTGAGTTGAGTCCTTCCGGGCCGGGAACTTTGCCCTTCCAGAGAGTAGAGATAACCTCAGTGATCTCTTCCAAAGTGATCAGGGCATCCAATTGCTCACGGGTGGCTTCGGAGTCCTGGGTCACAGGAATTTGATCAAGAAATAAGTTAACGTCACGGAGGCTATGTTCGGGCTGGGGGCCGTACAAGGCTGTGTAGAAGTCCACAAAGGTCTCCAATATATGCGGATGTGACCAACGGAGGGCCCCACTCGCATCCCTAATGCTGCCAATACGGGTTTTACCCCCTTCTATGCGAACCAGCCTGGCCAGGATCCGTCCCGGTCTATCGCCCTCACCGTACTTCCGCGTAGCCAGGGGGCGAGCATAGTATTGTATCTCCCTAAGAGCGTGAGATTCAAAAGTTTCCAGTTCCTGTCTTATCTGCGCTAGTTTGGCTGGGGAAGGTACAGAGGCGTAGTCCCGCTCCAGATCCCTAAGCTTGGTTTCGGAGCGTTGTAGGCTGTTTATTATATCCTTAAGTACCCCAGATTCCTTGGAGATGCACATCCCTCTGATAAAGACTTTCAATGCCTCCCACCAGGTCCCATCATTAGTATCATGTCGCTTGTTGCAGTCGAAGAAGGTGTTAATGTCGGCTAAGATCTCGGCCTTAAACACAATATCTCGCAGTGCATCTGATTTAAAGCGGCAGTAGCAGGTGGGCCAGACTTAAACTGGATCCGCAGCATCACAGGGGAGAGGTCTGAGAGTGTGCGTGCCAATATCTGTATGTCTGTGGTCTTACCCATTAATTCAGCCGATAAGAGGAACAAGTCTATTCTAGATAGGCTGTCGTGAACCGACGAGTAAAAGGTGTACTCTCTCGCCTGAGGGTTGAGCACTCTCCAGGCATCCCGTAAATTCAGCATGTCCATGTGTGTACATAAGCATTTGGCAGCCCGGGACATGACTACTAGCGGTACCCGATCTATCCAAAACATTATTAAGGATCAAATTCATATCTCCCCCCCCCCCCCATATGATTGGGATACCAATGTATTTCATGAGTAGGGTAGTTACCTCGTCGAAGAATTCAGGGGAATCAATGTTTGGGGCATATGTGTTCACCAGTAGACACTCTGTGTTTGCAAGAAGGCAGTGCAAGATAACATATCTGCCCCCCGAGTCCATGTAGCTAGTGCGCAGAGAAAATTCAACTGACTTGTGGACCAAGGTCAATACACCTTTGGACTGCGTGGAGTATTTGACCTGGCAGGACCCCAAGTTGGTGCGAAGGATGCAGCAAGGTGCCCTATTGCATGCGTTTCTTGGAGGAGTATTTTAATGCCGTGTCTCTGGGCATAAGCAGCTATCCTACGGGCTTTAGTGAAGTTGCTCAACCCCCGAACATTCCATGTCATTAGTTTAATGGACATAGTATGGCACTATGGGACATCTCAACAATGAGATCCGCAACCTTCCAGTGGTACATGCATTGCTATTGCATCGCTGTGTCTCACAGTAGTCACTGCCACTGCCTTCTTGCCATCTTTCATGTAACATCTTCCAACTTTGCCCCCACCACCCTCACTGCCCTCCCCAACCTAGCAGTGTTTTTGAGACCCACCCAGCCTTTGTGCGCAAGTGTGCCAAACCCAACCAGGCACTACCTGCCCACTTGCCCAACCGGGGCATAACAGAAAACAAACTACAAGAGTAAGCATTGCAGCTACAGTGGGGGTCGCTGCTGCCGTGAAACTAACTTCAGCAAATCGTGTGGTGCCAATGCACCTCAGAACATTCAACGGTACGTTACATCAGGATTGCAAAAAGAAAAAACGTAACATTATGGTGCCTAAAACCAGATAAGGAGAGAACTCATGGTAGCTGTGACGTGAGTAGCCATGGGCCCCTGGAGGCGAGACAAGAGGTGGATGCAGGCACCATCTGAGTGTATTCACAGCCGTGGGGGGCGCAACGTCCTCATCCCAAAGCTCGAGTGCACGCAGCCATGAGGATATCTGGGTAGGGAAGCATGCCGTGATATCAGTTAAAGAGGAAGGACAGACTTTGACAGTGGACGCGGTATCAATGGAAAGGCCTCGATATTGTTAATGGATACAGGCCGCCCTAGTCATTGACCATTGATTCATCGGCTGGTTCTCTGATCGGGATCTGAGATTCAATGAACTTCAGTGCTTCGTCAGGGACTGTGAAAAAGTACAGTTTATTGCGATGGGTAAATTTCAAGCGGGCAGGGAAGAGCATTGCATATTCGATTCTCCTTTCCCTAAGCACCTTCTTCGCTCCATTAAACTGTTTACGCTTCATCTGGACTCCTACGGAGAAGTCCGGGAAGATTCTGATGGTTTATGATTCGAGCCTTAATTCTCCTTTCTCACGGGCAAGCCGCAGTATGTGGTCTCTGTCCCTGTAGCTAAGGATCTTAGCAATTATCGGTCTGGGAAAGTCGCCCTTTTTAGGGTGCGGGGCCAGGGCTCAATGCGCACGCTCCACAGTGAAGAACGGGGAGAGTTGGGGGTTGCCGAGAAGGTCTTTGAGGATGTTTTCAACCGCTAGTTCCAGCCTGCCTGTAAGGGCGGACTCTGGTACACCTATAATTCGGATTTTGTTCCTCCGTGATCTGGACTCCAAGTCGTCACACTTGGCCTTAACAGATTTCATATCGCGCACCAGTTCCGTGACCGTATTCTGTAGGGCAAGCACCCTGTCCTCATTGGCCCCTATCCTGGTCTCCGCCTCGGTTATCCGAGTGCCATGTTGGTCCAGCTTAGCTCTCAAAGAGGCCACATTAGCATTAATGTCGTCAAGTTTCTCGTGGAATGAGGCAAAGTTTTTCGCCATGGATTCTATCATCGCCGTTCGGTCAGGCTGAGGAGGGTCTGATGGGGCGGGTCTGGGAGGAGCCCGACATCTCTGGTTTGGCAAACTTGTCAATGGTTCCAACCTTGTTAGCACCGCGTGACCTGTTTGGCATGCTGTGGGCAGATGGCAATGCAGAGCGAAGCAGGGAGATGCTGTATTTGTATTTGAAGGGAGGAGGCCTCCTCTACGATCTCTCCTAGGCAATACTGGGTGCCAGCTACAGTGTCAGGGGCAGTGATGGTCCACGGGACTGTCACGCTCACCTGATTCTCATGGAGGCGCAGGTCTGGCTTTGAGTGCTGATGCTTCTTCTATGGTGAAGCGCAGGACTCTGAAGATGGACTCACTGGCTCGCAGGAATATTCCCCTGTGCGTGAAAAGGGAGTATTACCTACTGACGGAATAATGCTCAAGCCTCCCACTCCCTTCCAACCCTCCACGATACCCTTCCTCGATTCCCCGTGAAGTCTCACCTTAGGGTCTGGAAGGATGAGTTCTCCATCCTGCTTCTGATGCAGGGGCGCGTTGAAACCCAGTTACTTCACTGGATTGAGGTTTGATGGGAGTTCAAATAAACTTGACTATTCAGGTAAGGCGCTGTAAGAGTTCTGTAGCAAGTTCAAAAGTTCAAGCTTAATAATAATGTTCATTGTCTATTGCAGCAAGCGCTAACGCTTATGTCTTTTTCCCCTTAGGGGCCGGGGTTCGGAATGCCGGAGATATGGCGCCGACCCGAAGTGAAAGGTGCAGTTCCATTAAATGACAGGTAAGTTCTGGATGAGTGTTCGGGTAATGTCTTTGCATTCGCTCATTCAATGTCTTTGTCTTTTTTCCCCATAGGGGCTGGGGTCCGGAATGCCAGGAAGCGCAGGACCCGAAATGAAATGGGAATGACCCAACAGGTAAGTCTTAGAAGGAAACTGAGCTTTTCTTATTCCCTTCCTTCTCTCACCTTGTGTTCTTGTCTTTTTCTCTCTAGGCTCTGGGAAGTGGCTGCGGATCCGGATGATCGCTGCTGAAGATGGAGGTGCCCAGGAAAGGTGAGTGAAATGCAGCGCTGCAGCGATCGAAGCGAAATGCTTTTAAAATGATGTCTTCCCTTTCAGGATCGTCGGTGTGAAGTCTCCGTGATGCAGCTTTAGCAGGTAAGGTCTTTTTTCTCTCTTAGCAGGTGACCCATGATGCTGACAGGCGTGGCTGAAGTCCAGATGCAGGAGCTGACACGGTGAGCGTCCAGCTGCGAGGAGCAGAACAACGCGAAGCGTGAGTTGCTGATCGGGCGTGGTTTAAATAGCTTTGGAAGAAGTTCGAGGTATGTATCCTTCCCCGACCACACCCTGGGGAAAGTAGGTCAACAGGTAAAGTAGTTCCATTCAGGCCTCAAGAGGTCCTGGATGTAGCAGCATGGTCTGCATCAGGTAAGTGCACCTTAAAACACTTGAACACATGTCTAGCTTTATGAGCCTGGCGCCTAAGGTGCCAGGACAGGGGTCCAACATGAGCCTGGCGCCTAAGGTGCCAGGACTGTGTCCAAAGGGCCCCAGCTTGGGCCCGCTGGCACTTCCCTGGGGGAAATGATGCCTGCCTCTGGGGTTGCTGGGTTGGACCTGGCTCCTTGGAGGTAGGCATCATGACAGGGACCGAGTCTTGCGCTGGGCGATGCCCGAGTGTCCAGGTCACAGTGTGGGGGTTGGGGTCATCCCTTAGGTGTAATTAGTTCAGTACAGATACAGTGGGCCTGCCAAATATCAGGTATCGGGTGCGTTGCCGGGGCGGGATGAATGAGGAAGTTAGGCAAGGGGCGAGCAAGATGGGTTTATGCAGAGTCCATTGGTGCCATCAAGGCAGGGGGGAGGAGACCCCGCCCCACCGGGATCCCGGGCGTGCAGTAAGGAGCGAGGACGAGCGGGAGCCCAGGTCACTTCAGAGAACGCCCACACTGCAGTAGGCCGGCCCCAGGATAAGCTCAGTGGGTAGAATACACAGTCTTGGCAGCTCAAATAGCTCGACCCTGGGGGGCCGCGGAGGTAAGGTAGAAATGTAGGCCGTAGTTGACACAGCAAAGTGCATGATCTGGCCCCCGGACACAAAATCAGCAGTTGGAGGAGGCATGGGCCCAGCCCAGGAGGGGCAAGGAGTAATATGGGTCGGCTCACTGTGGGAAGTCCACCAAAAGCACTGTAAGCAGCTACACAGTTCCCCACCACGATGTTTAAGGTCCAACTAGTGTAGGTGGGTTGGGGGAGGTTGTAGGAGTGGGGGCATATGGACGGGCATATGTCCCCCAGGAGGTTGCTGAGCTATGTGCGCGGGGTCCAACGGGCCCCTCCAAGGAACCAGGTCACACTGCAAGAGTGAATGGGGGTAGCAGAGAAGGGCGGCCCGGTCTCGCCCAGGCGCATCACGTAGGTCGGGCCGGGGCCTCAGGGGCTCAGTCCATTATGGCAGGGGATGGAGCAGTGACGACACAGCGGGTGGCCCACCTAGCTCCTCACCTGCCTTGATTTTGTAGTGGTTCCTGGTACGGCACGGGGAGGAGCCGCAGAGGGGCCGCCAAGGTTCGTCCGGGCCCGCAGGGTCAGCGGCCGGTTGAAGACCTCCAAGGTGCCCAAGGCAGATGAGCACGGTCCGCGCGTCGCACCAGCACCACGCCGCCTCTGGCGCTCGTGCCTCCTTCATCACAAACTGCAATGAGATTCCGGTAACGTGTCCTAAACTGTTCCCTCCACAGTGGACAATAATAATGACTGGATGATGCTGCATCACCGTGGCACAAAGAGGAAGCAAATCCAGCCACCTCATGCCATGCACTCCATACCAGTACACATACAGAAGAGGGAATCCAAGATGTGCAGCCACTCCACAGTGCGCTGCATGCACCTGCAACAATGTATCCACGAGTCCCCCAAAATCCATACACTCTGCCTCCTGAAAGACACAGCCATAGCTATAGCCATCTGCACTCCTCTCAGCAAACCGACCTTCTGCCACACACACTTCTTCCACACCACACCACAACCATGAAACCTTATCGACCAATACCCTTGCCTCCACAGTCTCATTTCCATGCCTGCCATCCTCAAAAGCCCTGGATGTGGCACGTGCGATCTGTGGACTACTGTGGTGTCTGCAGACATATCTTGCATTGCACAAGGGTAGGGGATTTACCCTTTAGAAGTGGCTCTCAAAAGAGCCTGTTTTTCCCTCGGATTCCGAATAAAACCAGCATTCCCCAGAATGGACAACGAAACCCCATCGGCGTTAAAAAACTGCACATTAAAGCAGTCAATGTTGTCATTGGGAAAAAAATAAAAAATTGTACGCCGCATAACTACACCCATGCCTTTTTATTGACATGCAACCTTCCAAGATTTTGCTGGGGATTCAACACATTTGGCTCATTCCTTATTGCTCCTGGTAATATTTCCGAAAACATCACCTTTGCACATGGAAAAATGTGAATTACTCTCTCCACAAAGGACTTCACAACAGGAATCAAACTTGGGGCATTGATGTACCCCAAATCTTCTCCTTCACAGTGCACCAACAAGATGTCTGGACTATGTTTCTACAAAGAGAAACCAGTTCCTCCAAATTGCATCCAGGCACACTCCACCACAAAACCTCCATAACTAGAAAGCCAAAATCTGCAGTTACGCCTCTTGATTTTGAATACCTCTCCAGATCAGCAACAAACCTATCACCAAGTACCCAGACACAATATGCTGCCATCTTCACCATACAACCAACACAGCAATGAAATAAAGTATAAGCCTCTCTTCCTGCAAAGCACACCCTTAACACTTCATTGGATAATCCCCATAGTACACTCCTATTTCCATGCCAAGCATGCTGACAAACCCCGGATGCAGCATGTGTGATCAGCGGACCACCCCGGACCACTCCGGAGTACGCGGATCTCGTAACATGGGCGCAGCCCTTCTTCCCTTTCCACTTCACACTTTACAGCACTCTCTCATTGGCTACTGATGAGCAGTCACACACCCATCCACCAATCACATCCAGGATCTCTACATCTAACTCTATCATCTCAGTTCAACACAGCAGATGTACTGTTCAGCACGCAGAGTACAGGTCTCCTGTGATTCCCAAACACCTGCATCCAAAAGTACTGCAAAACTCTCCAAGATTTCTACTTCCAGATTCCTCCACATCTACATCCAGCAACACCAACTACAGGTATGCATATGTTTTGTAATGCACACAGAAAACGAAAACTGCATGTATGTTACCAAAGCATAGCAAGTACAAAGATTCCATGCATCTGAAGAGGGTGTCTGCCACTTACTATGCATAACCTGATCAATAATCATGCTCTCATTTTGTCCCATTTCCTGACATCAAGTGTCAGTTCCTTACAGTGCTGTGTGCTTTCAAAGTTTAATTTGAATGCCCACTTGCATAACAACTACAAACCACATAGTTGTATTTTAGCAGCACTCTGGGGGTGAGATCATTATTTCAGTTTTGGGCGGGTTTAGCTTGAGGTTATTGGTTGTCATCCAGCTGGATATGTCAGTGAGGCAATTGTTGAGAGTGTTGCTTGTGTCTTGGGTTGAGGTTATCTTCTTTTGAAGAGGAGTGGAGAGAGGTTGTAGCCTTGTGGTATGCCACAGGAGATGTTTTTGGTGTTAGAAGTAAATGGCAGTAGGTAGGTTCTACAGAACAGTCAGCGAGGAAAGATTTCAGCCATTGTAAAGCAAGTCTTTTATGCCACATTCCTCCAGTCTCTCCGTTAGTGTTGTGTGTCTGATGGTGTTGAATGTGGCTCATATGTCCAGTAGTATGAGGGCAGATCATGTACTGTTTTGTGCATTTATTGTAGGTCATCCCATATGTATAGAAGTGCTGATTACGTCCCTCTAATGGGTCTGAAGCCGACTTGCATTAGTTTCTACATGGTCCAGTAGGATTTTGCATGTGTGGTTCTGGTCCTAATTGGTTTAGGGCCTCTGTGATCCAGGCATCAAGTTTTCTTTTCCTGCTGAGTCTGGGTTCATTTTGTTTCACTTAAAAAATATTTGGTTTAGTTGAAAACACACATTGGGAACATTTGCACGGCAAGTTAGTGCCAGATCCTATGTGAAACTTCAATATATTACCATGTCATGCATGCATTCCCCTATTACCCACTGTAATGTGCAAACTGCTATTTTCTTCTTTTCTTCTGTCACTTTTGCAATCACTTCTCCCACTAACACACCTGCTGCAAAATGACCAGAACACACATATAAAATGAAAACTGCATGTATGTTAACCAAAGCATAGCAAGTACATATATTGCAGGCATATAAACAGGGGGCCTGCCACTTGCCATGTATAACCTACCACATAATCATACTGTCATTTGTACCATCTCCTCAAACCAACTTACAGTGCTGTTTGCTTTCACAGTTTTATTGTTCTGCCCACCAGCATAACAGCTACAAACCACATATTTCAATTTCACCACCACTGCCTCTGATATTTTTTATAGAACACCACATTGAGAACATTTCCACACCACATGCAAGAGTCAGAACCTATGTCAAATGGGCAGAATGCACTCAAAAAGGAAAACTACATGTACATTAGGATAGCATGCCAAGCAAATGCATTGTAAAATTGACAATATGCACCATTGGAAAGAAAGCAAAGAAATACATATGTACATTGGAAACACTGCTATCTGTAAATTTGCATACATAAGTGCAACAACTGAAAAGAATTTCTGCACTCATATAGAAAGCATCTATCTGTCAGAACAAAATTCCACATACGGTAACATTATCCTTTCCAATCTCTACATCTTTCTGCCCTTTTTCTCACTGTACTATAACTTCCACTAATCCATTTCCAAAACACACACACACACACGCACACGCACACGCACACTTACACTCCTCCATATATACATATACTCATACTCAAACACTCATCCACAGTACACACAAATACATTGCACAAATCCCAAACCCACACTTTCTTTTTTTCTCCAATAGACACAAGACAATGCCTTTGTTCTCCAACAGACACAAGACAATGCCTACCAAAAAGCAACTCTGTAGAAAACAATGCAGAAACATAGTAGATAAAAATTCAAGCCAAACAAAATGCCCACCCACCTCTAGCAGACTTTGTACATACAGTTCAAACAAAACAGCTAATACAGTCACTAAGCAAAACGGAACCCGGTAGAAGGAAAAAAAAGTCTAACTTCTCTTTCCAACTCTAAAACTAAATGTATTAACATGAATGTAACTACCAGTAGTGCAAACATTACATCTACCAACATTAACTTATCTACAAGCATTCCAAAAAATTTATTTTACAAAAAAGGTTCCACTATAGAATCCTTCAGAACCTTATAAAAACAGGGGAGAAATCATGCTACCCCCTTACCACAGAAAACTGATCCTGGAATCTCTCATAGACAGTGCAATGCTCCACAAAAGGCAATTATTTATATTAGTTTTAAACAGAATGAAACCACTAACAAAATGTATTAGTAAACTACAAAAAGTACTTCGCAACAGACGCCATATCAGTATAGATACCTTTGCAAACATCTGTGCAAATGATATACACCACCAGCACTGAGACCTATTTCAATGAAGAGGCATACAAACAAGAGCAATGAAACACAATTGCTATACATAGCAGTGGGTGAGGGTATGAAAAGGAAGACAATACCATTATAGAAGAAGAAACGCTGCTTGCAAGAATTTCCCCAACAAACTTACAATCAACTCTCCATTCCACCGAACCAATACGTCCCGTGTACAAATGGCCGTGCACATCAATGTGTAACATGCACAAACAATCTTTCAAATCTTTGCAGCAGTTCCTCAACCAATATGTGAAAGCCAAAGACAAATTGAAAATTTAAATATTACAAACCATGGACTCCTGTCCAGTGCGCAAATACACAGGACTTAGTTTGTATACCTGACAACAGGATATTGGTATCAGTCAACCTGCCCATTTGTGCATTCTGCCCACTGCAGCTTGCTAGTTCACATTGTAGCCTATGACTTTTACGTATTGCAACTCACTGTTACTTGCTCATTACCTAACTAATTTGTTAAATGGTTATATTGCCTGAACTACTGCATTATGATTACTTGTAAATTATCACTTGCTATGCCCAGCTAGCCAGTACCAACCAGACATTTGTGCCTGCATCTGCCTGTGATTTATACCTATTTTATGCAAGGATTGTGCACCTTGCAACTGCCCACCTTGAACAAGGGTGGAGGCCGCCTTCTGCCACCGTTCTCTTCAAGTAAGCTGCTCATAGCCTAATAACTCCAGAACGTGCACACCAGGAAATCCACTACTATTCCTACTTTTCCCACCAGACCACTCCTCTAATGCTTTAGCCCCACCACGGTTGTGCTCCCTCTGCCCAATCACAATAACCTACTACACTGTTGCTACAACCGTGCACTAAATGTGGCCACGCACCACACTTCCATGCCGCCCTGCTCAAACATGATTCCTCCTACTCCTTTCCTGCCAGCCCTCACCAATTGTAAACCATACACTGCCCACTCCAAAGACACTCTACCTAAACCTCAAAATAACGCCATATCTAAGCCCACACCAGTAGCTCAGACCCGCTCATTCACGCCACCCGTGCACCTAAGGAACCTAAGACTATGAGCTTGCTCATCTCTCCCACCACTAGACACAAACTCACTGCTAAAACTCACCTCACACCCACACACACATACACTCTTATGACAAAAAACCCAGGAACCAATCTCCATGCATCACACTAACAATGCTAAACCTAACCTAGACTGAAAAAATCCAACTTGCACTTATTAATGCTAAATCTATGCATGCACACACCATAGAAATCCACAACCTGATCTCTGACTTGGAGCTAGATGTTCTAGTCATCACAGAAACCTGGTTACACAAAGCTTCTGGACCAGCTATATGCCAGTTCTTACCTCCCGGGTACATCATTCTACGCCAGGATAGACCCACACACAAAGGTGGAGGGGTTGCCATTATAGTCAAAGAAACACTTAAGGCTAGACAAATTAAATCCACCACATCAGAGAACGTTGACGCCCTCTCTGTAAAAATCTCCTTCTCGCACAACGACACCTTGACTATGCACCTTATCTAACGTCCTCCAGGCCCCCTCTTGGACTTCCAAGCTAACCTTCTACACCTCATAGTTAATGATCTTAAACCTAACACTAGAGCCATACTCTTAGGAGATTTCAATCTCGGCTTCAAGGATACTAAAGACAAACGCAGCAAAGCCTTCGCTAAAGCTCTCCTGGACCTAGAATTAATTCAAAAAGTCTACTCTCCCACTCACACCAAAGAAAGCATACTAGATTGGTTAGCTGACCACAACTGCGGTGTAGACATAAGCTCCAACACCAACACGCCCATGGACGCACCACCATCTCATCCACTTCCACATCCCAACAAGTGTGGCATCCTTACAAAACCTTCCCACGCCAGCTGCCCCAGCTAGATCAAAAAAACTGCTCACTAAAGAAAGAATCTTCCCTCTCCTAGAAATCTCAGCACTAGCACGACCACTACCGAGCAATCCTACTGAATTGGACGATCTTTACAATACCACTATCAAAGAGGTAGTTGACACCATTGCCCCACTAGAGAAAAAAAAAAAAAGGATCTTTCATGTTAATTCGTGGTACAACAAGAGCTACTTGACCTAAAAGCACTCAATAGATACGCCCTGAACAAATGGCAATCCTGCCCCTCGGCCTCCACTCGTGACTCCTACCTATCAATCGCTAAGCAATACAAACATTCCATTGCCACAGCTAAAGCCGCTGCCTACAACACCAGAATCAACAATGCTAAATTCCACTCTAAAGAACTATTCGCCATCTTCAATGAGCTAGTCATTCCTCCCTCGTCCAAACATCAAACCGTTAAGGAAGAGAAGTGGTGTAGTGACATCCAACATGCTATGTTGGACAAAATCAACCTGCTAAAATAAAACATCAGAGCCAACTTAAAAAGCGTACTAAAGGTCACCCGCACAACACACTGCATCTAAATCTAATCCACCGTTCCTGAAGTCTTACTAATTATGAAACAAATAAAACCTTCACCATGCAAAGGCGACATCTGTCCAGCAAACATAATCAAAGACTGGTCTAAAGCGCTAGTACCCTCCATTACAACCTTTATTAATGCTTCATTTGCCTCTTGCTCGGTACCTCTTCCCTCAAGGAAGAATGGGTTTGTCCACTACTAAAAAAGCCCACTCTAGACCCTGACTCCCCAAACAACTATAGGCCCATTACCACTGTGCCTTTCCTGCTGAAAATTCTGGACAAGGCTGCGTATCTACAGATCCAAGCCTAACTTGAATTACACAACATCCGGGAAAGAGACAATCTGGTTTTCATCCACGGCATGGCACTGAATCAGCCCTGCTCGACTTAAAAAACCAACTCCTAAGAAATAAAAGGGCAAATCTGCAATCCTTCTACTTATCGATCTGTCGGCAGCATTCCACCTGGTTGACCACAAGGTCCTAAATAAACACCTCATAGACACTGCCCACTTCTCCACTGAGGCCACCACCTGGTTCACATCCTTCCTGGAGGGCAGAGCCATGAGGGTCTTTTCAGACCAGCCATCAGCTACTCCATCCCCCATAAGTTGCAGAGTACCACAAGGTTCCTGCACCTCTCCCACGCGCTGCAACTTATTCACCCTACCACTCTTTAACGACTTAGAAAAATTCGGCATAACTTTCACCAATTATGCCGGTGATACACAAATTCTTTTCCCACTATCTGGTGATTACGAGCAAGACCTAAAAACCCTACACGACACTTATGCTATCATCCAGGCCTGGATGGCAGCTAATGGCCTCTGTCTCAATGGGGACAAGACAGAGATCCTACTTGTCGGCCCTAAAGAAATCCTCAGAAAATTAGACCGCAAATACTGCAACTTCAAAATAGAGAACACTGTAATCGCAGTCTCCTCTTCTGTAAAAACTCTGGGATTTTATCTAGGCTCGACCTTGTTGATGGATAGTGTAGGGGAGGAGTGGTCCAAAAGACCCCCCTTGCCTACATCCCTTCCCCAGGTGAGGGCATTGGCTCATCGGGCGTCCCCTCATACCACCAGGGCCCAGGTGGTGGAGGGCTCACCTGCTGAAGACATTGCCCACACTATTGAATTTAGCTAGGCCTCAGAAACCATTTTGTCTAAAAAAGATGGTGTGAGCTGAGCGCACTGTAGCGCGGCCCCCACCCTCGGAGAGTTTCAATTATCCCTGTGGCCGCAGCTCCTTGGCAGATCCGCTGCGAGCCCGTTCCCACGAACAAGACGGACATGAGCTAGTGTAAGATACTAACACTGTAACATTTCACCTTCCGCAGTGTATCACTGCTCCCAGCATGACCCGGCCAGCGAGGCCTGGGTGAAAAAGAGAACTGCAAAACGGTCTTCGGATAAAAGCAAAAGTTCCCAAATATTAATGCCAAGACTACTTGCAAAGCGTGCATTTCTCCACAAAACTTCTTCTATTAAGGAAACCTGTAAAATGTATAAACATGGTAGAATACATGCTTACATGACATTAGCAATGAAGAACCCACACCACTGCAGTTGGGTGCTAACAATAAAAGAGCGTTCCAGGGGACTATTCGTTATGTGTATCCTTGAAAAGCTTACACCCCATGGTCCCGCGCCATAACCGAACTAATGCTGCTAGAGTGCAAGGGAAGACGAATGTAACCACACAAAGGGCTCATGTGAAGGACGCGCGAGAATGCACTTGTCATGCTTGTATGTCTAAACCCCTTATGTACCACTACCGTCACGTACGGTGGCGAGTCATTTTCTATGTGCTCCACCAACCTCACTACTACCTCACTTACTGCAAATGGATATGCATATAACTAAATGTTGTAGTTGTTAAAACATAGTGTACAAATAATGTGCTCAGACTGGCTAAATTTGAGAGACATTTAGCAAAGTTAAAATGTATGTTTTCGAGTGATCCAAATGAGTATTATAGAGTGTTCAAATGTTTATGATGTTTTCACCTAAAGTCGGCAACACACGAGGAAGATACCTTTGTGAATATGTGCAAGGCCATTCCCCCTCCCACCCTGCAAAGACTGCCAAACAAGGGAGCAGAGGCCCGCGCCGCGCTGCTCCACCTCCCCCAACTAGGCTGGAGCCGCTTCAAAGATTTGTAGTCCCCTCTGCAACACCCAAGGCCACGGCCTGCCACCTGCATTATTTACAGCACAGCAGTAAACCTCCGCCTGAATACACAAATCCACAGGCGCCCCCTCTTAATCCCCACAACCCACCGGATCACCTTAGACTGATGGCCCTGTGCAATTAGGGCACCCAATACTGTGGCAACACACAGCAGCCCATTCATAACGACTTCTAACAAGACAGAAAGAAATGTACCGCCCGTCCCATGCCCTGAGACTTAGCCCCTCGACCTATGGCACCGGTCAACAGGACACTGGTAACCACGCACTGATGAATCACCATCAAACCCCTCACAAGGTGCATTCCTCCTGTGTTGCATTAACCTGTAGAATAACCTATTGAAAGATTTACTAAAGAAGATAATATTGCAATAACTGAATGACTGCGGTGTGCATGGCCTAGGGCAAATAAGTCAGGAAAAGACATTCATCTCTGACACTGGCCACAATGGCACAACAACACCGCCCGGATGAACTCAGCTGACCTGCCAGGCCCAGCCCAACCCACGAGGCTGACCAGTGACGTCCTCCAGCCAAGGCCAACCACATCGCAGCAGCGCCTATAGCTAGTCATCGCCACCCAATCCCATTGAACTTGTGCCCCTTATAGTATGTAGGTTCTGATGACGTGTTTTGTAAATATATACGCCTGTCTTTGCTATTGTCAGACAGAGCGCTCTCGGAGTTTGCAGAGTTCTTTGCATGCCCTATTCTGATTGATAAACTCCCATTTACGCTCACCCGCACTCTGTCTTGGCCTTATTCCCATTCTGGGAGAGTCCTTCATTGTCTCTCATTGCGGGGAGGATCGTGCTGGTTGGGGACGCTTGCCTTCAATAGACAAGTAAGCTATAGCTCCTCGGCAACAGTACTCGCAACTAAAATTATGCTGTAAAACCCCACCTTTCCACTGAAAACTACCGCAATATTGCCAGGGCCAATATAGGTGCAAAACTGGACTATTGCAACGTCCTCCTACTCAGCACCTCCTCCAAAAACATCAACAGATTACAAATTACACAGAACAACGCCCTGAAAGCAGCTCTCAGTATCCCCAGGAGGAGCACATCTCCCAAGCAAGACAAAAGACCCACTGGCTTCCGGTCAAAGAGCGCATCTTGTTCAAGACTCGTACAATCACCCATAGATGGCCTATCGCCCATAGATGCCTATCCCAATCGGCGCCTGCCTATCTAACAGAACGAATACACTAAGTGCAGACACTCAGACCTAAACGTGACTTGTACACACACCAACTCTCAATTCCTGCCTTCAACAGAACCAAAGCCGGCGGGTCGAGTTTTGAAATACTAGCACCAAAATCCTGGAACTCACTGCCACCTAAATTGAGATCTGAAACATCTCTCAGGGCTTTCAGAAAGGCGTTGAAAACCACCTTATTCAAGTGAACGTTGACCTGCCCACTGTTCCCCTGTAACCTTGGAACATGAGCAATGTCTGTAATCAATCTTTTAACTGCAGCCTCAATATTGTGCCAATATTGTACCTATTTCAATTGAGTATTCTGTAACAGCGCCTTGATGCCCGAGGGCAGTGTATGCCCTTTAAAAATGCAAATAATTGTTTTTTTTTAAAAACAGGACTACGAGGACATTCACTAGCCTGTATTTCTGGACCTGCTTGTAAAAGCACCTTCCACCACATCAAAATGTTAGCAGCACACCATTCTGCTGAACGAATTCTCGTTCAGAAATTATACTATGCAAAAAGTCCTGCTTTAGCACTGGAGCATTTAAATTACATTCTCCTACATGGTCCAGCCAAAGAACTGCTCGAAGAAATAGACCACATCTAAAGCAAATATTTTGGAATTGAAGAGCACTTACAAAATCCAGTAACTTTAGAAAAGAGTACCGACAACCTTGCAGATGTCAACCTTCTATTACACACGTGCAAAAAAGAAATAGCAAAGTTTAAAAGCACATCTTCTGAAGTACCACACCAAGTATGTGTGTTGCCCCAGAACTTTTTATACAAAGAGCACCAAAACTGTAGATCTAACATACAAAATAGAAGACAATGAGTAATCCCAGTGGTTCCAATTAGCTCTCTATCGTATTGCAGAAAACAAATACGAAATAACTAACCCCTCAATAGTATGCACATACTGCACTACAAAACTTGACAATAACCAAATGCCTTCACAGGCTATCGTTAATAAATATTCCCACTGCCAAAACCACTCCAACAACTTAACTTCTATGAGAGCATGATAATGCAAACAGTGCACCCATTTGAAGCGATAATACGCCTTCAAACGAAAACCGCAAAATTGCCTCCCTCTGAATTACTGAAAGGCATTTGTGGCAAAGTAGTTTATTTGCCTATAGATCTCAAAGAAAATGTAGACACTCTACAAGTACAACGGCCAATAGATCAAAGTACAACGGCCAATAGATCAATCCTTTTTTGTTTTTTTTGTTTTTTGTTGTTGTTTTTCTTGGTTTAGCTGACAAAATCAACTTTTCAAATACAAATTAATTTTTGTTTCACAAACAAGGTAAAATATGATAAAAAGAAAAGGAGAGAATTACAAAAAATATATATTTTTTAAAAAAGATTACAAAGTTTTAAAATTCAATTAGACGTTTCTAGATAAAAAGGAAAAGAAAGAAGAAGAGAAAAAAAGAACACTTAATTAGAATGATACTGATTACATGCCACCATTTTCTCAAACTATACATTTTAACAGATCGGTAATAGAATATATAGCAATTTTAACATTACATGATTTCAGTTGATATTACTATTTCTAAAAATTGCACTATAGCTTTCATTACTGAAAATCTCTTGCTCGAGAACAACAGATACCACATTTTATCTTCACCAGCTTCATTAAACAAGCAAAGCAGATTTGCAAAGTACTGCATTCGTTGAGCACTCAATTTTGGGCATGATACCAATATATGTTGTAATGTCTCCTTCTCAGTACCAAGATTACAATGACGACAAAAGTTCATAGCAGATGTTATAACCTTACGCCGGGCTAAAATTCTCCTTGTTGGCTACAGATTCAATCAAAAACGTAGGTATTTATTCCTTATGTCCGGTGATGGACATTTTAATAGGTAGTCTGACATTTGACGCAACCTTCTGTAGCCAAATCTAAGGGTATCAAAGTCCTTGCAATTCATACATTGTGCTCTGTTCATTACCCAATCGCATTGATACAATTTCACCTTTGCACGTGCTGGAATTTCAATCAATAGGGTTATTGTGATGTCGGCTTCAGCCATGGCTTCTGTCACACAATTGCGCCATTTCAATGGAAAAAAATGAGTTGATGATATCAACTGATGAGCTATCACACTCAAAAGGTTGTTGGTTTCTAGGCCTAATATACATTTACGAAACAGACTACACATTCGCCATAGTATACGTGCTGCTAGTGAGACTAGGCCCAATCCAAACCGAAGAATTGGCATCAATGTGCAATTTGGGAGTTTTAGGATCTTTTTCCAAAAACGTGCCTCAAAAGAGTTCCACATCTTTTTTTGAGTATTCAGCATGGTTTCCACTCCATAAATCATAACAGGGATGACTTTCTGTTCATAAAAAAGCAATACATGTTTATATGTAAACTTTCCATATTTAAAAATCAAAATATTCTCCTGCGAGATCAAGGCAGTCATTTTTGTTTCTAGGTTTGACAAGTATAATGAATTAGATATTCTAATATATGCAGTTAAGCCTAGATATTTATATTCAGAAACAATCTTTAGTACTACATTTTGAAGGGTCCATACATAGTTAAAAGAATTAATTTTCCTTGAATTTTTGCACACTAATACTTTAAGTTCACAGTGAGATTGTTTAGTTGGACATATTTAGACAGAGCAGTTAGTAGATTTTGGAGGCCCTTAGGAGTTTGGTATATAAGTATCAGGTCATCAGCGTACAGCATCCAAGCTATACGCTGATTCCCTAATTTAGGAGCATCTGACACGATGTTAAGAAAAGAGATCCCCCATGTCTAAAATAAACAAATTAAACAATATTGAGGCCATTATGCACCCTTGATTGAGACCACAAAAGGTGTTAAATGACGCTGATAAGAGCCCTTCCTAGGTCAATCTCACTTGCATGGTTGTATCAGTGTGCAATTGTTCAATCGAAACCAGTAATGATGGAGGGCAGCCATAAGCTTTCAATTTTACGTATAGTAAGTTTCTATCGACCGAGTCAAAAGCCATCCGGAAATCGATGAAAGCCAAATATAAAGGTTGGTTCCGGATGGCACTTTGTGATTGGGGCATGTTCAAGGCAATCATGTTGGGAGCAGTTCCCAACCCACTAACAAACCAAGATTGAAAGGGGTCTCTCTTGAAATTTTTGGCTGACCAATCATTTAGTTCTTTTAGAATGATACGACCAAATATCTTGCCTGGGGCATCTAATAATTATATAAGTCGATAACTGGCTGGATTCGCACAATCAACCTTTTTGTATATAGGAATGGTGATCAAGTGTTTCCATGAAGTTGGAATTTTTTGAGAAACTATTATGTTATCAAACATAGTCATCAGAATATCAGCCCAGATTTCAGAAAACTGTTTCATTGAATTAGACAAACCGTCCGGTCCAGGTGCTTTAGAATGACTAACTTTGTGAATATAATATAATATGTCATCGCGATCATAATTTAGACTAAAGACCGAGTTTGGATTTCATACCCTTTATCCAGTTCTTATATTTTGTTTTGATTTGGATGAGGGCATTGGCTCTACATTCAAAAGGTAGTTTTAGTATTTAATGTTTTTCATATCGAGCTCCAGGTTTTCATTTTTTTGATTTCATGATTTTGAACATGAAAATGTGGCATTTGTTTCTTCCTTGCTTGAACTGAATTTGGCCGGAATATCTGCACACTGGTCTTTTGATTGTCTTTTTGCGCTTGATGTGCCTGTGAAACATAATGCTTTCTGAAAGCCTTCAATGTGGGTTCTGTCTAAGTTAATCTATTTCGCGCAGTATTTACACATATACTTCCTTGGTGAGATACACACGTACCTGCTAAAGGCAAGCATTTGGAAATCCAAGCAATATTTAACATATTGTGATCACTCAATTCAGAATGTAAAACTTGGAAAGATAGTATTTTTGTGAAAAGAGCTGCATCCACATAGATATAATCAATGATTCCAGCACTGGAGCCTCTATGCCAAGTTGGTTTCGGTGGCATGTCCGATAAAAAGGATCTGTTAAGCATGAAGAGATGTCTGGATTTAATAATTTGGACCATTTTAGCAATCCCATTCGTTCAAGGTATCTATTCGGTTCTAGACAATGTAGGTTAAGATCACCTGCTATTACCATGTGACTGATGTTATTATCTTGTGCTACAAGATCCATTGCTTCATTCATGGATTCCAGAAACCTGTCGTCACACAACCCATGAGGGTTCCAATATACATTGATTAAAGCATAAAAAGTGTGGTTCCAACCCAATTTGACCTTTTGAACAAATGGATTGGGGGAGAACCACCTTTCGGTTTGTATATATGAGCTCTGTGTAATGGCTATCTAAAGGCCAGATGGTGGTCTACCATAGCTAGCCTTCTTTGCAGGAACCAACTAAATTTCATAATTATTCCATGATGGTAGGGTCATGTCTCTTGTAATAAAACAATGGCATGTGATTCTAAGCTAGATGCATTGTTGTTGATTAAATGTTTGAAGCCTCTGGAGTTCCAACTGACTAGAGTCAATGGGACACAATTTACAGAGGCTAGCTAATGATGTGTGGCTCTCGAGCTACAACTACAAGCTCCATTAGGTGCTTCTTGATTTCTAGTGATCTGATTCGCCAAGGAAGGGACTTGATTGGGCGGCCCAGACACTCCACTTTATAATTGACAAGGTCCTGCTAAAATTACAAAGCCAGGTCAAAAAGTTGGGACTTAACTGCCCAAACTGTGTTTAGTACCACTCTAGAGTTTATCCATAAGGGCACTGAGGTTCTTTTAGTCACTTCGGTGAACTCAACTTGTTCTATGTCGATTGTGCCAATATCATCAAGAGCTGGTATCTCACCAAAGATAGATAGTACTGAGGTATGATTTAGATTATACTGGGTAGCTGGCAAAGGACGGCACACCATGGTAAGTGAGTGAACTGCTGGTCTTTTAGTGACTTGGTTTGTCGATTTTGAATTTTTCAAAACTGTACGAGGGACCTGTTTATGCTGGGCATTAGATGTAACTTTTTCTTCCAGTATTTGAGATATAGTTGTCTTTATCAAGTGTTTTATTTCAAGGCCTGTTAATGACTGATCAATAGGAACTTTAGCTTTCAATCGAACTCATCTTTGGTGAAGTCTTGAGTGGAATTTTGCAGGACAGGACCAGGGTTTTGTATATGGCATATAGTTCCGTGGGTATTTTGATCCCTCTGCGCCATTTAACCATTTGGGTTTATATTAGACTCCTGCAATTCTTCATGGCTTGGGTAAAATTATAAACCTTTTTGAGCAGGATGGGCAGCCATATATGCATCCACTGCTTGTCTTATTTCACTTGCGGCGGGAGGCTAATTTTTCATTTTTGAAAACTGATGGATAGGTCTGAATTGGAAGAATTATTTGTCTATCACCTGTTGTTTTATTTAAAATTGCAGCTGAGCTTTTATCAGGGGCAGATAAAGCAGCTGCCACCAGTGTGTCAAGTGGTCCCTATGATTTAACATTTTCATTTTTATCTGGTAAAATTTGTTGCCTCTTTGAGGATGCCTGTAACATATATTTTTTTGCTATTGTTTTGGAAGCGGTGGCAGCTGCAGATTGTGGATGTTGAGGATTTTTGATAAATTGTTGCATTTGCGAAGATGAAATTGCTTTAACATTTTTAATGTTTTCAGTTTTTTTTTCAAGTCAACTTTCGTTTTTTTGGGTTCATCTTTTGCCCCTGAGACCTGGTCACTACCTCCCGAAAATAAGGCGTAGTTTGATTTTGACTTTGGGGAGACATGGTCAGCTGCTCCGGGATCTTGTAAAACCTGGGTCAAGGTTTTGTAATTTTCACATTCCAGATCATTAATTGGATTTGGTATAAAAGGCACAGAGTAATTGCCTAGTTTGTTATTGTGACCCAAATCTAGTTTATCTGTTTGGCAACTTTTCGATGCCGTTGTTTTCATGGAGCTTGCCAATTTTCCAAGGATTTCAGAGCCTATGGGATGTGAAAGCTGCCAAGTTAAAATTTGCTCTAGTTGCAATGATTGGTGAGCTATTTTTGCATTCAGTGTCTCAAACAGACATGCCAAAGATTGGATGGCAAAATTTATCGATGTGACGCTATTTCAGTTAAACTATGTGTAAGGTTTACCTTCTCTTCCTCAATAGGAGGCGGCAAATGAGGTTTCAATTTGCGAGGGGTTGGAGCGACAAAAGAGAGCTCCTTAACCGAGTTTGACACACTAGAATTCAAAAACAAGTCTGGTGATTTAAACAGGTTTTCAGACAGAGTATTTGATGAAAAACAAGAAGCATCTATGTCTAAATTAATGATGGCCGGGTCAACGGGATCTCTCACCCCAGAAGTATTTACATTTGCGGCTCCTGTGCCAGTTAGGACATTACAAAGTAGAACACTGTCGGTGACTGATACATTTTCATTTGCAAAAACAACAGATGAAGGATCTGTGACATTTGTTTTTTTGTTTACCTTAACAATTTGTGCAACATGCTCCATACGGTTCAATGCTCCTTTTAATTCCGTTGCATTGTTTGTGTCTATATTTGAAGGGAAATGGGCAGATCCAGGCATTTTCACACTTGCAGTCACGGCCGGGTATGGCAGATTCTCTTTATCCATTTGGCGTGCACCGCTGTTTGAATCCTGACAAAAGGAGCGAATATCTGTATATTTTGCCCCTTTATTTCGATGAAAAGCCTTAGTTTTACCACTCACAGATAGGGGAGTGGAAGATATTTGGCTTCTTTTGGGGGCACACTCCGGACAGGAGAAAGAAACACTAGCAGAAGTACTTTTTTTTTTTTGATAAAACATTTTTATTGTATTTTGTGACATAACCAAAGCGTCCACCTAATCAGGGGCCAGGAACAACAAAACAACGAAAAAAGAGGGGACAACAAATTAAAAGCACTCCAGTACAGCACCTTCAGTCACGTGTTTACATAGTATTATAATATCTCTCATCGCCATGGGTCGCGGGCTACCCGCCCCACCCACCTTTTGTTCATGTGGAGGGCCACCACTGCATCAGGACGTCGAGGCCCAGTTTCTTCCCATTTTCCCCAAATCTTGGATGCTTTATTCGGGCATCCTCTTGCGCCATAGACTCGGTGCTCCGTCATGGCACATGAGTCCATGTCGAGTATCCATTGTTCCAGTGTCGGAGGGTCAGGTACTCCCCATTTCTGTGCTATGTTGCGTTTCGCGAGGGCCATTGCAGTGTTCAATAGCAGTTTTTCCCTTTTATTAGATTCGGACATGTCCGGTACACCCAATATTAAGACCTTCGGATCCAGTTCAGTAGGACAAGTAAGGGCTCTGGACAGTTCCGTACAGCATGCAGTCCATTAGTCACGGATCCGAGGGCATGTCCAGAGGATATGATAGAAGGTGCCTTGCTCCTCTCCACAGCGGAGACCGTTCAGACTCACTGCCCTCTTCCAGCCATATAAGACAGTTCGAGGGTAGTACACCCTATGCAGGATTTTAAGTTGCACCAATCTAAGTCTGGAAGAGATGGCTGCCTCCCGTGGGTGCATTAGGACCTGGATCCAGTCCTCGGGGTCTATTTCCCCCACCTCCCTTTCCCATTTGGCCTTTAATCCCGATAGCTCGGGGGTTTGGAAGGAGGTGATAGCATTATAGAGAGTGGATGTACATTTGCTGGGGATATACTCGGGTAGCATATTGCGTTCTATCAGAGTATAGTCGGGGACTGAATCACCTGGGGGTATATGGGTTCGGAGGGCATGGATCAATTGCGTGAAGTGATATCGCTCGGTGTTGGGCAGTTGGAATCTACCCTGCATATCTTCAAATGAGGTTAGTTTCCCATCTTTTAGGATATCTTTAATTCTAAGGATTCCCTCTCTTACCCAGCGCGGCCATGGTTCAAGTTTCTCGATTTCCTTCAGATTGTTGTTGTGCCATAAGGGTTGTGCTGCTGTTACTTTATCCTCGCACCCAACAAACACGTGTGCCTGTCTCCAAATCGTAGTAGTGTGGGCCTTAATTGTGAGCGGGGGGGGCCTACCCGGAGATTGGTACAGCTCCTGCAGCAGGTCCGCACCTTGCATGGGTTCCACTTCTGCCCTAATGTGAGGTAGCGCCCGGTCCCCGTGGAGCAGGTCATTGACCACCGAGAGTTGTGAAGCCCAATAGTAAGTCTGGAGACGGGGTACGCCTATCCCACCCTCCCAGAATGACCTCTGCAAGGTACTTAGTGCAATGCGTGAGTGGCCTCCCCCCCCCCCCCCCCCCCAGATGAGCTCCCTAAGGAGGGTTTCTATATGCTTGAATTCAGGGGCAGGGATCGCAAGCGGGGCATTCTGCAAAACAGAGGAATCTTGGTAGTGACATCATTTTAAAGAGTGCGGCTCTCCCCATGAGGGTCAGAGGGAGGAGTTTCCAGTGGTGGACTTCGTTGACCAACCTATCCATGATCTGCTGGAGGTTGTGTCTTGCATATCTAGTGAGGTCAGGTGTTACCCAGATCCCCAAATATTTAAAGCCCTGCCGTTCAAGCCGGTATGGACAATTCGGTAACTCGGCCTGCTCCCCCCCCTTCACCGGAAACATTACGGATTTCTTCCAATTAATTTTCAACCCACTGAATTCCCCGTAAGTGACGAGTATTTGAGTTACTATGGGGCAACTCCGAACTGGATCAGCCAGGTATAATAGAAGATCGGCCGCTTAAAGAGATATGCGGTCTTCATGCCCTTCGGGCCACTTAAATCCCTTCCATGCCCCGCTTTGACAAAGCCACAGTGCCAACGGTTCAATGGCGAGGGCAAAGAGGAGGGGGGAAAGGGGACAGCCCTGCCGCGTGCCTATACCTGAGGGAAAGGCTCTGGAGGTCCATCCGTTCACTTTAACTTCTGCCCGGATGTTTGTATAAAGCAGTTTTACCCAACCCAGGAAGCTTTCTCCAAATCCCATACGGGCCATGATTTCCCAAAGGCAATCCCAGCAGACAGAATCAAATGCCTTCTCAAAATCTATTGCCAGCAGTGCTAATGGGGTATCAAGGACGGGGGCCTGTTCTAGCACCAGGTGGAATCGGCGTAGATTCATCCTGGTTGATTTATGAGGCATAAAACCACACTGGTCTGGATATATAAGTGTATCCGCTACCCGTTGCAGTCGGTTAGCCAAGAGCATGGCCTGGACCTTGGCTTCGCCATTAATTAGCGAGATCGGCCTATAAGAGTCACATTGCTCTTGGGGTTTATCCGGCTTGGGGATGAAGGCTATTGTGGCTTTACATAGGTCGTACGGGAGTGAGCCCCACTCTAGCGCGGCCAGCAGCATCTGATGCAGGGGAGGTGCTACGTTATTACTTCCCAGTTTCTGCCATATTTCTATGGGGAATCCGTTTGGGCCCGGGGTCTTCCCCGGCTGCAGCTGTCCCAGGGCTTCTACCAGCTCGGCCTCAGAAAGATCAGAGTCCAGCATCTCGCGTTGCTGCGCCGATAGAGTGGGGAGCACCACTCCATCAAGGAGGGTCCGGTCCAGCGGTAGCTCCGGGGCATGGTATTGTTCAGCATAAAATTGGGCTAAGGCTTCTGCTATTTCGGCGTCTGACCGACAGATCTCGCCCTGCCGGGCGTTGATCTCACGGACCGAGCACCGACCCTCATCCCTCCTCTCAAGCCAAGCCAGCAGCTTACCGGCTTTATCCCCCAGCTCGTATATCCGGGCTCTGTATTCCCAGTGGGCCTCTTTGGCATTGTCTAACGTAAGGTTTCGGAGGCATTCACTGGCGCCTTGAAGGGACATGTGGGTCTGTGGGGTAGGGTCTAGGGTATGCTCGTTCTCTCTGTGGGTTACCTCCTCCTCTGCCTCAGCTATCTTCCGTAGCCTCTCCTTTCTTTTGTTCGCTGTCCAAGAGATTATCTCTCCCCGCAGCACGGCCTTGTAGGCCTCCCACAGCACCATTGGGTCGGTTTCATCAGAACCATTAATCTCGAAGTACTTAGTTGAGACCTCGGTAAGGCGGTCCACCAAATCTGAGCTGCCTAAATAGTAAGTGTTCAATCGCCACGTTCTAGGGGGGCCGTTCCCTGCAACTGCTTTTCCACCAGGAGAGGCGAGTGGTCCGAAACCCCCCCCGGGGGAGCAAGTCTGCCGAGAGCATATTAGACAGGTCTGTGTGTGGAACAAATAGATAATCAAGCCTGGAAAAGTGAGTCATGGGCCCCGGAGTGGAACGAATAGCCCCTGGTTCCCGGGTGCAGTTCCCGCCATACATCACCAAGACCCAGGGCGGACACAAAGTTAAACAGCTTCGTGGGGAGGTTCAGGTTACGTTGTCTAAGGTGTGAGCGATCCAGGGTTTTACACATTGAAATCGCCTCCCAGAAACCACTTGTCTGATTGGTGCCTGCCCATCAAGGAGGTGAGGTCATCAAGGAGTTCCTGCCCCAGCCCAGGTGGGGAATAAATGGAAACAAGTCCCAGTGTTTCCTCCCGGAGTGTCCCAAGCACCATCAAGTAGCGTCCACGAGGGTCCTGCTCTAGTGCATGTAGGACAAACGGGACCCGTTTATGTATAAGAATGAGGGTGCCCCTGGATCCCATGGTATATCCCGCATGGAAAGCGCTCCTATAGTTGGTGCGTAGAAAAAATGTACAGTGTGCACCCGCAAGGTGTGTTTCGGGGAGCAAGGCCACGTCGGGGGAGTATCTGGAGATTAGCTGTTTGACCAGACGTCTTTTGATCGTGGAGCCCATCCCATTCACGTTCCAGGTGAGAACCCTGAGAGAGCTGGGGCGTGTAGACCTGGATGGGTGAGATTGGTCAAGTGGCATCTAGTAGAGGTGTAAGGGGGATAAGCAGGCTGCCCCCGAGGGTGCAGCACCGGTGTGTGAACGTGCGGTGCAAGAGAGATAAAGATTGAGGTCCGAAGCGCTGTCCCTGTGTGGTGTAGTCCCAACTGGCCAGGAGCTCCACCATCCCCAGAGAACTACCAGGGAGGGTTGGTCCTGAAATAACAAAAAATGTTTCCCAACTAACTCTTCCCTCCCCCTCCCTATACTCCACCCCAACTTGAAGTACCTGTCGACCCAACATTGCTGACAATCAGAGAGAGTAGATTGTCAGCTTTAACTGCCCTTGTTAAAGTTCAACTAGAAAGTCAGGGGGGGGCTGTGATGGTGTTATACCCCCTCTTAAACACCCAAGTGGGATTTGCAAGCGTGTGAAATCGTCTTTGGTAGTCCCATGGCTTCGCTTTGTCAGTGACCACGCAGTGGGTACCCCGTGGGCGAGGCCATCAGTGGGTTCAGGACGGTAGCCCATCACACCCATTTTACGGCGGGTCTGGTAATGGTGGCCGGTCCGGCCTGGGACGTTGCTCTGGTGATGGTCTGGGGTTCCTGTTTCTGTTCTTGTTACCTCGGGGTGCAGACCAGTCTCCTTCAATGTGCTGCTCCGCCCAGCGCCATGCCGCTCCGGGATCATCGAAGTGGACCGTCGTGCCCCTGTGATAAAGTTTCAATTGTGCGGGAAACAGGAGGCTGTACTTGACTCCCAATGTCTGTAGTTGCTTCTTAAGCTTCCCAAAGGACTGTCTCGCTTTCTGTACTTGCCTGGTATAGTCGGGGAAGAAGGCCAGTCTAGATCCATTAAATGTAATTGTGCCCTCGGTTCTTGCAAGTTGTAAGATTGCATCCCGGTCTCGATAGTTTAAGAACCTCGCAATCACGGTGCGTGGGGGAGCGCCGGGCATTGGTCTACCTGCGGGCATTCGATGCGCTCTCTCAATGGAGAAGAACTTTGAGAAGGATTGCAAGTCAAACAGGTCTGTTAATAATTGTTCCAAAAAGAGTTCCATGCAGGGCCCTTCCTCTTTCTCTGGGATACCAAGGATGCAGACATTATTGCGTCTAGACCTTCCCTCGCTCTCCTCCACCCTGGCCCCTAGCGTCTTGAGTGTGGCCGAGATTCCATGGATCTCTTGTTGCACATTGTGTAGGCCGTCTTCTGTCGTTGCAATCAGTTGTTCTGCCTCTCCAGTGCGCGCGGACAGCTTTTGAAGGTCGTGTCTAAGGAGGGAGACGTTGAGGCTTATGCGGTCTATCTTCTGCTCCATAGATGAGCGGGAGTCTGCAATGGCAGCCATGACGTCTTTAAGCGAGAGCGTGTGTTCAGTTTCCATCCCGTCAGGATGTAGCAATTGGGAATCTGTCTGTTGTGATGAGGGCACAGTATACTGTTCAATTCTGTTCCGCATGTTGGGTTTCCTTGTCTTTTCTTTGCCCATGGTCGCACCCCGATCCTGGGGGAGTGGCTCGATGACAGTGTTCTTACCCAGGGCCTTCGGCGGTGTCCGCTGGGCCGATCCCGTCTCAGTCGGGCCGTGGCAAAGCCGAGAAGCGATTTTAATAGTATTGCGGTGCCAGGTCTATCTCCCGTCTTTGCGGCCTCGAAAGCACCATGGTAGGTTCAGGGAGTCGGTGTGCTATTTATAGGTGATGTTCACTATCTGTAGGCACTCAGATTGTGACTGGCGTGAATCCCCAAGGTTGCGCAGTCCAGCGTGAGCGGTTATAGCTCCTGCGCGTGTGGTTGCCTCTGCAGGGAGAAAGGTGGTGTGGTTGGGCACAGAGCCCGCCACCTGCAAAGGTGATGCCACCCCTCAGTGGGCAACAGCAGCTTCGTGGCCCTTCAGTGTGTCAGGATGTGTACCGTGACTTGGGCCTCCGGGTGTACTCCTGCCGGGATTCGGGATTTGAAATGTACTTGCTCTCTACCCAGGGTGCCGCTGGGTTCTTCCCGACGGTGTACCACCCCCACTCTGTGTGCTCCGTGTCCTGGGGCTGTGCAGGGCCAATCCTCTGGATCGCCCTGTGGTCTCAGCGTGGGGGGTGTCTGTCGTCTAAGCCGGTCCCGGGGGTGTTGCCGGTTCTTCACCCTCCCGGGGAGTCCTCCTGTGAGCGATGGTTCTGCAATGCAAGGCACGACGTGCCGGGTGTCCCGGGCCAAATAGTATATGAGTTGGTGCCTCGTTACAGCGAGGTCTTTCAGGATCTGTCCTTCTGCATGGGATGGAGCAATGCGGTGCTCCAGACCTTCCCCCTCGTCGAGGCCACCCCATTCCTCCAATGGCCAATTCACCGGGTCCACTGTGCACTGGAGTGGATTAATGGGAAAGACCCGGGAGCCGCTCTTGACTAGGCCCGGCTCCTCTTCACAGATATGGCGGGTGGGGAAACCACTCGCCTGGGCCAGTTCGTATCCTGGGGGGAGGGGAGGAGGGGTGCTGAGGCGCTCGTTTGCAGGGCCCTACCTCAGCCGCCTTGATGCAGGGCGAGGCCCGGGCCCGGACCGTCGGGGCTAGGGCGGATTGTCCACCTCCCCCGCTGTTCCGCTCAGCTCCGGGTCCGGTTCGCCGTGAGGCCGCCTCTCAAGCTTCGCATTGGATCGCCCAGCTCCTTCCGCGGTCTTCTCCTCGGCGGAGACCGTCGCAGCACCTTGTCACCCAGTGCGTGCCGTTAGTAAAGTCTCTTCACTCAGGCGGCCATTTTAGGAGGGCGCCAGGCGGCTCTTCTTCCACCTTCGCCTCGGCGTATCTCTGTGCCCTGCTTCCGAATATTTTCACTGCCTGGACCGAGTGAGCACCACAGTTCCCGCTAAGCATAGAGGTTGTTTTTACATTTCATAATTAGCGATATCATGCGATTTATCGGGATTCATGCGGCGATCGCGGAAGCGACGGAGAGCTACGTCTTCCTCATCGCGCTGCTAGGCACACCCCCCCAGCAGAAGTACTTTTGAGTACAGCGGCTAACGGCGGCATACCTGATTTCAGGTAGGTAAGACCTCGCTTCATTGCTCGCTACAAGTCAGTGTTCTGCCTATGAACTCCCGGCTAACACAACCGCCGGTCTGGGACTCCTAATCCTCCCAATTTCACGCTGCCTATCATAGTTTTCCTGGGGATGCACGCTTTCTTGCCCTTCCAGATAAAGTCAATCATTTTCCTTTGCAGTCATTGCAGGGGCGGGGGAGCGGAATTGAGGTGAGTAGGGAGGAGCAGGCGTATAGGAACCATGGGAGGAGGTTCATCTTGCATGCCGTAATGCGGCCCAAAAGGGAGATCTCTTGCAGCTGCCAGCGGTCAAGGTCCTTTTCCAATTCTTCAAAGAGGGGAGGAAAGTTCATCTGGTATACTTTTTCTGGGTGGACGGGGATCTGGACCCCCAAGTATGGGATAGAGTTGGTGCTCCATTGGAATGGGCTTTGCATCTCTATGGTTTCTCTTTCGCCTGGGCCCAGGCCCACCGATTTTTCAAAATTGATGACGAAACCTGATACCCTCCCGAAACTATGAATTTCGGCCAGGGCCGCCTTCATGGACGCCTTAATGTCATTTATGGTCAACGGCACGTCATTAGTGTAGAGGGCAATCTTATGCTGGGCAGGGCCTATCTGGGGGCCCTTGATTTGAGGATGTCGACTAATGCGCTGGGCCAGGGGTTCCATGGCTAAGGCAAAAAGCAGAGGGACATCCTTGTCTCGTCCCATACGTAATAGGGATTGGGTCCGACAAGAGTTTGTTGACTCTCAACCATGTATTGAGGGCCTGATAATTAGCCTGGACCATTTTCTGGAAAGTCGGGCCAAAGCTGAAGGTGAGGCGTAGTCCAATCCACTTTGTCGAAGGCTTTGGTTGCATCTAGGGCCAGCAGGACGAGTTAGGCTTTGGTTGCATCTAGGGCCAGCAGGGCGATTTGTTGCACTTCCTGATTGGCGATCTGTATTAGGTCTATCTCCCGTCGATCTGTGGGTTATGAATCCCGTCTGGTCTGGGTCTATAATGCTATGGAGGACAAGTGCAAGGCGGTTGGTCAGAATCTTGGAGTATGTTGACGTCTAGGTTTAATAGTGAGATGGGTCTATACGAGCTGTTGTCCTTAGGATCTTTCCCGGGCTTGAGGATTAGGACAGTGATGGATTCCTGCGTAGTTGGGGTGATATTTCCAGTGGCAGCGAACGAGTTGAAGAGCCGGGTTAAGGGGCCAACCAGTTGAGAGCGGAAGAGTTTGTAGAATCGGGTGTAAAACCAACCTGGGCTTGGGGCCCTCGATTTCAGGCTTTTTATGGCTTCCTCGACTTCTTCGCATGTGATGGGCGATTTGAGTCCTTCTCTTGCCGCGGGGGTTAGGAGTGGGAGAGCTCCCTCTCGAATGTAAGACTGTTGCTCGTGTAGGTTCCTCGGGACTGCCGTCAATATCTCCGATTGGTGGGCAACCGCCACGCGTAGCTTCTCGCGTTCTGCAAATTGGACCACTCCTTGAGGATCGCGGAGGCCCAGGATGGTATTTCTTTTCTTCACTTTGGCCAGTTTATTTACCAGCAGCTTGTTGGCTTTGTTGTTGTTAACATAGTACCATTGTTTTGTTCTGGTTAGTAAGTTTGCCGTGGCATCAGCGTAGTGCGCCTCCAGTCTCTTCCTCGCCACCTGTAAGGCCCTATAGGATTTCGGGGACCAGCCCTTTCATTTGTGAATGGCCTCCGCCTCTCGGACTTCGGCTTCCAGAACGGCGCAGGTCGCCTGCTTTCATTTGGGCGATAGTTCCCCTCTGAGCACCGCTTTCATGGCGTCCTAGGTGTTGGCTGGGGAGGTATCCTCGTTGTGGTTTTCCATGAAGAAGTTTTTTATTGTTCTGGCGATGGAGTCCCTCACCGCCATATCACCCAGAATAGGGTCATATAGGTTCCATTGGCGGCGAGGGGGGTGGTCTGGGTTGTGAGCTCGCAGGATCAGAGAGACCGCAGCATGGTCTGAGAGGATCCGGGGGCCAATGGCGACGTTGTCCGTGAAAGCCAGGATCTGGGGGGTCAATTCTGGAGAAGGTGCGGTGCACATATGAGTTGAAGGTGAAGTTCTTCTCTTCCGGGAATAGGACCCACCAGGTATCAATGACATCCAGCGTTCGAAACAGGTGGAGGAGGTCTTTCGCCAGTCTAAGGTCCTTGGATGATGCGGGTGCGATCTGTCTTTGAGTGGGTCCGGGGCCCTGTTGGAAGTCTCCCCAAATGACGACTTGCCCGTCAATGAATGGGAGGAGAGACTCCTCTAGGTCACGGTAGAACCCCTCCTAATGCTCGTTCGGCGCGTAGGCTTAGATAAGAGTGTAGAGTTGGTCAAAAATAATGCACTTAATTGCGATGAAGCGGCCCTCCGGGCATCGTAGTGAGTCTAGGACCTGCGGTTTCATCTCCTTTGCGAAAAGGATGGCGGTGCCTCCCTTCTTGGTGCTGTTGGAAGTGAAGAACTGTAAAGGAAAGGGTCCGCAGCACAGGTGGGAGAAGTCTGCCAGGATCAAGTGGGTTTCTTGCAGGAAAGCTACTGAGGTTCCCTTGTCCTGCAGCCTCTGCAGGACCGATTTCCTTTTCGGCAGGGAATTTAGGAACCCTGACATTTAGGGTGGTGAACTTCAGTTTTAGGTGTGGGGGTTGGTCCTCTAGGGTTTCTTGCTGCGGGAGGGGGGTTGAATGGGGGTCAAGTCAGCCATAGTCGTGGGGGGCAAGCGGCTTTAGGTTCTCCTGAGGCTGAGGTTTTTCAAATAATTTCCAACGGGAGGTATGAACTTCAAACAATGGCCTCCAACGGGGGGCCAGAACCGTGGCCAGGGAGCCCGATTTTAACTTATCAGTGTCTCCCCTTGCCACCCAAGCTTTCATCAGCCAAAGTGGTTGAATATCACTCCACAGGTAATACGGTGACATCCACCCTGGGGGTGGGTATGGACCGCATGGGGCCCACAGCAAGCTTAATGAGTTCCAATGTCATGTATCCTATAAGGATTCCGTGATCTTCATTCAGCTTTGCGGTTCCTCTGTACTCTTGTCCAGGAGCGCGTCCAGGCCTGGGGGAAGCTGCTGTGCCCGGCTCGGAAGTCTTTCGGCCGGAAGAGGAGGATCCTGTGCCCCCCAGAGAACCGGGACGCAGGATCGATGCTGCATCTTCGAGGTGGCTGATGGTTCGCGGGGTGCCATTGTGTGAGAATTGTAGGTGTGTCTGGAGCGGATCAGTTGGTCTTGGAGGAAAAGCATTCGGGGGCACAACGCTCTGCGCTTCTGCAGGGTCAGAGGAGAGAGGTCCTGGAAAATTTGGAGTGGGGAGCCCTGGAATGATAGTTCATTGCAGGTGACTCGGTTCCCCGACGTGGGCGCAGTCTATGGGTACGATCGAGTAATAGCTGTGTGTCGTCTAGGTTCAGTTGCAGCGACTGGAAAAAATTGCCCACATACTCGGGTAGGTCCTTGTCGGGGCTGGAGGAGGGAACCCTTCGGATGTGCAGGTTATTGCGATAGGCGTGGGTTTCTAGATCTTCCTGCTTGTATTCGAGGATCTCAGACCTGTCCACCAGTGAGTTGGAGTGTTCCTGGGTCAAGTGTTCAGACTCCCCCATCCTGTGCTCGATGTCACTGACCCTTTGCTCAGTTTGTTCATGCTTAGCGGTAAGTTCTGACGTGCAGGATCTAAACTCTGCTTTAATGTTGGACATGAAGGCTTACATGTCTTCTTTGGTAGCGAGGGTCCCTTTCTCATCTGAAGTTTTTTGAGGCGTGAATTTTTGATAGGTCCGCTTTCGACCCCTTATCCGCTGCCAGGAGCATAGTGGAGATGTCCGCTGATTTAGAGGGTTTCAGAGACTTAGCCATGGTTCCGGTGTAGGAGGCGGCCCCTAGCTAGGTTTATATAAGGGTGCGGGTGTTGGCTGAAGGGTGCTGTGATAGGTGAATCGTGGAGGGCCCCAGAGTGCTAGCTGGGGGCCCACACCACCTTACTGCAGTGGCAGCGGGGAAGTGGAGTGGGCCGGAGCGCCCCAGGAGAAGAGCAGATGGGGTGGGCATCCCTTGCTATGGTGGAGAGGTAAGTAGCCCGCAGAAGGGGGAGTAAGAGGGACTCCCAAACCTATGATTGCTGTTGAAACTCTACTCACCAGTTGCAGAGAGTTCCGTGAGGGAAAGCGTGGAGGTTAGGCCACACCGTTCTGTTGATGATGGGGGTTGGGAGGTGGCCAGGGGCACCCCAGGAAGCCAAGAGGTGTCGTCTTCAGCCGGACTGCAGTGGGAATTCTGGGGGTCCGGGACTCCGCGGAGGGAACCACTTGGGCTCCAGGGGGAGGCAGAATAAGTTCAGTGGTTTAAGGTGGATCAATCCTCTTCTTCAAATGGCGAGGCCCCCAGCGAGGGGGGGGGATCTGGGTTATAGCTGGATGTAGTCCTCCGAGGTGCTTGTTGGGCCCCTTGTGGTCTGACTCACTACCTGAGAGCGATGTGGAGCACATGTGCTCCGAAGGATGCTGAAGGAAGGCTCTTTGCTGGGAGTCACCATAATAGGGAGGCAGCGATAGTGGTGACCTTTATGAGGCTGCAGCATAGGCGGTAGGGGGCACAGGCGGTTGAAGAATCCCCAGGTCTGGGTGAAGAATCCCCAGGTCTGGGTGAGCAACCAGAAGAGTGGACCCTAGTTAGCTTGCTTCCTGCGCAGGGGTGGGTCATAGTGTTCCATCTAATGCTGGGGCTCCATGGGGGAGATGAAATACCCCGCTTCGGTGTCGTAAGGGCGCAGCGCCTTTCGGGCCCATCACTGAGCGGAACAAACAATTCAGTGTCCTCGGCAGTTCCTGACATGCCGGGGGCTGGAAAACACAGAGGCTTGGTGCCGCCGCCGTCTGCTGAGGCCTCCCCTCCCGAGCACCGACACTGCTGTGGAGGTAAGGTGGAGTGGGGTGAGGGGGAGTGCACCCCTCCCAAGGTAGCGCCTGTCCACGGCTCCCTCACCTCCTACGCCCCCGAAGGAGGAGACCAGCTGTCCCGCAAGGCAGGGCCGCACTACGCAGCCAGAAAAAGGCAGGCTCTGGGAGATCCAAGAAGCGGCTGCCAGCACCCTCTGCAGACTGCGGATCTGGCAAGTAGGTTGGGGGGGTGGCGGAGGTGCCAAAGCGGGCTGGAGGCGCCGGGCCGGGGGAGGCTCTGCAACAGGATCTGGCTCACGTCACTAGGTCTGGGCCCGGGTTCCCCGCCGAGGTCCAAGCGTGGACGCGCTCATGATCTGGGCAAAGGCTGGTGGAGAAGCGCTGTCGGGCCCCGCGGGAGAGCCCGGGAAGAAGCCAGCCGACGGGGGCATCCCCGAAGGCAACGTGGGAAGGAGCCTGATCGGAAAGATGGGGCCGGAGCGGGGAGCCTGCCATTTTCAGGCCACCCAACGGTCACTGTCGGGAGACACTCCTACTGCTTTTTCGGGGCTCCCATCTCCGTTAGTAGCCCAGATTGTGATGGGAGGGGCTTTGGGCATTCCGTAACCAGGATTGAGTGTTCAAGAGGTTGGAGCGAGTGTTCGGTCTAATTGGAACACCTACGCATGAAAAATCCATATGTGGATTTCCTCCCAACACGATGCCACTCGAAAATGAGAAGGCCGGGCAGAGAAACTACAACCTGCATATGGCTAGCAGGCGTTTTAGCGAGACCTGGCGACGAATGAAACTGGCCTCCTTCAAACCCAGAGGCTCCAAAACAAAGAGCTTGCTCAACACAAACACACAGATACGGGAGACCCGAACAACTCAAGACATAACACCGTTCCTGAAATAGAACTGGAAAGGGCGGACCATGCCGCCAGTGGGGGCGACCAAGACAAAGTTAACAATCCGGTCGGTCAGGAGGTGGGGTACATCAGCCCTGCCCAAAGACCAGTCAGGCACAGTATAACCTACCAGAGTCATCTTGCAATATTCCTCGGACGAGTGACTTAACGGACAACGAATTACTGGAAGGACTGGAAACAGTAGAAGATGGCGATCTCTCCTGACCTGGCACGCACAGGCCTAAAAAGCTCCTTCTCGCAGGGTGGACAAACATTAGAAAAAGCTCTAGCTCAACAAAGACTAAGATTGGACTTGCATTCAGAACTATTTTCGATGTACTTTACGCATATCTGCAAGGACCAAGCATCTGGGAAAGCAACCTCCGGTACGGTGACGCCACACTGCACAGAAACTGAGGAGAGTTCAAAAGACAGAGCACTACGGGAAACCCTTCAAGGCATACAGCAAGATGTAGCTGACATGAGCCTGATGATTAGGTCCTTGAAGGCTGGCCCATGGGAACCTAACAGGAACAATGACAATAGTTTTAAGACCGATTAAGAATACAAAATGTCCAACAAGAGGGCACTATTCAGATAAATCCACAGACAACATTGAAAATCAGGAAATGGCAGACAAGGACCTGGAGCTCTCCCAGGAATCCAGAGGACCACCAAAGGCTCTTAACCCTCCACCTGCCACTTCAAATGAACCGTCTCACTGGACGCTTCTTCCATCCAATATGTCACCTAAAGCCCCCTACAACAGTCAGGTTCAGGGAAAGGGAAGAACTTTGACAACCGATCTTCCACCGCAAAAACTAAGTTGCCTAAACAAGACCCCCTGACTCGGTGATCATGATTGCCATGGCTCCGTTCATGAAGCTCTTTGAAGCTGTACATGACTCTTTATCCAACCAGACAACCCGGCTGGCAATGGTAAATACCAAACAGTTTTTTCTTGAAGGCTACATCACTGCCAGTTCTATAGCAGGCCTTGAAGAGCTAAGAGCCCCTCAACTTACATCTTCTTAGAGTAGAAGGCCTAGAACAGTTCCACAACACATTAACAATGAGGAGGAGAGGAAAGAAATAAGGATGATGAAGAATAAGCCAACAACGGGTCCAACCCAGAGCCTGAAAACTTTGGATGTAAAACGTACCACTGGCCATGAACAGGAGATTGTGGCCATAGCACTGAAGAAGTTGAACAGGGAGGAAACAAAATCATAAATCCAACTATAATCACTGAGGAGCTGACAGATGCTTTGGAGCAGAACCAGGCAGATGGAGGAAAGGAAAGGGATAAGTGAAAACCAACATACGCTTTGTTTGGTGCTAAACGTAGGAAGAGACTAGAGACTATCTCACTGGTGAGCCCAATCAAAACAAACCCAGCAGGCAAGAGGCAATGAATCTGGGAACTTTTACAAGAAGCTGACAACCCCACTGAAAGAAAGAGAAGGGAAAGCGGAAAGGTGCAAAAAGTTAAAAACATACATCACCCATTCGAGACGAACGAAAAGATATACAAAAAGATCCGCCAATGGAAGAGGATCTAAACCCTCTCCTAGACCTCTCCACCTACTCAATTGAAGATTACGAAGACGATATTCTGGCACCAAGATCAAATGTAGACCTTGTGTCTCACAAACCTACGGGGGTGTGTCAACCTGCCTCAGCAGACAGTGCACTAAGCCGGTCCCCACTTTTCTCACGCGGGCAGAGAAGCATGAACTTGCAATTAAACATTCTAAAACGAGCACAATACTGCAAAACAAAAGAGCCATTCAGACATATTACCGGTAGGAGAAAAGGTCCCTCAAAGTGCCCCTAATTCCGGCAAGAAACTCTCCAGGACCCGGAACATCTTACACCTCCAGCCAGCAAGGGACTGCAACATGAGCTCTGATCGAACAAGCCGCACAAATGGTAATGCTTTTTACCGAAGACCCAACAATCAGACCGCCCTCTTAAAGAAAGGAGTGAGGATAAGTCTGAGCAGTGGTGGCCTGCCTCTGAACGATTGCACAAAGATTATGACCAATGGGTATGGTTGGAAAGATTGGTGGATGAAGAGGATGGCATCATACTTAATAGACATATTGTGATCACACTTT
Source organism: Ambystoma mexicanum (assembly GCF_040938575.1). Taxonomy (NCBI): domain Eukaryota; kingdom Metazoa; phylum Chordata; class Amphibia; order Caudata; family Ambystomatidae; genus Ambystoma; species Ambystoma mexicanum. Next base: position 846,529,625 of record NC_090921.1, on the reverse strand, counting down.
GCCATTGTATACCCCAGTTGAAAGAGGTTATCACAGATGACGGTAGACAAATTCAGACAAGAAGATAGAGCCGATCTGGTCCACCTACATCTGCGCTCAAAAATAGTGAAAAACGTGATGCTTTCCACAGCCTCAAACTTTCTGCAGCTGGGCTATGACCTGACGCGCCTAGCAACAAAATCATAAGAGAAACGCTGTGGAGAAGAAAACACTATCCTTAGAAACTGCAGATCAAATACTAAAGGTCACAAGACAAGTACAACATGCAACAAAAGACCCATAACAATAGACCAGGATAACGAACAAAAAGCTTGTATAGAAGGCAGGAAAGACCATGAAGATGAGAGGCTATTGCCACTCGAGGTATAGAAAATGAACCTCAGACGGACATCAACGTCACAACTGAAAATGGGGCGACAAGGGAAATTGAATGTAATCAGGGCCCCACAAGCGCAAATAGGCAAGAAGACTCCTGGGCTTGGCTTCCGCCTGCCTTGACGACTTAACGGCGCAAGCAGCAGGGACTGAGGAAAGTCACCCCTACAAACCATTTACGACACGCAACCTGGAACACCAGAGGATTTTCACACCTTCTGTGGGGCTGGACTCTTCAATGCGGCAATCTAGACCTGATCTGTCTGTAGGAAACATGGCTGCAGTCTACGACCTCTTTAGACAGATTTACCATCCTCTGCAACCCAGCAACAATGGGAGATGTGGGGCATCCAAAGGGTGGTCTGTTGAAACTGATCAACACGAAAGCTGGTTTTGAAATAACCCACTCTAAAAACAGAGGGTCCTGTATACAACAGACCACTTTAAACACACAAGCTCCAAACAAAGTAACTCGAAGGTCCATCATTTGACCTTAATCAATTGGAGCCCAACAATCAAGACCTGCTGGTCCACTGGCTGACGCAATTGATGAAGCTTACTCCATGGGGAACTTGTCCATCATCCTATGCAGGTATTTTAATTTAGTATACCCATTCTGGAATGCACACATGGAAACTGGAAACCAAGAAGCAACCGCACTCGAAAAGGTCTCGAATGCAAAGCCCTGATAAAAAGTTGTGACCTCTACATCATGATGAGCAACTTTGAAAAGAACAACACCCAAAAACCCACATGGCACAGAGGGACTCAGTCGTCAGTAATTGACTGTCTTCGTCTCAGAGAATCTAATCAAAGAGATAGGGCCTCATTAGATGTTTGGAGGTAACCATGGCGCCATGGCTGCCTCCAAATCCCTACCGACTCTGCCCTGGTGAATGGAGCTATTACCGCCCCATTCCAAGGTTGGTGGGGGAGGTAATTCCCCATTCACCAGGGCCCTTCCCTATTCCCATTTGAGCCCCCATAGGGCTCAATGGGAATGGGGAAGGCGCTAATAACGGTACGGCAAATTGCGGTACCGTTATTAGCACCAAAGTCCCTTTGCGGGTCCCGTCCTTAACGCCTGGTAAAACCAAGCGTTAAGGGAGGACCCGCAAAGGGAACTCGTAATAGGGCGGTAAGAGATTACCGGTACCGGTGCCCTTACCGGTACCGGTAATCCCTTACCGCCCACCTTGTAGTGAGGTCCATAATCTCCTTCGAGATCGTGAATACTAATGAAAGTGATCACAACTGGCTGAAACTTACCTGGGCCCAACACTTGGAGCGCCCCACCATCAAACAAGAACTGGTCCTTAAGGTGATAAATAACGGTGGCAGGCTGAGCATAAACAAATCAGCAATAGAACGTACCATCTCCATCTACGGAGGGAGACTGGAAAAGGCTGAAAGTGGTGGACTAGTGAAAATACTAGTCTACGTCCCAATCATTACCTTATTTAAAACAAAAGGGAAGTCTCTGAACCCTTCTCAATACACCCACCACCACACATTTGACCATTGCCTGGCCCTGAAAAGACGGGAGATGAAGAAACTCATTCGATCCTTAAAGCTCCTCCCGGGAAGCTCAACAAGCATGATCAAAAAAGTAAAAGAAAACTACAGACAGTGGCTCATCAAACACTTCATGGTCCAACAGGACGCGGAAAGGATGTTAAGAGCACTATCCAGTAAGTCGAATGCAGAAATATGGGCCATGATTAGGGGTCTACATCAGCCAGAGCAGCTGGAACAATTAAACGGGTCACTGAGGCTAACTGGGTGTCCTTTTTCAAGGACTTGTTCAAAGACCTGTCACCCACTTGGAGTCCTCCAAAAAACAACACCACCATTTGGAAATTGGCATATGACTACGAGAACCTACTGAATTAAATCCAATCATTAAATCCTTCACTTGCGCTGGGCCCGGTTGGCCTCTCCAGCAAGACTCTGAAAGAAAACTCAGGGGAATGGGCGAACATGCTCGACCTGGTTCTTAAGAACGTTCTAGCGTCTAAATCAATACTTCCATCATGGAAAAGGGCGCACGTAATTCTAATCTTTATAAAATGGAAATAGGAGTGACCCGAGAAATTATCGCCCTAAAGCCCTGTTGGACACTATGGGGAAATGATACGCCTCCCTACTCGTCAAAAGACTGAAGAAATGGTCTTCAAGGAACGGCCACAAAGACACATTTCAGGCTGGCTCAACAAAAGGATTAGGTACATCACCTCCAGCCTTTTTAATAGCCTTACTAAAAGCAAATACCTTGCAAACAAAGGCCAAGATTCACCTGGCTTTTGTCAATTTTTCCAAGGCATTTGACAGTATTAATAGAGGTCGTCTTTGGAAGAAGTTACAGTCCTGGAACTGACCTCCAGATATGGTTGAACAACTACATACGTTGTACTCAAAACATCAATCTGAGTACGGCTAAACGCAGGAGGGCTGCTGAGTAAATTGATTCCGACAGACAGGTTACTCCCTTGTCTCGAGAGGAAAGAGCACACTGTGCTGATTAAATGGGGAGAAGTGTGTGGAAGCGTATTGCTATTGATGGAAAGCACAGTGGAGGAACTGCAAACCAACCCGGAGAAGGTAAAGAAAAAGCTCTGGCCAGCAGACTGGATCAACACCCTAGAAGGCATTAGTAAGTACAAGCTACATAAGTTTCCAGCAGAACCAAGAAAACAAGGCGAAACGCAATGCCCTGACCCAGTATTCAGAGCTCCGTTCATGTAGATGCGACTGAATCTCTGTAAAACTAAGGAAGCAACTTTCGGGAGAACATCTGCAAAAAGAGAAACCCTGGAGAATACGTGCAGATTCTGCGGAGGGGGGGGGCACACAGGAAACCCTTGTGCACTTGTACACAACCTGTACCGCACTAACACAGGAAAGGACACAGTACTTTATCTGGCAAAATTCAGAGTCATGTCCCCGGAAGTATGGTGGTGCCACTTGCTGAATGCGACACAAACTAGCCTGATAAAAGCAGTGGTGAAATTCTTTAATAATTCTCTGGTCGCTAGACTTCAGTAAAACTCATTCCGAAGACGGGGCACTGAACCCGGCCTATAACGCAGAGACTGGGGCCTTGTGGCTTCCGATAAATGGGATAAATGGGATAACTTCAAATTTGTTATATATCTTGCTAAAGGTTTCTGTTTAAACTAAATATGCAAATATAAAAAAAATAGTATTCACCAGCTTTCCCTTGACGCAGAATAATGCGGACAGAAGAATGAAAAATTAATGAGGGGCTCCAATGTTACTTGGCCACAATTGCACTGTTGGGAAGCCTGGGCTGTAGACTGGCAATGGATATAAACTTTCAGGGGCAAACAGCTAAGGGCCTGGTGATATAAAGCGCATTTTACGGGGAGGCTTTTCACTTGTTTGTTTTTTGTTTTTTTGTAAATCATGCCCCGAGTCTAATTTGCTCTTTACCTCTTGGTGTTAAACACCATTCCTAGTATTATTTAAATTATCCTGGCCCTCATTTAGGATGTAAAAGAGCCTTGGAACTAAATCGGGACGGTTGGGGGGAGAGGGGGGTGGGGGGTCTATCCCTTGTTAGTGGAGTGTAGCATGTGTACATTAGCTTCAGCAATGAACTGACTTTATGTTAATTCGGTCCATTGACAATGTTGTGTTTAATGACAAGAAATGACACGTATATATTAAGATTTGTAAAGATGAATATGATCGGGGACATTGCATTGAAAAGCTGCTATTTATGTAAAAGAGTTCATTTTTGCATGCCATATTTTATAAAAGGCAGTGACATTGTGTGACCTATAAAAAAATCCACATTGCTGACAGTGCCAAAACAAACACCAAAGAACACTAGATTATTCAAACAATACGTGAAAATGCAATTGAAAAAATGCCATCACTCCCCTGTTGGACAGTGAGAAAGCCACATAAATGTATTACCTGAAAGGAAAGCTTGATAAACTGTGAAGAATCAGACAGAGTGGAGAGAATGAAAATAAAAGAGCCTTGCCTTTCCTTTCTCTACAAGTATACAGTTTGTTGTCAGTCAGATATGCGGCCTACCACAGGATTTACAGCTTCAAGCATGCAGTGTCCCTATTTCAGGGGCACATTTTAGTTGAATGTTCTATTTGAATGAGTCTATGTCTCCATTTTTGTACGTGTTTGTATCTATACGTTCTGGGAACACTCTTCTTTTAAACCTTTTAATGTAACCTATTCGTTTCAAACAGACAACTCTGAAATTAGGCACGATGTTTGTTGAGTCAAGACTGAGTACATGAGTAGTATTAGCTTTTTATACATGTAATTCGAGCCCCATAAAGCCTGACAGACTGACACAGGTCTTGAAATACCACCAAATCATATACATGTTTAGTTTGAAAATAAAAAACAGCTCACCTTTTTATCTTCGCCAGCAAGGTTGCAGCTATTAATTCAGTTAGTAATGACAGCGATGGCTTGCAATCGGAGCTCTCCATCCAAGGTCGGGGGTGTCCCTGCAGCATCTATTTATAATATATATGTCATAATGTATATCAAAGTTTGATGTTGCTGCTTGATAAAGCGAACTGCACTGTATAGGGTTATTTTTGGATGCCGTCAACCGCCTGGGGTGTCATGGGGTCCTCTATACTATGTATAGAACTTGCATCCAATTTCATATCAAATGTATATAAACATTCGAATCAAAATTCATATAAAAAAACTATATAAAAATATATATGTAAAGTGATATTAAAATGTATAGACACAGTTATACTAAAAATATAAGATTTTTAATCAAAATGTATATACAATGTTTTATTAAAATGTATATAAAAATTATTGGGGGCAATAACATGTATATAAAATGTATATCGACTTTATATTCAATTGATATCAAAAAGGCAGGACCAAGTAAAAGGGGCTGGGCTAAAACCGGAAAATGGGGGCTAGCCACCTGTCAAAATTTAACATGGAGAGAAAAGGTACCCCTTCTACTACTACTCACACCTACTAACAATTATATAGCCACCACACACCCTGCATGCCTTGGTTATAATACACAAAGTCCACAGCATATGCTGGGCCTCCAGGATAAAGCAGGTAGCCGCACAGGAAGAGCACAAACGGCAAAAAGCAATCTATATTCTTGATTTCATGATACCATGCAGATGTTTGTGTCCCCAACAGAAGGTAGAAGAGGAACAGTCTGCGGGCACTTTCATTTGCAAAATAATCCTTGCACCACTGCACCCTTGAAATAAATGTCTTTTAAAAAAAATATATTAGGCATGTAACTTGTGTTCTTACTCTTCTCCGACACACATCAACAAAAATAAAGCACTACTTCTGCTTAAAGGAACTTTTATGTTCCAGCCAAACTACAATTGCTCAGTCTCAGAGCAAAACTGTGATGCAATAGCCCTATTAAATGCACTTCACACTTTGCAGATCAGATGATAGATGTATGATTGGTAAGCGATTGGACTTGGAGCTAGTGCTTCCTTAAGCAATTTAAAACGAGTCTTAGCCAATTGATTGTTCTTGGTTCGGAACTCATATGCTATCCTCAGGATATTTTATTGTTTCCGTAAAGTTAGTTACTGGAATAGACTTTATATAATGTGGACAATGATAAATATCTTCATCAGAGTTTTAGGGAAAAATATCCCAAACGTGTCAAGTTCTGCTTTTAATCTTTTTGTCATGAATGTATTTTAAATCACTGTACGAAATGATTGCTTTGGTGTACACATGCATAATATTTTAACATAATAGTGTTAAAATATGTTATATTCAGGCATTCCAATTCGAACAACCCTGGATAACTCCACCACAGTGCAATATGCAGGTCTTCTCCATCAGCTCTCAATGAAAGCCAGAAGCACCATAAGAGACATCGACCCTCAAAACGACCTAACGTTCCTGAGGATAAGGTCAAAGAAACATGAAATTATGGTAGCCCCGGGTACGTGGTCAAACAAGTGTGCTCAGTTAAATAAATCACTTAAGGGCTGATTATTGTGATCTTTCCTCATTGCAATTGTTTTCTCAAAGTATGTCTACAAATGTGCTTTTCTCTTGACAATAGCATTACAATTCTATCATCAGTAAAAATCTATGAAAATAGCACGTTGTTAGTCTTTATATTCAGTTGTAACGCATCTGTAAGAATGATGTCAACAGCGTGAATCGGTTTCATTGTGTGGTGGTCAGGAGTTTCATCATTCAGTTTTACTTTTTTTAAATGTTCTATTTGTTGATGAAAATGTGTTTTAAAGGGAATGTGTAAAATCCCATTGTTTTCTTTTACAGGTATGTGGCTTTTTAATTTTGAAACCTATGACATGTAAACTTTTCCCATGGTAGCCACAATTCCAGATGATTGTAGATAAATATTTTTTACATCGAGGAATTATATATTTTGGATGCATACAAATGTTGCTCTACCAATTAACATCAACTTCGCAGCCAGATCATGATCTCTGATAACCCCTTTATTTAGGTGTTGTACTTTATCCAGCCATTTTATAACAAAAATGCAATTGCACTGGCCTCCTGTAGCAAGTCTAGCATGTAGACGTGGTCCTAGCTCCCTAACCCTAGATTAGCCCAAGTTATTTGATCACTGTGTTTTCAGATATGTTTCAGAAACTATGCCCAAGACAATATTCAAACATGGCTGTTTTAATTTGAATCCAGCTCTTGTCAACTGCAGGTCCCGCACAGTAAATTTGCTTTTTTTTTTAACAAAAGTTGACCTACCGCCAATTTTTTGTTGGAGGTAAATACTTCACTTTACCTCGGAAATTGGAATTTGGCCGTGCAGTAAACATGACAATAATTCTATTATTTAAAAAAAGTGGCGCTTTTTTTTTTACCATGCCAATGAATGAGTTCCTTTGTCTTTCAGTAACATTAGATGCTGCATTATTTATTTGTTGTAAAGGAATAATTTGCTGAACTAAGCGATTTTCAAGACGGGGTACGGGTTGCTCAAAGCATAGTGATGCCATACATCTCATGACAATCCCAGTCCCTTTTAGTGCATTTTGAGCTGTCTTTATTTTTTGTGTGACTGGCAATGTATTTCCCAGAATACTTTATATTTTAAGTTGTGCCCCTTTCAATGCCATTAACAAAATTCTACGCCTACTCTACAGTGAGATGGAAATTGCTGTGGAGAAGAAACAGAAAGACACGCTTTTAATGAGCTACCCCAGAGAGGAAGCAAGAGCAAGTGGGACTTTGGATTCCTGTATCTGAAAATATAAAATGGGGATGTACCTTGAGCCAGCTTTTGGAGGTGCAAGGGAATGTGGGGGAAACTGCGTTGAGAGATATGGAGAAGGAGACTCTAAGTCTTCTCAACTTTGGGGAGACAATAATGTGGGAATAAGGACTGACTGGTTAAAAAGTGTTTAGTAGCACCAAGGAAGCCATGACGACATGGATAGAATGCCTGAGGCAGCTGGACGAGGGTAGAAAGTATTGGACCTCCTCCACAGTTTGGGGCACGTTTAGGTTCATGGTTAAGGGTAATACAATGTTTTGCACCCAGTGGATCAACACAGGCAACCAGTCTGTAGATCAGCCTTGGGATGGTAAGGCAGTATGGGACTGTGCGGTATGAGTATAAACCTAATCGTACTGAGGGGAAATGCTACAAGGTGTTGAGGACTCACTAGCTGTTGTCCTCAAAGGCGATTGTGGACCTATTTCTAGCTCTCCTGGGCTAAATAAGTATCATCTGCAAGGGGAAAGTGAAGGTAGGCAGACTATACAACCTGTTAAGCGAAGAGGCAAACTGTCACTGATGAGAACTGGCTACAAGAGAGGGTGGGGAAGTTGCAACAGAATGTGAGAAGATATGATGAAGTGATTCTCAAAATAAAGTTTTGTTCAGACCTAACCCAGGGTCTGGTTTACATACATAAGAAAACAATATTTAAAAAAATCTTGAACCTGCCTCTGAATGTTTAGGGATGGTCTGCACACTAATCATTCCTGCCGAGCTTGTGATATCTGGATTAGTCGCTGGCACATTTGTCATTGTGCCCAGGCCCTGAAATTGAGGCAAGCCATATGAAATAAGTTGTCTGTTATTCTCAAGAGAAAGAGGAAATGGAGTCAAAAGGCTACCCTGACCCAAGACGGGAAAGGAGGTCACAACATTTGCAGCGAAGCTAGGTAATGGCTAGCTTATTAAGACAAACACCATTAAAGACGGCGAGAGTATCAAGAAAAAACAAGTTTATTTAACACTAACACGATAAACATATTTTCAGAAAACGAGACATATTTTCAAAAAGGGTGCTATTGCATTCAGGATGTGCAACCGTGAGCACATAAATATCTGCTATTTCGTGGGTTAGTAGGCAGAGTGAAAACTTAGTACATGTATTGCTTGGAATCACAATATGATCGTTTTGTCGACACAAAGACTGGTGTTTCTGGTTCAGTGTATTCATTGGTGTTGTTGCAGTGGCTGTACCAGGTGGAGCCGCGCTGCTTGGATGTACCGAACGGTCTTCAGGACTTATACGTTGTGGTTGGAGTCATGATGGTGAAGTGTGTCCATCTAAATATTGTGAGAGAGGACTGGGTTAGTCTGGGGGCGGTGTTGTCAAAGATTTGTATGATTTTCAAGAAAAAAGAATGCTGCAAATAAAAGGACCTACCGTGGTCGGATAATTATACGTCTGGGTTGAGGTCCAAATTAATTGGCAGGCATCTGCGGTAACGTCAGATGTCAGGAGCTGTAAGTGAACAATTAAATGAAAAAAAGGGTGATTACCCTATTGGGCAACGAATGTTTGCAAATGCCTATAAAGTGATTCGGTGCCGTAGTGAGAAACCGCCTGTGTTGAGTACAAGTGGTCATGCACAGTTTTAGTATAAAGGATTGGCGGTGCTTCCAGTGCTGGTTGGGTTGAAATAGCTCACTGCTGATGTGGGGAGCCTAGTAACGGCGTGTGGAACATGGATGCAGGTCAAGTTGGTTTAGCGTACGTCTGAAAACCTGGGCTTAGAACCTAGGGGGTTGAGTTTCGGAGGGCATGGCGGAAATGAACATGCGTGGCTGAAGAGGTGACTCGAAAGTGGCGCGCACAGGTACCTGGTGATAGTCGACTGTGGAGCTGTGTTGCCTCCTGCGCTCGGTCCAGTTGTTCTGTGGGTAATGAGCTGTGCTCCTCCGGAAAACGATAGTGCGCCTGCGCGATGGCGAGTCGTATTTTAAAGGCTGCAATGCGCATGTCGCCGGGGTGTTGGGTGTACAGGCGCATGAGTCGGTGATTAGTGTACAGGCGCATGAGTCGGTGTGGACGTCAGTCCAGGGTGGGTATTGTACGAGGGTTTTCCAGGCACTGAAATGAGCATGTGGATTACAATTTAATGCTTTATAAAGGTACTGCGCTGGTTAGCATCCGACAAATAAAACATTTGCTATTGTCGTGAAGGAAACATTTGGATGTCGAAGGATTGGCAGAAAGTTTCGCAAAAGATTACGGCTAGCAGTTTGGATAGCACACCAGTACATATAGTGCAATTTGACTGTTCATACATATGGTTTTCAAAATGAACAAATTTAACAATTGTAGGAAAACCATCGATTATGGCATTTTGTATAGATGTCAAAAGATGTGACAGGATTGGCAGAAGGTTATTTTGCAAAGGCTATCGGTTTACAGTATGGATGGCACACCGGTACATTTCGTGCAATTTGACTATTTATACATATAGTTTTCAAAAATGAACAAAATTGACAATTGTGAGAATAACATCAATTGTGGCATATTTTCGAACTGAACAATAGAATGGACATATTCATACAGACATGAGCATTTTGTTACCAAGTACACTTTGGTGGACGGCTAAAAACCCAAAGAAGCTTCGTGGCTGATTTTTGGTGGTAAGGATCGCTTTTATTTGTTGAAAAAGAGATTCCATTCTATTGAAATGTTTAAACCCTGTTTTACAGAGTCTAGACGGTAAATCCATTTCTGTTCTAGTTTGCGCAAGGCCAGGTCCCTGTCACCTCCGCGAAAGGGGTTCCCCACTGTTTGCAAAACTGTCCAGAAGATGTCATTATGGGTGTGATTTTTGGCTTTGAAATGTGCCACTAGGGGTTTGTCGTCTACTTGGTTGCGCACACAAGAACGATGTTCGCATATGCGTTGTCTAATCTCTCTTTTCGATTTGCCAACGTAGATGAGGTTGCAGGGGCATTTGATTATGTAAACAGACCATTTGGTTTTACAATTCGAGAAAGAATTTAGGGTCCATTGTTGGCCCTTCAGGTCAATTGTTTTGAGGTTGTCTGTCAGGGAACATACCGAACAATTTCCACATTTGAAGTGTCCTTTTGCTGGCGGAAGGTGCCAGAGAGTGGTTTGTTGGTTTCTTGGGGTCTCAACTTCCGAATACGTGTGAACCAGGTGATCTTTGAGATTGCTGCTTCGTTTGAATGCGAATCTTGGTTTCTCTGGTTTGAAAGTGTCGGTTTGGAGTATATCCCAATGTTTAAGGATCACCTTTCTGATGGTGTTGCTTAGTGGCGTAAAGGTGGTTACGCAAGTCATCTTGGTCGCCAGTTGGTCTCTTTTGGTTGGTGTAAGACATGATTCTCGGTTTGTGTTTTTTACACGCTTACGGGCTTGTCTGACGATATGTTTTGGATAGCCTCTTTCTTGTAATCGGGTAGCTAGTTCTTTACTCTTTGATATGTACTCGCTCATTGTGGAGCAATTTCTTCTTATGCGCAGGAATTGGCCATATGGAAGATTGATCTTGAGGCCTGAGGGGTGGAAACTGGAGTAGTCCAAAAGTGTGTTCTTTGATGTGGGTTTTCGGTACAAAGTTGTGCTTAAAGTCTTGTCTGGGTTTTTGTAAATTTCTAGATCCAGAAATGGTATTTTGTTCTTGTCGTGATCCATGGTGAATTTTATACAGTGGTTGCATGAGTTAAGCCATTGTAGGAAAAGGAGGAGGTCGTCTTCCGTTCCTTGCCATATCATAAATACATCGTCTATGTATCGTAGCCAACATTTGATCGACTGTTTGAAAATGTTCTGTTCGTTGTAGATGGAGTCCTTCTCAAAAGCGTCCATAAAGAGATTGGCTACATCGGGGGCAAAGGTGGCCCCCATACTGGTTCCATGGCATTGTTGATAAAAAGTCTGTTTGTAGACGAAATAATTCTCCATGAGGGCTATTCTTGTAACTTCAAGAAGAAATGCTGTGGGTGGTTCTACTTTTGGTCTTTTATCTAGGTATGTCTTGAGGACTTGCAAACACTCCATTTGTGGGATGCTTGTGTACAATGATTCCACGTCTAGAGTAACTAGTAGGTCTTCAGGTTCTACTCGTATGGTGTCCAACTTTCTAATCATCGCCGTGGTGTCCTGGATGTAGGAGGGCATCTTGCAGATAAATGGTCTTAGGAAGTAGTCGATGTAGATGGACAGAGGTTCTAGCACTGAGCCTATACCGGCTACGATGGGTCTGCCAGGAGGTGTTTGTTGGTTTTTGTGGATTTTCGGAAGCAAGTATATAGCTGGGATGACCGGGTGTTGGTTGACTAAGAATAGTTTCTCGTCGTCATCTATCCAGCCTTCATCATGTGCATGGTTCATGAGACTTGTTATTTCTGACAATATCCTGGACGTTGGATTGATGGTAAGCTGTTTGTAGAACAATGTGTTTGAAAGTTGTCTGGTGACTTCTGTATCGTATAGGGTGTTGCTCCACAGTACTATACCTCCGCCTTTGTAGGCTGGTTTGATTACAAAGGTCTTGTTATTTTCTAAAGCCTTGAGTGCTAATCTTTCAGGAGATGAAAGATTATTTTTGAAAAAAGTTTTCTGATCGAAAATTTTTTGTACTTCAGAGAGAATGCGATTCTCAAAAGATAGTATTTCAGGACATATCATTGATGATGAAGGGGTAAAGGTCGATGTGGGTCTTAGTCCTGTCGTTCCGCGACTTTCTTTTTCCGGGCTGTCCCTGAAGAAATACCGCAACCAGATGCTGCGAAAGAATTTTCGTAGTTCGACTTCCGTGTTGAAGATGTTGGCAGTGGTACTTGGGATGAAACTGAGACCTTTTCTTAGTACATCTATCTCGCTTGAAGATAGAATGTGTTCACTAAGGTTAAAGATAGGGATCACCATGTTTGCTGAGGTCGTGGGATCCACTGTCGTGTTCTCATGGGGTGCTGGCCTTGGTGTCGTGACCTGCCGCGTTGTCCCCTCCCTTGAAAACTTGAGGCCTGTTGTGGATTTGTCGATCCGCTGGTACTAGAATCTGAGTCACTGCTGTTAGAACTGGTAGAAAAGGTTACAAATTTTTTCTTTTGTTGTCTCCGTGGGTTTTGTCTTGATGCGTTTGAGTTAAGCTGGTTGTAGAAGCCGGGGACCAAATAAGGATATGTCTTCTCTTCTTTATAGTGTTTGATGTCGTTTTGCAGTTTCCACAGCTTTTTGTCAATTGTGAATTTTTGAAATTTCTTAATTTCTTCTTCAATCTTTTCCAGATGGCTTTTTATGTCTGGTATTATAGAGTCCTTTTTAATTTGGTCCTCAAGGGTTTTTAATTCCAGTTGTTGCGTCTTGGTCTCTTCTTCCGCAGTCTCTATTACTAAAATGACCCAATCTCGTGAACATTTGTTACCAACGCCACTGAATTTGGTCATGAATCTCGGGTTGTCTAAGAAGACACGGGGTATATTTTTTACTTGTAAACCTTCTGGTATAATGCCAGCTTTGAGATATTCTAGCATCAGTTGGTTGTTGGGCATCATTAATTTGATTAACACTAAATGGAGAACGTAAATATAGTAAGTTTCTCCGATGATTTGTACAAAAAACTTTTAGACACCCCGTCGTTACTAGGGGTTAAAAATACCCCAGACACACCAGCCAAAGATCCGGCACTCGATGACTTAGACATCCTATTCCAAAAAAAGAAGAAACTTATCCGTACAGAATCGCACGGCCAACTGATGCTAGAATATCTCAAAGCTGGCATTATACCAGAAGGTTTACAAGTAAAAAATAAACCCCGTGTCTTCTTAGACAACCCGAGATTCATGACCAAATTCAGTGGCGTTGGTAACAAATGTTCACGAGATTGGGTCATTTTAGTAATAGAGACTGCGGAAGAAGAGACCAAGACGCAACAACTGGAATTAAAAACCCTTGAGGACCAAATAAAAAAGGACTCTATAATACCAGACATAAAAAGCCATCTGGAAAAGATTGAAGAAGAAATTAAGAAATTTCAAAAATTCACAATTGACAAAAAGCTGTGGAAACTGCAAAACGACATCAAAAACTATAAAGAAGAGAAGACATATCCTTATTTGGTCCCCGGCTTCTACAACCAGCTTAACTCAAACGCATCAAGACAAAACCCACGGAGACAACAAAAGAAAAAATGTGTAACCTTTTCTACCAGTTCTAACAGCAGTGACTCAGATTCTAGTACCAGCGGATCGACAAATCCACAACAGGCCTCAAGTTTTCAAGGGAGGGGACAACGCGGCAGGTCACGACACCAAGGCCAGCACCCCATGAGAACACGACAGTGGATCCCACGACCTCAGCAAACATGGTGATCCCTATCTTTAACCTTAGTGAACACATTCTATCTTCAAGCGAGATAGATGTACTAAGCAAAGGTCTCAGTTTCATCCCAAGTACCACTGCCAACATCTTCAACACGGAAGTCGAACTACGAAAATTCTTTCACACCATCCGGTTGCGGTATTTCTTCAGGGACAGCCCGGAAAAAGAAAGTCGCGGAACGACAGGACTAAGACCCACATCGACCTTTACCCCTTCATCATCAATGATATGTCCTGAAATACTATCTTTTGAGAATCGCATTCTCTCTGAAGTACAAAAAACTTTCGATCAGAAAACTTTTTTCAAAAATAATCTTTCATCTCCTGAAAGATTAGCACTCAAGGCTTTAGAAAATAACAAGACCTTTGTAATCAAACCAGCCGACAAAGGCGGAGGTATAGTACTGTGGAGCAACACCCTATACGATACAGAAGTCACCAGACAACTTTCAAACACATCGTTCTACAAACAGCTTACCATCACAACGTCCAGGATATTGTCAGAAATAACAAGTCTCATGAACCATGCACATGATGAAGGCTGGATAGATGACGACGAGAAACTATTCTTAGTCAACCAACACCCGGTCATCCCAGCTATATACTTGCTTCCGAAAATCCACAAAAACCAACAAACACCTCCTGGCAGACCCATCGTAGCCGGTATAGGCTCAGTGCTAGAACCTCTGTCCATCTACATCAAGGTTGTCCAACGTACGGCCCGCGGGCCACAATGCGGCCCGCCAAGCCATTTTATGTGGCCCGCCAGGCCGTATGTTGGACAATGCTTGAGTGTAAAAAAAAAAATAAAAAAACATTTTTTTTACATTTTTTTTTTTTAATGTGCCTGTGCGCAAAACTCCTCTGTGCTCTATTCGGGACACATAAAAGAACAAGACGAATGAGAATTCTAGACTGCTATCAGCATCATCAGTCACAATATTTTTGGGGGGAGACTTGGAAACATTGGCACAAAAGGAGCCGCTCTGTGCTGGATCACCATCCTTTCACCAGTAAACCCGATTCAATCATCATGGCCCCCTTACAAATCCTAGCCATGCTGTGATTGACCTGTGGACACATAAATAATCGTATCAATAAACTTTCTCTGCCTTTTTTATGGCGAATGCCAATTTCTCCACATTCATTTGGGTCAATTTTATTGCTTTTTTTTACCACAAAAACCGGTGGCAGAACCCCTGCACCCTCACTTTCTATATACCTTACCCAAAATTACCATCTATATTTTTTTGGTAAAAAAGCGTAAAAAAATGCGGCAAAAAAATGTTTTGTCGAAATTGCCATTCAGCAAAAGTGGGCAATAGCAAATAATCTACACACTCGAGAACAACCTTTCAAAAAATGCTCTCCAGAAATGTATAGAAAGGAAACAAAATCCAAATCCAAATCAATGGGAACCAAAGTTTTTGTTTGTTAGTGGATTGAGTTTGTTCACAAAATGGATCGGAGTACACTTCGAATAGTTGCTGCAGCTCTGGAGAAAATACGAGTGGTATGATAGGTTATTTATAACGCGCTTAATACCCACGCAGCAGTGATCCCAATCATAAAAGTGAAACGGGCAAGCCCAACAGTTATAACTTATTTTCACTCTTTTGGTAGCGCAGTCTGAGGGCAGCCTATACCCTTCAGGAGAGGTGTGAGCTGGTACAGTTGCAACACAAAAAACAATAGTACTATGTTCCCAAAATACCTTAGTTCTTGTCTTTCGGATCTCAGCAGAGCAGGCTTTTCAACATCAGACCAGAAGCATGGTCTGGGGTCAAGTCGGAGAGCAGCAGCGATGGGCCCCAATGATGCAGTTCTGTTTGGCAGTGGTGCTGATTTGTGGGTAGAAAACGCTGGGAACAGTAGGCCATGCCAAGTGGATGGCACTGGAAGACTCGGTGACCTCTGGGCCCTGACAAGGGAATACTTGCCTTTGGCGCTGTGCAGGCTCGGCTGACACAACACGGCATATGGTTACAGCAAAGATGTCCAGGATGGTTATGATGGTGTGAATGGGGCCAGCGCTGAGCAGCTACGCTCAGGAGGGCCATGTGCCCGTGTGGGGCTGACAGGCCAGTGGACAGACTGCAACAGGCCTGCTCAAGCCATCCTGCTATTTATACAAATCTCGGGCCGAGCAGCACCTGATGGGAGAAAGGAACTGCGCTACAATCTGCTCTTCTGCTGGGCTCTGCCTGCTGGAGCTTCCCCCTACACGCGGGACAGGCAGCTCTGCAGACGCTCAGAGCTTCCGGGGATTGGGGGGTTGGGGCTGGGTCAGGGCCTGCCTTCTCACCCTCGCTTAGCAGGGCTTCCCAGAACTGACCCAACCCCTGCCCTCTTGCATGCAACTCATACTTAGCTGGCAGGGGAGAATGTGATCTCAAGGGCAGATCTCCCAGGGTGAGGCTTACCCATTGCACATCGGATTTGCTGACCCCTGCTATGTTCCCAAATGCGGGATACACGACTGCATTATTTCTGGTAGTGGGGGACTGTGTTCGCGCTCTCCCCCCCCGATTTATTGGTGAAAGAAAAGGTAAAGTGTGCACTAGGCCTGCTAGGTTGCATACTTTTAGATTGTGCTCACATTGCGTTTCTTCAATTAGGTTCACCTTTGGGTGATCGTTTTTCCACATTTTATCTGTTGAATTGAATTATGCTTCTTTCATCACCACAGAAGTAATGTGTATTACAGAGAGAAGCTGCCATATGTATTGGGCACACTGCACATGCTCAGGCAGCATCAATCATGCTTTGTACAGGACAATGCTGGCCTAAATTGGGAACAGCCAGCATAGACATGTTGCTACAGAGGCATATTTTGGGTACAACCAGCATGAAATTGTGTTACATCAGTGACAGTGCTGTCTTACACTGTGGACACATTGATCATTAAAATGTGTTGTGTTGTAAAATGTTCTTTTCTGCTGTTGGTGACATGGAATTTTCATGTTCCCCTTTAGAACTGATTGTACACTTATGGGTTTTTGGTCACCTTTTCTGCTGTAAAATGCACCATTTCAACCCCATATTTGAAAATAAATTCTTGGGGGGGATCCCCCCCAAACCCTCCCTAGAACATTGTAGCTCCCTCACTACGCTCGGTCGCCCCCACTATTTCAGAAAAATATTAACACATAGACACTGAAAGAAATCACAAGCAACTAACCTTTGATCACTGCCCATGACACCAAAAGCTTTCCTTGGGACTGCATGGCTATCACTGCCTGTGATGCTATTGTGTCAAAGGTCACACAATATCGCTTTTTAATATACTGCTTTGGGTGAGGTTGTTGACTTTTGGCTCGCCGGCCCACTGGGTGACAAAAAGTTAATGCTTCGGCGCCACATTCAAAAAGGTTGGACAAGCCTGATCTACATCGACTACTTCCTAAGACCATTTATCTGCAAGATGCCCTCCTACATCCAGGACACCACGGCGATGATTAGAAAGTTGGACACCATACGAGTAGAACCTGAAGACCTACTAGTTACTCTAGACGTGGAATCATTGTACACAAGCATCCCACAAATGGAGTGTTTGCAAGTCCTCAAGACATACCTAGATAAAAGACCAAAAGTAGAACCACCCACAGCATTTCTTCTTGAAGTTACAAGAATAGCCCTCATGGAGAATTATTTCGTCTACAAACAGACTTTTTATCAACAATGCCATGGAACCAGTATGGGGGCTGCCTTTGCCCCCGATGTAGCCAATCTCTTTATGGACGCTTTTGAGAAGGACTCCATCTACAACGAACAGAACATTTTCAAACAGTCGATCAAATGTTGGCTACGATACATAGACGATGTATTTATGATATGGCAAGGAACGGAAGACGACCTCCTCCTTTTCCTACAATGGCTTAACTCATGCAACCACTGTATAAAATTCACCATGGATCACGACAAGAACAAAATACCATTTCTGGATCTAGAAATTTACAAAAACCCAGACAAGACTTTAAGCACAACTTTGTACCGAAAACCCACATCAAAGAACACACTTTTGGACTACTCCAGTTTCCACCCCTCAGGCCTCAAGATCAATCTTCCATATGGCCAATTCCTGCGCATAAGAAGAAATTGCTCCACAATGAGCGAGTACATATCAAAGAGTAAAGAACTAGCTACCCGATTACAAGAAAGAGGCTATCCAAAACATATCGTCAGACAAGCCCGTAAGCGTGTAAAAAACACAAACCGAGAATCATGTCTTACACCAACCAAAAGAGACCAACTGGCGACCAAGATGACTTGCGTAACCACCTTTACGCCACTAAGCAACACCATCAGAAAGGTGATCCTTAAACATTGGGATATACTCCAAACCGACACTTTCAAACCAGAGAAACCAAGATTCGCATTCAAACGAAGCAGCAATCTCAAAGATCACCTGGTTCACACGTATTCGGAAGTTGAGACCCCAAGAAACCAACAAACCACTCTCTGGCACCTTCCGCCAGCAAAAGGACACTTCAAATGTGGAAATTGTTCGGTATGTTCCCTGACAGACAACCTCAAAACAATTGACCTGAAGGGCCAACAATGGACCCTAAATTCTTTCTCGAATTGTAAAACCAAATGGTCTGTTTACATAATCAAATGCCCCTGCAACCTCATCTACGTTGGCAAATCGAAAAGAGAGATTAGACAACGCATATGCGAACATCGTTCTTGTGTGCGCAACCAAGTAGACGACAAACCCCTAGTGGCACATTTCAAAGCCAAAAATCACACCCATAATGACATCTTCTGGACAGTTTTGCAAACAGTGGGGAACCCCTTTCGCGGAGGTGACAGGGACCTGGCCTTGCGCAAACTAGAACAGAAATGGATTTACCGTCTAGACTCTGTAAAACAGGGTTTAAACATTTCAATAGAATGGAATCTCTTTTTCAACAAATAAAAGCGATCCTTACCACCAAAAATCAGCCACGAAGCTTCTTTGGGTTTTTAGCCGTCCACCAAAGTGTACTTGGTAACAAAATGCTCATGTCTGTATGAATATGTCCATTCTATTGTTCAGTTCGAAAATATGCCACAATTGATGTTATTCTCACAATTGTCAATTTTGTTCATTTTTGAAAACTATATGTATAAATAGTCAAATTGCACGAAATGTACCGGTGTGCCATCCATACTGTAAACCGATAGCCTTTGCAAAATAACCTTCTGCCAATCCTGTCACATCTTTTGACATCTATACAAAATGCCATAATCGATGGTTTTCCTACAATTGTTAAATTTGTTCATTTTGAAAACCATATGTATAAACAGTCAAATTGCACTATATGTACTGGTGTGCTATCCAAACTGCTAGCCGTAATCTTTTGCGAAACTTTCTGCCAATCCTTCGACATCCAAATGTTTCCTTCACGACAATAGCAAATGTTTTATTTGTCGGATGCTAACCAGCGCAGTACCTTTATAAAGCATTAAATTGTAATCCACATGCTCATTTCAGTGCCTGGAAAACCCTCGTACAATACCCACCCTGGACTGACGTCCACACCGACTCATGCGCCTGTACACTAATCACCGACTCATGCGCCTGTACACCCAACACCCCGGCGACATGCGCATTGCAGCCTTTAAAATACGACTCGCCATCGCGCAGGCGCACTATCGTTTTCCGGAGGAGCACAGCTCATTACCCACAGAACAACTGGACCGAGCGCAGGAGGCAACACAGCTCCACAGTCGACTATCACCAGGTACCTGTGCGCGCCACTTTCGAGTCACCTCTTCAGCCACGCATGTTCATTTCCGCCATGCCCTCCGAAACTCAACCCCCTAGGTTCTAAGCCCAGGTTTTCAGACGTACGCTAAACCAACTTGACCTGCATCCATGTTCCACACGCCGTTACTAGGCTCCCCACATCAGCAGTGAGGTATTTCAACCCAACCAGCACTGAAAGCACCGCCAATCCTTTATACTAAAACTGTGCATGACCACTTGTACTCAACACAGGCGGTTTCTCTCTACGGCACCGAATCACTTTATAGGCATTTGCAAACATTCGTTGCCCAATAGGGTAATCACCCTTTTTTTCATTTAATTGTTCACTTACAGCTCCTGACATCTGACGTTACCGCAGATGCCTGCCAATTAATTTGGACCTCAACCCAGACGTATAATTATCCGACCACGGTAGGTCCTTTTATTTGCAGCATTCTTTTTTCTTGAAAATCATACAAATCTTTGACAACACCGCCCCCAGACTAACCCAGTCCTCTCTCACAATATTTAGATGGACACACTTCACCATCATGACTCCAACCACAACGTATAAGTCCTGAAGACCGTTCGGTACATCCAAGCAGCGCGGCTCCACCTGGTACAGCCACTGCAACAACACCAATGAATACACTGAACCAGAAACACCAGTCTTTGTGTCGACAAAACGATCATATTGTGATTCCAAGCAATACATGTACTAAGTTTTCACTCTGCCTACTAACCCACGAAATAGCAGATATTTATGTGCTCACGGTTGCACATCCTGAATGCAATAGCACCCTTTTTGAAAATATGTCTCGTTTTCTGAAAATATGTTTATCGTGTTAGTGTTAAATAAACTTGTTTTTTCTTGATACTCTCGCCGTCTTTAATGGTGTTTGTCTTAATAAGCTAGCCATTACCTAGCTTCGCTGCAAATGTTGTGACCTCCTTTCTAGTCTTGGGTCAGGGTAGCCTTTTGACTCCATTTCCTCTTTTTCTAGTATACCCACCCTCAGGAGTCAGGCCCCCTTCACAAAAAAGAGGGTTCCGCCCAATTTTTCTCATGTTATTCTCAAGAGAAACGTATTATGCTTAATGGTTGGCCTGCTAATCTTGCTTTGGAATGTACTGATGGAGAAATTAAATTAATGGGGTTGTGAAAATGCATCGCCGCTAGCCCATGATAAAATGACGCTCCATAGAAGGCAAAACACAAGGACTTTTGAAAGAATTTGCAGAGGTTTCAGGAAGTTTTATGGGAATTAAACATTGGTGTGATTTGGTGCTGCCTTGTGGTAAGGTTGCCACCCAGCATAAGTTAATCGGACAGCACTCTGATCTGTTCCTGCTACCCTTCCCTTTTTCCCCTCTTTCCCCTATGTTAGTCATATTTCCTATTGTTCTCCTTTCAGACCTGGTCTGTATTGTTATATCCTGCATGTTTATTTTGACATTTCACCTTGTTGTCACGAATTGTAAGGATTTCTAGAGTGAGTCAAGTTCTGGAAATGTTAACCCTGTTCTGAAAATGTAATAAGAATTATAGAAAAAAAGTACTACTCCTTTTTTCTTTTAAAGGGTGTATGGGAGGATTGGTCCAAGAGACCCCCCTCCCCTGCATCCTCTCCCCCGGTGAAGTCCATGGCTCGTCAGGGGTCCTCCCTGCCACCAGGGCCCAGGTGGTGGGTGGGCCACTGGCTGAAGATATTGACCAAACCTGCTGAATTTAGCTAGGGCCTGGAAACCATTTTGTGAAATAAAGATGGTTTGAGCCCTGTGCACCGCAGCGCGGCCCCCACCATTGGAGAGTTTCAATTATCCCTGTGGCCGCAGCTCTCTGGCAGATCCGCTGAGAGCCCGTTCCCACGAACAGACGGACATGAGCTTGTGTTAGATACTAAAACTGTAACATTTCACCTTCCGCAGTGTATCGCTGTTTCCAGCATGACCCGGTCAGCAGGGCCTCGGTGGAAAAGAACTGTAAAACGGTCCCCTGACAAAAGCAGAGTCCCCAAATACTAATGAGCAAACCACCTGTGGTGAAACTTTCTCTCCACGACCCCTCTAACTAAAAACCTGTAAGCTCCATAAAAATGGCAGAATGGGTGCTTATATGACATTAGGGATGAAGCACCCACATCCCTGTAGCTATGCGCAAATAGTAAAAGTGTCCCGGGGGTTTTTCGTGTTATGTGTTTCATCAAGAAGACTGCACCCCACGGTCCCGCGCCATAAATGAACTAATGCTGCTAGAGTGCAAAGGAAGACAAATGCAACCATATTGGGAGCTCACGTAAGGGGTGCACGAAAATGCACCATATGTATGTCCAAGCTCACCATGTGCCACTGCCGTCAGTGTTATTGCCGGGTTGTTCCTGCGCGCTCCACCAACCTTACTACTACCTCGCTTACCGCACACGTATAGACATGTAACAAAATGTTGTGGTTGTTAAATACTTAGCGTATAAGTAATATGTTCGAATTGGCCATATGACCGGTACTAACAATGTCAAGAACGTGAACTTTGAAAAGACGCAATGAGTATTGTGTATTATATGAATGTTTATGTCTCTTCCATCTAAATCTGCAACACACGAGGAAAATACCTTTATGAGCACATGCAAGACCATTCCCCCTTCCCCCCAGTGAAGCCTGCCAGACTAGAAAAGCAGAGGCCTGTGCTGCCCTGCTCCACCTCCCCCAATTCGGCTGGAGCCGCTTCAAACATTCACATTCCCCCGCAGCACCCAAGGCCACGACCTGCCACCTGAATTATTTACAACCCAGCAGTAAACCCCGGCCTTAAAACACAGATCCAAAGGCGCCCTTTCTTAGGCTCCACGACCCACCGGCTCACCTTAAGTTAATGGCCCCTGTAAAATTAGGACACCCAATATTATGGCAACACTACAGGAACACATCCGTAATGACTTCTAACAAGACATGATAACGCGGACCGCCTGTCCCATGCCCTGAGACCCAACCCCGCGACCTATAATACCCGGTCAACAGGACAATGGTAACCATGTATTGATGTATCGCCACAAGACCCCCCTCTAGGTGTATTCCTCCTGTGTTGCATTAACCTGTAGAATAACCTATTGGAGGATTTACCAGGGAATATCATTTTGCAATGTTGAATGACTGCGGCGTGCGTGGCCCTAGGGCAGAAAGTCAGGAAGGACATTCATCTCTGACACTGGTCACGGTGGGCACAACAACACCGTCCGGATGAGCCCAGCTGACCTTCCAGGCCCAGCCCAACCCACGAGGGTAACCAGTGACGTCCTCCAGCCACGGCAAACCACATCGCAGCAGCACCTATAGCTAGTCGTCGCCACCCAATCCCTACGAACTTGTGCCCCCTATAGCATGTAGGTTCTTATGACGCTTTTTGTAAATATATATGCCTGTCTTTGCTATTGTCAGACAGAGCGCTCTCGGAGTTTGCAGAGTTCTTTGCATGCCCTATTCTGATTGATAAACTCCCATTTAAGCTCACCCGCACTTTGTCCTGGCCTTATTCCCATCCTGGGAGAGTCCATCATTGTCTCTCATTGTGGGGAGGATCGTGCTATCTGGGGACGCTCGCCTTCAAGGGGCTTTGGGCACTAGGGATGCCCACATGCTGTATGATGATCTACGAGTCGGGGGTATATAGATGATTCTGTAGGTTCATGTTATCTCTGGCAGAGGCTCCACAGAATATACAATCCCATCAAAGGTTGGGGAAGAGTAGTAAATCCACCTCTTAATCTGGTCCACTGTTTGCCCCTTGGTGTGTGGCACCATTCATCCCTCCCACCTCCCAGATCCCCTGGTGGATTTGCCTGCCTGGTAAAGAAGAGTAAATATGCCACACAACATCCTTGGTCAGTAAGAGAAGAGTATGTTTGCCATTGCACATGTACTTCCCAAGTCTTCACTGGTGAGCATGAGCACAGCATGTTTTCTCATGCTTGCTCAAATTGTAAAAGGAAATACATTTACTGTATTCCCAAACAGTTGTCTGCCCTCTGGGAGACACCATGGAGAGCGTCTTTCACTGCAAAGCCATGACGTGAACCTGACTTCAAAATGGCAGCTCCGTTTTGTAAGCCCTTAGCCTTTGCTGCTCAACCTTTCATTAGTAATAACTGCCAACAAGGGATAACTCAGCAGCCACAACTGAGGAAATGCATAACATTTGAGAAAGTACCTGATAAGGAATTATTGTGCAAGGGGATAACCAATCACAGGCAGAGGTACAAGAGAGAATTTGGACCGACATATCATGAGCAGCATTAGACAACCAAAGCAAACAGGAGCTTTGTAGAAGATCTCATGATCCGGCAGCCAGTGCCACAACCCTGCGTTAAGGTTGGTAGGGCAAGGAGCAGATGCTGAATGGAGATGGTTGAGATGGATGAAGGGAGGCTGGCAAAGAGAAGTGTCCAAGGCAGCACGCTTAAGCAAAGAAGGGAAAAATAACTTTCTGGAAGTCACACCACATGAGAAAGGATGACACTGGAAAGCTTGCTGAGTGCTACACCTCAGAAATTGTATTATACAGGAACTAGAAAGGGACAAGAAAACTTGCTGACACAAGACCTGCAAGGACAAACCATGTCTGACGACTAACAATATCAGAGGCTGGGAACACCCTAAGAAAGAAATATAAGCTAGGATGTGTTGGGAGGTATTTCTAGTGGCCTTGTTGGGCAACCCATGGCTGTGAAGTGAAATATATGTGTGACAAAAGTTCTCTGCATGACGCCAAGCTCGTGGATGATGGACCCAGAGCAGTAAAAGGTGGAACCTGTGGTCACTCCCATTCCTTATCATTTGGCAGAGTATCATCACCTGCAAACACATCAGCACACTACCCCTTTAAGAGAGAACCACATTAGCCTTATTGAGCTGGTTCCTCTATGGGTATGAAGCAGTATGCATCAATAAAAACATGTAGTTTAGAGAGCACTACAGATAAGTGTTTCAGCCTCTTTTACTCCCTAAAAATAGGTTAATACACCCAATAAAGCAAAATAGGGAGTACAAATATGCCTAACATAAAATAGGAAACAAACACATAGGAGACTGTCCTCCTGCTTTCAACCACACAGCTCGATGGATATGTTTGGACCAGCAGTACATGTAGTGCCACAAGAACCTATTATTATTGCCCAATCTGAAGAATGTACATAAATAAACTAGATGCAAAGAAATATTTGTTACAAAAACATGTCTGTCTTACAGTTAAAACATTTTACTCCCTTGTAAAATACTCTGATTGGGACTGGAGTTTACGTTTCTACTCGCAAAGAAAATATTTTATTCCCAACTTTAAAAAACAGGGAGCAAAATACTCCTACTTTAAAATCATATGGGAACACTGTGTGTACAAATCCCCATCTTTCAGGCTATCATTAATGGGATCGCCAACCAATTGCTGAGGATTTACATGCAGCTCACAAAATGAGCTTGCGCGAAGCTGACCTGTTTTATGGAATCCGGTCTACTAGCCAGCAAGACATTTTCATTCTGTGTTCATTTACCAACGGCATGTCTCAGCCACACTCACACTGGAAAACGGTGCAAGCCTCAATGTTTTTTCCATGCTTCTCTACGGTGCATAGGATGGTGAACCATCCGCTCGTGATACAGGGGGATTGAAGTCATACTGAGAACACATTAAATAGAGGCTTGAGTTTCATGATTACAGTTAAAGGTTTGCTTAAGTTCCAAATCGGACACACCTGCACCAGTAATAACCAATCACGGCCCTCTCATGTTTACCTTAACTGGTATAGTCAGTAGCCAAAAGTGAGAATCTACCCAATTACATCTGCCGAAGCTCCAGTGAAATATTCGTGACAGAGGCTTGCGAGAGAATGTCAGAAATCGGATGTGGAGAAGGAAGATCAAGAGGATGTTTGAGGTGGGATGGGATGGGAAGATGAACACAAGCTTGGTGTTATCAAGAGGAGGAGGATGGTGGTGGAGAGCAAGAAGAGGTGCAGGTGTAGGCTGGAGGAGAACGTCAAGGGAAGGTTGGAGGTGAGGGAACAATTGGGCGCTGGTAGTAAAGATTGGTGATGATCATCAGGAGAAGGTGAAGTTGGAACATATGGCGTGTTAGTGAGAGATTTGGCTAGCCAGTATAGGATGGAGCTATAGGGTATGTTTGGCCCAAGGCAAGCGGAAGGAGTGAAATCCTGATTTCAAGGGGTTAACCCCACATAGAAAGGAGGAACATGCAAGTGATGTGACATTGAGGAGAAAAACGAAAGTAGCAGCAATATGTATTCGGTGAGGAGAAGACAAATCGAGCGGCAGAGCGATGTGATCAAGCACTCTTGGCCAAACTGGAAAGGATTGGGGAAATGGTACCTCACTTGGCACTGTAAGAGACTCTAATACAAGTTGCAAATCTATCTTCCTCTCCAGGAAGCGACAGGGCAACATCTGCAGACATTCATGAAAAACGAAGGTAATTTTGGACAGAAATGTGTTTAAGCAGGGTGGCCGCAACCCATTAAATCCGAGGGCAAAAACTAGGTTGAAACAGATTGTGGAAAGCCCTTTACACCCTGCATGGGCATTCCAGGCTGGACATCCTGGGCATAGTAGGGGAATGTTTTGATTGAATTGTCTTTGTTAGAAAGAGCGTGTGTTATTAACAATAAAACCCTGGTTAACCCAAACGTTCTGGTCTGTCTGTGTGTTCCACTCAAGCCAGAGACAGACCTGATGAACGTGGCAAGAAATGCTTGGTAATAAAACCCAATCACAAAGTATTACATATCTAGGACCAAGATTACAAAGAAATAAAACGGGATTCTGTATCCCTAAAAGTATGATTGCCAAGAAGCAGCTGGGACCTATGTCTTTGAGGCAGTAATTTTACAGCAAGAAGTGTTCTCTGTGCTTTTTCATTGTTATCTCAGATAAGGACATTTTTGAAGGTTATATAGTGCACAGAGAATAACCTCTTTTGTTTTTTTTTGTATTAGATCTGTTTTCCTAATAGGACTTTATTGCATACCCTTCCTGGCAAATTAAATAACTCCTGTTTGAGGTTGTACATAATTTGAGTGTTCTGTAGATCTTGTTATATTTAAATACACATTCTTAGTAAAAGGATCCACAAAGAATACTCACTCATAGTTCCTTTGATAGATCTGTTGGCTCCTTGTAGAGAATTATGGAGAGGAATGTCAGGTGACCCTTGACTTCTTCACCATCCTTCTCGGCTGGATTTCAAGCCATCATCATCATAGCTGGGCCGGTAAGTGTTCTTTGGTATCATCAGAACTGGAATCTGGCTCCTTGCTTGCCTCTATGGATTGTCCATTCAGGGTTGCCAGGGTTTGGCCCCTGCCTGTGCTTGTCCTACAAATCATATGGTCTCTCAAGTGTTTCAGTGGTTATCCTGCGATTCCCCCTCCATTCTAGACCCCACTGGCTTTAATTAAATATTTGTATTGGTTTTCATGCATCAAGAAAAACAAATAAGTGCCAATGGCCAATCGCACCCTTTAAATCTCTTTTTATTTCTTTACTTTGGCTTCCTGTACGGGCCACAGTCTGGGATAGGAACCCCAGTAAGTTGTGGGCCTGGTTCCCGCCCAGCCAACCCAAAGATTGCAACCTCCCTAATTCATTGTTTCCTTCCATCTCTTCACCCTCTCACCCCTGGGCAACTCTCTCCTCCTTCCCTCTTTCTGTTCAAATCCAACCTCTCCATTGCACCTACCATTTCTTTTTTCCTCTGACTCTTCAACATTTTCTCTGCAGTTTTCATTTCCTCTTCCTAGTCCTTTCCCTCCTCCAATTCCACCCTGTCACCTTCCTTCTTCTATTATCTCTTTTTGTGCTCTCTCTCTCTCTACACCACTCTGCTCCTTTACACTGCCATTACAACTGCCTCAATGCAGACAGCAATGAATACCATTTCATTTGAGTTTGGTAAAGACTTCACTAATTGGGTACATTAGGTCACCTGTTGCCGTGTCGGATTAAGTGCTGGTGACTGGTTCACAGCCTACCCTTCTACTTCTTTCCTATGTGTGCTTTCTAAAGAGTTTGTTTTCACTTTCACCCATCTCTGTGTTTTGGAGCTTAGTTCAGAGCAACATCTTCTGGTCACAGGGAATTGTTATGCTTACTCCCCTTATCTTGGTGTGACTCCTCTCGGAAGTATCTGTGACAATGACCCCTGCTGGACCCTTTGGGAAGATGATAGGGTGGTCTCAAGGCAAGGTATAAACCAAGACCAGTGAATCTAAGGCAAACAGGGGGCGGGGGGAGGCTACCGGCCACCCTTGCAGTTAAATCAGGAGTTCGTACCACACAGTATGGATGTCCATGTGGAAGAACCGGACCCCAGACCCTGAGGGAACCCACTGACTTCCAGGTGAAGGGGCTGCCACACCAGACCGTGTAGGACACAGTTGATGTCCGTGTGAGAAGGCCCACACATCAGCCCTTTGTGTGTCCGTCGGGTCCTCACCGACCTTAAGGAGTTGTCCTTCAATGGGTAAAAGTCTGCTACCTGATATCGGAGAGACTGTGAGTCCTCTTGAGGGATTCAAGCTGCAGGTCTCAGTAACAAACATACATGGCAGGGGCACAGCTTTGCTTGCAAAAACATTTGTCATAGTGGAATCAATACATTGTTTCCTCCAGTGGGGTGCTGGAGGATACCTGTTTTAATTGAGGTTCTAATTCTTCTGTTTCTTTATCTGCTCCATCCGAGGACTCGGGGCGATACAATTATTCTCTCAGATTACCCCCCTATGGGAACTAGCATTGTAGGAGATATATAATTGCAGTTCTCATCTAACAAAAACTCTCATACGAAGAAGGGCTTTCCTGGCTCGCCTCTGTCCTCCAGCACCCCACCCCATGATGGGGTGGGGTGCTGGAGGACAGTAGATAGTGACACTGCAGCTTCAGAAAGAGTTTGACAACCCTTCCATGTTCCTTCCACATCTCAAATCCAGGATGGTAGCAAGCCCTTATGTGACTATAGGACATGGCCCTCACAAACCACATGACCCTAGGCACATGAGCCAATTAGAAGCCTGACCCGTCCACTCTGTCCAGGTGCAGTTTCCTTAGTCTCAACCACAGAGGAGGGGAACTTTGGATATATAATTAGACCTACCTAGTCTGTGTGGAGAGTTTGAGGAGCTTTAGAGTGCCGTTGTAAGGATTGGAGTACTAAAAGGGTACTAAGAAGGACAACATTGAATGTGACAATTGGAAGCTGGAGAGGGGTTATTGAGGAGGAGGATGTTTACCATATAGGAAAGAGAGGTTGGCTAAGGAGGAGTTTACCATCAGATGGTGAGAATTCATGGGAGAAATGTATTTTGTCAACATCATCACATAGGAATAGGGACCCCCTGAAAGACTGGTTGGAGAGAGTTTCCCCTTGAGAAGAGGGCCCTTGAGCAGAAGGGTGGAACAGTGAGCCCAAAACTGCCACTAGAAGGCATCCAAGAGATAGAACAATCAACGATAGTGGAAAATAGTGACAAGCCCTGCGGTGGAGATTGGAGATCAGGCCACGGAAGCCCATAGGTGGATAGGTAGGTTATAGCAGGGCAGTTTGGGGGCAGGTAGCCTCTGCTAGGTCCTCATGGTGGGTATGTTCCATGAACCAAGCCCCTAAAGCAGGGAGGAGACCAGGTTGGGGACCAGGGTCTGGATAATCATCTGCAGCAGGCCCAGAAGCCCAAGATCCAAACACAGCTATTGGCGGAGAATGGATAGGTGCTTGTTGCAACTATCAGGATATCTGAAACTGCACAGAGGAGTACCCAGAGTGCAAGATCCACAGAAGCGGACCCCTGAACACTTAACCACCTACAACACCGAGAACAGCTTGTCACAGGGAAGGTTCAACAAGGCCGAGCAGAGAGGTGACCAGAGAGGTTGTTGAGGAGTGTGGCGGGTCAGAAGGAGGACACAGATTCTGATCTTCCATTTATACATATTCATTATTAAAAGAAATATGAAAAACTCCTAATTTTTCCTAAGCGATGGGTTTTCTACCTGAACAAAAAAATAACTAAGGTGCTTGTCAGTTGTCGACGAGTCCAAAAGGTAGATTTGTCCTCTTTACAAACTAATCTATTCTGTCCCTTTCAAAACAAGAAGGCACAGGAAAATAACCCCCTTCTGTGGGCTGCTTCTCAGCAAGTTCACTTTAGTAAAGTATTCGTAGGTAGTCCTTTGTAACCACTTTTATCAAGTAGTATAGTTCAGATATTGGGCTCTTCATCTTTTCAACAGTGTCTTTCACATGTTGGTTCCCCTGCTATGTTTTATTCTTTTCTCCTGGGACCGTTGTTTTTGTTCCCCTCTTCCCTAGGAGCAATTCCATTCTTTCCTTTTTCAATAAACTTGAGATCTTAGCTCTACTCCATTCCTTTCCTGGCTTGTGTAAGTAGGACTGTTCCAATAATTATTCTTATTCTATTCCAATACTTGGTTGTTACTTGGATAAGTATGATTATTCCAGTAATTATTGCCCCTCTCGTGAGGTCCTTACTGGGATGAGTATGAATGTTCCAGTTATTTTTGGTTCCCCACCCGGGTCTCCCGCTCTCTGCATTACCAGTCAGCATCAGGGATTGCATCACCAGGCTTGGCTTGTCAGCCTTACATTTCCTTTTCATTCGGCACACTCTGTGGTGCCTTCAAGTGAGTGGTCTTAGAATTGTTTGGGGACTCCCATGTCCACCGAGCTTTCGTCATGCCACCACTCCTCACTGGGTCACTCCTTGGACCTTTTGTCAGTCCTTCGGCTTCTCGTATCTCAGGTTTTTTCCTGAGCGTACGATACCTGGTCTCACATACCAGCTTCACTCTGCACCTGAAGATGTTTGTTGCCGCATCATTCAGCTCTGCTCTCACAGCTGATTTTAGATCTCCTGGGCTTCCCTCACTCCCCGGTCTCCTCTTCTGTGACTTCTGATGTGGCTGTGTGACTTTCCCAGTAGAGCATGAAAGTCCCTCTTCTCTGTACTGCTCGCATTCTGTATTACTCTTGTGGTTTTCTTCATCTTAGTACTGAATAGGTATCCCTTTCAGAATTATTGCAGGGTTCTACATGACAGTGATATGATAACAAATCTCAGCTTGTTCTTCAGGTTTTCTTCTTTTAGGTGTTAGTAGTGATGGGTTATAGGTGGGTTGGTTCAGGAGTTCCTCATCGGAACGGGATTCCTTGTCCCCACGGGGGGAGTCTCTCCCAGTGAGGTCCTGCTTGCCTCTACCCGTAGGGAGGATATTGCGTAGCAGGCTTACCTCCCTAACATCACAGGAAAAGGCTTCCCTCTGGTGAAAATTGACTGAATCCTGTGATTTGTCACATACCCTTTCCCTTGGTTCACTGGCTTCCCCTTCTTCAGAGATTGGAAATCGACTGAGGAAGTCAACATTTACTTGTTCTTGCCCCTTTCGATGTACTTCGATGAAGCAGAATGGTTGGAGGTCTAAGCACCACCTCATAATTTGAGGTCTCCGGCAGAGCAAGAAGAGGGATGAGAGGCAGCATTTGAGGCCAGCTGGATTGAAGCTTCACCGGAGGCCACAAGTGAGGTCTGCGCCAGCGAAGGCACATCAAAGGGTTCACGGTCTCCAACAATAGTTATCCCCCTGCTGGCTGCTGTGTAGAGAAGCAACCGCCTCCCTGGGCATACTTGCGCTCACAGCGCCATTAAAAAAAGCAGGCTTCGTAGTCCGGCCATCAGAGAAAAGGACCCAAGGCTGTCGGCTGACGTGCTGCCATATTGGATGAGGCTTATGGTTGCCCAGACAACCATGAAGAGCGAACTCACAACACGGCTCAGCAACTGACTATGCTTCAAGCAGTTTAATCGATTACAGGAGATATGAGCTCTTTTTGGTTTACTTGGTAGAGAAGTGAAGGGCTCTAACAAGGACTTTTAATTAAAGTGAGCAGCTGCCCGCAGACAAGAGTATACAGTTGCTTTTAAGAAGAGACATAAGCCCAGTGGAACAGTTACCTAAAATAAACTTGGGTGACTATTGCGAATTGTGAGGCATAAACAGGAGCTGCAAGAGGAGATGCCAGAAGAAGAGATGATTTTAAAAACTTTTAATAAATAAAAGAAGGAAAACATTGAACAGGGTGAGCCTCCAAAGAAAAGGGAGACACCCACTGTTGACAAAATAGTGTCTGCTAAATCATTAGCACCACATTGGCACCCCACCACACCATAGCTTATTATGCCCAATGTACATGGTCCGTATTCTTTCTTCCCACTCCTGGTGAGCCCAGAGTGCATTGGGTTGATTGAAGGGATGGTTTCACCGAATATGTATTGGCTGTGTTTGGAACCAACTATTCCAATGATAGAAAGGAGGTGTTCCTGTATCACTGTCTTGGTGCCGCTGGTCAAGACATTTTAAAGAAACTTCCTGAACCCTCAGGGTTAGATGATGCAGGAGTGTATGAAAGGGCAATGGCCAAACTCAACAAGCACTATGAGGTGCAAGACAACATTATACTAGCATGATACCATTTTGCTACCAAGGAGCAAAGAACTGGCGAAAGTATTGAGCAACTTGTCACGCCCGTTGTGAGGAGGGGAACATTTGTGAAATCAGTTAATGATTAAGTGCAATAATAATAAAATAAGGGAGGAAATGTGGAAGGAACTCAATCCCACCTTGACAAGAGCAATTGAGACTGCAAAATGTATTGAACATACTGAAACTTGCATCAAGGCACTTCATCCCGACAAAACTACTGATAGCAAAGTGGCATCTGAAGAAGGCACTGTGAACAAGAATTCTAGGGCACCCCAAAAACAATGGTCTGGTATTCTAAAGAGCGGTGAGGGAGTGGAGAGACTTTCCAAGTCACACCGGCTCATACCGCAATGGGAACACTGGACGTTTGTGTGGTCCTCCAAAGGAGTTCAAACCCTCCATGAGCAAAAGATATTTCAGGTGTGGCAGTGGGTCCCACTTTGCAAAAGACCAGGAGTATGTGGCAGTTCGCATCATTTGTCGGGAGTGTGGACGTAAAGGTCCTGTGGCTCTCTGTTGTAAAAATGTCTGAACTTATGGGCAAGTGCAAGAGATTGTTGAAGACAATGAAGAAGATGAGTATGGGGAAGGAGATAATAAGTGCAGTACATGTGGTGTCTGGTACAGTGAAGAGAAGGAAGCCTTCTGCTATTATAGGAGTTAAAGGAGTTATCTCTGTGTTGATAGACAGCGGGGCTGACTATACTCTCATAATGGTTAGTGTGGAGTAACAAATTTGACTGATGCACACTACAGGAGCCAGAAATAAGGGCAATTGCATATGGCGATGTTCCCATAGACATTCTGCTCCAGTTCAGTGGAGAATTGGAATTGAAGGGCAGGAAGGCTCATGGGACAATCTATGTGGTGAATAAAGGGGGAGAGTTGTTATCATGGAGTAACCAGGCAGAGTTGGAAATATGGCTTAATACAAGACACCCTCAGCATGTCTTGGCAGTGGATGGGGACAAATTTGACGACAATGCAATAACCTCAGAAATTGGGCAACAAGTTTTTAAGAAAAGGTTAGGTTGTCTCAAAGGTTTTGTGCACCTCATTAGACTCAGACGGGAGGCTCAACCCAAGATAGCCAAATTACGCATGATACATTTGGCCCTGCGCAAGGATCTAGAGGAGGAGATGACCAGAATGGAGAGTGAAGGTGCTATTGAGAAGATTGAAAATTCGGAATGGATCAGTCCTATTGTGGTTTTGAGGAAGCCCAATGGTTCTGTGAGATTATGCATAGTTTTAAGACATCGAAACTGCATGGTGGTGAGAAGTTTCCACTCACCAGGATTGATGACTTAACTGGCATTGCTGGAGCTGGAATGTTCTCCATTTTAGACCTCAGATTGAGTTGCATAAAAGCTCCATGGATTTGACTGTGTTTATTACACCCATTGTTTTTATTAGATGTCGGAGGATGCCGCTTGGGCTTGTCTCAGCAGCCAGTGTATTTCATAATGTTATATACCGGTTGTTTGGTAATGAGAAGGGTGTGTTGTTTTACTAGGATGAAGTGTTAATTTGTGGGGGGAGTGAAGAGGAGCATGATAGTCGCCTAATGAGAGTGTTGGAAATCCTGAGTGTAGCGGGACTTACCATTGCCAAAGAGAAATGTACCTGAAGCCACGCAAGGTAGTGTATTTGGGACATGAGATTTCTTCAGAGGGAGCAAAGCCGAAGTATGGTACAGTAGAAGCCATCAAGGGAATGGTGTGTCCCAAGAACAAGGGTGATATTTCCTAATTTCTGGGTCTAGGGGAGTTTTACAGCAAGTTTATTGAGAAGTTGTCAGACAGGACAAAGAACATGAGGAGACTTATTAGGGAAAGAAGTTGTTTTTGATTGGGATGTGGCCTGTTCAAAAGAGTTTGAAGATATAAAATATGCAATTGTGAATGGACCAATACTTTCTAGTTTTGTGGAGTGTAGGAAGATGCTAGTATATGCAGATTCGAGCAATTTTGGTCTTGGTGCAGTTTTGATGCAAGAGTGTGAGGATGATTTGTGCACCATTACGTTTGCCTCAAGGACCTTGAAAGATGCAGAAGTGAGGTATTCATTAGTGGAAAAGGATGCTTTGGCTTGCATATGGGCTGTGGAAAAGGTTAAAATGTACTTGTGTGGGCATGATTTCACCATATGAAGTGACCTTAAACCACTTACTAGTATTTTTTCAAAAGGCGGGTTGGAAGGAGTGTCGACAAGAATAATCAAGTGGGTTAGTAGTTTGCAGGGGCTGCAGTTTTGCATGGAGCATATTGAAGGTAGAAACAATGTGGTAGTGGATGCTCTTTCAAGGTCAGTGGTGGAAGGGAGAATGATTGGTGAAGGATTCAAGTGTGATGATGAAGTTGTGGAAGAGATTCTTTCGAGTACATGAGTGTATAAAGAGGGTGGATTGGAATGAAGCGTGTGTTGAGGGCAAAGTCAAGAATCCGATTCATATCTCCGACTAAAAATGTGTTTATCAGGGTTCTTTAGTGAGAGCTTAGGAATAGAATTGGAGCAAAACAGTGGGTTGGGAGCATTGGGACCATACACATTAACAATAGTGATAGGTAAGGTGTTGATGATTGCATCAATGATAATCCATCGGCCTTCTGGGTCTTTTTCTTCAACTACTAATGAAAAATGTAAGTGTTTATTAATTAATATAGAAACTCCAACTTTCTTATCTAATGCACTCGAAAAAAGTGTATGACTAATCCGTGGGGCTCTAACCTTAAGGTTTTCAATATCTGAACTCAGGGGAGTCTCTTGAAGACATACAATGTCGGGTTTTTGCTTGGCAAGTTGAGAGATAACTTTGCTACGTTTAATGGGATGACCCAATCCTTTAATATTCCAAGTGATGAATTTAACAGACATTAGTAAAGATAAAGTAGTTAATGGCAAAAGAAGGGTAAAAAGCAGTGAATAGTAACACATTTATATATTGCAGTGAGCAAAGTTCAGAATATTGTAAAACATGAATGGAACAGAAATCATAAAAAAAAATTAACATTGGAGTATAAGGGGTATAACAAAAGGAGGGGGAGAAGACAATAGAGGGAAAAACCTAAAATAATGCATAAGTTGGATAGAAAAGGATATGTAAGAATAAGTCATGGCAAAAGGGTAGATATTAGAATAACTGGATAAAATGTGCGTAAAGAGTATCATTGGGGGAACCAGAGTACAGAGATGGAATAGGCACAGATTAGGAGAAGCAAAGAGCATGAGGAGAGAGTAATAACCAAAGTTGCATAAGAATGAACATATTGAAACAACCAATAACACTTCAAGCCAATGAAGCTAGACGATTAAATAGGGACTAAATTGCAAGTCGGTTAAGGCATTTATGGTGTATACTCCAGATATACCTTCACCTCTTTGATAGATGCTTCCCACGCCTCATCAATTTCCTTTCTTCTCCTGATGTCCCCTCTCCTCCTCCTCGGCTGCCTTGCCCTCTCATTTCCTCTCTGCCCCCTCCTCGGGCTCCTTCCACACCTCCGCAGGGAGTAACTCTGATCTGTACCCCTCCCCGGAAGTCCTTCAAGGATGGCAACCTTCTCCACATTGCCACTCTTAACCCTTGCTCAGCTGTCAAACACTCCTGACATCTGCCGCGTTCTGGAAGAACTTGACCTCGATGTCCTCGGTCTCACCGTAACATGGTTCACGGCCAGCTCTGTCACAAGCTTTGACACACTCCTTCCTGACGGCTACAAGATCCTCTCAGTGCCCGGGTCCAACCGCTCCGCAGGGGGTGTAGCCCTGATCTTCCCCGAATGGATTCCTGCCTCTGTCGTTCCTACGCAGGCCTACTCCACTTTTGAATGCCTTGTCTGCAGGCTCTCTCTCTCCACTAGCCAGTTCCTTACTGGGGCTACTATCCATCAACCACTTGGTCAGATTTCCTCCTTCCGCTCTGAGTGGGCAGACCTCTCCTCCTCACTCCTGGCCTCCACCACTCAACTCCTCCTTCTTAGAGACTTCAACATCCACCTGGATGCCTCCTGTCCTCCCTATGGACTCTTTTGCGACCTCTGCGACTCTCTCTCCCTCACTATTCTCCCCTCTGGTCCGACCCACTCTGCAGGGCACACTCTAGATGTTCTGATCTCCTCATACCATCCCCTTTCTATCCCTCTCACCACTCCTCTCTCCTGGAGTGATCATTTTCTCCTTTCCTCCCATCTCACCCTCTCTACTCCACAGGCCAACTCACTTCCATCACTGCCACCCACCTTCTCGATCATCCGACCCATGAAGCACGTATCAGTTGAGGCTTTCGCCGCCACCTTCTCACCCCCCCTTTTGGCTGACTCTCACCCTGACAAAGCCCTCTCCTCACTCCACTCTGCTATATTCGATACTCTTGATATCTTTGCCCCTATCATGAGGATCCGCCTGAAGCCCAAAACCAAGTGCAACTCCTGGTTTGACTCAGACCTTGTCACCCTTAAACGCAAGTGCAGGATGGCCGAGAGGAAATGGCGTGCTTCTTATACATCCTCTGACAAACTGACCTGCCGCCTGCTCCAAAGGCAATACCGGCTCTCTGTCCTCACCAAGAAGAGAACTCATATCCAAGCCCGTGTCTCGGCAGCATCTAACAACTCAGCTGAACTCTTTAAAATCTGCAAGGAACTGGCCAATCCTGCCGCAGTCTCTACCTCTCCCGTCCCTTCCCAGGCCCTCTGCACGGCACTGGCTTCTCATTTCATCGCTAAAACTCAGGGCATCCTGTCCCCACACTCCTCATCTCCCCTCCCTCGCTATACTCCCTGCTTTTCCTCTGGCCCTTCTGCAGCCACCTCTCCTCCCTCCTTCTCTGCCTTTCCCTTGTTCTCTGCAGACAAGGTTTCTAGACAAGTCCGATCTATGAAAGTCTCGTCAAAACAGGTTCACCCCTTTTCCTCCAAAACCATCAAGGACCACATTCACACCCTGGCTCCTGCCCTGACTGACTTCTGCAACCACTCCTTCGCCACTGGAGTCTTCCCATTCCCCTTGAAGCACTCCCTTGTGTACCCTCTCCTGCCCGGCTAACTATCACCCAATCGCCATTACTCCCTTCCTGGGCAAGCTCCTGGAGAAACTGGCCATCTCCCAGCTTAATCTCCACACTGACCATGTTGGTTGTCTTCATGACCATCGGTCTGGCTTCAGAGCTGCCAGAAGCACGGAAACTGCTCTCCTGAACATCCGTGAAGACCTGCTCTCCAACACCCCCTGTGCCCTCATCTTGCTTGATCTCTCTTCTGCCTTTGACACTGTCAACCATGCCATCCTGCTAAATTGTATCCGTGATAACCTAGGTATCTAGGCCCTGGCGTGGCTGACTTCCTTCATTCCTTTCTGACCGACCCTCGCAGGTCGAACTTGGCTCCTTCCTCTCTGCTATCTTTTTCTCTACCTGTGGTGTCCCCCAGGGGTCTAGCCTCTCTCCCTGGCTGTTCAACCAATACCTGGCACTCCTTGCCCACCGCATTGCTGCTCTCAGCCCCAACTTTCAGTGCTATGCGGATGACACTCTGCTCATTTTCAGGCTACCTTCGGCCACCTGTTCTCCATCCCTCATCTCTGACTGTCTTTCTGCTATCCAAGAGTGGTGTGCCACCAATGACCTCTGCTTTATTGCCAGTAAGACTGAGATTCTCTTCATCGGCACACCCACTCCCTCCTTTCCTGTAGTTCTCTGGCCGGTCTCTCTTGGCCCTCTTCCTGCTCCCACCAGCAAGGCTAAAAACCTCAGCGTCATCTTTGACTCCACACTCTCTATCTCTCCTCACATCGCTGACGTCTCTAAGAAGTCACACTACCAGCTGCACCACCTCAGAGGTATTCTCCTTCCGCCAGAAGCTCACTGTCTCCAGAGCTCTGGTTCTCTCTAGGCTGGACTACTGCAACATCCTCTTTCTAAATCTGCCTGCTTCTACTCTCCGCCCTCTGCAACTCATCCAGAACAGGACTGCGAGACTTGTCCTTGGCCTCAAGACCAGGGATCGGATCTCTCCAGGACTGAAATCTCTGCACTAGCTCCCAGTGGCTGTGATGATTAAGTTCAAAACCCTCTGCATCGTCCACAAGGCCTTCTGGGGCCTCAATACCTTCAAGTCTCTCTTCCTAAATATCTTCCTTCTTGATCTGCTTGCTCATCTACCTCCAACTCCCTCAGGGTCAGTCGCTTCTCCAAGCAACGAGTTGGTGGTAGAGATCTCTCTCTTCGGCTGGGGCCTCCCTCTAGAACAGCCTCCCTGCCCCCCTACAACTTGAGGAGAACCAGCTTCGGTTACGGAAGCACCTTAAAACCTTCCTCTTTGCTTCTGCTTTCTCTCCCCCTCTCCCCTGCTGAAGTCCTGGCTGATACTGAGACTGTACTGGTTACCTGGCCACCCATCTGATCTCGGGCCCAAGCCCTGCCAGTTTCACGCCTGCACTGCCTCCCTGGCAACCCCTGCACCTGGGAACTGTTTTCTGTATCCCTACAGTCCCCCACAGTACTTATGTCTGCACTCATCTTGCACTTGCCACCAGTTTGCCGCTCTTTTTATTCTTGTTATTTTATTATCTCATGTACTGCACTTTCCTCTCCCCCCCGTACTTTTCTTTACCCCTCCCCTTGCACTTCCGCGATCTGAATGACACCTGGCCTAGTAAGATCGTTGTCTGTCTTCCCTCTGTTCCCCCTCCCTTGCCTCATCGCGCCTTGAAACACTTGTGCATAGGCGCGTTATAAGTGCCATATCATAGATCAAGTTTGCAAAGTTGAGAAAGAAGGATCAAATGATTTAATGGGGGATCTTGATTTGTCCCTCAGATGAGCTGAAGTGGAGGGAGCATCCAATGGGTTTGAGGAAGTTGATCTGCTGCGTTTGGGTGTGTATTTAACATGTTGGTTCTTGGGAAATGTAAATTCTTTAGTGGGGCCGTCCAGAATGGTTCTAATCATCCTTGCCGGATACAACAGACCATATGTAATGTTGAGGGATTTCAAGAGAGGTCTCATATCAAGAAATCTTTTCCTTTTGGCGTGTGTAATTTTAGAAAAGTCTGGGGAAATAAAAATCTGATAGTGCCAGGAAAAAAATCCTTTTCCTGGCACTAAGTAGGATTTGGCGTGCTTGCTGATGTGATGGGAAACAAGCAATAAAGGTTCTAAGCGAGGTGTTGTTGTCTGGAGAGCGGCGTCTCTTTCTATGAGCACGTTGCAATTCCAATGGAGGTGAGAAAGTGATCCCTAGAGTTGACGGGATCCAGTTGGTAAGAAAACTGATAGGATCATCTCCTTCAATTTTTTCAGGAATTCCATAGAAGCGAAGATTGTCTCTTCTATTCCAATCTTCTAGTTCTGTGACTTAATTTTCCAGTTGCAAAAGTCGTACTTGCATGCTTTCAAGGACGTCCACTCTATCTTCTATGACCCTAAGTGTGCCGGAGAATGTCTTGATTTCAATCTTGAAACCTTTAATCTCTTCTTGAATGGAGGTGGAACGAAAGTCCGAGGAAATGGAGGATCGAATATTGCCAAGTTCCTCAAGAATTTTCTCCTTGCAAGCATTGAATGGTGCAGTGTCAGGTGGTGTCGCAGTTTTCATGGATTCCCCTAGTAACTTAGGGTGAGACCCAAAGTTACTTAAATATGCAAAATAACAAAGAGGTCCTGGGTTGTCCCTCTGCCAGACATTAGTCCTGGTTACAAGAGACTTACCCAGATTTTTGTTCAGAGAATTGCCCAGCATTTCGGGGCTGAACTGCCCCAGGGCAGTACAAAGGCTGATATGTTTGGGATATTTCTTCTCTGTGAAAGATAGTGAGCTAAAGACTCTGGGTAAGTCTCTCGTAACAAGGACTTATGTCTGGCAGAGGGACTCCCAGGACCCTCCTTGTTAATTTGCATATTTAAGTAACTTTGGGTCTCACCCTAAGATACTAGGGGAATCCAGACGTGGACCCCTTGCTCACTATTCTTAGAGAGGCACAGCACCACCCTACTGATGAAGTCCGACCAGACTGAAACACGTGTCTGGGGTTGCTGTTGGTACTCTTGTTCAGAGGAGAATTGCCTAGCATTTCGATGCTAGACTGCCCTAGGGCAGGACAAAGACTGATATGTTTGGGATATTTCTTCTCTGTGAAAGATAGTGAGCTAAAGACTCTGGGTAAGTCTCTCGTAACCAGGTCTAATGTCTGGCAGAGGCACTCCCAGGACCCCCCTCGTTAATTTGTTTGAAAAGGCTAAGCCTCGGTCCGCGCCTTCTTCGGAAGCCGGCCGAAGTGTTACCGTTCCGAAACTTGCGTGCCCTCGAGCCCGGGTGATCGAAGAAGAAAGGATCAAGAACCCTCCAGGACGCCGAGCAAAAAAGAACGCTTGAGTCGAATCGACCGGTCAAGGTCACCGATGCCGTCCGGAAACCGATACACCTCGAAGGGCGAGCCTTCGAAGAGAGCCTCGACGCCCTCGCAGCCAGCTCTGTCGACGACCACGATTTCTTCAGCACCATTGACGCCATCAACACCCTTGTCGACGTCCACTCCGAAGCCCTCTGCGCCAAAGGCTCCAATTCAGCCAGAAAAGCTGCAAAAGCGGTGAAGGCTGCAATGCCTACAGTCCCCACTGCTAAAACACCTCGCCCAGAAAAAATATTCAAACCTCTTCCAAGGAAAGAATATTTAAAATCTTTAACTTCAATTTTTGAAGAACAAGAGAGGTCTGAGGCAGAGGATGTTCCTTATGGCCTGGAATATGGCACCCCAAATGTACCAAAATGCCTGATTTCTGAGGAAAGCAGGATGAGAGATCTGGTGGAAACCTTGCATAATGCAAGTGGAATCAACACGTCGCCTGAAACAGATTTTGGCAAGCCATAACCAGGGGAACATGCCAGTCCCTCATACAGGCAGCTTATGACAAAGGTGGTAGATTATTTAGGATGGACTAGACCACCAGCTCAATTCATTCACGATGATCTGACCGATATATTGGATCAGTGTCCCACTGAAGATCCAATTTTACGCTTCCATGTAGCCTTGCAAAATAGAGTGGCCAAAAATTGGAAGACTCCGGACTATATTCCTCTGGTGAATAACTCCCTCACTTCAAACCGCTTTGAGGACTTGCAACACAAGACACCTTTTGGGAGGCAGGCTGTCGCAGTGTTTGGGCTCTAGAAATAATAGCCCACGGTTACTGCCTTCCTTTTCTAACACAACCTCAAAGCAATCCACCAGGGAGACACTCTTTGAAGTTTCCAGATCAGCTCCTACAGCATGAAGTCTTAACCCTGCTGGATAAAGGTGCTATAGAACTAGTACCTGTAGTGGAAAGGAACAAGCGATGGTACCCCCCATATTTCTTTATTCCCAAAAAGGACAGAGGACTGAGACCCATCTTGGATTTAAGAGGCTTGAACAAATTCCTCAGAAAACACAAGTTCAAGATAGTCACTCTTTCTCAGATCCTTCAGGCCCTTCAACTTCAGGATTGGTTGGTGTCATTGGACCTCTAGGATGCTTATTTTCATGTGCCAATCCATCTCAAGCACAAAAAATACCTGAGGTTCGCAGTTGACGACTCACACTATCAGTTTCGAGTCCTACCTCTGCCCGAGGGTCTTCACCAAGTTAATGGTAGTGGTGGCAGCGCACCTCAGGAGAGGGGAGATTCAAGTCTACCCCTACCTGGATGATTGGTTGATCAGGGCACGTTCTGCCGAACAAGCCCTGGATCATCTGAAAGTCACCTGCCACTTCTTCCACAGACTGGGCTTCTCCCTCAATTTCAAGAAGTCACATGTGACACCTTCCCAACAGCTCCAGTATATAGGCGCTGTATTAGACACATCCTTGGGAAAGAGCTCGCCTCCCAAGTCGAGGGCTCAAGACATTCTTCAGATGGCTTCCAAATTCCAAAATGCCCAAAATCTCCAGGCCTATGACTTCTTAAGGTTGCTAGGCCTCATGGCATCCTGCATTTTCCTAGTGCCAGAGGCAAGCCTGAGGATGAGATCCCTTCAATGGGCTCTAAATACTCAATGGTCCCAGTTCTCAGGACAAATGACGGATCTCCTTCAGATTCCGAACAAAGTTCGGCAGCATCTTCTGTGGTGGACTTGTACAGAGAACATCCTAAAAGGAGAACATTTTTGGCAACCTTGGCCGGAGATTACAGTAGTGACTGACGCCTCACTCATCGGGTGGGGAGCTCATGCCAACGATTTGACAATCGGCGGTCGTTGGTCTCCATCGGAGTCCAAACTACACATCATCCTTTTAGAGCTGAGAGCAATCAGACTAGCGCTGAAGGCTTTTCTGCCATCTGTAAGGGGAGAAAGTGTCCTGATAATGACGGACAACACAGTGCCCATGCATTACCTAAACAAAAGAGGAGGTGTAGGGTCACTACCTCTGTGCAGAGAGGCAATGCGGCTCTGGTATTGGGCAATTCAACAAGTAATCCCCTTAACAGCAGTTCATCTAGCCGTTGAGGAGGATATGACGGTGGACGCTCTGAGCAGACAGAACACGGTGTCCCACGAGTGGGAACTGGCTCAGGAAGTCCTTCAAGAGATTTTCACCCTTTGGGGAACCCCTCAGGTAGACTTGTTTGTGACCGGAATCAACCGAAAGTGCGAAAAGTATTGCTCAAGGGAATTTCCCCCGAGAGGAGCCCTAGGGGACGCATTTGTAGTGGACGCAACTTCCCACTACTATACGCGTTCCCTCCGATTCCTGTCATTCCACATGTCATCAGGAGATTGAGACGGTTCGGAAACCGCATGATCCTAATTGCCACGGATTGGGCCAGGAGAACGTGGTACCCAGACCTTCAAGGCATGTCCATCTGCCTTCCCTTACGTCTTCCTCAGAGAGAGCACCTTCACTCACAAATGGAGGGCCAGGTTCTACCATCCAGAGGTCAAGACTCTCAACCTTCATGCTTGGTATCCGAAAGGCTTAGATACAAGGATTGGGACCTTCCAGATGATGTCATAGAGGTGTTGCTTTCCATTTTCAAGCACCCTTCGGAAGAATGCTCCTATTTCAAAATTCCTTTGATAATACAATTCTTAAAGGGACTCAACAATGTGTTTCCCCCTTACCCCTTCCAAGTACTTGTTCGGGATCTTAATCTGGTTCTAAAATTTCTTAATGTGTGCCCCTTTTGAGCCCCTGCACACTTGTTCATTAAGATTACTAACATTGAAAACCATCTTCCTAGTTGCTTTAACATCTGCAAGAAGAGTGAGTGAGTTGCAGGCACTGTCTTCTGGGCCACCCTATACTGTGTTCCATAGGGACAGAGTGATATTAAGGGATAAACCTTCATTTTTACCTAAAGTTGTGTCTGATTTTCATTTAAATCAGGAAATTCTTCTGCCCGCATTCTACCCTCCACCTCATCCCAGTAAGGAAGAGGAAAGATTGCACAGGTTGGACCCGAGAAGAGCTCTAAGCTTTTACATTTCTAGGCTTTCCAAGCTTAGAGTGGATAATCAACGTATCATTGGCTACACCGGAAGGAAATTGGGGCAATCGGTGTCAAAACAAACCATATCACGCTGGATTGTGCTTTGCATTTCAGAATGCTACAGAATGGCAGGAAAAAACCCACCAGAAGGCTTAAGGGCCCTATTCCACCAGAGGCATAGCCTCTTCGACAGCCCTTCAAAGAGGTGTTCCTATAAAATCTATCTGTGAGGCAGCAACT
The DNA here is from genome assembly GCF_040938575.1 of Ambystoma mexicanum. Lineage (NCBI taxonomy): Eukaryota > Metazoa > Chordata > Amphibia > Caudata > Ambystomatidae > Ambystoma > Ambystoma mexicanum. The sequence continues at coordinate 846,485,642 of NC_090921.1, read as the reverse complement.
TGGTCATCGCTGAACACTTTTTCAAAATTCTATAGTTTGGATGCTTCCCAGTCTAAGGAGCTTGCTTTTGGTAAAGCAGTGCTATATTCGACCATATAGTGGTAGTAAAAATCTACTCCCTCCTCCAGAGAGTTTTCTATACTGCTTTGGGAGTCTATCTAAGATGAGGAATACGTTGGAGGACACAATCCATTCGAAGAACAAGTTACTTACCAACTGGTAACGTTCTTTTGATTGAATGTTCCTCCAACGTATTCCTCATCGCCCTCCCATCCGACCCCTCTGTAGATTTTCCGGGTTATTGCCACTTCAACTCTCGCAAGGCTGATACCTGACTACCGACACAATCTATACAGTAGAGCAAGAGGGGGAAAAACAGAACTGAGGCCAACAGGCGCAGCGCGTGCTACTTGTGTACCCGATGATGTCACCCTTGACGTAGGCCTTCGAGGGAATATCGACTCGATGCACGGCGCCCTCTGCCGAGAAAAAAATTCCAAAGCAGCTAAAGCTGGATGGAATACATCTAAGATGAGGACTAAGTTGGAGGAACATCCAATCGAAAGAACGTTACCAGTTGGTAAGTAACTTGTTATTTAATATAAATAGAATAGGGAGTTAGCTTGAAAAAAGGAAAGTTATAATATGTTGTTGCGCTTCCAAGTTTTGAAAGTCATTTGCTTTATATGGCAGCATTGTGCCCATCAGTTTACGTGACGCGTTGGCATCAAAAATGACACAAGGCCGTAGTTACATGTCCACCGATCCAGCCCAGCAGCCAGCACACGATTCACTGGCAGAGTCAGTTGAGGTAAAAGGCCATGCCACGGCAGAATAATAATTATCTGCCGTAATAAAACAATCGACACCGACCATCAAGGAAATACAACCTCTTGATACATTCCGGTGATGTGAGAGGATCTCCTGAGGGAAGCCGATGCCACACTTTCATGTGCCAATCCATTTCAAGCACAGAAAGTACCTAAAGTTTGCGGTTGGCGGTTCTCATTGTCAGTTTCGAGTTCTGCCATTCAGGCTGACCTCCGCCCCAAGGGTTTTCACCAAGCTAATGGCGGTAGTGGCAGCGAGTCTCAGGAGAGGGGGTTTCACGTCTACCCTACCTGGACGATTGGTTGATCAGGAGTCGTTCACCCAAACAGGCCCAGGAACATCTCAATCACCTGCCACTCCCTACACATACTGGGCTTCTCCCTCAATTACAAGATTGTTCTCCCCAAATGATACCATTCCAAAGACTTTAATTCATCGGAGGCGTCCTGGATACTTACTCAGGGAAAGCCTCGCCTCCCGAGGTGAGAGCTCAACACATTCTGCAGATGGTAACGAAGTTTCAGAATGCCCAGCATCTTCCGGCCTTCAATTTCTTTGAGGTTGCTGGGTCTCATGGCGTCCTGCATTTTCCCAGTGACAGAGGCCCGATTGAAAATGAGATCCCTTCAATGGGCTCTCAGAACTCAATGGTCCCAATTATCAGGGAACATGTCGGATCTTCTGTAAGTTCCAAGCAGAGTTTTTCACAGCCTAATTTGGTGGGCTCGCGAAGACAACATTCTCAAGGGACAATCTTTTTGGCAACCATGGCCGGAGATAACAGTAGTGACGGACGCCTCACTCAAGGGGTGGGGAGCCCACACCAGCGATCTGACAATCAGCGGCCATTTGTCTCCATCGGAGTCCAAACTACACATCAACGTTTTGGGGGTGAGGGCAAGCAGACTAGCGCTGAAGGCCTTTCTGCCCTCTGTACGGGGAAAGAATGTCCTGATAATGACAGAGAACACAGTGACTATGTACTGCCTCAACAAGAAAGGAGGCATAGGGTCACTACCGCTCTGCAGAGAGGCAATGCAGCTCTGGTTCTGGGCAATACAAGAAGGAATCTCTGTCAGCAGTTCAACTAGCCGTAGAGCAGAACACAGCGGCAGACGCTCTGAGCAGGCAGAGCACAGTCTCCCACGAGTGGGAACTAGCTCAGGAAGTTCTTCAAGAGATCTTCACCCTTTGGGGAACCCCTACAGTGGATCTGTTCACGACCAGTGTCAACCGGAATGCGATCAGTACTGTTCAAGGGAATTTCCTCCCAAGAGGAGCTCTAGGGGACACGTTTTTAGTGGACTGGGAATTTCCACTCCTGTATGCGTTTCCTCCAGTCTGTGATTCCTCATGTAATCAGGAGGTTGAGAAAGTTCAGGAAAACCATGGTCCTAATTGCTCTGGATTGGACCAGGAGGACGTGGTACCCGGACCTTCTGCACATGTCCATCTGCCCTCCAATGCATCTTCCACAAGGAGAGTATCTTCTCTTGCAAGAGGAAGGTTGGGTTCTCCATCCAGAGGTCAAGACACTCAGCCTTCACGCATAGTTTCTGAGAGGCTGAGCTATAAGGATTGGGCCCTCCCGGATGATGTAATGGAGATTTTGCTTTCGGCCAGAAGTTCAGCAACCAAATCCCTGCACCGGTGTCATTGGAATAAATTCAGTAACTGGATTCAGTAACTGGTGCAAGGACAAGAATGTGGACCGTTTTCAGTGTGGCACTCCCATGGTGCTTTCTATTCTATTGCATCTGGCCATTTTGGGGCTCCAGATTGGAACAATAAAAGGATAGCTGGCGGCGCTTTCCCTCTTAAAGCGCTACTCTGAAGAGGTTTCCTATTTCAAGATTCCATTAATTGTCCAATTTCTGAAGGGACATACTAACGTGTGCCCTCCAGTACCATTTCATGTTCCCACTTTGGATTTGAATCTTGTGTTGACGTTTTTAACATGTATCCCTTTTGAGCCTTTACATTCCTGTCCTTTAAGGCTTTTAACATTGAAATTGCCCTTCTTGTGCACTAACATCAGGGCTAGTGAGTTGCAGGCTCTTTCTTGCAAACCTCCTTACACTACCATTAAGTAGTCCTTAGAGTTAAACCATCTTTCTTGCCGAAAGTAGTTTCTGACTTTCACTTGTCACAAAAACTAATACTCCCAACTTTTTACCCTCCTTCTCATTTGGGCAAAGAGGAGGAGCGGTTGCATAGACTAGACCCAAATGGTGCTCTGAGTTTTTATATAGCAAGAATGGCGAAATTACGCCACGAAGACCAACTTTTTGTGGGTTATACCGGTCCTAAATTGGGATTAGCAGTGACAAAACAAACTATATCCTGCTGGATTACTCTAGCTATTGGGGAGTGTTACAGACTAGCTGGAAAGGAACCGCCGTAAGGGCTTCTGGATCATTCCACGAGGGGCATGGCAACTTCCACAGCTCTTCAGATGGGAGTCCCCATAATTATCATCTGTTCAGCTGCAACTTGGGCGTTAATCCATACTTTCTTTAAGCATTACTGCTTAGACTCCTCTTCTTTCCAAGAGTGCCTTTTTGCGAAGGCAGTACTGCATTCCATTCATGATGAGACTAAATAGTACTCCCACCTCCAAAATTATCACTGCTTTGGGAGTCTGTCAAAGATGAGGTATACGTGGGAGGACACAATCCATTCGAAGAACAAGTTACTTACCAACTAGTAACGGTATTTCTACTGGATGTTCCTCCCACGTATTCCCAGGGTCGGACTGGGACTAGAAATCGGCCCGGACACCCAAATAAAAGTGGCCCACACCTCGCCCCAAAAGGTGGCCCACCCCTCGCCTCAAAAAAGTGGCCCACCTCTCGCTCCAAAAAAGTGGCCCTCAAACCATCATCTGTGAATGGCGTCAATTCACAACTTTACAGAAAATGCTACTTATAGAGGGTTCATGTGTCTGTTACATTACAACACAACTCATAAAATAACATAGCTTTGCATACAGTTCTGTGACAGCTCCCTGAGCCTCCATCCAGGGCCATAACAAAAGAAGACCCAGGGCTACAGCCTCCCCAGATACCCCACCCACCAGCAACGCGCCCGCTCATGGGAACTCCCCGAGCTCACCCAATCAGGCCCCATCAACAAACCTTGCACGCAAAGTGCCCCCGCCAGCCAGTTCCTCAAAGCCATCCTCTGAGACCCAATAGCTCAATTGGAGTTGCAAACGGCTACTGGTACAATAAAAATGTCTTAACCAGGTCATCCCAGCGCCACTTGACCCATAGGCATTCTGTGTGACCTGCTCTGAAGTCCTGTCAAAAACAAACACTGGCAAAGCCAACAGCACTGACCTGTGCACAAGTGGCATTTCTCAGGCACTGCTATTATATGCCCAAGTACTCGCTCGCACCATTTTGCACCTGCTGCCATCAATGGGCAGGTAATACCACTACAACCGCGCCTGGCAAGTGCCTTGGCCATGCCTACACAAAAGCCCAAACTGTTGGCATTGCCAATGTCTTACACTTGCATACAGAATGCGGCCCAGGACTACTCCCATCCTTCAAAAGGCCTTTGAACATTTCACTCAAATCCAAGACTTGTTACTTTACTGGCTGAAACCCTTATGAATGCGATTGGCAACCGCATAAAACAACTTTACAAATTCAAAGAAGCAACACCCCGTGGGCCACAGGAAAGGGAGAACCCTCCTGCCCCCTAGGACACATAATCCGACCACATCTCCTTCAGAATATCACAAGGACAGAAGCTTTGCCTTTAAAATGACTATATTTGTCAATGGGGTCTGAGTAAGTATTTTTGTCCGATCCAACCACTTTATTCTCATGTTTTCTTTTCACTGCTAGCACGTCCCAAGGCACCAATGGTAGCAACCACTGGCACCCAATGACCAACTTGGTGTCCCGTCATTTCCCCCCCATCACCTCCACTGTACAACGATCCATGCCACCTGCCTTTTGCCACAACTGCTGCACCCACCCTACCTCTGCACGTTCTCCACACAAGCGCGTCACCCCACACAACGCTCGTATAAATCTACAATAAACAAATACAGCGAGGGATTTTCAGCACACACAGCTGCACTTACTCCAGTGATACCAGGGTGACTACAAGCTGCATTCCCTCTATTGATAGTGAGTGGCTCACAACTGCACTCACTACAGTGGCACCCGAGTGACACACAGCTGCACTCACTCCAATGATACCAGAGTGACTCACAGCTGCATTCAGTCCATTAATACCCAAGTAACAAACAGCTGCACTCACTCGATTGATTCACAGCTGTACTCACTTCAGTGATACCTGAATTGCTCAGATCTGCACTCACCACAGTGGAACCCGAGTAACACACAGGTACACTCACTACAATGATACCAAAGTGACTAATAGCTGCATCCACACCATGATACAGGGGCGATTCACAGGCGCATTTACTCAGAGCGCTCAGGTTTTCCGTAGTCATGCGTGAGAAGGCAGTCCAGACCTGTTTTTACCTGGAATTCTGGGGATTGAAGTTTTCCATCTTTGAAATCAGAAATAAAAAACGAAAAGTTCCAGAACTCAATGGGGAAAAAATGGGACTGGATGGATAACTGCAAACTCACTGGCTGACTGAAGTCACAGCTGATCAAACCACTAAAACAGAAGTAACCCACAAATACTCACACTAGTGCCCCCTCCCTCACCTTCCACAGTAGTGCCAGAGTGCCTCATAGCTGCGCTCACTCGTCCCAGTAATTCTGAGGGGACTCGAAGCTTCCCACACTCTGCAGTGATTTACAGGAGCTAGGAATATACCAGCGGACCCCCGCCTTGAAGGCAGGCATCAGCTGAAGGCTGACTACTACCCCAGTGCTGCTCCAAGTTGGTTTGGTCAAAGTATGCAAAGAAGCTGCCTGTAAATTCAGCTCAAGCCACACTAGCACTCACCCTAGCGTCAGTTCCTTACAAAAATAAAAAGCACCTCTAAAAAATAATAAACAAACACACACACAATTTTCCTGCTCCGGTCTCCTCGACTCTTTGGAAGGCGGAGGGCATTGTTATTTGAGGCCCTTACCTTCTCCTGGCCGGTAGCCTACATTTCCAGGAAAGAAGCAGGCCCAGGAACAGCAGCTGAGGCCCCCAGCCCAGCCCAGGCAGGCATCAGCTGAAGGCTGACTGAGACTCTCTGCACATGGGAAGGAGCGAGGCCAGACCCTGGGCTCCTGGGTCCAGGATCCCTGGGCTGAAGGCTCGACCAGCGCTCCATCAAGCGAGATCATGTAGCGGGCCCAGCTGGGAAGCCTTGGATCCTGGTCCACCACGCAGCTCACTGCTGCAACTTGTGGCGGGCACTGGAGGCGGTCGCGGAGAGCAGAGTCTGTGTAATATAAAACACTGGGAGGGAGCAGGCCAGGCTGAGGCAGCCCCGCCCAGCCCTGCTGCTCCCTCCCAGTGTTTTATAACACTGACTGCTGCTGGCGCCAGGGTGTCGCAAGCCGCGGCAGTTGGCCGCCGGCCCGCCGCATTTATTAAAGAAAGGTAACACTTCAGTGTTGCCTTTCTCTGCATCTGCGGTGGGCCGGCTGCGGCGGGCGCGGGGCTGCAATTGCAAAGGATCTGTAAGTTACTTACTTACAGATCCTTTGCAACTTGCATCTGTGCGGCAAGGCAGAGGCCCTGGGGGTTGGTTCCTGAAGTGTGAAGCCCACGCCTGGGCCGAAACCGGCCCGCGTGGGCTTCAGGAACCGGCCCCCAGGTCTCTCGCCATGAGTTTACATCGGCCACGGGCCGATTGGCCGACGCCCCGTTCCGACCCTGCTCATTGCCCCTCCCAACCTACCCAGCTGTACAATTTGCGTGATTTACACTTTGCATTTCCAAACAGCTTACAGTCTTGGGCACGCCTGGATGGTTCCTCAAGTTATACAACGAAAAAACAGAACTGGTCAATGGGTGCAGCAAAAGCCATGGCGGCCCTCGAGGGACATCAACGCCACAACATCGTGCACAGCACCCTCTGCCAAGAATTTGTTTTCCGAGGCAGCGAAGCTGGCGAGATACGAATATCAAAGATGAGGAATACGTGGGACGAACATCCAGTCGGAACAACGTTACCAGTTGGTAAGTAACTTGTTCTTCTAACTCTTCAGATTAGGCGATTAGTGATAATAGTAGTTTCTTCCTGTGGCACTATATGTACAACCGGACCAAACATATCTGTGGAGCTGTGTGGGCAAAAGCAGGGGGGCATGCTCTTATGTGTCTATTTACTTTTTTTTGTTGTTGGCAGCAGTTTTACTCCCTATCGTCTACCCCATATTTTATTTGTGGGCTGTATTTGCCTATTTACAGGGAGAAACAGAGGCTGATGCACACCTAATCTGTAAGGCTGGTCTAATGTGTTCACATGTTACCAGAAAGCTAATAAATCGCTGTCTCCTTAAGAGATCTTATTCTTTCAGAGTGGAAGCAGCAACTCTAGCCTTCATGAAGAATAACCCAATCCCTGAGCATTAGAAGGCCTCCACCTCGAAGGCTGGTTTCAAACATTTGCACTGCATTATTGTCTAGACACTAATGGAGGAGCAGATGCTTGGTACAGAAAAGGCTCCTTAAGAAATCAGATTTGTTAGAGGGATTTTGAAAGCTTTTTCCGGGATTTTCCATCCATGCTTCTTAGGAGGAGATTGACTTGTTATTCTTGTCATTATTTATAAATCGCAATGAAAAAGTCATGATGGAGAAGAAAACGTGACTTATTTGTAATCATAGTTGTGCATCATGGATGAAAATCAGGATAGAAGTAAGGGGTTGGGATCTACAGTATATGGTATACATTACACTATTGACCTTAACTGACAGTACCTCAGCTGCCTTAAAGCGGCCACATCACTTTTGTATGCCTGCCTATCATTTTGCTCATTTTGGTTTATATTTTTCTTACTTTCACACTATTTGAAACATTAGTGCTATACCTTTTGGAAGTGAAATTGGCAAAAGCACTAAGCAGCAACTGTTTTATTTATGAAGTGTTGCGAGATCACACAGAAAGACGGCTATATCCTGAGTTCATGATATGCAGGGAGTATAATCAACAGAAAAGGGTTCCTACATGTGCTGGTGTAAAAGGGAAATGACACCATCCCTTTCTAATTAATAGTTTTAACATGATTTTGGCTGGTAATGTATAGAAAATGGATAGTCCAAAGGTTTCCACGCATTACGTGTATATTAATATGAAATATATTGACCACGTCAGGAAAATATATGTAGGAAAATATATGTACCTATCTAGTAATTACGGATGCCCAAAGCTAAATGAAGATTATTGAAATTAATTCACCTATTCCATTGCATCCTTGAAGCACGTACAAACTGCCTCTGAAACATATGAGAGGCTTGGGAAGCATAATAGCCACATGTTCCTATTAGATACACATTTCTAGTAAGAATCCTGTTTGAAACCATATGTCTGTTGCAATCTTTTTCAGATAAAGAATATCTCCTTATTGTTATCCAGAACCCATCAGAATAAATGACCAGCTACCATTTTGGCACCAGTGAAGAAAATAATCTACAATATTACAGAGACGTTTAAACTGTTCGTCAATAATACTGTGATTAATATGTTGTGCATGTTCTGCTATGTTTTTCATGGTCTGAGCAGCACACTGACCTAAAGAATGGACTACGCACAGAATCGCAATTCTTTTCAATTATTGATTGCAGTATGTTGAAATGGTGTACCTTTTTTGTATTTAAAAGTAAAAATAGCTGGTGACTGTTCTAAAACATGTTAATACCGTGGAATAAATTCCTGTAAAAGAAAATATTAACAAGCCTATCACATCATTCAAGATGACTTAAGTTTAGTTATTGGTCTTTTAGTTTCTACATTGCATAGTATGTGATGTCCAACTCAATCTTCGCGTTTAAAAGTTTCACATCATAAGATATATTTTTACTAGTGCAAAATGTTTTATTCATTTTAGTGGTATATTTACCTTTATGTAAAAATATTGTTAAAGAAATACTGATTTTATATACATTATATTTTCTTTCTTCAATTCGTCTATCGCAACAGGGATTGTTGGGCTGGTGAACTCATTGAGCTGCTGGGCTATGAAATGTATATTTTGATTTGTAGCTTGGTGAAGGCTGCAGGTTTTACACCTAGCTTGTGCAAACCCTACCCAGGCCCCAGCTGTCCCGAGTTTACAGCTTGTTTCTATGTGGTGTCTTGTATTGTCTCACATCTAGGTCTCCCTGAGAAAGCGCAATTGTTTGTGCTCAGTACTGACTTCCATTTAGGTTATCTTGACAAAGCACAATACATGTCTTTTTATATAGCACTCTAATTGTATTGTCCCCATCTCGGTATCCCTAGGAAAGTGCATTGCATTATCTCTATATTGTGGACAAAATTGTGTATCAAATTGAGATAACCAAGGAAAATGCATTACATTGTAATGTACTGTGCCCCTGATTTACCTAAAATATAGGTTTCGAAGGGATTGTGTCCTCCGACGTATTCCTCATCTTAGATATCTCCTTCCAGCTCTGCTGGCCTCGGAAAATGTTTTCTCTAGAGGGCGCTGCGCGTCGACGTCCTCCGAGTCGATGTCTCTCGACAGCCGCCGTATCGACGTCGACATCATCCTGCCTATAAAGGCCGCGCGCAGCGTCCGTTGCTCAGTTCCGTTTTTCCGCGCTTACTCAGTGCCTCGGAATACCGTTGCTCAGTTCTTGTCAGATTATTCCTATTTACCTCGAGTTATTCGATCCGTACTCGATGGCTTCCTCGTCGGAACCGACAACTCCTCGATCCGGCTTCAAAAAATGCCGAGATTGTGGAAAAAAGATGTCACTGACTGACCCTCACAGAGTTTGTCTGTGGTGTTTGGGAGCTGAACACCATTGTTCGGAGTGCGAGGACTGTATGTCCATGACAGCTAAGGCCCTGAAGGAGCGTAGGGGGAAGCTGGAGAAAGGTAAGACTTTTAAAGGTTCTTCTTCGTCGACGAAGTCGAGACACTCGTCTCCTCGTCACCATTCGCGCTCCAGGTCTCGGAGTGGGTCCCATCATTCCTCGAGATCGAAGCACTCGAAGAGGAGACGTCGAAGATCCCCTTCTCCGTCTTCCTCTTCCTCTGTTTCGCCAAAAAGAATCCCTTGCCCCACGAAACATAGTTCCCGGGCTGAATGGGAGGAATTCCGCAAAAATATGATGAGCGTCTTCGAGAAAGCGGCCTCGACCCCCTCGAAGACTGCCAAGAGCGATGCTCTGGTCGAAAGACCCGAAGGTCAAAAACGCTGCGAGTTGTAGTACCCGGCGAAGGAAACCACTCGAGCGCGTCTCGAACCCTCGAGTAGGACTATGACCTCCAAACCTTCCTCGAAGGTTCCGTCGACGAGGGTTCCGTCGACGCCGAGGTCGGTGTCTTCGACGCCATTGTCGAAGGGACCTTCGACACACGGGTCTGTCGACTCGACGCTAGCTTCGACACCGGCGTCGACGCCAAGAAAAGTCACGGTCACGACACACCCAGTGACTATCCCCAGGTCCTCGATGACGATGGCTTCGAGATTGTCGAGTAGAATCCCAATTCTGTCGAGGTCATCGAGGCCTCCGCCTTTGTTTTCGACGCCACGCTCGAAGCCTTCGACGTCGGCGTCGACGACATCGACGTTTTCGAGGCCGATAATGACAAGTTCGGCACCCTCTGCCTTGGAAATGGGATTTACTCCCTTTATGAGTTCAGAACAATTGAAAACTATGTCCTCAATTTTGGAAGAGGGTGAATTGTCTGAACAGGAAGACACATTTGAGTTGCAGGGACCTGTAACCCCAATTAGAGAGGAATTTTCCTCTGAAGAACGCAGGTTAAAGGATCTTCATGATTCCTTACATGAGGCAAGTGGGTTAGACACTTCCCCTGAGGTGGAGTTTGCTAGGCCAGACCCGGGGGAGCATGCTGAAACCCCCTATAGAGCCTTAATGGCCAGGATCACAGTTTATGGGGTGGTCTGCACCTTCACAATCTTTCCAACAAGATGACCTCACGGATATTCTTGATAAAGGCCCACAGGAGGATCCTGTGGTGCCTTTCCATAAAGCTCTTCAGAGGAAGATTATGACGAACTGGGAAACCCCAGATGTCGTCCCGGCAGTAAATAAAAAACTGTCTACAAAATACAGGGTATCCTCTACAGACCCGGAGTTTTTGTCAAAACACCCATCCCCAGAAAGTCTGGTGGTACAGGCAGCATCTTCTACCGATGTCAAGACGGCTTATCCTACCGTCCCACAGGACAGGGACGATAAAAAATATGATGCTATGGCAAAGAAAGTTTTTTCGGCATGTAGCATGGCGTTAAAATCTGTGAATGCTACTTGCACCCTTGCTAGATTCAGCCATACACTTTGGGAGTGTGCTTCTACAGCGGCTGAATGCATCCCGGAGGGAGAAGAAAGGGAGGCGTTCCTGAATATCATACAGGACGGTAAAGACGCTATGTGCGAATCCCTCCAGACGGGCATTGATTCGGCTGACAGTATCAGCAGAGCAATGGCGGCAAGTACAACAACCAGGAGATTTGCTTGGTTGAGAAAGTCTGGTTTTGCCCTAGATGTGCAAGCCAGGCTCTTCAACATGCCATTCGATGGCTCTTCTTTGTTTGGGAAAAAGGCGGATGACAGTTTAGAAAAACTGCAAACTTCAAAAGCAGCAGCAAAATCCCTAGGCGCTGCAATCCGTCAGACACCTTTTCGTCCCACAGGAACCTCTGCGAGAGGCAAGTCCTTTCGCTTCTACTCCGCATTCGGAAGAGGTAGAGGACGACCGGCTCAAAGGGGACAAAGAAGAACTACCCGAGGTGGACGGGGTAGATATTCAAAGGCTGCAGCAACAGCAGGTGCCTCTTTACCATCGGCATCTGCATCAGCCGCCCCAAAACCACTCTGAGGACTTCCCTCACAGGACACCTGTAGGAGGCAGGTTGACTCAACATCTGGCGGAATGGCAGGCTATCAAGTCAGATGCTTGGGCATTGGAAACAGTTGCCCAAGGTTACTGCCTGCCTCTCCTACGAATACCTCAGTCATCCACCGGGGATCAGCTCTCAGAAAGCTCCAGATCCGCTCCTCTTGCAGGAAATTTTGGACCTGCTGGAGAAAGGTGCCATAGAACCGGTACCTGTAGCGGAGAGGAACAAGGGCTGGTACTCACCTTACTTTCTCACTCCAAAGAAAGACGGAGGACTGAGACCCATCTTGGACTTGCGAGAATTGAACAAATTCCTCAGAAAAGACAAATTCAAGATGGTCACTCTTTCTCAGATCCTCCAGGCCCTTCAGTTCCAGGACTGGTTGGTATCTCTGGACCTTCAGGACGCTTATTTCCATGTGCCTATCCATCTCAAACACAGGAAATACCTGAGGTTCGCAATTGGCAACTCTCACTATCAATTTCGGGTGCTGCCATTTGGGCTGACCTCCGCCGCGAGGGTCTTCACCAAGTTAATGTCGGTAGTGGCGGCAAGTCTAAGGAGGGAAGGGATTCATGTCTACCACTACCTGGACGATTGGTTGATCAGGGCTGTCTCTTCGGAACAAGCTCAGATCCAACTAAATCACGTGTGCCACTCCCTTCACAGACTGGGCTTCTCCCTCAATTTAAAGAAGTCACAAATGATACCATCGCAGAGACTCCAGTTCATAGGAGCGATCCTGGACACTTCCCTGGGAAAAGCCTCGCCACCAGAGGTGAGGGCTCAAGATATTCTACAGATGGTTACCAAGTTTCAAAATGCTCAACGTCTCCCAGCCATCGACTTTTTGAGGTTGCTAGGCCTTATGGCATCCTGCATTTTCCTAGTGCCAGAGGCTCGCCTGAGAATGAGATCCCTCCAGTGGGCACTGAGGACTCAGTGGTCACAATTCTCAGGGAGAATGACAGATCTTCTTCAGGTTCCCGACAGGGTGGCTCGAGACCTTCAGTGGTGGGCCTGTCAGGAGAACATTCTGAAAGGAGAACATTTTTGGCAACCCTGGCCGGAGATAACAGTAGTCACGGATGCCTCACTCACGGGGTGGGGAGCCCACGCCAACGACTTGACCATCAGCGGTCGTTGGTCTCCATCGGAGTCCAGACTACATATCAACCTGTTAGAGCTGAGAGCCATCAGACTTGCGCTGAAGGCGTTCCTGCCAGCTGTACAAGGGAAAATCGTCCTGATAATGACGGACAACACAGTGGCCATGCATTACCTCAACAAAAGAGGAGGCGTAGGATCACTACCCCTGTGCAGAGAGGCGATGCAGCTCTGGTTTTGGGCAATCCAAGAAGGAATCTCTCTATCGGCAGTTCACCTAGCCGGAGAGAAGAACTTGACAGCGGACGCTCTGAGCAGGCAGAGCACAGTCTCCCACGAGTGGGAACTAGCTCAGGAAGTCCTTCAAGAGATCTTCGCCCTTTGGGGAACCCCTCAGGTGGATCTGTTCGCCACCAGCCTCAACAGGAAATGCGATCTGTTCTGCTCAAGGGAATTTCCCCCGAGAGGAGCTCTGGGAGACGCGTTCATAGTGGACTGGGAGTTTCCGCTTCTGTACGCGTTCCCACCGGTCCCTGTCATTCCTCAAATGATCAGGAGGTTGAGAAGATTCCGGAGAACCATGATCCTAATTGCCCCGGATTGGGCCAGGAGAACGTGGTACCCGGACCTTCTAGACTTGTCCATCTGCCCTCCAATTCGACTTCCACTCAGAGAGAATCTACTCTCACAGAAGGGAGGTCAGGTTCTCCATCCAGACATCAAAACCCTCAACCTTCACGCTTGGCTTCTGAAAGGTTGAGGTACAAGGATTGGGACCTCCCTGATGATGTTATGGAGGTGTTGCTTTCGGCAAGGAGGCCAGCAACAAAGTCTTTATACCGCTGCCGTTGAAACAGATTTTGCAGCTGGTGTAGAGAACAGAATATCGACCCTTTTTCATGTGGTACACCAATGGTTTTGTCCTTCCTTCTAAATTTGGCGAGTTCAGGCCTTCAAGTTGGCACCATTAAGGGCTATCTCGCAGCGCTATCCATCTTTAAGCGCACTGCGGAAGAACCATCCTATTTCAAATTACCCTTGGTAATACAGTTTCTAAAGGGGTTAACCAATGTTTATCCCCCAAGACCATTCCAAGTTCCCCTATGGGATTTAAACTTAGTACTAACTTTCCTGATGGGCACACCTTTCGAACCACTCCATTCTTGTTCGTTAAGATTCCTTACCCTTAAAACTGTTTTATTAATAGCACTTACATCTGCTAGAAGGGTGAGCGAATTACAAGCTCTTTCTTGTAAACCCCCTCACACAATATTTCACAAAGACAAAGTTGTCCTGCAAGTGAAGCCTAATTTCCTCCCAAAGGTGGTTTCTGAATTCCATATCACTCCGAAGATTACCCTACCATCTTTCTATCCTCCTCCTCACCCAGGGAAAGAGAAAGAGAGGTTACACAGGCTAGACCCTAGAAGGGCTTTAAGTTTTTACATCAGTAGACTAGCCAGGATAAGACAGGCAGACCAGCTGTTTGTAGGTTACGCAGGTCACAAGCTGGGGTTACCAATAACTAAGCAGACCATTTCCAGATGGATCATTCTAGCCATTCTGGAATGTTATAAACTGGCAGGGAAAGAGCCCCCTCAAAACCTTAGGGCTCATTCGACCAGAGGTATTGCAGCTTCATCGGCCCTCAAAAGAGGCGTGCCGGTTAAAGACATCTGTGCGGCCGCTACATGGTCGTCTGTCCATACCTTTACACGTTTTTACAATTTGGATTCCTGCTCCAGTCAAGAGACTAGGTTTGGAAGGGCTGTACTGCATTCTATTCATCAATAGAAGACAGCGTGAAGTCAGTACTCCCTCCTCCAATAATAGAATACTGCTATGGGAGCCTATCTAAGATGAGGAATACGTCGGAGGACACAATCCCTTCGAAGAACAAGTTATTTCTTACTTTGTAACGTTCTTTCGACGGGATGTTCCTCCGACGTATTCCTCATCGGCCCTCCCATCCATCCCCACAGTTCTACTTCCCGTGTTGTTGCAGCTTACGCTCCTTCAGGGTGATTAGTCTAGTCCAGAAAGTATTATTGTGGGCTACAAAACGGAACCGAGCAACGGACGCTGCGCGCGGCCTTTATAGGCAGGATGAGGTTGACGTCGATACTGCGGCTGTCGAGGGACATCGACTCAGAGGACGTCGACGCGCAGCGCCCTCTAGAGAAAAAATTTTCCGAGGCCAGCAGAGCTGGAAGGAGATATCTAAGATGAGGAATACGTCGGAGGAACATCCCGTCGAAAGAACGTTACAAGGTAAGAAGTAACTTGTTCATCTCCTTCTCCCTCTTCCCCCTGTGCCTATCCCATCCCTTCACCCTGATCTGCCCCCTCCCACTGCACTTCTTTTACTGCACGTGCACCATCTGAATGTCACAAGGCCTAGTAGGCCCATTATTGTTGATTTCGTCTTTGTTCCCCACAAACCCCCTTTTGTCCTTGTGGCACTTGGAAACACTTTTCGCTGTATAGGTGCCATACATATGTTCAATAAATAAATAAATAAATAAATAGTGTAGCAAATATTTTCATATTTTAATGTGTTTTCATAACTAGCTTTCGATTGGATTGTGCCCTCCAATTTATTTGTATCATCTTTTGATATATTTGTCTCCATCTGCAGCTGCTTTGGCAATAAAATGTTGGCAGAGGGTGCTTTGCGTCGATGCAGTCGTCGACTTGATGTCCCTCTAGGGCCTCCGTCTATAGCCCGCAGAGCGCCAGTTAGCTTCAGTTCCGTTTTTCCACGATAGCTAATGCTTTGAGAATTACAGCGCACTTCAGGTTCCAGTTATAAACTGTGGCATACTCAAACTATGGCCTTATCATCCACACCATCACCTGTGAAGACCGGGTTGAAAGAAATGCCATGATTGCGAAGCCAAGGTGTCGCTCACAGACCCTCATTGAGTGCGCCTGCGGTGTCTTGGAGCATGAGATGGCAAACTGTCGATCCTGTCAAGCAATGACTGGTAAGGCGTTGATAGAGCGAAAAGGGAAATAAGCAGCGGGTAGGCCCCCAACTAAATCCCCCTCAACAAATCTTTTGAAAAAGTGCTTGTCTGACGAGTTGAGAGGCGACTCTCCTCGAAGGAAAAAGTCCAAAAAGCGATCTTGATCCAGGAGTTAGTGTCACACTCTTCTAAGAAGATGAAGAAGAGACGCCAAACGTCACCTTCCACTTCTTTCTCCGATACCTCTACTGAGAGAACAATATCTTGCCGGACCAAATCATCGACTCCTGCTGAATGGGAGCCATTCAGACAGAAAATGTTAAACATTTTCGATGAGTCCCTGACCCCCTCAAAACAGAAGACCGTCATGCTCCTGTCACGCTGTTGAAGGCTGACAAGGAGAAGAATAAGCAAACAAAAATTCTGTGCACCTTTGAGCCCGGGACACAGACCAGAATCCCCATGAGAACATTTGAGGTCTTCGATAAAGTCTTTGAAAACATCGACACCATTAGCGTCGAGACCATCAACGCCATCGGGGTTGAAACAGTCAATGCCATGTGTGTCGATACCATCGTGGTCAAGACCATTGACCTTTGCCCTCTAAACCTGCCATCGTCATTAAGGAGGTTGAAAAACTCATAAATTTAAACCTTTACCTAGGACGATTTCTTCAAGTCTTTGTCTTCAATTTTATGAAGAACATGAACCTTCAGACACAGTACACCAAACGCACCAGCAGCCCTGATCTCGCAAGAGTCAAGTCTAAACGCCTTATATGAAACCCTTCAGTCAGTCAGCTGGTGGGAGTGACACTTCACCAGAACTTGCATTCAGTCAACTGGACCCTTCAGAACACGCTGATGCCCATTACAGACATCTTCTGTCTAGATTAATGGAGTTTCTAGGATGGGGTAGGCCTGCGCACCCAGATGACCTGACCGATATCCTTGACAAGGGCCCTCAGAAGTATCCGGTTACTCCCTTTTCATATTGCCCTATAAAAAGGGTAAAGGCAAACTGAGAGGCACCCGAGGCAAATCCAGCAGTGAATTAAAACCTCATCGGAAAATACAGGCCATCCAGTCAGAAGCAATGCTGACTATTTCTCTAAACATCCGCCTGCAGAAAGCTTGGTAGTTCAGGCTGCGACTTCTACCTCTAAAAAAGCAGCTTATCCAACAATTACCCCAGACAGGGATGATGAGCGTTTGAACGCCTGGGAAAGGAAAGTGTTTTCTGCTGAGAGCATGGCTCTTAAATCTGCAAATGCCAAATGTGCCATAGCTAAATTTATGTTCACCCTGTGGGACAGCAAGACTGATGAAAGCCTAGAGAAGGTGCAGACCTCAAAGGTCCTTTGGTGCCGCGTTTAGACGGCCACAACCATCTCACCCCAGTGGATCATCTTGGAGGGGTAGGTCCTTTCCTTTCTATACCTCAGTTTGAAGAGCGAGATGACTGGCAAGTTAAAGAGGCCACAACAGATTCCCTCGTGGTGGACGATGGAGCGGTGTAAAGCCCACCCGGCAACGGGTACTTTACCCTCAGCCACTGCTTCAGTTGCCTCGAAAACATCTCTGAGGCCTTAACCCACAAGACACCTGAGGGAGGCAGACTTTCAAAGCATCTGCAAGAATGGCAGGGTATTACTTCAGACGCATGGGCTTTGGAAACAGAAGCCCAGAGTTACTGTTGATTTAGAATGACAAACTCCTAGGAAGGCTGAGGGGATATCGGGTGAGAGCATTGGAAGTGGTGAGGGGGAATACCATGTCTCACCTAATGGTGTTCTCCCCAACGTCCCAGAGGTCACCAACCCTGGTGATCCTCCCTCGCCCCCCAGGGTTGGAATCCAACAGCGATGGTCCGCCCCTGGCCCACTGGGTGTTGGATCCCTGGGGTTTCATAGTCAGAACACCCCTATGTTTCTCACAAAGGTTATTGGCCTGCCACATATGGGGCTGTCGGCTCTGCAGGCACCGGAGCCTGTACCGACAGGGTGCCTCTCTCTATACTAGTTTGGGGTACTGACTGTGCATGCATCAAAGCCTTTGTCGTCTTTGCACTGTCTGACGGGCTGTGCAGACATGCCCTTACCATTCCCCTTTTCTTTAGAGATACTAGCATCTTCTTTGTTATATGTGGACAATAAATAGGTATACGTGTGGTCTATTATGCTCTTGTCATGTGTTTCCTCAGCAGGCTAAACTGTAAAATAAAAATTCCATCTGTTCATACCGCCCATTCCTGGTTGTATTTAAATATTTTTTCCCTGTAGGTTGGCAATTCTTTACACAAGTTGTCTACTGGTGTACTCCTTTCTGTTTCTTCTATACAACAAAACACAGCACAACTGATGAATATAAACTGTTGCGCAAGAAACAAAATCAAAACGATGCATTCAACAATAATTCAAAGGGCTGACCCTCTATGTCGCACCCCTATCCCACTTCGAATTCCACAAAACGTAAGCCTCAATACGAAAAACACAGAACACAAAATCACAATCCGCTCTTGCGCATAACCAGAATTTTCTCAAAATCCCCCTCCAAAATGTGACCTCCACCCCAATCTTTTCCCTACTCAAAATATCAACATTTGCCTCTGCTCATCCACCACTATGTAAAAATATGTGCAATGCAAAAGAAAATCATAGTTCTACAACTTTTTATTATTTTCTACCTCTTGCCCCTTACCGCAGGCGGAGGGTATGGTCCTCAATAGTGCGGTACCTCCCACTTTGTTTCTAAAGCCGGGCTGGCCCTCCCTCCTTTACTGAGGGATGTGTACACCTCACTTAGCAGGTTTTAAAATTACGTGACATCACCGCTTCTCGCTACAGGAGCCCTCTCTAATTTCACTCACCTCTATATTTATACTCACTTCCCCGTTGTAGTTCTCGTATCAAGTGAAGTGGCTCGCTGTGGTCATACGAAGTCTTCCAGGGCTGCCTCTCCTCGCAAATGCCTGCACTCCAGGGGGCAGGCCGAGGCCTGTAGTAGTCAGGCAGGCCTTCTGGGTAACACAGGCACCTGTTACCTCATTGTGGTTTTGCACAATCTTCTGTTACCTTCAAAGTGCAGCAGAGGAGCTCACAGCTTTCTGGAAAAACCTGGATCCCCATATGCAAGGCAAGTGCCGTTCCAAGTAATAAAATCGATCCAGAAATGAAATGCACAAGATATGAGAAAAACAAAAATGTATTATAACAGCCAAGGCAGGGAATCATCAAAACGGACATTCAACTACAAAATTGTCATGATGCATGCCTCCACTCTTCAGGGCCAGACCAGCCTTCCCCAGTTGTAGGCTTCCATTGGGACCTTTAAGGCCACAAAACCATTCAGCCAGGCTCATATTATAAGATCATGTGGATGAGGATTCAGTGAACATGGAGGCACACATATCCCAGTCCTGAGGAACTGAGATATGCAGTCTAGTTTCCAGGGAGTGGCTTGGCTTGGGACTACTTTACCTGGGACTATTTGACCAGGGCTATATAAACCACACCCAAGGAACAGAACAGGCTTCGCGTTATTCTGCACTCCTGCAGGGTAACGCTCATCATGCCTGCTCAGCTCCTGCTTACCTGAACTTCAGCCACGCCTCGGGAACCACGGACCATCAGCACCTGTCAGAGAAAGGAAAGAGAAAACAAGAAGAACAGCGGTTGAGTTCTTACCTGAGAGAAGCAGCCTTCCAGCTCCATCTGAACGGCTCCATCTGAACGGCTTTCTCTTCCGCTGCTCCTAGGAACCACCGCACCTGCAGAAACGACACAAGGGAGAACGAATACTAAGCCGGTCATCTCAGGATTCCATCAAAGCGGTTCAAACGATCGCATATCCGGAGCCTCACCGTACCTGCAGAGGAAGGGAAAAGAGACACTAGGTTAGTCGCGCAATAGAAATATACATTTTAAAATAAATTCCGACGCCGCGCTTGGCGCTAACACTCACCTGCATAAATACTGCTCAGCGTCGCAGTGAGGAGTCCATTCCTTCATCTGACATCTCCAAAACCGCTCCTGCAAAAGAATAAGCACAATAGTGAAACTTTGGCAACAAAAGAACACATGAAACTGTTACCAAGAACCAATTGCTACAAGGACTTACCTATGGATTCACAGCTGGTCTGGATTCCTCTACAGGCCGCAGGATCAGTGACGGAACTAGATCCAGTAAAAGAGCCTAAGAACATTAAAGCGCCCCTGCATTCAGACGCAGGACGGGGATCCCATCGTTAAAATACCTAAGGTGAGACATAAGCACAGAGGGAAGCGGTTGGAGGTTTAAGGGAGGTGGGAGTCTTGCCCACCTTGCGCAGCAAGTTAACATCTCCGTTCATCATTCTAGGGGAACGCCCAAGTGTGAGAGAAGCAGTGAGACGGGAAGAGACGCGCGCAGACGTTCATCGCTCAGCTTCGTGGGAAGCTCCTGTGGAGACCAGGTGAGCGTAACAGAACGCGAAGCCTTTATAAAATCATCCACATTGTCGTCATGAAAACATCTGAGACTGACCAGTTGGCCCATCTTTTGGAGGAACTCGGGGCCGAGGTGCACTCTGCTCGACAAGAAACAAATGCTCTAAGAAGAGAACTGATTGGGACTAAAGATCGCACGGATGAACTAGCCGGACAATTACTTCAGTCGCAGGCTGGTCAAACACTGTTACTAGGAAGCGGGTCATCAGTCCCAGCTCCGTCAAGCAGCCCCGTACAGGTGGTTCTCCCGAGGGCCGTACCTTTGGCTCCACCTGAACACTTCACTGGAGACCCAAAAAGAAATGCAGTTTTCATGAACGGGTGCCGCCTTCATTTCCTATGTAGGCCAGGAGCTTTTCCAAATGATCAATCGAAGGTGGCTTTTGTGCTTTCATATCTCAGTGACAGCGCTGTGGTTTGGTCGGTACCACTTGTTAAGCAGGATGACCCTCTACAGGACTTTCAGAGGTTTCAACAAGCAATGGAGAAGCAGTTTGCTCTGCACACCCAAAGTCAAGCACTAGACAACGAGCTCCTAGCTTTGCGTCAAGGGAACCAAGATCTGTTAATGTATATCGCAACCTTCAACAGATTGGTAGTGGAAACTGGTTGGCCCGAAGACAAGAGAACAATATCTGGACCAATATCTAGCAAACTGTTTCATTTGTCCATCCAAATCCCTGGCAGCCTCACCCTTATTCTTCGTACCTAAAAAGGAAGGAGATTGAAGAACTTACATTGACTACCGCCCATTGAACCAAGTGACTGTAAAAAATCGTTATCCCTTACCTCTAATCCCTGAGCTGCTGGATCAGGTGAAGGACGCTCGGATTTATACTAAGTTAGATCTCAGAGGTGCATATCATCTTGTACAAGTCAAAAAGGGAGATGAATGGAAAAACGCCTTGCGTACCAAATATAGGCTATTTGAATACCAGGTGAGGCCCTTTGGGCTTTGTAATGCCTCGGCGGCATTTCAGTACTTTATGAATGACGTCCTACGAGAACTGATTGTTGTTTGCGTCTTAGTGTACATTGACGACATTTTGGTGTACTCCGCTTCCAAGCAAGACCATGTGAAACACGTCCGTGCTGTCCTTGGAAAAACTCTGGCAACACAAGTTGGTAGTGGAAACTGGTTGGCCCGAAGACAAGAGAACAACACTGTTCCATCGTGGATCGAGAGGTGAGCTAAAAAACGTATTGGCTGAAGTGGTGAATCCTCCAAGAGACTGTGCGGAATACATTGACCTGGTGGTGCAATTAGACCACAGACTGCAGGATCGAAGAGCTGATCGAGCTAAAATGTAAAATCGGGTTTATGTGCACCCTAAAGAAAACGCTTCTAAGCCAACCGACAAGTCCGAACCTATGCAGATTGGAGGAGTTCAAGGTCCATTGTCCAAGACCGAAAGAGACAAAGGGAGGCAACAACAGTTGTGTTTATATTGGGTGACTGCCGGCCACTTCCTCCGAGAGTGTCCAGTGAAACCACCCAAGAAGGCAGTTGGGGTCGCTGACAAGGTTGAGGCAGAACCGGAGACGGAAGACTTACACGCCCGACAAGCGTAGAGATCCATTTGTCGAGCGAAAAGGATTCTCAAACCTCGCACCTAGCCTTGTCAATAGTTCTAATCAGTCACCAACAACCGTCTCGCATGCAAGCAGTGAGAGCATACATTGACAGCGGAGCCGTTGCTAACTATATGGATCAAGAATTAGCTTCAGGGATGAATCTTCCTCTTTGCAAGAAGGCAACAACCGATTTGGTCACCACTGTCGACGGAACAGAGATATCCTCAGGTCCTGTAATGCACTCAACGACTGAGATGACACTTTTGTGCCAAGACGGGCATCGGGAAGCCATTGTGTTCGATCTAATCAAGGCTCCACAATTCCAAATAATTCTGGGAATGCCGTGGTTAGAAACACATAATCCTTGCATTGACTGGCGTGCTAAGAGGTTGACCTTCTCAGGTGAATGTGCTCATACATGTTATATGATGGAGGAATAGTTGACTGAAGAGGGAAAAGAGGTGGCAACGGTCATGAGTCTAACAAACCCACTAACCCAGGAATACCAAGACTTTCAAGATGTCTTCCAGAAGGACAAAGCCAATACTCTGCCACCGCATAGACCATATGACTGCCAAATCGACCTTGTACCTGGCGCACAGATTCCATACGGTCGGATGTATGCCCTCACTGGGCCTGAAAACCTCCATCTAAAAGCTTATCTGGACCAATATCTAGCAAACGGTTTCATTTGTCCATCCAAATCCCTGGCAGCCTCGCCCTTATTCTCCGTACCTAAAAAGGAAGGAGATTTAAGAACTTACATTGACTACCGCCCATTGAACCAAGTGACTGTAAAAAATCGTTATCCCTTACCTCTAATCCCTGAGCTGCTGGATCAGGTGAAGGACGCTCGGATTTATACTAAGTTAGATCTCAGAGGTGCATATCATCTTGTACAAGTCAAAAAGGGAGATGAATGGAAAAACGCCTTGCGTACCAAATATAGGCTATTTGAATACCAGGTGAGGCCCTTTGGGCTTTGTAATGCCTCGGCGGCATTTCAGTACTTTATGAATGACGTCCTACGAGAACTGATTGATGTTTGCGTCTTAGTGTACATTGACGACATTTTGGTGTACTCCGCTTCCAAGCAAGACCATGTGAAACACGTCCGTGCTGTCCTTGGAAAAACTCTGGCAACACAAGTTATACGCCAAATTAGAAAAATGCTCCTTCCACATCACCGAAGTCGAGTTTCTCGGATTTGTTCTAACTCCCTGAGATGTTCGTATGAATTCGCGTAAGGTAGATGCCATCCTCAATTGGCCCTCTCCAACTTCAATCAAAGGAGTCCAAAGTATGTGCAAAGTATTTGCAAACTTCTATCGCCGGCTTATCCCGGGTTTTTGCGCAAATTGTGCATCCCATCACATCCTTACTGCGAAAGAATAAACGCTTTTAATGGTCGGATGAAACGGAACGGGCCTTCCAGGAATTGAAAGAAAGATTTACCTCAGCTCCGATCCTGAAGCATCCTCTCCCAGATCTCCGGTATGTGGTGGAAATCGACACTTCCAGTCTGGCAATGGGGGCAGTCCTCTCCCAAAAAGACCCTGAGACGGGTCAACTTCACCCAGTGGCCTTTTGGTCACGGAAATTCTCAGCACCGGAATTAAATTACACCGTGACAAAGAACCTTTGGCCATTAAAGCAGCTTTTAAAGCCGGCGGCATTATCTCCTAGGAGCAAGACACACCGTCACAGTGATCACAGATCATCGTAATCTGCAGTACCTAAAGATGGCAAAGGCCCAGTCATCTCGCCAGCTCCGATGGGCCCTGTTCTTTGCCGAATATGATTTTGTGATTACATACCGACCTGGATGTCGGAACGGAAAAGCTGACGCTCTGTCCCGTATCGGCGTAGATGAAGCATACACAATCCCAGATCCAGTAGCCATAATCCCAGGAGGAAGAATCGTGGGGATTATGACATCTCTGACCTTGGACGACATCCACAAGAAAATTTTGCACCTAATTGATGCAAAGACTTTGCAAGATTGGCCTACGCAAGGCGAACACCATGCAGTTACGAACCACCTGCCATATTTTCGAGGACTCCTTTTTCTACCCAGTAAGGAACTTCAGGAACAGGTCATCTCGAATTACCACAAATCACTGATGGAAGGTCATCCTGGGATTGCCAAAACTTTAACCAAAATCAAAAGGAATTATTGGTGGCCAACTTGGCGTAAAGACATCACGTTATTTGTGCTATGAAGCGTTTTTTGTGCACAGAACAAGGCTCAAAAGAAAAGACCATCTGGTCTGTTGCAACCTCTTGATGTTCCACCTACACCCTCGCATACGCTTTATCTTGATTTTATCACTGACCTTCCTCCTTGTAATGGGTTCAACACCATTTTAGTGGTAGTGGACCTGTTTTCCAAAATGGCCCACTTCATTCCACTAAAAGGCCTAACTACAGCTTCCACCCTGGCAAAAGAATTCCTAAAACAGATTGTTCAAATACATGGGTTCCCTTCCGTTCTGATTTCAGATTGTGGCAGCCAATTCATCTCACATTTTTGGACTAAGTGTTTGCGAGTTAGCCCAAATCGATGTAAGACTTTCCACTAGCCATCAACCTCAAACCGATGGTCAGACCGAGAGACCCAACCAAACGCTGGAACAATATCTAAGATGCATGTTACACCAAACTGAGGTTAATTGGAAAGATGTTTTATGGATAGCCGAGTATGCCTATAACAATTCTTTACACTCCAGCACTGGGCAAAGTCTGTTCTATACGATTTACGGAATACATCCACGAACCTTTAATCTAGACCCTCATCTACTTTTGGAAATGCCTGCCGTAAGGAATCTGCACACTACCATCACACAAGCCTTCGAAAAGGTGGCGGGGCATTTAAAGCAAACTAAAGAAAAACACAAAAGATTTGCAGACCAACGTCGGAGTGAAGCTCCGAAGTATCAGATTGGGGATGAAGTCTGGTTGGCTTCTAAACATATACCTGTAAAAGGAACTCGCACTTTCAATCCCAGATATTTAGGACCATACACCGTTATAGCCATCATCAATTCTGTGGCAGTGAAATTGGAGTTACCTACACATATGCGAGTTCATTCCGTGTTTCACGTCTCACTTTTAAAACCAGTGCAACCAGGAACTCGAGTAACAAAACCACCAAAGCCAATCATGGTCGACGGAGAACCTGAATTTGAAGTTAAGGATATTCTGGACTCCAAATCTGAATTATTCTACCTAGTTGACTGGAAAGGCTATGGACCGCAGGAAAGAACATGGGAACCTAGTGACCACATTCATGCACCACGCTTGGTGAAAAGGTTCCATCGAAATCATCCAAGCATTCTGGACCAGATAGGGAACCAACCCTGAGAGGGGACTTAGGGGGGAGTGCTGTCATAATGCATGCCTCCAGTCTTCAGTGCCAGACCAGCCTTCCCCATTTGCAGGCTTCCATTGGGACCTTTAAGGCCACAAAACCTTTTCAGAGGCTTTCCTGGAGCCAGTCCTGGCGCCTTTGGCCTTTGGCGCCAGGCTCATATTATTTGGTAATCTGAATGAGGATTCGGTGAACATGGAGGCACACATAGCCCAGTCCTGAGGAACTGAGCTATGCAGTCTAGTTTCCAGGGAGTGGCTGGGCTTGGGACTATTTGACCAGGGCTATATAAACCACACCCAAGGAACAGAACACGCTTTGCGTTATTCTGCACTCCTGCAGCTTAACGCTCATCGTACCTGCTCAGCTCCTGCTACCTGGACTTCAGCCACGCCTCTAGAACCACGGACCATCAGCACCTGTTGGAGAAAGGAAAGAGAAAACAAGAAGAACAACAGCGGTTTTTACCTGAGAGAAGCAATCTTCCAGCTCCATCCGAACGGTTTTCTTTTCCGCCGCTCCTGGGAACCACCGCACCTGCAGAAACGACACAAGAAGGGAGAACGAATACTTACCCGGAGGCGACAGTCATCTCAGGATTCCATCAAAGAGGTTCACACGATCGCATAACCAGAGCCTCACCGCACCTGCAGAGGAAGGAAAAAGAGACACCAGGTTAGCTGCGCAATAGAAATATCCATTTTGAAATACATCTCGACGCTGCGCTTTCGCGCTAACACTCACCTGCATAAATACTGCTCAGCGTCGCAGTGAGGAGTCAATTCCTTTATCTGGCATCTCCAACACCGCTCCTGCAAAAGAATAAGATCAATAGTGAAACTTCGGCAACAAAAGAACACATTAAACAAAAACTGTTACCAAGAACCAATTGGTAGAAGGACTTACCTACGGAGTCACAGCTGGTCTGGATTCCTCTACAGGCCGCAGGATCAGTGACAGAACTAGATCCAGTGAAAGAGCCTAAGAACATTAAAGCGCCCCTGCATTCAGACGCAGGACGAGAGCCCATCGTTAAAATACCTAAGGTGAGACATAAGCACAGAAGGAAGCGGTTGGAGGTTTAAGGGAGATGGGAGTCTTGCCCACCTTGCACAGCAAGTTAACATCTCCATTCATCATTCTAGGGGAACGCCCAAGTGTGAGAGAAGTAGTGCGATAGGAAGAGACGCGCGCAGATGTTCATCGCTCAGCTTCGTGGGACGCCCGCGTGGAGACCAGGTGAGCGTAACAAAAATGTAAGATGGCTGGTTATATAGCAAATTACAGCAAAGAAAAGACAACAAATGTTACAGATTGATCACAATTCCACGTTGCTTATTGGCCATCGTCACTTGCATTATATGTGCTTCCATACATCTTCAAACTCTATTTGCCTATTCTAACCTTGTGAATACATTGAAATGTTCATTAGTTCGCTCACTGTATTGAGATAATCTCCTTACACTGTTAGGGAGAATTCTCATAAATGGCTGATTTCCCTTACCTAAAGAGTCCCCCAGCAGCTTTGCTGGATTTCTAGGATTTCTTTCTTTCACTTGGTAAGAGTGTGAGTCTTTTTTCCCCACTCTGACGTGTTTTGCTGTGTGTATTTTTACTGTTTGTGTGATCTTGGGCACTGGAACCTCACCTACTCCTTGTGCACCACTTTTTGTGTGTTACACAGCACCTTCAGTGCAGTGACACAGGGTTGTCTTTGAGACTTCCCTCTGACTCCATTTTTCTGGGGCTGACTCCTGTCTCCCAGAAACATGTAAAGTTGCCATTAAGTTTATATAGTCACTTTAAACTGCAGACCCAGTACACCCCATCTTACATGGAGTATTGGAAAGGGTTAACTCTTATCCCTTTTGTCTGTGCCTCTTGGAGCCTTGTTTCGCTACCCTTAACTTTAAGACTTAGCTGGTGGCAGTGGTAACTACCCTAACTTTCTACCGCGATTATCTTATATAAACGTGGTATTGGTCCAGGCTATTACAGTAGCCTCGAACATAAACCCGCTTGACCAAATACATTTTATTTTGGTTCCGGCGGGGGTTATTCGCCATTTCTTTTTGTTAGTCTTTCTTGTGTTTTTCTCTGCGTGCTAAACTGGGGATGATTCCTTTGTTCGCTGTCTTTTCGCAGGCTTCTGCACAGAAGCCCGCCTTGAGGCGCCTGATAGTCTAGAGGGGCAGGATGTGAGGGAGGGATCTTCGGACCCCTGCCATGGGTTGCCTTAGTAACCCAAGTCGCACTCTTGTCTGATTGGCTAAGGGGACTGGCCTTGCTAGGCCAGCCACCCTGCTGTGTGATCGACAGCCAGGCTGTATGAATGGGAGGAAAACTGCATAAAAAGCAGGTCTCTGGGATTGGAAGAGCAGAGTCGCCACTGGAACGAAATAACCAAAGAGGAACTGGAAGAAGAGGACCCCTACCACAACTGAACCGCCCGGTGAAGCCCTGCTGCAGGTCCGAATCTCCAAATCTGACGACAGAGAAATACCTCCAGGAAACTTCTTCCCTTCAGCTGGTGGGACCAACCAGTTAACCCAAACTACAAGCCAGGACCCCTCCTCTGGTCGAATTCGCTGTGCAGAGCTACAGTGGGCCGGATAGCCAGGAAGGTCGGACCCTGCTTGGGTTTTAAGGAGTGCACCTTTTATTAGTTGATTTGCTCTACTGCTGGTTTCTTCCCTGGGTGGCACAGGACCCTCCAGTCTCCCTACTTCGTGTCAGTCCGACAGTCGCTTTTAGGAACTGTGAGTCTGCGGGAACCACCAGGAACGTCCACCTCAGCTACAGCCCCCTCTCCGTTTTAAGGTACCGTGCAAATCCGGTTGTCCGTTTCGGTCAGCCGCAGTGAAAGTGTTTGAAATCTTTCTCCAATCCAAGGGCTTGTCCTTCTCTTCTCTTTGAACTAACTTTTCTACCAACCAACCTCATCCGGAATCTGTGCCACAAACTTTACCGTGAACTACCCTGAACTGTGTGATCTTGAGCAAAAGACTTTTGTCCTATTGACTTTGGCCCTAAGCCTTTTCTATCTGATCTCCTCACTATAGTCTCTCTTGTTCTATTGCCCTGATTGCTTTCCTATTGGTTTTGCCTAATTTCTTAAAACTTTGTCTTTCCTTCCCTTTTAAATTGCTGGAGTGCCATTTTGCTCCCACTTCATTTTGTGAGCTTAACTTGTCTGGAATTTAAGGGAAGTGGTGTGGTGTATTTATGATTGTGATTTTTAACTTGCTTAGAAAAGTGAACTGTTATACAACTGATAAGTAAATAAATATATATTCTTTTACTTAGAAACCTTGAGTCAGTGTTTGCCTGAACCATAGTAACTGCTGCCCTTTGTGTAACTCTTGTACTGCTCACTTACTCTTAGTCTGGCTGCTCTGCTACTGCTACCACTATAACTGTGTAGTACAGACTTGTACCAGAGGTGAAATTGTACTGTCACTTGTAGTCTTAATTGTATGTAGTGTTCCCAAAGGGTACTGCATATAATTCTGCCTAACATACCCACGTTCCATGATTGGGCAGTATTCTTTTAAACATGTATTGTTCATACTTGACTACTAATTCCTTGCTCCAGGAGGATTATGTGTGGAGTGAATATCAGATGTGAGGGTGTGACATTGAAAGTGTAATTCTTACATCCGTTTTCATTGACCCAAGCTATTGGCACGATCTTGCTCTTCTCACCATTGTGAACTGCTTGTCGTCGGCCCACTTTGCAACTCGTCTTTGGAAATGTTACTTGCATGTCCTTCCTTTCTCATGATTTCATCTGTGCTGCCTCTGAATGGCTTTGTGGGGACCTGTGTTTATTTTGGTGTGTTGATTTTTTACTCAGCTCTGCCCCCGCAGGCTGTGTGTGTTATTGCAGTCATCAACACACGGACAGGAATTTAAACACACTTGATAAATCAGATGCCCTACATGCTTAGGCAGCAGACAGCAGATTCATGGGAACCATTTATACACAAATTCAGTAGTGTTTTAAATGGCCTGAACTCTGCGTTTAAATGTAAAATAATGAAATTAAGCTGTTTTTTGTGTATTTTGTATGTTTACAGAATTGGATATAATTGATACGCAACATAAGTCTTCCCTCATTGCACAACACACTTCCAGATTCATTTTAAGCATTGGCTACTTTTGTAACAAACCAATCACAATGTGACTTACTTTACTTCCTTATTTTTCTGTGATTTTGTTGAAGTCCCCATAGGGGTGGTGTGTGATGATGTGATGTTATGTTATGTTAACGGTACTTATATAGTGCACCGTCACCAACGGAATTGGTCCCCAGACGCTCTGGAGGATCTGTAAATGAGAAGGTGGGATGGGTTAGTAAGGTGAAGAGGGCGTAGGATAGTGGGAGGAGTGGTGTACTGTTGGCAGCTTCAACTCGGTAGACACCGGGTGCTGAGCTTTGGTGCGAGTATTGGATCGGTGTCAGTCCGCCTGTGCTGTTGGTGTGGCTTATGTGTTGTTGCAGTGTGGTGAAGTGCGTGCAGCTGGTTGTGCGAGAGATGGTTGTGTGAGTTTTTTAAGTATGCAGAGAGTTAGAGTTTATATTGGTTAGTGGGTTATGTGACATTTAACATGCAAGCATTCACAGTTCTGTCTAAGTGTGGCACTTGCTGACCTACACAATTCAGTCTGAGTGTGGCACTCACCAACCCTCACAATACCATCTAGATACCACACAGGCCAATGTTCATAATTCTATCCAAGTGCGGGACATGCCAACATTCTCAATTCCTCAATTCTCAATGCAGTGCTTGGCAATCTTCATAATTCCGTCTAGGTGTGGCACTCGCTAACATTCACAATCCTGTCTAGATACGGCGCAGGCTAATGTTCTCAACTCTAAGTGTGGCGTATGCTAACATTCACTGTGTTGCTACCCAATCCAGGGTATTACCCAGAATATGTGTGGGAACCTTAATTAGTTGCTTAAAGGCCATACTGTCAAATGTCTCTTCCAGATTACTTTGCATTGTGTTATTTAGGGTGAATTGATATTGAATTCCACACTGTGAAAGACAACACATTATGTGCACTGATGTCATCTTGTCTATAGTCTGATATGTGAATAATTGAATGTTGGCATCACATTTTGTCTGATTATACAAACATATTCACAGGGTTAATGTTTAATTGATACTAATTTGGTTTCATTACAAGTTCATCTCAAAGGGTCAAAGTGGCAGTACTGGAATTGCTGCCACTTTGATCAATCTGCTGATATAAGGGTTATTGAAAATGTACGCTAATTCCTCTGGTGGAATTAACCCTGAAGAAATTAGCACTGGAGGAATAAGCAATGAAAACCAGTGCTAATTCCCCCGGGGCTAAATCCTCCAGTGGAATTAGAGCTGGAAATAAAAATGCTAATTCCATCCTATCTTCAGGTTAAAATACTGATCGAAATACTGCCAAAAATAGTGGCCGATTTAACCAAAAGTACTCAAAAGGCGAAGGACAATGCATTCAGGTGATGCAAATGAAGCCACAGATGCACCTAGTTGGCCATACAAAGGTATGTGAATACGAATAGTATGTAATGATGCTGAAGTCCCCATAGAGCTGATATGGTGGTACTGAGTCCACCAAAAGGATGGTGTGTGGTCATATTCAGGTCCCCACTGGGATGTTGTTGGATGACATAGAGGTCCTCACAGGGATGGTGTACCATGGCATATTAGGCCCCATAAGAATAGTTTGTAATTATGCTCGAGGTCTCAGTAGAGATGGAATGCAATGATAATGAATCCTCCAACTGGATGGTGTGTGCTGATGTTGAGGTCCCCACAGGGTTGATATATGATGATATTTAAGTCCTCATATGGATGGTGTGTTCTGATGGTGAGGTCCCCACAGTGTTGATATATGATGATATTTAAGTCATCACATGGATGGTGTGTGCTGATGGTGAGTTCCCCACAGGGTTGATATGTGATGATATTTAAGTCCTCAGATGGATGGTGTTTGCTGATGGTGAGGTCCCCACAGGGTTGATATGTGATGATATTTAAGTGCTCACATGGATGGTGTGTGCTGATGTTGAGGTCTACACATGAATGATATGTGATGATATTGAAGTCCTCACATGGATAGTGTGTGATGATGTTGAAGTCTCCTTAATGAAGATGAATTATGATATTAAACTTTTTGTATGTGGGCTCTTTGATATTAAATGCCTTACAGATATATAATGTTTCAAGGAAGTAAAAGAGAGGTTTTGTGAAGATGTTGAAATAATTTAATAAAGTATTTATAGGCCTGAGTGTGTCTCATGTTAACTTGAACTCATGTAATGGCAATGTTACATCAACCTCTGCTTAGTACATGGCCAAATCAAAAATTGAACGAAATCTCACCTGACAATGGGGGTCATTACGAGTTGGGCAGTATTCTGTCTGTAAATCCACTGGTCTTACCGTTATCACCACTTGGTCTGGCAGATTTACCGCTGGATCACATGTGGTGGCGGCGGAGTAATTCCCATCCCAGTAATGTTCCCATCCATTGGACTCTATGGGGCATTTTTGGCAGAATTACTGCAGCAGTAATTCCACTTCAGTAATTTTGCTGAAAATGGGTAGAAAGTCAGCAGATTTACCTCCAGTTCATAGCTGGAGGTGAATCTTTTACATTTCTGCCAAACTCATAGTTGGGTGGTGTGGTAATGTGGCGTGAATGGTATTACTGCTGCATTTTTACTGCCCAACTCATAATGAGGCCAAATATCTTTAGTTTCTCTTCTGTGCAACTGTGAGGTCTTCTGCCACATTTCACCTACTTCTTGTGCCCATTTATTTAGCATGAAATTCATGACTGTCCTTCTTTACCGGCATGTTGAAGCTGTCCCTCAACTCTCCATTTAGGATATTCGCTGTTGCTTCAGAGACCACAGTCAAACATTCAAAAGATAACTTGGCCAAGCTACAGGATGCATTTCATGCTTTCAGGGCAAGGATCCCTGTAGTTAATATATTGTGCCTGTAAGCATCCAGTCCCTTGCTCCCCTGTCAAGAGACAAAAGGGGGAAAATGTGGTTTGGAAGCTAGCCATCATGACCTTCACCAAACCTTATGGGGATGCATGGGTGGAGAGCGGCAAGACCACCCCCTTACAGTTCTTGGAGGCACTGCTGAGCTCACCTCTGGAGTGCCTATACCTATCCCATCCTACACTACCTTGACCTAGGCATACCTACACTTTCTCTTCTCAGGGTTAGTGTACATATTTCTAGTGTAAGTTTCCATTTCTCTTTCGTGTACATAGGTTTTTTGTGCACATTTGTGGATAGGGATTTGTTTATATTCTTGAATTAATTGTGATTTGCCACCACAGCAGATAGCCAGGAACCAGCTTCATGAATTGAGTTCCGGTAGCCAGCTGGACTGAGCGTGAGGGGATTAAGACAGGCCATTAATTCATTATAGCTAATGTCCCATGGAGCACACCCCTACAACAGGTGCTCAAAATGACTATGTCCATCGAGGCCCTCCCAGGCTAGGTCAAGTGCTTGGGTAAAGACCTTGGCCTAGCAGGGACCAGCATCCTGGTCTGCCATGGCCCTAGGAAAGTCGACCCTGAGACATTGCCCCTTACCATCCACATGTGTGACTCAATAGTGTCCTATCCTCTTTGGGCATTCAACATCTGGCCAGTGTTAGAGGCTAGCCTACCATCCACACCACCTATGCCTAGCTCAAGCCCTGCCCTGCCTGTACCAACACTGCACACATTCACCCTGCAGTGACCACCAGTGGCTTCGCCGGGAATCAAATTTAGGAGGGGCACAGAGGGGGCCAAAGACAAAAGTAGGGGGGGCACAGACAAATGTAGGGGGGAGAACATGGTCACTGCTCGTTTTGGGTCGGGGGGCACAAGGGGGGGCACAGGGTTTCACAGGGGGGGTCCGGCCCCCCCAGTCCCCCCCTAGCGACGCCACTGGTGACCACTGTAGGTGCCATCATAGCTGCACCCACAAGCAACCCTAGTTCACCTGGGTGTAGCACGCACCAGTTCTGCACCAGAGGATAGAGGCACCATTCTGAGCGCTTCCTCCATGGCGAATGCTGTCAAGCATATGTTGAATGGAGGGTATCATGACACCAGCAGAACATGGACCCTATATCTGCCTGAGACCCTTCTCAGGTGAGTAACCGACCCCGAGATGTGAAGAGGAATATTTGTTAAGGGTGAACCAGACCAACCAGATAATCCACGACTGGAGAGCCCCTGACAGGGAGACAAGGTGCTGCGCTCTTGAAAGTCTCTGATGTCTTGCCACACACCCAAACCCCACATCAAAGGAAATTGTTCATGCTGGATGGAGTCTCTGAAGCCACTGAGTCAGATCTAGAGCTGACATTTAAGTATTATGCCAACCACCTCCAACACAGTGAAAGTCTCTCAGAATATATGGCCAGAACTGAACCGATTCTGCGGCTGGCTTACAAGCAGAAGGACGTGAGCCAAACAACCTGAAACTAGTCAGGCAGCAATACATAATGTGTGTAGCAAGATCAGTGCTGCTGATGCTTCTGCAGCTACGACTCTGAGAACGGATCCTAAAACCACCTTCCTTTGATGAACTGCCCCGGAAGGAGAGATGAAGGACACAGTGTATAGTCTACCTAGTCAACTGGTGTCTCCTTACACAGCCCCAGGATGTGACCGGAGACATCAAGTGGTGAAATTGAATCAGACCAGCTTGGTGATGCAGCTGCAGAGGGCGCCAGCCAGGACACTGCCTTTAGGGTCACCCATGCTACCAGAGCTTGGAAGAGACTCTACACTCCCCTCCCAGGAGAGGAAATGCCAGCACTTCGAGCTCAAGAGCCGTGGCTGCCCCAAGTGTACCAACGGTGAACAGCACCGCTGCAGTCCGGACAGTTCTGCCAAAGGTGTGGACAGCAGAGCAGCACTTTCTGTATGTGTACAAACCTACCAGATTACATCCGAGTTGCAGAGAAGTTCCAGGCCTTGAACATTCCAACATGCGCAATGGTGGGAAACGCAAGTGAGGACCAGAAGGAGGAGCAACTGAATCCTCACAATTATTATGCACTGACAGTGTAAAGACAGAGAACTGCAAGTCTGTGCCACCAGACAGGTCCAAAGCTGCAGTGGCACCACTTTTGGGTAAGTCATCTGAGAACCAGCATCCACCCAAACTGGCTAGCCCACCTGTAAGGTAGATCACCTGTAATCTAACTACCATCAAGAGAAGCACTGGAACACTTTGGGGAGTACCTAAAGGGCTCCCATGACCACCAGCCACTGTGACAGTTACCATTGATGGATAGCAGGCACAAACGCTACTGCAAAGCGTCTGACAGATGAACATGTGTATGAATGGTTCTATAGAAAACCCCTAACTGATATCCCATTGGATCCCTTGACTGGACTGATCCCCCCTCTGCAAGAGAGATCACCCCTACAAATATCTGGCGTACATCTGATGCAGGCTGCAATTTCCATGCAATGGAGCTGGAGTCAGCACCTCCATCGTCTCCATGGCTTTGTGAGGCACCCACTCACTGGTGGTGATTAGAACCAATTCCTCGATGTTCAATGCATTGGCTGCACTATGTTGGGAGATGGCTGAACCACGATATGTCAGCACAGTATCCATGCACCCTATGTGCCAGTAGGCATGCTTGCAGATAGATATTCGGTCCAGAGATTTACCAGATGGACCAGTTGTAGATGTCCACAACAACTGGTTGGACCAGATCACAGTCCTGGCACATGCCACAGTGAGGGTTCCTGCCAGAGTGCGACTCAGTGGGGAGCAACACCCAAGATGTCTGGTGATGGAGTCACCAGAATTAGGGGAGATCCCAAAGGGTTTATTAGTACAAGAGACCATGGTGACAATGGATGGCATGTGCCTCAAGACCATCAAGGTATTGGTCATTAATGAGGCCAATAGGATCATATGTTTACCAGAATGCATCATCATCATGAAGTCACACCTGACCCCTCCTGGAGCCCTAGCAGGTGTTGCTACCAGCCAATCAGAGAAGGTACTGTTATGCTCACCTGGTCTCCACAGGGGCGTTGCACGAAGCCGAACGGTGAACGTCTGTGTGCAACTCTTCCTGTCCCGCTGCTTCACTCACGCTTGGGCGCTACCCTAAAGTGATGAACGGGGAAGCTAACTTGCTGCTTAGGGTGGGCAAGACTCCCACCTCCCTCAAACCTCCAACCGCTTCCCTCAGCGCTTATGTCTCACCTTAGGTATTTTAACGTTGGGCTCTCCGTCCTGCATCTGAATACAGGGGCGCTTTAATGTTCTTAGGCACCTTCACTGGATCTAGTTCCTTCACTGATCCTACGGCCTGTAGTGGAATCCAGACCACCTGTGACTCCGTAAGTAAGTCTTGGTACCAATTGGTTCTTGGTAACTATTTTTGCTTAAGTGTTTCTTCTTGTTGCCAAAGTTGCACTATTGTCATTACTTTGCAGGAGCGGTCTTGGAGGTGCCAGATTAAGCAACGGACTCCTGAATGGGGAGTCAAGCAGTATTTATGCAGGTGAGTGCTAGCGTGGCGTCAAAATGTACTTTAAAAAGTATTTTTCGAAGGGATTGTGTCCTCCGACGTATTCCTTATCTGTAACGCTCACCTGATTCCCGTAGAGGCGCCGGTCTTGACTGGGCGTATACCGTATCTTCAAAGGTGATGTGTAACACACGGCTGGCTCTTTGGGCTGGACCTCTGTGCACTGTATGTCTGACTAGAAGGGTAAGATGTCTGCAGATAGAAAATATGGGATTAATGAACTGGGTTATTGAATGTCTCTCTCTTCTTCCCTTTCTCTTCTCCTGTAGAACCCCAAAGGTTAACGCTCTCACCTTAGGTAAGTGAACGCCGTGCTCTCCATCTGCCTCGGGGCAGGGTGCTGTAACCAGTTTCTTCACTGGATAAGGGGAGCAGGCCTCTTGACTTCAGAGGACTACTGTCCGTCGTTTACTGCACGAACGGTAAGTTTCGAGTAATTCTAATGTCTTTAAAAGTCTTTAGTAATGATGTCTCTTGTTTTGCAGGGTTCCGGCGATGGCGGATGACGGGCTGAAGTGAGTTGAAGATGGAGCCCGTGTGATGAATAGAAGCGCCTGGAAGCACGTAAGTAAGCGCTTGTTGCCTGCTTCACGAGGCGCTCTAACTGTCTTTTTATTTTGCAGGTACAAGTTCGGAGCGGCTGCAGGGTGCCGGAATACCCACTGGGTTAGATGTGGAAAGGAGTAATGGCACGTGAGTATTAAAGTTCCCCAATGTCTTTAAACGCACCTTGTTTTGTCTTTCAGATGCGGGATGCAGCGCCGAAGGCCTCCGGAGCGTGCGAAGAGTTGGTAAGCTTTTGTCTTTCAGATGCCGGAATGCAGTGCGAAGACCTCCGGAGCGCACGCAGAGTAGGTAAGCCTTTGTCTTTCAGATGCCGGAATGCAGCGCGAGGCGTTGGTGACAGCCGATGGACCAGGTAAGTGGAGCGCTGTCACTGAAGACCGTAATGCTAACCTGTTCTTTCTTGTCTTTATAGGTGTTGCTGAAGACTGGATTCAGGATGGTAAGCCTTTTTCCTTAGGCCCAGGATCAGATGCAGAAGACACGATGAGCGTTCTGCTGCAGAGGATGCAGAATAACGCAAAGCAAGATTCATCCATCGGGTGTGGTTTAAATAGCCTCCTGTAGTGCCTAGGTGTCTCCTTCCACAGCCACGCCTAGGTAAGAAAAGAGTTCCTGCTTTCCAGAAGAGTTCCAGTGTTCTGAACCTAGGGAGTGGCTCCTGCCCCACCCAACAGGAAAAGTAGTTCCAAACAGAAGAGGATCAGAGGCTCAACTGGCAGGCAAGTAAGCAGCATGGTCTGCTGCAGGTAAGTCCACCCAAGCATTATGAGCCCGGCGCTTCCATCGCTGGGACTGGGCATATTTATGAGCCTGGTGCCACTGGCGCCAGGACTGGGTCCAAAAGGTCCCAATTGGGACTGGTTGGCACTCGGAACCTGGGTTATGGATCTGCTTCCAAGGGAGTTGGGAAAACCCTGACCTTTTGGAAGCAGAGATCATGACAGTACCCCCCCCCTCAAGGCCCCTCCCAAACCGGGCTTCTCCGGGGGTTTTGGCTTGTCAGGAAATGTTCGGTGAAATCTTTTGATTAGGCGAGGAGCGTGGACATATTCAGCAGGTTCCCAGGATCTCTCTTGGGGGCCGTAGCCTTTCCAGTCAATTAGGTAAAATAGTTTAGATTTGGAGATCTTGGAGTCCAGAATGCTTTTGACTTCAAACTCGAGTTCTCCATCAACTAGGATGGGTTTTGGAGATTTAGTTAGTCGGGTTTGAGGTTGCACGGGTTTTAATAGAGAGACGTGGAAGACCGGATGTATCTTCATGTGCGGGGGCAAGTCCAACTTGACCGCTACTGGGTTTACTATGGTAGTGATGGAATAGGGACCAAGGTATCTTGGGTTGAATGTGCGTGGCCCTTTTAGAGTTAGATATTTGGTGGATAACCAGACTTGATCCCCTACTTGATATTGAGGGGCTTCCTTCCGATGTTGATCTGCTCCTTTCTTGTATTGTTCTTCAGCCCTTTGAAGGTGAGAAACAGCTTCCTTAAAGGCTTGGGTGATTGTAGAATGCAGGTAGTCTACTGCTGGTGTTTCAAGATCTTGGAGGGGATCCAACTCCGAGGTTCGAGGGTGACTGCCGTATAAAAGAAAAAACAGGGTTTTCCCAGTTCCCGAATGGACAGAGTTATTGTAGGCATATTCGGCTATCCAAAGGATGTCTTTCCAAGTTTTTTCAGTTTGTTGCAGCATGCAGCGTAAATACTGTTCCAGAGTTTGATTGGTCCTCTCGGTTTGTCCGTCGGTCTGAGGGTGGTGACTGGTCGATAGTCTCACATCAATTTGAGCCGACCGACAGCAACTTCGCCAAAAATGAGAAATAAATTGACTACCTCGATCCGAAATTAGAACCGAAGGAAAACCGTGCAGTCGGACGATGTTTTCGAGAAATTCTCGGGCCAGAGTTGCTGCTGTTGGCAAGCCTTTGAGCGGAATGAAATGCGCCATCTTGGAGAATAAGTCCACGATTACTAGAATCGTATTGTATCCGGAGCATGGAGGTAGATCGGTGATGAAGTCCATAGAAAGCGTATGCCAAGGGCGAGGTGGGATGTCAATAGGGCGTAAGAGGCCTGCTGGTCTTTCCTTTTGACTCTTGTTTTGGGCGCATACTCCACAGGACATTATAAAGTCTCTGATATCTTTTTTCCAAGACGGCCACCAGAAGTAGCGCTTGATCTTTTCTGAGGTCTTGGCCATACCGGGATGTCCTTCCATTAAAGAATCGTGATAACAAGAGATTACTTTTTTCTGTAAATCTGTGCTGGGCAGGTATAATCGTTCTTGGAAATACAATAAGTTGTCCTTTACTGCAAAGTCCTTTCCCTGCAGATGCCAATTCTGTATGTCTGCTGGAGTTACAAGTTGCCTGGCTTTATCCTTAACTTCCTCTATGGATTGTGTGGCGATTACACCCAGAATTCTTTGTTCGGGAATGATTGGTACAGGTTTAGGGTTGATCAAGTGTTCTTCCACTCCCATCCGAGAAAGGGCATCAACTTTACCGTTTTTTGTACCAGGTCGATAGGTAATTATGAAGTCAAACTCGGCAAAGAATAATGCCCAACGGAGTTGTCTAGAGGATTGGGCTTTTGCGGTTTTCAAATATTGCAGGTTTCGGTGATCCGTAATCACAGTAACGGTGTGTCGGGCCCCCAGCAGATAATGCCGCCAAGCCTTAAAGGCAGACTTGATAGCCAGCAGTTCCTTGTCAGTAATCGTGTAATTGATTTCAGGAGGCGAGAATTTGCGGGACCAAAATGCCACGGGATGCAACTGATTGGTTACCGGGTCCTTTTGTGATAGAACTGCCCCCATGGCAAGGCTTGAAGCATCAGTTTCCACGATGTAGGGGAGTTCGGGGCGAGGGTGTTTTAAGATTGGTGCAGAGATGAATTTAGTCTTCAAATCCTGGAAAGCTTGTTCTGCCTCGGTAGACCATTCAAAACGTTTGTTTTTCTTTAACAAGGCAGTGATGGGCTGGACCATTCGAGAAAATTCGGGGATAAACCTGCGGTAAAAGTTAGCGAAGCCTAACATGCTTTGCACACCTTTTACGGAGGATGGTGATGGCCATTTGAGAACTGCATCGACCTTCTTTGAATCCATACGCACTCCGCTAGGTGATAATATGAATCCCAAGAATTCAACTTCAGTCACGTTGAAAACACATTTTTCCAACTTAGCGAAAAGTTTGTGTTGACGCAATCTTTCGAGGACCATTTTCACGTGTTTCCGATGTTCAGATTCCGATGAAGAATAAACGAGGATGTCGTCAATGTAAACAACAACACACACATCTATGAGCTCTCTGAGGACATCGTTCATAAAATATTGAAAGGCGGCCGGGGCATTGCAAAGTCCGAAGGGCATGACCTGATATTCAAATAGCCCATATTTGGTGCGGAAGGCCGTCTTCCATTCATCGCCCTCTTTTACTCGTACCAAGTGGTAGGCTCCTCTAAGATCCAGCTTTGTATATATGCATGCTTTTCTGACTTGGTCCAGGAGTTCAGGGATCAAAGGTAACGGATATCTATTCTTGACGGTGATCTGGTTCAGGGAGCGATAATCTATACAAGTTCTAAGGTCTCCTTCCTTTTTTGGAACGAAGAACAAAGCTGAAGAAGCAGGGGACTTAGAAGGACGAATAAACCCATTTGCCAGGTATTGATCCAGGTATTGTCGAAGGTGAAGGTTCTCAGGCTCGGTGAGGGCATAAATTCTACTACAAGGAGGAGTAGATCCAGGTATCAGGTCTATCTGGCAGTCATAAGACCTATGAGGAGGTAGAGAGTTAGCCTGATCCTTCCGGAAAACATCTTGGTATTCTAG
This sequence comes from Ambystoma mexicanum, assembly GCF_040938575.1. Classification (NCBI taxonomy): domain Eukaryota; kingdom Metazoa; phylum Chordata; class Amphibia; order Caudata; family Ambystomatidae; genus Ambystoma; species Ambystoma mexicanum. The sequence continues at coordinate 846,445,329 of NC_090921.1, read as the reverse complement.
GTATTCGGGAGGTAACTGGGGAGTCTCTGAAGAAATTGCTGCCAGTGCAACACCAGGTGGAGGGTGACAAGTAGAGACACATTCTGGAAACTGGACCGTTCTTGCTCGCCAATCGATCAGAGGATTGTGTTTCTCTAACCAAGGTATTCCTAGAATAATCTGAAACTGAGGAGCCTTGATCACATCGAACACGATCTTCTCATGGTGTCCATCTTGACTTACTAGCGTCACTTCTTGAGTGGTATGCGTTACTGGTCCGGAGGCTATCTCCGTTCCATCCACCGTAGTAATGACGTCCTTTACAGCCTTGGGACAAAGAGTTAGATTCATCCTCAAAACCATTTCATGATCCACATAATTGCCGATGGCACCGCTGTCGACGTAAGCTTCAATTGCATGTAATAGTTACGGATAATCAGGGCTAATGAGGACCATAGGTATCACGAAATGCGAGGTCACGGAACTGGTTTTAACGCTCGGCAAGAGGACCTCTATTCTTGTCGGGCGAGGTCGTTTCCCTGCTCAGAGTTTGTAACTTTGGTAACTGCAGCTCCTACTGCCTTCTTGGCAGGTTTCACCGGACAGTCTCGAAGAAAGTGCCCTGAGTTTCCGCAATAGAGGCATAATTGCAACTGTTTTCTCCTTTCCCGCTCCTTTTGTGTTAGAGGACCTTTCAGGCCCCCTATTTGCATGGGTTCCCCGGAGTCTACTCCTTTTGGAAGGAGTCGGCGGTTTGGAAAATACTCGAGCATCAAACTTGGAACGATCGGCCTTCCTGTTCTGCAGTCTGTGATCTATTTGAACGACTAAGTCTATATAGTCCGAACAATCTTGTGGGGGATTCACTACTTGGGCTAACACATCTTTGAGCTCTCCACGTATAGACCTCTATAAAACAGCGTAATCCTTTTGTCCTCAGGCCATTGAGTTTCCACTATCAGCCTGTTGAAAGACGCAATATAAGCCAAAAGGTCTTGATTACCTTGTCGCAACGAAAGAAGCTCATTGTCCAAGGCCTGCCCCTGTGAATGTCTTGCGAACAGTTTTTCCATACTGAGCTGAAAAGCTTGAAAATCATGGAGGACCGGATCATCTTGATTTACTAGAGGGATCGACCAGTCTGCCGCATTGCCACTAAGGTACGAAAGCACGAAAGCTACTTTAGCTTGATCAGTTGGAAAGGCTGCTGGCCGGCATAAGAAATGCAACCGGCACTGATTGATAAATACTGCAAACCTCTTTGGGTCACCAGAAAATCGTTCGGGCGGAGCCAGAGGTACATTCCCAGGTAGGTTGATCTGCACTGGATTCATAGAGGATGTAGAAGGAAGATTTCCCCCAGATGCGGGTAACGGGGTCTGTCCGGCTTGTGACTGTAGCAATTGTCTAGCGAGATCATCTGTTCGCTCCTTGGAAATAATCAGTTCCCTTCTTAGAGCGTTCGTTTCCTGACGGGCTGCATGCACTTCTGCCCTTAGTTCCCCAAGTAACTGGGCTAGCTGGTCGGTATCCGAGGTTTCCATAGCGCCTGGACGGGAGTTTTGCGGTAGGCTTTGCGTTCTGTAACGCTCACCTGATTCCCGTAGAGGCGCCGGTCTTGACTGGGCGTATACCGTATCTTCAAAGGAGATGTGTAACACACGGCTGGCTCTTTGGGCTGGACCTCTGTGCACTGTATGTCTGACTCGAAGGGTAAGATGTCTGCAGATAGAAAATATGGGATTAATGAACTGGGTTATTGAATGTCTCTCTCTTCTTCCCTTTCTCTTCTCCTGTAGAACCCCAAAGGTTAACGCTCTCACCTTAGGTAAGTGAACGCCGTGCTCTCCATCTGCCTCGGGGCAGGGTGCTGTAACCAGTTTCTTCACTGGATAAGGGGAGCAGGCCTCTTGACTTCAGAGGACTGCTGTCCGTCGTTTACTGCACGAACGGTAAGTTTCGAGTAATTCTAATGTCTTTAAAAGTCTTTAGTAATGGTGTCTCTTGTTTTGCAGGGTTCCGGCGATGGCGGATGACGGGCTGAAGTGAGTTGAAGATGGAGCCCGTGTGATGAATAGAAGCGCCTGGAAGCACGTAAGTAAGCGCTTGTTGCCTGCTTCACGAGGCGCTCTAACTGTCTTTTTATTTTGCAGGTACAAGTTCGGAGCGGCTGCAGGGTGCCGGAATACCCACTGGGTTAGATGTGGAAAGGAGTAATGGCACGTGAGTATTAAAGTTCCCCAATGTCTTTAAACGCACCTTGTTTTGTCTTTCAGATGCGGGATGCAGCGCCGAAGGCCTCCGGAGCGTGCGAAGAGTTGGTAAGCTTTTGTCTTTCAGATGCCGGAATGCAGTGCGAAGACCTCCGGAGCGCACGCAGAGTAGGTAAGCCTTTGTCTTTCAGATGCCGGAATGCAGCGCGTTGCGTTGGTGACAGCCGATGGACCAGGTAAGTGGAGCGCTGTCACTGAAGACCGTAATGCTAACCTGTTCTTTCTTGTCTTTATAGGTGTTGCTGAAGACTGGATTCAGGATGGTAAGCCTTTTTCCTTAGGCCCAGGATCAGATGCAGAAAACACGATGAGCGTTCTGCTGCAGAGGATGCAGAATAATGCAAAGCAAGATTCATCCATCGGGTGTGGTTTAAATAGCCTCCTGTAGTGCTTAGGTCTCTCCTTCCACAGCCACGCCTAGGTAAGAAAAGAGTTCCTGCTTTCCAGAAGAGTTCCAGTGTTCTGAACCTAGGGAGTGGCTCCTGCCCCACCCAACAGGAAAAGTAGTTCCAAACAGAAGAGGATCAGAGGCTCAACTGGCAGGCAAGTAAGCAGCATGGTCTGCTGCAGGTAAGTCCACCCAAGCATTATGAGCCCGGCGCTTCCAGCGCTGGGACTGGGCATATTTATGAGCCTGGTGCCACTGGCGCCAGGACTGGGTCCAAAAGGTCCCAATTGGGACTGGTTGGCACTCGGAACCTGGGTTATGGATCTGCTTCCAAGGGAGTTGGGAAAACCCTGACCTTTTGGAAGCAGAGATCATGACATTATCTTAGATATCTCTTTCCAGCTTTGCTGGCCTCGGAAAAATTTTTCTCTAGAGGGCGCTGCGCGTCGACGTCCGCCGAGTCGATGTCCCTCGACAGCCGCCGTATCGACGTCGACGTCATCCTGCTTATAAAGGCCGCATGCAGCGTCGGTTGCTCAGTTCCGTTTTTCCGCGCTTACTCAGTGCCTCGGAATATCGATGCTCAGTTTTCGTAGAGAATTAATCCAATTTCCTCGAGATATTCGATCCATACTCGATGGCTTCCTCGTTGGAACCGACGACCCCTCGGTCCGGCTTTAAAAAATGCTGAGACTGTGGGAAAAAGATGTCGCTGACTGACTCTCACAGAGTTTGTCTGTGGTGTTTGGGAGCTGAACACCATTGTTCGGAGTGCGAGGACTGTATGTCCATGACAGCTAAGGCCCTGAAGGAGCACAGGGGGAAGCTGGAAAAAGGTAAGACTTCAAAAGCTTCTTCTTCCTCGACGAAGTCGAGACATTCGTCTCCTCGTCACCATTCACGCTCCAGGTCTCGAAGCGGGTCCCATCACTCCTCGAGATCGAAGCACTCGAAGAGGAGACGTCGAAGATCCCCTTCTTCGTCGTCCTCTTCCTCTGTTTCACCTAAGAGAATCCCTTGCCCCACGAAACATAGTTCCTGGGCTGAATGGGAGGAATTCCGCAAAAATATGATGAGCGTCTTCGAGAAAGCGGCCTCGACCCCCTCGAAGACTGCCGAGAGCGATGCTCTGGTCGAAAGACCCGAAGGTCTAAAACGCTGCAAGTCGCAGTACCCGGCAAAGGAAGCTTCTCGAGCGCGTCACAAACTCTTGAGTAAAGCTATGACCTCGAATCCTTCGAAGGTTCCGTCGACGCCGTTGACGAAGGTTCCGTCGACGCCGAGGTCGGTGTCTTCGACGCGGTTGTCGAAGGGACCTTCGACACACGGGTCTGTCGACTCAACGCCATCTTCGACACCGGCGTCGACGCCAAGGAAAGTCACGGTTGCGGCGCACCCAGTGGCTATCCCCAGGTCTTCGATGACGATGGCGTCGAGATTGTCGACATCCTCAAGCAGAATCCCAATTCTATCGAGGACCTCGAGGCCTCCGCCTTTGTTTTCAACGCCACGTTCGAAGCCTTCGGCGTCGACGACATCGACGTTTTCGAGGCCGATTACAACAAGTTTGGCACCCTCTGCCTTGGAGATGGGTTTCACACCCTTTGTGAGTTCAGACCAATTGAGAACTATGTCCTCAATTATGGAAGAGGGAGAACTATCTGACCAAGAAGAGACATTTGAGTTGCAGGGATCTGCAACCCCAGTTCAAGAGGAGTTCTCCTCAGAGGAACGCAGATTAAAGGAACTCCATGATTCCTTACATGAGGCAAGTGGTTTAGACACTTCCCCTGAGGTGGAGTTCGCTAGGCCAGACCCGGGGGAGCATGCTGAAACCCCCTATAGAGCCTTAATGGCCAGGATCACAGAATTTATGGGGTGGTCAACACCTTCACAGGCTTTCCAACAAGATGACCTCACGGATATTCTTGATAAAGGTCCACAGGAGGATCCTGTAGTGCCTTTTCATAAAGCTCGTCAAAGGAAAATCATGACGAACTGGGAAACCCCAGATGTTGTCCCGGCAGTAAATAAAAAAACTGTCTACTAAATACAGGGTATCTTCTGCAGACCCGGAGTTTTTGTCCAAACACCCATCCCCAGAAAGTCTGGTGGTACAGGCAGCATCTTCTACTGACATCAAGACTGCTTACCCTACCGTCCCACAGAAAGGGGACGATAAAAAATATGATGCTATGGCTAAGAACGTTTTTTCGGCATGTAGCATGGCATTAAAATCTATTAATGCTACTTGCACCCTTGCTAGATTCAGCCATACACTTTGGGAGTGTGCTTCTACAGCGGCTGACTGCATCCCGGAGGGAGAAGAAAGGGAGGCGTTCCTAAATATCATACAGGACGGTAAAGACGCTATGTGCGAATCCCTCCAGACGGGCATTGATTCGGCTGACAGTATCAGCAGAGCAATGGCGGCAAGTACAACAACCAGGAGATTCGCTTGGTTGAGAGAGTCTGGTTTTGCCCCAGATGTGCAAGCCAGGCTCTTGAACATGCCATTCAATGGCTCTTCTTTGTTTGGGAAACAGGCGGATGACAGTTTAGAAAAACTGCAAACATCAAAGGCTGCAGCAAAATCCCTAGGCGCTGCAATCCGTCAGACACCTTTTCGTTCCACAGGATCCTCTGCAAGAGGCAAGTCCTTTCGCTTCTACTCCGCATTCAGAAGAGGTAGAGGACGACCGGCTCAAAGGGGACAAAGAAGAACTACCCGAGGTGGACGGGGTAGATATTCAAAAGCAGCAGCAACAGCAGGTGCCTCTTTACCATCGGCATCTGCATCAACCGCCCCAAAACCACTCTGAGGACTTCCCTCACAAGACACCTGTAGGAGGCAGGTTAACTCAACATCTGGCGGAATGGCAGGCTATCACGTCAGATGCTTGGGCATTGGAGACAGTTACACAAGGTTACTGCCTGCCTCTCCTACGCATACCTCAGAGTCATCCACCGGGGATCAGCTCTCAAAAAGCTCCAGATCCGCTCCTCTTGCAGGAAATTTTAGACCTGCTAGAGAAAGGTGCCATAGAACCGGTACCTGTAGCGGAGAGGAACAAGGGCTGGTACTCCCCTTACTTTCTCATTCCAAAGAAAGACGGAGGACTGAGACCCATCTTGGACTTGCGAGAATTGAACAAATTCCTCAGGAAAGACAAATTCAAGATGGTAACTCTTTCTCAGATCCTTCAGGCCCTTCAGTTCCAGGACTGGTTGGTATCTCTGGACCTTCAGGACGCTTATTTCCATGTGCCTATCCATCTCAAACACAGGAAATACCTGAGGTTCGCAATTGGCAACTCTCATTATCAATTTCGAGTGCTGCCATTTGGGCTGACCTCCGCCCCGAGGGTCTTCACCAAGTTAATGTCGGTAGTGGCTGAAAGTCTAAGGAGGGAAGGGATTCACGTCTACCCCTACCTGGACGATTGGTTGATCAGGGCTGTATCTTCGGAACAAGCTCAGATCCAGCCAAATCACGTTTGCCCCTCCCTTCACAGACTTGGCTTCTCCCTCAATTTAAAGAAGTCACAAATGATACCATCGCAGAGACTCCAGTTCATCGGAGCGATCCTGGACACTTCCCTCGGAAAAGCCTCGCCACTAGAGGTGAGGGCTCAAGATATTCTACAGATGGTTACCAAGTTCCAAAATGCCCAACGTCTCCCAGCCTTCGACTTTTTGAGGTTGCTAGGCCTCATGGCATGTTGCATTTTCCTAGTGCCAGAGGCTCGCCTGAGAATGAGATCCCTCCAGTGGGCACTGAGAACTCAGTGGTCACAATTCTCAGGGAGAATGACAGATCTTCTTCAGGTTCCCGACAGGGTGGCTCGAGACCTTCAGTGGTGGGCCTGTCAGGAGAACATTCTGAAAGGAGAACAGTTTTGGCAACCCTGGCCGGAGATAACCGTAGTCACAGATGCCTCACTCACGGGGTGGGGAGCCCACGCCAACGACTTGACCATCAGCGGTCGTTGGTCTCCATCGGAGTCCAGACTACATATCAACCTGTTAGAGCTGAGGGCCATCAGACTTGCGCTGAAGGCGTTCCTGCCATCTGTACAAGGAAAGAATGTCCTGATAATGACGGACAACACAGTGGCCATGCATTACCTCAACAAAAGAGGAGGCGTAGGATCACTACCTTTGTGCAGAGAGGCGATGCAGCTCTGGTTTTGGGCAATCCAAGAAGGAATCTCTCTATCGGCAGTTCACCCAGCCGGAGAGAAGAACTTGACAGCGGACACTCTGAGCAGGCAGAGCACAGTCTCCCATGAGTGGGAACTAGCTCAGGAAGTCCTTCAAGAGATCTTCGCCCTTTTGGGAATCCCTCAGGTGGATCTGTTCGCCACCAGTGTCAACAGGAAGTGCGATCTGTTCTGTTCAAGGGAATTTCCCCCAAGAGGAGCTCTGGGAGACGCGTTCATAGTGGACTGGGAGTTTCCGCTTCTGTACGCGTTTCCACCGGTCCCTGTCATTCCTCAAATGATCAGGAGGTTGAAAAGATTCCGGAAAACCATGATCCTAATTTCTCCGGATTGGGCCAGGAGAACGTGGTACCCGGACCTTCTAGACTTGTCCATCTGCCCTCCAATTCGACTTCCACTCAGAGAGAATCTGCTCTCACAGAAGGGAGGTCAGGTTCTCCATCCAGACATCAAAACCCTCAACCTTCACGCTTGGCTTCTGAAAGGCTGAGGTAAAAGGATTGGGACCTCCCTGATGATGTTATGGAGGTGTTGATCTCGGCAAGGAGGCCAGCAACAAAATCTTTATACCGCTGCCGTTGGAACAGATATTGCAGCTGGTGTAGAGAAAAGAATATCGACCCCTTTTCATGTGGAACACCAATGGTTTTGTCCTTCCTACTCTATTTAGCAAATTCAGGCCTTCAAGTTGGCACCATCAAGGGCTATCTCGCAGCGTTATCCATCTTTTAAGCGCACTGCGGAAGAACCATTCTATTTCAAGTTACCCTTGGTAATACAGTTTCTAAAGGGGTTAACTAACGTTTATCCACCAAGACCATTCCAGGTTCCCCTATGGGATTTAAACGTAGTCCTAACTTTCCTGATGGGCACACCTTTCGAACCACTCCACTCTTGTTCGTTAAGATTTCTTACCCTTAAGACTGTTTTATTAATAGCACTTACATCTGCTAGAAGGGTGAGCAAGTTACAAGCTCTTTCTTGTAAACCCCCTCATACAATCTTTCACAAAGACAAAGTTGTTCTGCAAGTGAAGCCTACTTTCCTCCCAAAGGTGGTTTCTGAATTTCATATCACTCAGAAGATTACCCTTCCATCTTTCTATCCTCCTCCTCATCCGGGGAAAGAGGAAGAGAGGTTACACAGGCTGAACCCAAGAAGGGCTCTAAGTTTTTACATCAGTAGACTGGCTAGGATAAGACAAGCAGACCAGCTGTTTGTAGGCTACGCAGGTCACAAGCTGGGGTTACCGATAACTAAGCAGACCATTTCCAGATGGATCATTCTAGCCATTTTGGAATGTTATAAACTAGCAGGAAAAGAGCCCCCTCAAAATCTTAGGGCTCATTCGACCAGAGGTATCGCAGCTTCATCGGCCCTCAAAAGAGGAGTGCCGGTTAGAGACATATGTGCGGCTGCCACATGGTCATCCGTCCATACCTTTACACGGTTTTACAACTTGGATTCCTCCTCCAGTCAAGAGACTAGGTTTGGAAGGGCAGTATTGCACTCTATTCATCAATAAAAGGAAGCATGAAGTCAGTACTCCCACCTCCAATAACAGAATACTGCTATGGGAGCCTATCTAAGATAAGGAATACGTCGGAGGACACAATCCCTTCGAAGAACAAGTTACTTCTTACCTTGTAACATTCTTTCGATGGGATGTTCCTCCGACGTATTCCTTATCGACTCTCCCATCCATCCCCGCAGTACTACTTCCCTTGTTGTTGCAGCTTACGCTCCTTCAGGGTGATTAGTCTAGTCCAGAAAGAATTATTGTGGGCTACAAAACGGAACTGAGCAACGGACGCTGTGCGCGGCCTTTATAGGCAGGATGACGTCGATACGGCGGCTGTCGAGGGACATCGACTCGGCGGACGTCGACGCGCAGCGCCCTCTAGAGAACATTTTTTACGAGGCCAGCAAAGCTGCAAAGAGATATCTAAGATAAGGAATACATCGGAGGAACATCCCATCGAAAGAACGTTACAAGGTAAGAAGTAACTTGTTCTTCTATTGCGCTGCTAACCTGGTGTCTCTTTTTCCTTCCTCTACAGGTGCGGTGATGCTCCAGAGTAGCGACCGTGTGGACCGCTTCGATGCAATCCTGAGATGACTGATGCCTCCGGGTTAGTTTTCGTTCTCTCTTCTTGTCTCCTTTCTGCAGGTGCAGTGGTCCTCAGGAGCAGCGGGTGAAAGAGCCGCTCGGATGGAATTGGAAAGACTGCTTCTCTAAGGTAAGAACTTAACTAATGTTCTTCTTCTTGTTTTTCCCTTGTTCGGCACGTGCTGATGGTCTGTGATTCCTGATGAAGATAACAGGGTGTGGCTGAAGACCAGGTAAGCAGGAGCAGAGCTGGCACGGTGAGCGTTACGCTGCAGGAGTGCAGAATAATGTGAATCGTGTTCTGCTCTTTGGGTGTGGTTTATAGAGCCCAGGTAAAGTAGTCCCAGGTAAAGTAGTTCCAGGCCCAGCCACACCCTAGAAACTAGACTGCATAGCTCAGTTCTTCAGGACTGGGCTATGTATGCCTCCATGTTCACTGGAACCTTATTCCATGTGGTCAAATAGCATGAGCCTGGTGCCAAAGGCTCCAGGACTGGCTCCAGGAGAGCCTCTGATTACGTTTTGCGGCCTTTAAACCCCCAATGGAAGCCTGCAACTTGGAAAGGCTGGCTTGGCCCTGAAGACTGGGGACATGCATCATGACAGGTACTGGATTTGAAGACCTTGGACTTTAGCTACTGATGTCAGAAAAGGACCCGGACCACCTGAGAGAACAGGTCGCCATGTGCGCCAAGGCTTTTTCCACCAGCCCCTGGGACATCGGCAAGGCCCAAACAGTGGAATACCGGATTTGTGTGAGTGACGAGATGCCCTTCAGGGAGTAATTATGATGCCTAGACCCAGGAGACGTAGATCATTTACACCACCACCTGGATGATCTTCTGGAGGCCGGGATCATCCAAGAGTCCAAGAGCCCCCCTACACTTCTCTTATCATTGATTACCATCAACTCTATGGACCATTTATACCATCCACAAGAGCCCTTTGATTATAGGTGTACCAACCAATACCAGGAGGCATTCGAGGAGCTCAAGCAGACTCTCACCACTTGAGCTCCTTGAATCCTCCCTCCGGTCCTGGCCTACACGGATGCTCAGTTGCCTTGCATCTTGCACATTGATGCAAGTCTGCAGGGATTGGGAGCTGTCCTTTACCAGGAGAACAATGATGAGAAGAGATTGGTCACTTTCGCCAGCAGAGGTCTGCATGCATAGCAGAGGAACTACCCAGTCAAGTTGGCATTTCTGGTATTGAGGTGGGCTTTCACAGACAAGTTCCAGGATTACCTCTATGGTGCGACTTTCAGAGAGTAGAGAGACGACAACCCCCTGATGTATGTGTTGAAGACAGTTAAGCTGGATGCTTCCAGACATCGATGGCTATCATGACCCAGAACAGACTGCAATGCTGAAGGAGTGGAAGACACTTGTGCAGATGGGAGGAATCCTAAATAAGGTAATTAAAGTTGGAATTTGGCTATTGCATTGCCTGGTTTTACTACAGAGAATCTATTGAGCAGTAGTGTATGCATTTCTCGACCAGCAGGGACATCTTGGCAGTGACTGATCTTTTGTTTGACCCACTCGAGGGTATTCTGGCCTACACTAGCAGCAGATGTGCAGTATGATTGTCAGCACAGTTCCAGGTGTGTCACCAAGAAGACTGCAGCTCATCATGCTGCTTATTTTCATCACCTGCAGGGTTTGCATGGACCTCAACTGCATCGACTTTATCATGTTGGAGATGGACAGGCAAGGTATGCAGAACTTCCTGCTGGTGACAGACCACTTTACTCTGAACACGCAGGTGTTCCTTCCTAATGATCAGTGTGCCACCACTGTTACCAGGGTGCTGGGGGAGAAATCCTTTGTGCACTATGGTTGGACAGTAAGGATTCATTCCAACCAAGGACTGGATTTTGAGTCAACACATGTAAAGCAGATACTGGAGCTGGTTGCCATCAAGAAGACCACTATGCCTCCATACCACCCTTAGGGGAATGCCAAAATAGAGAGGTTCAATCAAACCCTCTCGCTGATGCTGGTCACCCTAATGCCAGTTGATAAGAACAGGCGGTGTCAGCATGTGGCTAATTTGACCCATCGTTATAATTGTTCCAAGAATTAAGCCACCAAGTTTACACAATACTACTTGACGTTGGGAAGAGATGCCCAACTGCCTGTAAACTTGTATTTTGGAGTATCCGCAGATGGAACATGTGACAAGAACTATGGCAGCTATGTGAAGCAGCTGAAACATCAACTAGAGCAAGGTCATCAGCGTGTCCAAGTTGCTGTGGAGAAGGCAACAGAGGGAAAAAAATGCTGCTAAAACACCAAGGTTAAGTTTCACGCTATTCCGTCTGACGATTGTGTGTTGATCTATAGCCTGGAAAGAGTGGACAGAACAAACTGGGAGATAAGTGGGAGGCTCCACCATTCATCATTGAGCAACAATTTGGAGAGTTCCCTGTCTACTAGGAGTACAGCCAAGGAACATCAAGATATTACAACGGAACCAACCGCTCCCAGTCTAGGTTGAGTCCAGGTTGAGTTTGAGCTGACACTTGCAGTGAGAGAAGAGGACGTGAAACTAGGATTTATAGGGTACTGTGGCAGGTGGCCTCTAGATAGAAATCATGGCTCAATTATTTTTATATTATTATTATTATTATTATTAGTGTATTTGGAAGGGGAAGGCGGGAAAGGGATCTCCAAGCAATCAGGGGAGGAAACGGTGAGGAGCAGATCACCCAGTCTCAGGTTGGATGCAGAGTGGAAGGTGTGTGGAGCTAGGTGTTAGCTGGATAGATTTATAAATCAGGCCAAGGCTATCCTCAAGGTTTGTGATATTTAAATGGGGGGAAGCATGCAACAAGTAGAGTGAAAGACATCCGTGTATAATGCAGCACAGAGATTCATTAAAAAAATGAAAACGTTTGTGGCATGAGCAGAGCTCCTTGGGGACATTTGGTCTTAACCTTCACTGAGGAGGGTGGAACAGTGCTCCACCTGTACCTTTTGCTGGTTCTTTTTCACCTCTGCAGATCCAAGCTGAAAGAGTGATGCTCCCCTGACAGGTAGGGGAGTGCTAGAACCCACCACCGGCAGTCCTGTCACTGCCATGGCCTGGCTCCCTGAGCGGTAAGCGCCCCCAGTCATTGCCCCCTCTCTCGCCCTCCTCTGTCAGGCTCAGCGCTCTCTGGTATAGACAGGGGAGCGCTGTGTAATGATTTAAGGCCTGGCCCCTGCCAAGACAGGCCTCAGACTCCCAGGGCTGCATCTGGCAGGCGCAGCGTGGGTGGAGCATTGGTTCGGACCCTGCTTCCAGGCTGCCATCAATGCTGGGCTGCCCCTGGCATAAGCTGCCCATCCCCAAAAACTTTGGGGACCCACCACACATGCTGCTGCCATACCTGCCGTAGAACCATCACAACACAGACTTTTATATTTTGGAAGAATTGTTATTATTTTAAAATAACTCTTTTCTCTGCTGTTTTTAGTCATTCAACTGCTTAGGAAGGTTAATAATGTAAATGGTATTGTGTGATTACCCCTTTTTATATAAAAATATAAAAATCTGCTGGTGTACTGGGAGAAGGGAAAAATCTTAAGATCAACTAAACAAACCATACACCAGCATTTAGCTGTCTGCCTTTACGTTTTGTGTGCTAAAAGGCATACCCAGTGTTTCTTACCAAGAGGTTTTTGGGGTAACCCATTCTAACCTTTGCATTTTGATCCCACGTCCACTTCCCAACGAGGTGCACCAAGGCAGGGTCAGACTGGGGCATGCAATTAGTACAGGCACCAATGAAAAAGTGGCCCACAATCACACATTACTATTGATTACTATCCAGAACAGACTGTTAGAGTACTATCCAAGGCGTAGTAAAATTGGTTAAAACTAGTGTGGAAACAAATGAAACCGGCCTACTCTGTCCAAAAGTGGTCTGTGCTGTAAAAAAAATACCTGGCCCATTATAGAATCATTGGCTGGCGCTTTTGGGCAAAGCCCTATAGGCCAGTCCGAGCCTGCATGCTCTAACCTCTGAGTCACTGGATCTTGCTCCAGAGAGCATATTGTTGTGCATTATGACATGGCAGTCAAAGGTGTAATGGATGAAGATGCACCTGGGAACTAGCAATGGCGGTTGGGATAAACAAAGGTGCTGGTCTGAGCCATTTGAAATGGAAGTAAAGATAAAAAAACAATATTTGTAGAACAGTAAAAAAGCATTATACATAGAAATAATGCACAGCTGAACCTACCAATTTGACTATTTTCAGGCCAATGAGGGGACTTGAACCTGCAGTTTGTAAACACATGGTCTAACCTCTGAGTCACTGGGGATCCCTTCAGAAACCATAGCTTTCTGCAATATGACATGGCAGTCAAAATTGGAATGGATGAAGTTGCATCTGGGAACTAGCAACGCTTTTTGGGATAAACAAAGGTGGTATCAGATAGGCAAAGGAGGAGTATTATAGAATATTCAGTAGTGGCAGGGAGAAGTAAAGTTGGGTAGATAGTTGGATGAAGGTGAGGGATAGATTTGATGCACAGGAAGTTATGAGTAGGAAAAGGTAGAGGAGCTATGTGTACAATTGGATTGAATACATTGTGGGACTCAACTGTATTATATGGGGCTCAGCACCAAGAGAAGAGACAGCTGGAGAGCAGGTGTCCAATGCACAAGGTGGTGTATCTCTGGAATGTACTCACTGCATGGAGAGCATGAGCATTATTAAGCCATGTCCATGAAAACACAGATAGCAAATCCTGTGTGCTTACTTCCTTAGGTCCCCAACAACATTTGGGAGGGGTTGTATGCTAGAAATTCGAATTTACAAGTAAAACGGAAATTAATTGGTGAATATACCGAAAAAGGTTTTTGCCATAATCAAAACAGTACCAGCTGAGAGTAATAAAAGTACCATTTCGAGACAGCCTTCAACACAGTATTTATTTAAAAATGAAATTGTATATTAGTTACCCCATGACAAAGGAAGGACCCTAGATTGGGTAGCCAACCTTAACTGTGATATTATAATTACATCTATTAGACCCCAATCTTGGACAGATCATTATCTATTGTCATTTACTCTCTCAGCTAATACTATGAAAACTAAACCTAACCTGATAGCATGTCCTACAAGGAACAAACGAAACATTACAGCGGATGCTATCCTGCCACAAGGGATCCCTACTCTGAATTCCCTAGAGGACACCACTGATCCCAACAAGTTAGTAGAGATCCATTGTTCCACTATGACCAAGGCATTGGACATTATCGCCCCTCTCAAAATGTGCAAAGGCAAACCAAGAGCTCACCTGAACCCCTGGTTCATTCCATAGTTAAAATCTTTACGGGCTGAAAAAAGAAAATTGGAAACTCTATGGAAACACCTCCCTTCCGCAGAGAATAAAACCAATCTGATGAATTTATCTGCTAAATACAAGGAAGAGATACTTCGTACTAAACACGAGTCATACAAAAATAGAATTAACCAAGCTAGCTCCAGTACTAAAGAGCTCTTTGTTATCCGTAGAGAGATGGAGACGCCCATTACCCCTACGGATCCGTGCCTAAAGGACAAACTCTGGTGCACAAACATTCAGAATGCTCTCACCAATAAAATAGGCACAATGCAAAGTAAAATTGCTGACAAATGCCTAAACTTACAAAACTCAGATACTCCACACCACACCCAAAAGCCATCTATTAAACCATCCCAATGCTTTAAATTCTCCAAAGTCTCCACCCCGGAGGTACAATTTTTGCATCCCTTAAACCGTCAAGGTGCCATGGAGATAGTTGCCCGGCTCAAATAATTAAAGATGCCGCTAGAGACCCTGCGCCATTCATATCCAAACTAATTAATGCTTCATTTACTTCTGGTATTGTACCCACCAACTTAAAGGAGTTGTGGGTTCTACCCCTACTTAAAAAACAATCAATGGGCCCTACAATTCCGACAAATTATAGGCCAATCACTACGGTCCTGTTCTTACTGAAGATATTGGATAGGGTAGCATAACTGTAGACCCACGAAGACTTAGAGACTAACCATCTCCTAGGTACTTGGCAATCTGGGTTTAGACCTCAATGTGGTAATGAAACAGCGTTGATTGATTTAAAAACCCAGATTGACGAACTCAAAGACAATGGGAAAATCACATTGTTACTTCTGTTGGATTTATTGGCTGCGTTTGGTCTGGTCGACCATAGAGTACTATGCAATCACCTCACTTCAGCAGCTCACGTTTCTCAGAACGCTATTACATGGATCCAATCCTTTCTAAATAACAGGATAATTAGTCTTTTCACGATCAGCAGCAGCTGACCCCATTCCCATTACATGTGGAGTCCCCCAAGGCTTCTGCATATCACCAACTATGTACAACATTTTCACAAGTCCCTTATTCGATGACCTGGACCATCTGGGTGTCTCCTACACTAACTATGCAGAGGACACCCAGATCCTCCTCCCGTTAACGGGTACTTATGACACAGTGAACACAATGTATCTAATCTTTCAGGCATGGATGGTCACCCATGGCCTCTGCATGAATGACAATAAAACCGAGCTTCTGATCATAGGATCCCCAGCTAACCTGAATAAACGCAACACAGATTATGCCTCCTTCAGTATCAATGGGAACAATATCCTAGTGGCTAAATAGCTAAAAACATTAGGTTTTTCTCTAGATTCCACGCTCAATTTACATAAACAAGTTAACGCCACAGCTTCGGCCACAGCCTATACTGGTAAATTGATATGGGCTTGCAAACCTCTGCTCTCTAAGGAGTGTTAGCTTACCCTTGCCAGAGTCCTCTTCCTGCCCAAGTTGGATTATTGTAATGGACTCTACTTAGGTGCAAGTAAGTACGTTATCAATAAATTACAAATCCTGCAAAATAATGCACTTCGGACTGCTTTGAGTATATCAAGGAGAGAACATATCTCCGAAACAAGAAGACAGCATAAATGGCTGTCGATCAAGGATCAGATCCAACTCAAAACCATGTCTCATGTACAAATCCCTGAACCATGTAGCCCCTCCATTCTTAACTGAAAAATGAAACATCAGATCTTCATTATGGGTCACCAGGTCATCAAATACCTACTCTAAAAAAGCAGGAGGGAACAGTTTCCCAGTTATGGCAGCCCAGCTATGGAACTCGCTCCCACCCTCCCTGAAGATGACCCATTCTTTCTCTGACTTCAGAAGAAAATCTATCTTATGGCTAACTAAGATGTACCTATGCCAAGAATAGGTTTTCAGCACCGCCAAGGGCACAGTAGTGTACATTTATCTTTGCACTGATATTGTTCCCATGACTGGACATCACCTGTAACCAATTGTCCTACTCACTGTTTTATTGTATTTTTCTGTATTCTGTGATCATGCCTATCTGTAACACTTGTAATGGTTTCAATGCGCCCTGATACCTCCAGGTTCGGTGCGCTATAGAAATAAAACAAACAAACTTCTTCAGAGTTCCTGCAAAGCCTAACAATTAAAGCATTCAGGAGAATTCTTCATTTATCAATGACATGTCTGTAGGGTGACCAGATGTCCCAGTTTTGCCAGGACTGTCCCAAAGTTCAGCAATCTGTCCCCCTGACCTCAGAGTTTTTGATTTGAAAACCCCATCCTGGAAGAAATGAGTTTCAACACCCGTTTTACAAACAGACATCTTCATTTATTTGCTATACATTAAATAAACATAATTGGTGATTTTATTGTAATG
Organism: Ambystoma mexicanum; assembly: GCF_040938575.1. NCBI lineage: Eukaryota > Metazoa > Chordata > Amphibia > Caudata > Ambystomatidae > Ambystoma > Ambystoma mexicanum. Next base: position 846,428,636 of record NC_090921.1, on the reverse strand, counting down.
CCTGAAGCCAACCGCCCTTGGGTGGACTTGAACCACCATCCCATCAGTTAGCACCCCATAGTACTAACCAATTGTACCACAGACGCTGCTCGGATAAACTGCTTTCCAGACAGGACTACAATATCAATCTGAGCAAAAGCACCTTTGTATTTAGTGTCCTTAAAGTCACAGGTATATCACAGTATAAGCCCAGAGTAAATGCCTAGAATCACAACACCACTCCCACCCGACCACTCTGTTTTCCCCACTACTAAAGTGTAATCACAGCTGTCAGTCACTGTTGTGGGTTAGTCCTGATTTTATGTCGTTGGCCTATCCAGTTTCTGCTTAAGAAACACTGTGCTACACGCATACGACTGATCGCCAAGGCCAATTATGACCAAAAGACCATTGCCAAGGCCAACAATGATAGCAGAGCCCTCTTCAAAGCTATCAAGAACTCCATGAACATTCTGCCTGACCTACCTGTACAATAATCCATAGGAAAGTTCAGTGCAATCAAGTCTTTCTCCTTAATCAAGGTCGGTATGACCTGCCAACACATAGACGCTAACGCCACAACTGACAGCACACTACACATCCCATCTCCGAAAACCAAAACTACCTGGACACCTTTCAAGACACTCCCTATTGAAGATCTCACTGGCACCTTAGCATCCCTCAAGGCAACATTGTACATGGACGTAATCCTCTCTTTTTCTGTACGCAAGATCCTTCTGGCTGAATCACTTCTCCGGGACCTAACAAACATAAACAGCTCCCTTACTCAAGGCATCCTCCCCAGTCCCTTGAGACTAGACAAATCCTCCCACAGAAACCAATATTGGATCCTGACGACATCAGAAACTACCGCCCCTTCACCCATCTTCCCTTCATAGGTAAAATCCTTGAGAAAGCAGTAGCCACTCAAATCCTCCAACACATCGAGGTTAACAATCTCCTTCAGTCCTACAAATCTGGCTTCAGAACAAGATGCAGCACAGAAACAGCTAAGCTATCATCAAGGTGATCAATGATTCCTCTAAAACATTTAATGATGGCCATCCTTGCTTCCTTGCTCTCAGCAGCATTCAAAACAGTAATCAACAAACTCACCAAAAATCTACATCTCCACATGGGGATATATTGAGTTCATCCTCAGCTGCTTCAAATACTACCTTGCTAATTGACACCAGTTCATACAAATGGATTCCTCCAGATCACCAACGCTACCAACCACCTGGGGAGTCGTGCAAGGATTTGTCCTTTCCCCCGTGATCTTCGATCTTTAGATGGAACCGCTTGGAACTCTCCTCGCTTCACACAACATCCACACCCACCAATATGCAGATGGCATGCAGATCTTCCTCAAGAGTTCTTCCCTCAAAGGAATCCACAGGCTTAAGGCCAGCCTCACATTGATCCATTCACGGATGTCTAGTACTTACCAGAAGCTGAACGCCTTCAAAACTGAATTCCTACTGCTGACTAACAACTCCTAACACCCTGACATCCATAACTTGCTCTATGCTATGCATCTCAAGGATTCAAACCCCAGCTGGCCACCTGCGCCAAATCTCTTAGGTATGACACTGGCAGATACCTCTCCTTCAAACCCAACATACCAAGGAGGACACAAACGGCTTAGTAACAACTCGCTCTCCTGTGAAAAATCAAGCCTTTCATCCCAGAAAACAACTTCAGATCTACTGTCCAGGCTGTGGACCTCTCACACCTAGATGATGGCAATGCCCTTTTGGAAGGCCTCCCAGTGACTACCATAGCACCCCTGAGAGGTGTCCTGCATGCTGCAGCTCGTTTTATCTCAAATGACTCAATCTTCCTCAATGAGAAACTCTGTATCTCCTGAGGCCTATAATACACAAGAAGCAATGATACATGGAGACTTGAACTCCAGAGGTGCAGGAAGGCGAGAACCAGAAGACAGGTCTTCTGTGTCTACACCCCAAGACTCTGTCTGGAACCTCCTCCCATCATCATTAGACTTGCCCCATCACTTCTAAAGTTCAGGAAGAAAATCCTTCTCTTCAGGGAATTTCTCCCCCTAACACCTAGGTCCACACATTAACCACTTCACACCCTATCAGAGACTAGGTGAACTGTCCCCCAATGTTTCCTCCCTGGTTGTTTTAGATCCCTTGCTGCTGAATAGCGTATACTGTCCTTCCACCATTAGCTGCCCTTTCCCTAATTTTTCTGCTTCCCTCACCATTTTCTTTCCCCTACAGCCACGCCCGCATCTTGGCAGCCTCTTAGAACTCGGACGTACTTTTCAAAATCTGCAAGGAGCTAGCCAAACCTGCTTCAGTCTCTACCTCTCCTGTCCCTCCAATGCCCTTTGCACATCCTTAGCATCTCATTTCACCACTAAAACTCAGGACATTCTGTCCACTCTCTCTTCCTCTACCTCCACTTTCTCTCCCTCTCCCTTTCCAGGCCCCTCTCTGGCTGGTTCTCCTTCTTCCACTGGTTCACTCCCCAAAGTGTTTCTCCGCAAGTCTGATCTATGAAAGTCTTGTCAAAGCAGGTGGTCCCCTCAAGGAGCACATTGACACCCTTGCCCCAGCCCTGGCTGATTTCTGCAATCACTCTTTTGCCACTGGAACCTTCCCTTCGCCCCTTAAGCACTCCCTTGTAAACCCCCTTCTTAAGAAGCCTTCTGCCTCTCCTTCCTCTCCGGCAAACTATCTGCAAACCTCTCATCCTGGGCAAACTCCTAGAAAAGCTGGCCTTCTCCCAGCTTAATCTACATACTGAATCTGTTGGATGTCTCCATGACCACCAGCCTGGCTTCAGAGCAGCCAGAAGCATGGAAACTGCTCCCCTGAACACCCATGAAGACTTGCTCTCCAACCTTGACTCTAACGTACATTCTGTCCTCATTCTCCTTGATCTATTCTCTGCTTTTGAAATGGTTAACCATGCCATCCTGCTCAATCGTCTCTGAGACAACCTGGGTATCTTTGGTCAGGCCCTTACCTGGTTGACCTTCTTTCTCACTGATCGACACTCCAAGATCCAACTTGGGTCTTTCCTCTCATCTATATCTCTCTACTTGTGGTGTTCCCCAGGGCTTTAACCTCTATCCCTGGCTATTTAACCACTACCTGGCACCTCGGGCCTTGGGCCAACTGCATCTCTACTTTCTGCCCTATCTTTCAGTGTTATGTGGATGACGCCCAGTTCTCCTTCAGGCTCCCCTCAGCCTCCACTGCTCCTTCTCTGATACCGGACTGTCTGTCCACTATTCAGGAAGGGTGTGCCTCCAACTATCTCTGCCTTAATGCCAGTAAGACTGAGATCCTCCTCATTGGGACTCTTGCTCCAGCCTTCGCGCACTCTGGCCGCCCACCCTGGGCCCTCAACCTGCTCCTTCCAGGGAGGCTAAGAACCTTGGGGTCATCTTCGACTCCACCCTCTCCTTCCCTCCTCACATCTCTGACGTCTCTAAGAAGTCACACTATCAGCTGTACCTCCTCATGGGTATTCTTCCTTTTCTCTTTTTCCCCAGAAGCTCACTGTCTCCAGAGCCCTGGTCCTCTCTAGGCTGTACTACTAAATCTGCCCGCCTCTACTCTACGCCCTCTACAAATTATCCAGAACAGGACAGCGAGTCTTGTCCTTGGACTCAAGCCCAGGGATTGTATCTCTCCAGCCCTAAAATCTCTTCACCGACTCCCTGTGGCTGCAAGGATCAAGTTCAAGACCCTCTGCATCGTCCACAAGGCTTTCTGGGGCCAGGGACCACACTATATCCAATATTGTCTTCCTAAGCATCTTCCTTTTCAAGCCCTCCTCTCATCCACCTCCAACTCTTTTAGGGTCAGACGCTTCTCCAGGCAGAGAGTGGGGGGCAGATCTCTGTCCTCAGCTGGGAGCTCCCTCTGGAACAGCCTCCCTGCCTCTCTCAATCTTGAGCAGGACCACCCAAGGTCCCGGAAGCAACTCAATACCTTCCTTTTTGATTCCGCTTTCTGTCTCCCTCTCCCGTGCTGATGTCCATGTCTGCTGTACATTCTGGTTACCTGGCCACCCACTGAACTTAAAGGACCAGGCTCCTGCATGACTGGTTGCCCTTGCACTGCCTTTGGGCCCGCCACCACTTAAGGGACTGTCTGCAACCGTACAGTCCCCTGACTCTACACTTATGAGCCGCCTGCTGGCTACACTTCCTAGCTACTTGCACTCTCCCCTCCCCTACGGAACTTCTCTCCTCCACCCCACGCACTTGCGCGATCTGAATGGCACAAGGCCTAGTAAGATTTATTTTTTGTCTTCCTTCTGTCCTCCCTTACTTGTCTTGTCGTGCCTAGAAACACTTGTGTACAGGTGCGTTATAAATGACTTATCATACCAAACCATATCATAACATATGATAGTAAAGTGCTCCATCACATCCTGAAGAAACGTCAGTGCAGTTGATAGAGCATGATGCATTTTCAGATCATTTTGAGGAACTTTATTTCGAGTGGATTGTGTCCTCCAACGTATTCCTCATTTTAGATGTATTCCATCCAGCTTTTCTGCTGCTCTTCGGAAATTTATTCGGCAGAGGGCGCCGTGCATCGATGTCGTCGAGTCGATGGTCCCTCGAAGGCCTCCATCGAGGGTGACGTCATCGGATGTATCAGTAGCACGCGCGGTGCCCATTGGCCTCAGTTCCGTTTTTCCGCAGTTACGTTGCTTCGAACATTCGGCGCGCCTCGAGTTCTGTCAAGAAATATAACGAGAAGTAATTATGTCCTCGTCATGGACGCCGACCACGACCCCGGGATCGGGTTTTAAGAAATGCAAGTCATGCGGCTCAAAAATGTCGATCACGGACCGAGTGTTTGTGGTGTCTCGGGGAAGGCCATGACATGGAGGCCTGTTCGAAGTGTCAGGCGATGACGGGGAAGGCCTTGCGAGAAAGGAGAGGAAAGCTACAGGTAGGTCGGAAGGATCGAAAAGCCTCTAGCGTCGAGTCGAGACCCCATGGGGAAAAATCTCCTCGACGCAAAAGGCATCGATCTAGATCCCGAAGCGATTGTCATCGCTTGTCGTCTTCGTCAAAAAATTCGAAGAAACGACGCCATAGGTCTCCCTCCACCTCGTCGTCAGACGAGTCTTCGAAAATGAAATGCCCCACAAAACATTCGTCTACCGAAGAGTGGGAAGCATTCGGGGTCAAAATGATGGAGGTGTTTGAGAAGGCGAAGCCTCGGCCCGCGCCTTCTTCGGAAGCCAGCCGGGAGCATCATCGCTCTGACACTCGCGCGCCCTCGAGCCCGGGTGATCGTAAAAGGAAGGATAGGGAACCTTCCAGGACGCCGAGCGAAAAAAACGCTCGAGTCGAGTCGACCGCTCGAGGTCACCGACGCCGTCCGAGACCTAGCACACCTCGAAGGGAAAACCGTCGAAGGCCGCCTCAACGCCCTGGAAGCAGACCCTGTCGACGACCACTATGTCATCGACGCCGTTGATGCCTTTATCGACGTTGACGCTGAAACCGTTGGTGCCAAAGGCTCCAACCAAGCCAGGGCAGCCAGAAAAAGAGAAGAAAAAAGTTAAAAAACATGTAATTCCTTCAGAGCCTGGTACTACACCTCTTCCTCCTCCTCTCCCAGAGAAGGTTTTCGAGCCTCTCCCTAGGAAGGAGTTCTTCAAATCCTTGACCTCAATTTTTGAGGAACAGGAGAGATCAGAGGAGGAAATGTACCTTTTGGATTGGAGTATGGCACCCCAAATGTCCCAGAATGCTTGATCTCAGAGGAAAGCAGAATGAGCGATTTGGTGGAGTCTTTACACAATGCAAGTGGCATTGACACCTCTCCTGAGAATGACTTCAGTAGACCAGATCCAGGAGAGCATGCCAGTCCATCTTACCGTCAGTTAATGACCAAGGTGGTAGATTACTTGGGATGGACTAGACCACCAGCCCAATTCATCCAGGACGATTTAACAGACATATTGGACCATGGTCCCACTGAAGACCAAGTACTACCTTTTCATGTAGCCTTACAAAACAGGGTGGCCAAGAATTGGGAAACTCCGGATTCTATTCCTCTGGTAAATAAATCCCTCGCATCAAAATACCGCCCAGCCAGCAGCGACCCCGGCTATCTGTCAAAACATCCAACTCCCGAGAGTTTGGTCATAAAGGCAGCCACAGCTTCCAACAAACTTGCGTACCTGTCTATCCCTCCAGACAGGGACGATAAGCGTGTGGATGGTTGGGCACGGAAGGTATTTTCAGCCGGGAGCATGGCATTAAAATGTGGCAACTCCACATGTGCCTTGGCAAAATTTTCGTACACTCTATGGGAGTGCATCGCAATGGCGGTAGAGCACATACCAGAAGGGGAAGAAAGGGAAGGTTTCCTAGCCATTGTTAGAGATGGAAAGGAGGCCATACAGGAATCCCTTAAATCTGGATTGGACACTGCGGATAGTGTAAGCAGGTCCATGGGCACTAACACGGTAATGCGCAGGTTTGCGTGGTTACGGAAGTCGGGTTTTGCACCGGACGTACAGAACCGCCTCCTGAACATGCCTTTTGACGGGTCTCACCTTTTTGGCAACAAGGACGACGAGTGCCTTGAGAGGTTGCAGAACTCAAAAGCAGCGGCAAAATCCTTAGGAGCTGCTATTAGGCAACCTCAGCCTTTTCGTGCGCAAGGGCAATCATGGAGGGGAAGACCCTATCGTTATTACACCTCATACGGGAAGACGAGAGGAATGGCCAGTCAAAGGGGCCAAAGAAAGGCCACTCGTGGTGGATGAGGAAAACGTGCTAAGCCAGCTCCAGCTGCAGCCTCTTTGCCATCAGCAGCTGCAACATCCGCCACAAAACCACTTTGAGGACTTGCACCACAAAACACCTGTAGGAGGCAGGCTGTCGCAGCATCTGCAAGAATGGCGAGCCATTACTTCAGATGTTTGGGCTCTAGAAATAATAGCCCAAGGCTATTGCCTTCCTTTTCTAAAGCAACCTCAAAGCAATCCAGCAGGGAGACACCCGTTGAAACTTTCAAACCCGCTCCTACAGCAGGAAGTTCTAACCCTGCTGGAGAAAGGTGTGATAGAACCAGTACCTGCAGCGAAGAGGAACAAGGGTTGGTACTCCCCGTATTTTTGGATCCCCAAAAAGGACGGAGGACGGAGACCCATCTTGGACTTAAGAAACTTGAACAAGTTCCTCAGGAAGGACAAGTTCAAGATGGTTACCCTTTCTCAGATCCTTCAGGCCCTTCAACTCCAGGACTGGTTGGTGTCATTGGACCTCCAGGATGCTTATTTTCATGTGCCGATTCATCTCAAACACAGAAAATACCTGAGGTTCGTATTTGGCGACTCACACTATCAGTTTCGAGTCCTGCCATTCGGATTGACCTCCGCCCAAGGGTCTTCACCAACTTAATGGTAGTGGTGGCAGCGCACATCAGGAGAGGGGGGATTCATGTCTACCCCTACCTGGACGATTGGTTGATCAGAGCGCGCTCTGCTGAGCAAGCACTGGATCATCTGAAAGTCACCTGCCATTTCCCCCACAAACTGGGCTTCTCCCTCAATTTCAAGAAGTCACAGATGACACCTTCCCAACAGCTTCAGTACATATGATCTGTATTAGACACGTCCTTGGGAAAGAGCTCGCCTCCCAAGTCGAGGGCTCAAGACATTCTTCAGATGGTTTCCAAATTACAAAATGCCCAAAATCTCCAGGCTTACGATTTTTTAAGGTTGCTCAGCCTCATGGCATCCTGCATCTTTCTGGTGCCAGAGGCACGCTAGAGGATGAGAGCCCTTCAATGGGCCCTAAAGACTGTGGTCCCAGTTCTCGGGTCAAATGACAGATCTTCAGATTCCGAACAGGGTCAGACAAGACCTTCTATGGTGGACCTGTACAGAGAACATCCTAAAAGGAGAACCTTTTTGGCAACCATGGCCGGAGATCACAGTAGTGAAGGACGCCTCACTCCTGGGGTGGGGAGCTCATGCCAACGATTGACAATCAGAGGTCGTTGCTCTCCATCGGAGTCCAAACTACATATCAACCTTTTAGAGCTGAGGGCAATCAAACTAGCTCTGAAGGCCTTCCTGCCATCTGTTAGGGGAAAGAATGTCCTGATAATGACAGACAACACAGTGGCCATGCACTACCTAAACAAAAGAGGAGGCGTGGGGTCACTACCACTGTGCAGAGAGGCAATGCAGCTCTGGTATTGGGCAATTCAGGAGGGAATCTCTTTAACGGCAATTCATCTAGCCGGGGAAAAGAATATGACGGCAGATGCTCGGAGCAGGCAGAGCACGGTATCCCACGAATGGGAACTGGCTCAAGAAGTCATTCAAGAGATCTTCGCCCTTTGGGGAACCCCTCATGTAGACCTGTTTGCAATCGGAATCAACCGAAAATGCAAAAGGTATTGCTCAAAGGAATTTGCCCAGAGAGAAGCCCTGGGGGACGCGTTCGTGGTGGAGTGGAATTTCCCACTATTGTAGGCGTTCCCTCCGATTCCCGTCATTCCTCAGGTCATCAGGAGGCTGAGAAGGTTTCGGAGCCGCATGATCCTAATTGCCCCAGATTGGGCCAGGAGAATGTGGTACCCGGACCTTCTAGACATGTCCAACTACCCTCCAGTACGTCTTCCTCAGAGAGAGAACCTTCTCTCTCAAATGGAAGGTCAGGTTCTCCATCCAGAGGTCAAAATGCTCAACCTTCATGCTTGGTATCTGAAAGGCTGAGATACAGGGATTGGAACCTTCCAGATGACGTTATGGAGGTGTTGCTTTCGGCAAGAAGGCCAGCAACAAAGTCTCTATACCTTTGCTGTTGGAAAAAGTTTTGCAACTGGTGCATAGAAAAGAATGTAGATCCTTTTCTATGTTCTATTCCGGAAGTATTATCTTTCCTTCTGACCCTAGCACATAGAGGTCTGAATATTGGAACAATAAAAGGTTACCTTGCGGCGCTTTCCATTTTCAAGCGCTCATCGGAAGAATGCTCCTACTTCAAAATTCCTTTGATAATACAATTCTTAGAAGGACTCAATAATGTGTTTCCTCCTCACCCATTTCAAGTACCGATCTGGCATCTAAATGTAGTCCTAAAATTGTGTTGTTGAGTTGTGTTGAGGGTAAAACCATCATTTTTACTGAAAGTAATATCTGATTTTCATTTAAGTCAGAAAATTGTCTTACCCGCATTCTATCCTCCACCCCATCCTTCGAAGGAGGAGGAAAGATTACACAGGTTGGATCCGAAAAGAGCTTTAAGCTTTTACATCTCTAGACTTTCCAGACTTAGAGTGGACAGCTGTTTATAGGTTACACAGGAAGGAAACTGGGTCAATCGGTGACAAAACAAACAATTTCACGCTGGATTGTGCTTTGCATTTCAGAATGCTACAGACTAGCTCAAAAAGACCCTCTGGCAGGGTTAAGGGCTCATTCCACCAGAGGCATCGCCTCCTCCACAGCCCTTCAAAGAGGTGTTCCAATAAGATCCATTTGCGAAGCAGCAACTTGGTCTTCACTACACACCTTCTCAAAATTCTATAACCTGGATGCTTCCCAGTCTAGGGAGCTAACTTTTGGAAAAGCAGTGCTATACTCAGCCATCTAAGAGTATCGAAAAATCTACACCCTCCTCCAGAGGAATTGTCTATACTGCTTTGGGAGTCTATCTAAGATGAGTAATACTTTGTAGGACACAATCCACTCGAAGAACAAGTTACTTACCAAAACGTTCTTTCGATTGAATGTTCCTCCAACGTATTCCTCATTGCCCTCCCAGCATACCCCTATGTAGATTTTTCCGGGTTATTGCCATCACAAATCTCGCAAGGCTCATACCTGCCGGAACAATCTACACAGTACAAGATCAAAGATAAAAAGGGGGAAAAACATAACTGAGGCCAACGGGTGCCGCGTGTGCTACTTATACACCCGATGACGTCACCCTCGACGGAGGCCTTCGAGGGACCATCGACTCGACGACATCGACAAAGCTAGATGGAATACATCTAAGATGAGGAATACGTTGGAGGAACATCCAATCGAAAGAACGTTACCAGTTGGTAAGTAACTTGTTATTTTATGGGAAAAGCCTTCATTATTATTCCTTTGGAAATATTGCCCATGTCAATCACCAATGCTACATGGTAAGCATGCAGTAACGGGAGGGATATGCATGATCCAATAGGTATTCCCACATTTTGGAGTGCCATTAAATTCCATGGTGGAAATGTGGTATTAACACATGGTAACAGTATATGCCATAATGCACAGTGCAAAAAAACTAGGAATTTGGTGGGTGTTATATGTATAAATGTTTGTCTACACATAAGTGTTTTCATGTTCAGATGCAGCCCTCCTTATTACTCTACCCTCCACTCACAATTCTCCACAATCACACACTGGGGCTCATTACGAGTTTGGTGGTAATTTGATTCAGCCAAATTACCACCATTTGGTCTCATGGGTTTACTCCTTGAATGCAATTGTTTGTTTGTTTGTTTGTTTTATTTCTAATGCGCTCCAGACCCGTGGGTAGAAGGGCGCAACAGGTAGGATAATGCGAGGCTTACAAAGTTACAAAATTATACAAGATACAATAATATTATACAAATTATACAAGATACAGAAATAATATACAAATTATACAAGACCGGAGTCGTAAAAGTCTGTGAATTGCATAAGAGATGGTGCAGGTAACATATCATAATTCAGCAGGAAAACAGGGATCAGTGTCATGCCTGGGAATAGCGTGGACCGGTGACTAGTGGTCGTTGGAGATAACATTTTGGATGCCGTTCCTTCTAAATAGTGGGTAAGGTTGATCAGCTCTTAAGTTGTTAGGTAATAGATTCCAAGTTTTAGCAGCCTTCACAGGGAAGCTATTGCCAATTGGTGGCAATTTCCCATTTTTGGAGTGCTTAGGGCTCCATGAGGAATTTTGGTATACATACATCACTGGCAGAAGTACCGCATGTTGAATATGCCATTTTGCAAAGGTAAAGTGACTGTTTTACCTCCAGCTTGTTGCTGTAGGGAAATGTCCACTTTGTCTCCAAAGTTATAATTTGGAGGTGCAAGAAAAACTATGTTAATTTTGTTACTGCCAAACAAAATGGCTGTAACAGAATAACCACAATGTGTTCCCTGCACTGCTGAACTTGTAATGAGACCCAGCACATAGGGTTTATCCCAATGCCCCACATCGAAAGCTATGCACTAAAATTGTGTGCCATTAAATAAGTGCAGTGAAATCCAAATAGGCGTTCCAATTTCCGTATATACCATTTGCAATGCATTGGTGCGCAAAATGTATAAAATTGTCCAACCATAGTAAAAGCGTTAGTACACTGCAATCAAAATGGGAATATCTGCCTTTTCCATTTGCAAAACAACCCGTTTCTGTAGGAAAAATGACCACAATACTAGGGTGGCCAACTGTCCCGCTTTTCGCAGGATTGTCCCGCAATTAGGGACTCTGTCCCGCCGTTTGCTGAGTGGCTGTGCGGGACGCAGGTTGTCCTGACAACATCCATCACAGCCACTCTGCGAATTGAAGTGGGCATTTAAACAGCACGGCGCAGCCGCCTGCTGCTTTCTTTCCTCGACGGCTCTGCAGCCCCGGCTCCTTTAGAGTCTGCAGGTCGAGCTGTAACGCTCGACACCTGGCTTTATTCAAATGCTAATGGTTTGTTCCTGGGTCGTGATGGTCATGTGTGCAGTTAAAAAACGTGACCATCATCTCCCAAGGAAAAACTATTTGCATTTCAATTAAGCCTGGTGTCAGAGCATTACAGCTCGACCTGCAAGATCTAAAGGAGCCATTAAAAAAATGCAAATTAAAAAAGGGGCAGGCCAAACGTGAATGACGTTGTGATGTCATCGCCACCTTGTGGGCAAGTGTCCCGCAAAATATATCAAAGAGTTGGCCACCCTACACAATACAACGACGAAGATTAAAAGTGACACCATTACTTAAGTGTTGCTTAACTTTAAAAATAAAAAAAAAACATTAACTAATTTAAGACTATCAAAATACTGTGCAGCTTTTTAACAACGTTTATTTTTTTAAATTAACCACCAACACGTTTGGTGTTGCTCATTTTAGAACAAGCTGAATGCGAGGTTTCACTTGCAACTGCATGTTTTGTTTTTCCTTTGGCTGTAGTGATGCCAGTGTTATCTAGGGAGAGGTCACTTCCAGCAGGGGAAGGGTTATTGTAATGCAGATGCTCCTGGGCACAGGGGAATTTAGCACCTAATTACAACACCCGTGGCTTTGCATTCCTTAGTGCTGTGGAGGAGGGGGGATGGTTGCTGCAGCCACTGCCATAGAACAAACATTTGCAAACTTGCCTGTTCTGAAAGGTTTCAGTGAAGAAGGCACTTTTGGCGCGCTCCCGTGTTTTTGATTTTATCTAATATGGGGCGCAGCCTCAGCCCTTTTCTATATGTTTTCACAGAGGAATGCCATTTCTATATGCATGGCCAACGTTCTGTAATGATGTACTGCACATGAATCAAAGGCATACAATACATGAATTTGCAGACATAACTCCAATTTTAAAAATAACTGTACAGATGGTTACCAAAATGCAATATAACCATAAATGCTACAATGCTAAAAATTACAACAAAAACCTTTTTGTGACAAAATGACTTTTTTTTTTCCCACACAATTGAATATTTGCATGAAACGATAAGATGTAATACTGGCTGATAGAAGGATCAAATGAAAAAAGTTGCTGACATTCTACAGTATTCATTGGCTCTCTGCTCGCTTATTATACATAGTTATCATGAAACACTTGTGTATAGGTGCGTTATAAATGCCATATCATATCATATCATCTTTCAAACCGATATTTCAAACATTTTCCATTTGGGATACATCAATGTTGTGAACTTGCTGCAATACGTTGTTCACAATTAATCTTTGCAAACCTTACTGAAAGCTAAAATATATTTTGACCAGAGCTTTCAGGTTTCCCAGCTCCATGTGTGTGTAAACCATCCAGCTCTGTCTTTTTTTAAAATTATAGCAGTTGTATGACACTGAACTGAGAAACTTGAAAGCTCTCATTGGTGTGCATTTTAGCCCACCATCGTCCCAATACAGCACTGTCAACCATTCAACCTTTCAGTAAGTAAGATGCTAGACAATAAATTATATAAATGTCTAATTGTCAGCTGCACAGAGAATATTGATTCTGCTATTCACCTGCTATTCTAAAGTTATTGATAAAGAAACTGGGGTACAGTGAAATAAACAAAAATAAATGGCAGAGTTTGCACAGTATTTCCAAGTAGGAAATTGTGTATTTAACTTATGAGTTATGGTTCCATGGCCATGTCGTAGAACCTGGAGAAGGAGGTGAGGAGGTGCAACCTTCGAGACACCTTTGACTCTCCCTCCCCATTGCCCTGTTGGCGCTTTGAAACAGAATTCATTTTCAGTATTTTCCTTCCAAAGAAGCAGGTGAGTGCAGCCTTCCTTGTTGCTCCATTTTGCCCATTGTATTGTGTAAAAGTAATTATAGGCCCTGTGTGCCTGCACGCCCTCGATCCCTGGCGTCTCTTCCTGGTTTCCCTCTCCCTCCCACCTCCCGACCCGCCCACCGCCTCTGATTGGCAGAAAACAACCGTTGCTTCTGGTCTAATGATCGACTTGCAGCCACCTGCTTCTTTTTCCTACCCAAGTTATTTGTAAGTGCAGCCTTCTTTGTTGCTCCATTTTGCCCATTGTATTGTGAAAAAAGTGATTCTAGGCCCATGTGCCTGCATCACCTTGATCCCTGGCGTCCCTTCCTGGTTTCCCTCTCCCTCCCGCCTCACGACCCGCCCACCAGCTAATTGAGCTTCTCGCGTCTCCTGCACCTTCACGCTTCCCATTCTGCGTACTGCAGCTCCGTCAGCCATTTTGATCCAAGATGGTTTCCCATTCCCTTTGGAGTTCTATGTAAAGCAAGCTTAGAAATGCGGTTTCATATGCATTTCCTTGCCCTATACTAAATATGTTTTTGTATGCCATTTACAATTAAATGTACATATTGTTCATCTGCAAAGAGCATTGTTTAGCCTTTTGCTAGCCATCCCAATACAAACTGTGCTTGGGTACACTCTGCATTGCCAGCCATCACAATACAGACTGTGCTTGGGTACACTATGCTTGCTCCCCTCGCACAAGTGACTAGTGTACTCTACTTGGGTACACTGTGCATTGCCCACCCCTCACGTTACTGACTACTGCACAGTGCTTGTGTATACTCTGTATTGTCCCCCTCATCTCATAATGCAGACTGTGCTTGTGTACACTTTACATTGCCCACCCCTTGCAATACCATACCTGCCTAACCTCTGGAATTTTTCCGGAGACTCTGGAATTTTAGCCATTTCTCCGGGTCTCTGGAAAAGACCCGGCAATCTCAGGAATTTTGTCGGTCTTTCCGGGTCCCGTCTGGGTTCCGGATACTCTCCACCCGATTGGCTGCCGCCGGCCCGGTAACCAATCGGGTGGAGAAGTGGGCGGGACCCGGAAACAGAGCTAAATGTTTGTGCCCACTTTGCCTCAATGCGACCACCGAAATAATGCTGCTTTCAATCCATGTCATTGGATTATTTTGCTTACTATAGCACTGAAAATCATTAATTCAATGCTAGAGTAAGCAAAATGAAGGTGGCGGCGCTGCCGAAATAATCCAATGACATGGATTGAAAGCAGCATTATTTCGGCTGCGGCGCCGCCTTCATTTTGCTTACCATAGCATTGAATGAATTAATGATTTTCAGTGCTATAGTAAGCAAAATGAAGGCAGAGAAAATGTTTCTAATGACAACAACCGAGTTTACCTTTTGACAGGTGGCCGGGGCGTGTGGGCGGAGCCATGTGCAAATGGGCAGAGTCTTGTGTGGCTGTGGGCGGGGCATAAATCTGAGGAATTTTAATTTTCAAATGTAGGCAGGTATGTGCAATACTGACTACTGTACTGTGCTAGAGTACACTGTTTTTCCCTCCTTCTCATAATACAGACTGTGTTTGGGTACACTGCGCATTGCCCACCCCTTTCAATACGGACTACTGTACTGTATTTGGGTACACCCTGTATTGCCCTCATCCTTCTCATAATACAGACTGTGCTGGAGTACACTGTGCATTACCCACCCATCGCAATACTGACTACTGTACTGTATTTGGGTATACACTGTATTGCCCTCCTACTTCTCATAATACAGACTGTACTTACCTTTATTATGCTTTGCTCCCCTCACAGTACTGCCTATTATACTGTGCTTGGGTACACTGTGCATTGCACACCCTTCACAATACTGACCGATGTACTGTATTTGGGTATTCTCCGTATTAGATATTGTGCTTGGACACACTTTACATGACTTAGTGAGGAAGCAGACAGTGAGTGGGGATGCTCCCTATGGGGAGTGAGGAAGAGGCCGGATATTGGCAGCCTCCCGATGGGCCTGTGAAGGTTCCAGGAATTCTCTGCAGCATATTACAAAGTTGTGTTCATTGACCTTTTACACAAAGCCAGTTTCCTTAGTACTTTGAATGATGCAACCAATCACACAATGTTCCCCAGCAGAACCTCATCCAATCGACTACCTCTCAGCCCTATTTCGGAGCTGCACCAGCCGAAATAGAAATGTATTTTCTGTTCTCTGTCATCCCCCCCCCCCAGAACGTTCAGGAGAAGCCACATGTCCACTCTTTTCTGGTAGTGGTTATTGGTTCGAGTTTCTTTGTGTTCATATTTTGCATGACATAACAGAAAATGACATTTATTTAACCTGATCGACATCAAAACGAACAACTGGTCTGGTAGCGAAACCA
Source organism: Ambystoma mexicanum (assembly GCF_040938575.1). NCBI lineage: Eukaryota > Metazoa > Chordata > Amphibia > Caudata > Ambystomatidae > Ambystoma > Ambystoma mexicanum. The sequence goes on along the minus strand of NC_090921.1, from coordinate 846,412,795 downwards.
AATTAGAGCATCAATGTGGTATAGTGACAACTCATATGATGGGGTTCACCCATGCTTCTATAACCTCCAAACAAGGCCTTAGTGGCTTCAAATTTTGCCAACCATCTTCACATGTTCCGAATTGCCCGAATTGGCCTCAAGAGCATGGCAGTCTGCGAGAGCACATTGTTTCTGATTTGTTATATAACTTAACACGTTGACAGCACAGCAACACTCTTTCTTTGCATTAAACCATGTACACTGGAACCAGGTGGGCTTATTAATAAGCCACTCTAGAATTGTCTGACATGCGAAGACTTGGTCATTTCCATTCACCGTCATTCTTCACCTGCTGCACTCTGCACTGATGTTGGTTCTGGCTTTAATTATGCTGCTTATATGTAATCTTTTGTACTGAGAAGAGGATTTCAGCTCGGCTTTTTCATTCCTCACACAAGTACCATTCACATAGCATTCATAGAGTGGATATTGGAATGGAATTTCCTGCAAATCTTTTTGCGTGTATTAAGCACTTCTGATGGGACGTATTCATACAGTTTCCCAACCACTGGACATAGCAGTAAAGAGATTGGATTTACCAATGTACAACTTGCAAGGATGATATTGGCTGAATCTAGCATTATTAATTTATATTTTGTAAGCAGAGTTTTAGTTTTGAAAAATAGCGCAATGACTGCGTGTGGTACTGTATTTTCAGCCCTCTGCACTGCAAGAGAAGCTGCAGCAAATTGCATGTAATACGATACTAGCAATGTTTGTCCCCATGTTTCTGTGTTAACCTTTTTCATGATGATATAGAGCAAGCATTGGCAATGCCAACAGTTTGGGCTTCTGTGTAGACATGAGATTTAGACTTGCCAGGCACTGCCATAGTGGTATTAACTAACCATTAACGGCAGCGGGTGCAAAATGGTGCAAGTACCTGGGCATCTAGTAGCAATGCCTGGCAAATGTCTAATACTTGTACACAAGCCCAAACTGTTGGCTTTTCCAATGCTTGTTTCAGGTGTAACTGCTCCAGTATTTTCTGTTTCATAAGCAGTGTCCCTTACACTCAGTACACACTGAGCAGAAACATACTTTTTAGTGTACTTGTACATAATGAAGAAGTACATTAAAAAACAACTTGTTCTATGGTGAGTGCAGTGCAGCCCTATTGACTACATGGGTGTGCTCATCCCTGTCCTGTAGTTCAAGCCCATATGTGCTGACGAAGGTCAAAACACAGAACTTGACTGATTCATAGAAAAAGTAAGTCTGTATTTGATCCTTTTCCACCCGCACAGCGAGCAAATAATCGGGAACACGCCTACAAATAAAGAATACATTTCACCTTTAAAACCAGCTCCAAGTTACCTTTTCATTCATGAGGACTAGATAGAAAGGTTGAAGGTCAAGCTCCCATCGATTTGCATGTTTGTGTGGGTAAAGGAGTTGAATCCCAAGGCCAAGTAAAGTGCTAGGCCCAGTCATTCAGGCAGGGCCTTTGTCATTGAGAATCACTAATTGGCTGCATTGACCTCGCCCTCCTCCCAGATGCATTACATTGCGAGTTCCTCTGAAATCTGGGAGAGTCTGCCCAGCACACTTGGGGGAGGGGGCTGCTTTAAAGGATGTTCCCCTGCTCTTGGATTGAATGGAAAAAAAGCAGCTTGATTTAAAAAAAAAAAACTGGCTGCTGGCACCCGCCCCCCTACCCAAGGTAAGGGTCATGCCGCCACACTTGTCCAAAGCTTCATTCATGAATCTAGCCCCTGTGGAGGCTTATGCCACAAATACCATTATACCTACCCCCACTACACCTTCCCTACGAAATGAGCGCCTCTGCTCATGCACCAGGTATGCACCCCCTCTCACCGTTACTCCGAACCAGATTTTTAGGAATTTGCATCTAGGAGCCAGATGCACGCGACCCACCATCATGCCATGGTATCCCTGCATAGTTCCACCCTCGGCTGTGATACCCGCCACATCTCTCCCACCTAGTAACCCGCCGACACCAGTCAGCCCTTTCCCTACCTTTGAAGGAGCTTGCTCCTGCCCCCTTGCATCTGCCTTGTATCCGCAGGCCTACGGCTCCCTGTGGCACCCACCACCTATATGCCGCCTCCCGTGGCTACAGCCCTGCTGCCACTCGCCACGCAGCAATGGCCTGTTTCACCTACCACTTCTGGTCAGGCATTGCTGCCTTCTGATTCCTTGGTGCACACTGCTCGGCTTGTAACACTGCTACCTGAGACTGCCTACAAACTTACCCAAGCACCACTGCATAAAGGTAATTATTCTGCACCGACTGTAACAATACCTCTCAGGCAGGACCTGCACCTGCGGACTCCGTCCTGCATTGCCGCTCCTAGGCTGAAGACTGGATGCACTTACTCGCACCTGCCCATTGCTCCTCCTGCTACAATGCTTGTGCCACTTGATGTGCCTCCTCTATTTACTGCATTTGCGCCAGTGCCTGCCGCCTATTTACCGCAATTGCCATTTTATGCCATTACTGGTACAGCACCTGTACTAGTGCCTGCCACCCATATACCACAATCGCCATGTGATGCTACTGTTACTGCACCTATCGCCATGTGATGCTACTGTTACTGCACCTATACTAGTGCTTACCATCCATTTACCGCAATTGCCATGTGATGCTACTGTTGTTACTACACCTAGACTAGTGCCTGTCGCCCATGTACTGCAACTACCTGTCATGATGCCTACCCCTGGGGACCCAGACCACGCCCAGCAACCCCGGAAGCAGGCATCAAGTTATCCTAAGCAAGCCCAACAACCCCTGCTAGGGGCTATTTGGGTCCAGTCCTGGCGCCTATGGCGCCAGGCTCATATGGAGAGTCAGTCCTGGCGTCATAGGCGCCAGGCTCATAGATTAAAACTTACCTGATGCAGACCATGCTGCAAACTTACCTGATGCAGACCATGCTGCAAGAGCTCCAAGCCAAAAGAGGCTTGGAAGGGACTACTTTACTTAGGGACTATTTTTTACTCGGGTGGGGCTGGGGAGGAATACTTACCTGGGACTACTTTGGAGGCTATTTAAACCACGCCCGAAGAGCAGCACACGCTTCGCGTTATTCTGCATCCAGCAGCGTAACGCTCACCGTGCCTGCAAGTCTGCATCCAGCCTTCTGCCACGCCCGCCTTGAGTTTGGAGCTCCTAGAAAAAGGGAGAAAGAAGGAGAAAAGGTTAAAACAGGAGCAATACCTTTAATCCTTACCTGAATTCCCGATCCATCGCGCCTTCGAGGTGGAAGAAAGAAGTTATTTTATGCATGTCGCCTCGCCTGCTGCAGCGCCGTGCTGAACTCACCGGCCTTTGCAGCATCTTCACATTCCACCACATCCTCCTGCATGTTCCCGCCGCACTCCGGCACCTAAGGAGAAGACAAGAACAGCAAGGTGAGCCAAGGGAATACACAGAGGAATATTAGTTACCCCCCCATAGACTTACCTGATTTTACCGCCGGGGGTACTATTCCTCTTCACGGGTCGGCGCAGTTTCCACTGCATCTTCGCCGAACCCCGGCCCCTAAGGGAAAACAAAAGGACAGCAAGGTGAAACAAAGGGACTAACAAGGGGAACCCTCCTCACCACAATAAACTTACCTGATTTTACCACCGGAGGAATTATTCCCCAAGACTTCATACTTTCTCTCAGCGCCTGAATAAGGGAGAAAGCAACAGGTTACATATTGCTATTATTTTATCGAACTGTGTTGGAAAATACAAATCCTTATCAGAATACTACCGGTTGCCATGAGGAACTCTTCATTAGGGTCAAGCTGCAACCTGCAAGGAATCGGACAAGAGTGAAAGTCAGGTATTTGAACTCTTACGAACTTTATACTTACGGCGTCTTGCCGGGACTCTCGGAGTCAATGTTGTTCTGGAACTCACCAATTCCTTCTAGCCAGTGAAGCAACTGGTTATCAACGTGCCGCTGCGCTCAATGCAGGATGGAGAGCTCATCTTGTCAAACCATCAGGTGAGACTATAAGAGGGGACATCAAAGGTGATCTGTGGGGAGAACAGCGGGGGGGGGGGGGGATTTACGCTCAACTCCACGGGTGGTTAATTCCCTTTCTCCATTTGCAGAAGAATATTCCTACGGGCCAAGCAAACAAAGCTAGGTGGGCCAGTCCAGTCCGTCATCTCATCCCTACGCGTCACATTGGTGGAGACCGCAGCTGTCCAGTTCCGATCGACGCCTCTGTGGGACCCAGGTGAGCGTAACACTACCCTGCAATGCAACCGCGGCTGCAGTACATGCTGTCAGCCTAGCCCATCTCCTGCCCAAGACCACCTCGTTTCACGCTAGGGGCTCCATATCCCCCCTACTGCCTCCCAGTGTCCCTCACCTGCTGCCCTACTGAGGTGTACCCTGGTCAGTTCATGCTCCCTACCAGCACACACCTTAGATGTGCAAGACCTTATCATTAGGGACAACATTGACTTACTGATACTAAGTGAGACCTGGCTGAATGAAACCTCTGGCCCCGCCTTGGCCCTCGCCATCGCGAGTGGCTACACCATCTTTCAGGCAGGACCTCTCCTCTCATAGGGGCGGTGGGGTAGCTGTCATTGCTAAAGAGACTCTATCAGAAGGATTGAAGGGGAACTTGTGCAGAATTCAGACTACCTTCAGCTCAAAATGAGGCTCTCCCCCAACTATACCATCTCGCTCCATGTCGTTTACCACCCACCTGGCCCTATCACTGATTTTCGTGAAGCACTAATCCACGCACTCTCCGACAACCTAATAAACTCATCTAAAGTCATACTCCTGGGTGATCCCATTCTAGGGCTTAATTACCCTAACAATGTCCATGCCACTGCCCTGAACAAAGCCTTATCTACCCTAGGGTTTACCCAAACAACCTCTAAGCCTAACCACATTAAAGGTTGCACGCTCGATTGGGTGTCTCACCATAACTGCTCCCTCCTGGTCACAGATATTACTCCAATTCCATGGTCTGACCACCATTGCATTAAATTAGACTTCATTGCCTCCCTAGGGCTCCGCAAGCCAATGATCCCTCTCCCTGCAGCACACTCGAGGAGCTCCCATCAGCTCACCATGGAGACTATCACCCCCTACCTCACGGTTCCTGCCCTCTTGCCCCCTTTGTCCAAGGACCCTGAGATTCATGCTAGTAATTTGAAAATGGTCATCACCCAAGCTGTTGATAACGTTGCCCCACTCACCCTAAAGAAAGCTAAGAGAACAAAGCATTCTAATGCCTGGTTCACCCGGGAGCTTCTGAAGCTACGCTCCAAAAAAAAAGGGCAGCGCTCGCCACCAGGAAAAATAACCCCAATGACACTTCGAAAGTAGACTTCAAAGTTATCTCCAAAGAATATAAAACTTCCATCATCAAGGCTAAAGCTGCAACCTTCAACACTAGGATAGCTAATGCAAAATCTGGGACGAAAGAAATCTTTGCCATCATTAGAGAATTGGAAACTCCCTCCAGCACGCAAGGATGAACTCTGGTGTAACAAAATTCAATCTGCCATGCTTGATAAATTGGACACCCTGCACACCAAAATCTTAGCCAACCTACAGGCATTTACCAACCTTACAGCCAACAGTCACAGTAACCTGTCCCCAGTAACCAACTCTAGACATTCCCCAATGTTTGAATTTAAGGATATGAGTGAACCGGAAGTCCTTGCCCTCCTAAAATCCATTAAACCTTCCAACTGTAAAGAGGATGCCTGCCCGGCCCAGGTCATCAAAGACTGTGCCCCTTACCTGCCCCATTCATCACTGCATTCATTAATGCCTCCTTCCAGCCTGGCCATGTCCCAACTGGACTTAAGGAAGCATGGGTTTGACCGCTCCTTAAAAAACCCTCCCTCAAACCATTGGTTCCAGGGAACTATAGACCCTTTACCACTGACACTTTTCTGCTAGAAATCCTGGACAAAGCAGCCTACCTGCACGTCTAAAAATCCCTTGAAGATAACCACCTTCTTGGTCTTTGGCAGACCGGGTTCCGTCCATGACATTGCACCGAACGGGCCCTACTAGACCTTAAAAATCAAATGGACGACCTCAGATACGCAGCCAAACCTGCACTCCTTCTGCTCCATGATTTATCCACTGCCTTTGATCTGATGGATCACAAGACCCTTTGCCACCACATTTCAACTGTGGCCAACTTCTCCCTGAGATAACATTGTTTCGAGTGGATTGTGTCCTCCAACGTATTCCTCATCTTAGATGTATTCCATCCAGCTTTAGCTGCTTTGGAAAATAATTTCGGCAGAGGGCGCCGTGCGTCGATGTCGTCGAGTCGATGGTCCCTCGAAGGCCTCCATCGAGGGTGACGTCATTGGGTGTACAAGAAGCACGCGCGGCGCCCGTTGGCCTCAGTTCCGTTTTTACGCGGTACATGTTGCTTCGGAGATTCGGCACGCCTCAAGTTCTGTGACGCAGTGAATATTATTAGAGAAATATCGATATGTCCTCGTCATTGACCCCGACTACGACCCCGCGATTGGGTTTCAAAAAATGTAAATATTGCGGTTCGAAAATGTCTATCACGGACCCGCATTGAGAATGTCTGTGGTGTCTTGGGGAAGGCCACGACATGGAGGCCTGTATGAAGTGTCAGGTGATGACGGGGAAGGCCTTTCGAGAGAGGAAGGGAAAACTACAGGTAGGTCGTAAATCCGACCGAAAAGCCTCTAGCATTGAGTCAAGGTCCCGTGAGGAGAAATCTCCTCGACGCAAAAGGCATCGGTCCAGGTCCCGAAGCGATTCCCATCGCTCGTCGTCTTCGACAAAGAAATCGAAGAAAAGACACCATAGGCCCCCCTCCACCTCGTCCTCGGACGAATCCCTGAAAAGAATGAAATACCCCCAAAACATTCTTCCTCCGAAGAGTGGGAAGCATTCAGAATTAAAATGATGGAGGTGTTTGAAAAAGCTAAGCCTCGGTCCGCGCCTTCTCCGGAAGGCGGCCAGGAGCGTCATCGCTCTGACACTCGCGTGCCCTGGAGCCCAGGTGATTGAAGAAGGAAGGATCGAGAACCTTCCAGGACGCCGAGTGAAAAAGACCGCCCGCGTCGACCGCTGGAGGTCACCGTCGCCGTCCAAAACCCGACACACTTCGAAGGGCAAATCTTCGACGTGCGTCTCGACGCCCTCGAAGCCGATGCCGTCGACGACAATTCCGTCGGCACCATCGACGCCCTTGTCGACTTCGACCCCGAAGCCCTCAGCGCCAAAGGTTCCAAAGACTCCAGTTCAACCAACTCGACAAGAAGTGAAGGATGAAAGACCTTCAGGGTCCACTAACACACCTCCTCCGTCTCTCCCAGAAAAGGTTTTTAAACCTCTTCCTAGGAAGGAATTTTTCAAGTCCTTGACCTCAATTTTTGAGGAACAGGAGAGATCTGATGAGGAGAATGTGCCTTTTGGACTGGAATATGGTACACCAAATGTCCCAGAATGCCTGATTTCTGAAGAAAGCATGAGGGACCTGGTGGAATCCTTACATAATGCAAGTGGCATTGATAAATCTCCTGAAACAGATTTTGGCAGGACAGAACCAGGAGAGCATCTCAGTACCTCATACCGTCAACTAATGAAAAAAGTAGTCGATTATTTAGGATGGGCTAGACCACCAACCAAAATAATCCAGGATGATTTGACTGATATATTGGACCATGGTCCCACCGAAGATCCAGTCCTACCCTTCCATGTAGCCTTGCAAAATAGGGTGGCCAAAAATTGGTAGACTCCGGATTCTATTCCTCCAGTGAATAAATCCCTTACTTCAAAATACCACCCTGCCAGTAACGACCCCGGCTATCTGTCTACACATCCCACTCCCAAAAGCCACATCTTCAAATAAAATGGCGTACCCTTCTATCCCTGCAGACAGGGATGATAAGCGTGTCGATGGCTGGGCACGTAAGGTATTTTCAGCTGGGAGTATGGCGTTAAAATCAGCCAACTCCACATGTGCCTTGGCAACGTTTTTCGTACACTCTGTGGGAGTGCATTGCAGTGGCGGCTTAGCACATACCAGAAGGGGAGGAAAGGGAAGGATTCCTAGCCATTGTTAGAGATGGAAAGGAAGCCATGCAGGAATCCCTTGAATCTGGATTGGACACTGTAGATAGTGTGAGCAGGTCCATGGATACTAGCACTGTAATATGCAGATTTGTGTGGTTACGGACGTCGGGTTTTGCACCAGACGTACAGAACTACCCTCAGAACATGCCCTTTGATGGGGCTCAGTTTTTTGGCAGCAAGGTTGACGTGGGCCTTGAGAGGTTGCAGACCTCAAAAGCAGCTGCCAAATCTTTAGGAGCTGCTATTAGGCAACCTCAGCCTTTACGTGCGCCAGGACAATCTTGGAGGGGACGATCCTATCGTAACTACTTCTCATATGGAAAGGCGAGAGGAATGGCCAGTCAAAGGGGCCAGAAAATGGCCACTCACGGTGGACGAGGAAAACGTGCAAAGCCAGCTCCAACTGCAGCCTCTTTGTCATCAGCGGCTACAGCAACCGCCACAAAACCACTTTGAGGACTTGCATCACAAGACACCTGTGGGAGGCAGGCTGTCACAGCATCTGCAAGAATGGCGAGCCATTACTTCAGATGTTTGGGCTCTAGAAATAATAGCCCAAGGTTACTGACTTCTAACGCAACCTCAAAGCAATCCACCAGGGAGACACCGTTTGAAGTTTTCAGACCCTGCCCTACAGCAGGAACTTCTAACCCTGCTGGAGAAAGGTGCTACAGAGCCAGTACCTGTAGCGGAGAGGAACAAGGGATGGTACTCCCCGTATTTTTTGATTCCCAAAAAGGACGGAGGACTGAGACCCATCTTGGACTTAAGAAGCTTGAACAAGTTCCTCAGGAAGGATTAGTTCAAGATGGTCACTCTTTCTCAGATCCTTCAGGCCCTCCAACTTCAAGATTAGTTGGTGTCATTGGACCTCCAGGATGCTTATTTTCATGTGCCAATTCACTGCAAGCACAGAAAATACCTGAGGTTCGTAGTTGGCGACTCACACTATCAGTTTTGAGTCCTGCCATTCGGATTGACCTCCGCCCGAGGGTCTTCACCAAGTTAATGGTAGTGGTGGCAACGCACCTCAGGAGCGGGGGGATTCACGTACCCCTACCTGGACTATTGGTTGATCAGGGCATGTTCTGCCAAACAAGCACTAGATCATCTGAAAGTCACCTGCAACTTCCTCCACAGACTGGGCTTCTCCCTCAATTTCAAGTAGTCACAGATGACACCTTCCCAACAGCTCCAGTACATAGGAGCTGTATTGGACAAATCCTTGGGAAAGAGCTTGCCTCCCAAGTCAAGGGCTCAAGACATTCTTCAGATGGTTTCCAAATTCCAAAATGCCCAAAATCTCCAGGCCTACGACTTCTTAAGGTTGCTCGGCCTCATGGCATCCTGCATCTTCCTAGTGCCAGAAGCACGCCTGAGGAAGAGATCCCTTCAATGGGCTCTAAAGACTCAATGGTTCCAGTTCTCAGGTCAAATGACGGATGTTCTTCAGATTCAGAACAAGGTTCGGCAGGATCTTCTGTGGTGGAATTGCACAGAGAATATCCTAAAAGGGGAACAGTTTTGGCAGCCATGGCTGCAGGTTATAGTAGTGACGGACTCCTCACTCATGGGGCTGGGAGCTCATGCCAACGATCTGACAATCAGCGGTCGCTGTCTCCATCAGAGTCCAAACTACACATCAACCTTTTAGAGCTGAGAGCAATCAGACTAGCGCTGAAGGCTTTTCTGCCATCTGTCAAGGGAAAATATGTCCTAATAATGACGTACAATACAGTGGCCATGCACTATCTAAACAAGAGAGGTGGTGTAAGGTCACTACCTCTGTGCAGAGAGGCAATGCAGCTCTGGTATTGGGCAATTCAAGAAGGAATCTCATTAACGGCAGTCCAACTAGCCGGGGAGGAGAATATGACGGCAGACGCTCTGAGCAGGCAGAGCACGGTGTCCCACGAATGGAACTGGCTCAGGAAGTCATTCAGGCGATCTTCGCCCTTTGGGGAACCCCTCAAGTAAACCTGTTTACGACCGGAATCAACCGGAAGTGCGAAAGGTATTGCTCAAGGGAATTTCCCACAAGAGGGGCCTTAGGGGACGCTTTTGTGGTGGAGTGGAACTTCCCACTACTATACGCGTTCCCTCCGATTCCCGTCATTCCTCAGGTCATCAGGAGACTGAGACGGTTCGGAAACCGCATGATCCTAATTGCCTCAGATTGGGCCAGGAGAACGTGGTACCCGGACCTTCTAGACATGTCCATCTGTCCCTCGGTACGTCTTCCTCAGAGAGAGGACTTTCTCTCTCAAATGGAGGGTCAGGTTCTCCATCCAGAGGTTAAGATTCTTAACCTTCACGCTTGGTGTGATGCTGGAAATGCATCGGAGGGACAGGGCCTCCGTATCCTTGTCCTTTACTGCTTTTTATCGTGTGTTCTGTCATGTTTTCCACACAGGAGTTCATGTGGGACTCCTGGCGGTGCAGCTCTTTCTTTTGGTTTGGTGAACGGACCTGTGGGATACCCTTATGGCACCCATGGGTGGGGGTACAACCCTGTGCCCCTAGTGTATGTTTTTGGGCACCTATGGGTGGCCCGCAGAGCAGGGTATGGGCTGGTGGCAGCTTCATGCTGAAATTGACAGGTGCGCGGAGTATCCTCCATTTTGGGATACCCCAGCCCTGCCATTGGGATCAGTTGATTCCTGATGGAAAGCAAGATGACCCCGGTGGCCTCTTGCTTTCTATTACCCATTACCTTGTTTTCCCAAACTCCTGGGAAGCCCTGACTCTGTCCCTTCCCCCTGACTGGCTGTTGGGTGGAAATGCCATATATGGTGTTGTTGTGAAGGCCCGGCCAGACTAGCTGGAACCTTCCCGGTGATGTATGTTGTGGGTCCCTCCTGTGGGTGGGGCCTGGGTGAATAGCGTGTGTGACGAATATGCATTCTGTGGTGTGGGTGTCTATTATCTGGTGGTTGACACAATGACTGAGACAACCCTGCCCGAAACCGGTATGAATGCATCTTGGAGTGTTGAATGGCTTGGTACTTGTCCCAATACACATAACTTGTTGTGAGTGTCTGGAGAGAAGTGAATGGCCTGAATACCTTGTGTGCCTGATTGGCTGCCTGCCTGCATGAATGCCCGTAGTCGTGATTGGATGCTTGAGTGTGACCCAGCGGAATGAATGGGAGATCAACAGTATATCTGGGGACCTCTCACTGCTAGGAATCGTGTTCAGAAGCTGAAGTCCACTACGACGAGTACCTGGATTAACTGACGCTTGACCTTGAAGCCCTGCTGGACGAGAAGAATTGCTGTTGCTCTCCTTCACAATCTGAAAGCTGCTGTGCCTCCAAGGACTCACCCAGAGAGGACCTGGTAATGCGCCCTCTTCCCGAGCTACGAGGGACCATCGTGCACAGCTGATCTTTGCCAACGCTCCCTGGTAGGCAGACCTTCGACAGGCTGCCGACCCGATACGGGGACTGCTGCGGAACTCCAAGGAGAAGCACTCGGACTGTTGTCCGCCACTGTCGACGACCGCCATCGCTGACCGGAGCCGCCGTGCTCCCGTTTGCCTAAGAACTTCCATTGATCATCAGACGCTCTCGCCTGCATCGTCATCCGCTTGTCTCCCACTGGAGAAGGCCCGACCGTCGACGCACCGAGGAGCATCCACCGGTGGGTTTCCCGCCACCTAAAGACCACAGAGACGCCGACGACTCGACGCCCTTGCTGGGCCACAGTTCTTCATCATCTCTTTGCGGTCCAGAACTATTGTCACTGAGGTGCCCCGCACGCCTCCTCCTTGCAGGACGCCAACGCTCTGTCGTCGACGAGCACCGCTAGGAGCGAAGCTGTCACTTCCCTGCCGTAGTTCACCCTGTTCACCGTCGGACGTTCGACGACTCGTGACTCCCGCCTTAAAGGGAGGGCACTCAAGAAGGGCCGTCGATTCCCCGACACCGAACGCCAAGTTCCCCGACACCTCTCGACGATCCGTGGCTCCCGCCTGAAAGGGAGGCACTCAAGAAGGATCGGTCGACGCATCGTCGGAGAACTCTACTCCACCAGGTACATTGGGGGGGGGTAAAACCTTAATAGGAAGAAGTGAGACTATTGAACATATGGACTGGGCTTGTGCGATATATCTTTATTTACAGGTTGCCCAGGTGGGGGGATCTCCACACAGAACTGTTTCTAGGGTACGGGGTCAGTATTCTGCCTACTGTTTAAACCATCTTACGTTCCTGCCTATCTCTATTGCTGGCTTACTCGTTATTAATCTGTGTGACATTTTAACCGTACAGTTGATGCACTTCAATGAGATTCGATAACATTAGTGGTACCACTTTAGAATTGTATATATTTATCATTATTGACTTCCGAGTACAAAGTGCGTTATTGTGATCGTGTACATACCTTTGAATATTAATTATATAAAGACTGTGTTTTCAGTAATACAGCGTGTGGACATTCCTTTGTGGGGGTTCGGGGACTACACTGTACTTAAGAACCAGCCCGCATCACCTCCTGAGAAGCTAGGCCTTGATTGCTCGTCCATTGCTACCATATGGAGAATCTTGGCTGGGGTCCGCTGTGCCTCTCCTCTACCATATTGACAGCAGAAGTACAGACACCCCCACCTAGTCTTTTCCCATGGTGGCGTCGGCAGGATGCTTATGGTTTTAAGAATCAGTGTATAACCGTGCCACTTACAAAATAGCTGCACTTTATTAGATTAAGGTTTGGGTGTGTACAAAATAACTGGATTACAAGCAATGGAGTCTATTGCGAATGGTAAATTGACTAGGATGAGCTTAGAGGCTCTCCAGAGTGCTTGTGAAGCCAGGGAGTTAGACTTTTTGGATAAGTCTAGGGCTGAGCTGATAGCTGCCCTGGTGGACTACCAGACCGATGGTGAAACTCTTGATGAGGGGGGGGATGCAACCAATGAGGACTCCGCCCCTGGGGTTTCTACTGAATCTATTTCTGGGAATGCCGCCATTCCTGCTGCCTCTGTTCCGAACCCCAGCAATTCTTTGGAACTTGAGTTATTAAGGATGAAATTGAAATTGGCCTTTGAATATCGCAAGTTGGAAATAGATGCTGAACCTAAGAAAGAGGAGTTGGCTCAACAAGTTGAACTCAAGAATAGGGATCTTGAACTCAAAGACAAGGACACTGAATGTCAGAGAATCCAGCTAGAGAAAGCTCGAGTGGAGACTTCAGCGAAACCCAGTGAGAGTGTCAGGTCCCCAGCAACTAAATTTATGAAGGATTTGGTTGGTGTGTTTTCGGAGGGTTCTGATATCCTCCAATGGATTGAAGTGTTTCAAATGGCTTGTGCAATTCATGATGTTGACAAAAGAGATTGGGCTAAGTGTTTGCTAAGCAGAGTGCCTCAAACTGGATATGACTGTATTCTGAAGCTGAGTGTGGAAGAAAGGGGTCAGTATGAGTGTATGAAATCTGCTTTGATTGCCAAGTTTGGCAAGACGCCTACCCAATACCTTAAAAGTTTCAGGGATTTTAAGAAAAGAGAGAATGTTTCTTGGGTCGACTGGGTGAGTGCTGCGCACATGAATATGATGGGGTGGATTGATGGTTACAAGGTGAAAACGTTTGCTGAATTGTCCCACCTGTTGTTTTTTGAGCATTTTTCTGAAGCCTGTTCACCAGAGCTGCATCAATATGTTGCTGACCAGAACATTTTGGATCCCTTTAAGCTGGCTAGGTTGGCTGACAAGTGGGTCTCCCACCGGGTGTCCCCTAAGGACTCCAGCAGAAGGACAAGGACAAAGAAAAGGGGGCCTCTCAGAAAGCTGAGGAGTCTCAAAAGCAGTCACAGTCGAATAAACCTAAACCCTCCTCTCCTAAAACCCAAAAATCTAGTGGGGATAAGTCATCTGTGGGTGGGAATAAGAGTAGTGGTCCACCTGCTGCAAAGCAGGCTCCCGGTGGTTCCAGTACCGTACCCCGCACTCCCGGCACTTGTTGGGACTGTGGGGCTCTGGATCACAAACGGGGTGACTCCAAGTGTAAAGGTAAGGCACTCGGAGTACAGGCTGTCAGCCTGACCTACCCTTATCCCATGTCTGAGGTGGAGGCCACTGTCCTCCCCTCCTCTACCGGAATCACTTTTGGTGCTCCCGTAGAGATTTCCTTAGTGTCCCTTGAGGCCTGGGACCAGTACGCGGAAGTACTGGTGACTATCCCACAGAACACCCGTAGATTTTTGAGAAGTGTCCTCCTGAATGGCCAGCCTTCTACTGGTTTGAGAGACACTGGGGCAAGCATGACAGTGGTGGACAGGACCCTGCTCAAGCCAGAGGACTATGTAGATGCTCCTCTGAGAACCACCAGGTTATCTGGTGGGCCTCCCAAATTATCGCCTGTAGCCCGAGTCACACTCTTAATTGGAGACAAGACAGCAAAGCTTCCTGTCCTGGTTCAGGACAATGTCATTCTGTTAGGTAACGATCTAGTCGAGTTGGGATTGATCACGGATGGTCTTCCCATGACTGCTGCTGCGGTCACTAGATCACAGGTAACACCGGGTCTGGCTGTGAGTCAGGTACCCGAGCCGAAGGCACGGCCTAAGGCACGACGAAGGAAGAGCAAGAAGGCCACCTCTGTGGAGGAAGCCCCTTCTCTTCCTGCTGTTCCTACAGCACCCATTGGGATCCATGCTCCGGACGGGCTGGGTCCAGTGGTAAACCCCGTCTCAACTCCTGTTGGAGAAGAGCCAGAAGACTCTCCTGTGGGAGAGGTTCTCAACCCAGAGGATTATCCCGATCTTCAATGCTTGTTAGCTGAAGGGGGACCCTCCCGGGCAGACTTCTGTAAAAGACAGAGAGAGTGTACCTCTCTCGAGGGTCTGAGGAAACAGGCCCTGTCCCAGGCACAAGGTGAAGTGCCTAGGACTTTCCGGATTTATTGGGAGGGTGAGCTACTTGTTAGTGAGCCCACTAAGCCTGAACCTGGCTGGTGGTACCCCAGGTTTACAGGCCCTTCCTACTGCAGTTGGCGCATGAGGTGCCCTTGGCTGGTCATCTTGGTACCAAGAAGACTAAGCAGAGGCTCTCTGCCCATTTCTACTGGCCTCGGATGGGAGTAGAAGTGGAGTCCCACTGCAGGACCTGCCCAACTTGTCAGTTGTCTGGCAAGACTGGAGGCAGTGTCATTGCCCCACTGCAGCCATTTCCAGTGGTTGGCACACCATTTGAGAGGGTGGGCATCGACATTGTCGGTCCCCTTGACCCTCCCACGTCAGGTGGACATCGGTTCATCCTGGTTTTGGTAGATCATGCCACCAGGTACCCTGAGGCTATACCCCTTTGGACTGTTACGGCCAAGGTGGTTGCCCGGGCTCTCCTGGGCATTTTCACCCGTGTTGGATTCCCCAAGGAGGTTGCCTCTGACCGAGGATCCAACTTCATGTCTAGTTACATGAAAAACATGTGGAAAGAGTGTGGGGTAACCTACAAGTTCTCCACTTCTTACCACCCCCAGACCAATGGTCTGGTTGAGAGATTTAATAAAACTCTCAAGGGCATGCTAGGTGCTTTGGAAGAGCCCCTAAGGAGGAAATGGGATCTCCTCCTGCCATGCCTGCTGTTTGCTTACAGAGAGGTACCTCAAGAGGGTGTTGGTTTCAGCCCCTTTGAGTTACTCTTTGGACATCCCGTGAGGGGGCCCCTTGCCTTGATCAGAGAAGGTTTGGAAGCCACCCCTCCCAGTCCCGCCAAGCAAGTGGGGGACTATGTGCTAGGCCTCAGGCGGAGGATGACACAAATGATGGGTCAAGCAACAGCGAATCTCAAGGCCAGCCAGGAATTGAACAAATACTGGCATGACCTTGAAGCATTGCAAGTGGATTGGACTCCGGGACAGGAGGTCCTCGTGATGGAGCCTACCAAGCCTCGGGCTTTGGCAGATAAATGGACTTGACTCTTCAGGATAATCTCCAAGAGGGGCGAGGTCAACTATCTGGTTGATATGGGAGTCCCAGGGGTAGCCCCTCAGGTTTTCCATGTTAATAGGCTCAAGCCTTTCCACAGGCGAGCCGAAGTCTCATGTCTCTTGCTGGCTTCAGAGCAAGAAGAGGATGAGAGTGAGCCCCCTCCTGATTTGCTGCATAGCAACCCTCAGGATGGCTCAGTGGACGGAGTGCAGCTCTCTCCAGATTTGACAACCGAGCAGCATGCCTCTCTGTTTTCGCTGACGCCAGGCCTTACACCATGGTGTAAGCACGAGATTGACACTGGTGACAGCGTGCCTGTCAAGAGCAGGAGCTACTGAATGTCAGATACGGTTAAGAACCACATCCAGGCTGAGGTCGCCAAGATGTTGGATCTGGGTGTTATTGAACCCTCAACCAGTCCAGGGTCCAGTCCAGTGGTCCTTGTCTCCAAGGCAAGTTCCCAGGCAGGTACCAAGGATTGGAGGTTCTGTGTGGACTACCGAGGAGTCGATGCCATCACCAAAACAGACGCGCACCCATTGCCCAGGGCTGATGAGCTCGTGGACACCATAGGTGCTGCCAAATTTGTGAGTACCTTTGACCTCACCCCAGGCTATTGGCAAATAGCTCTGACTGACCATGCCAAGGAAAAGACGGTGTTCTCAACACCAGAGGGACTCTACCAGTTTAGGGTCATGTCTTTTGGGTTGAAGAATGCCCCTGCCAGCTTCCAGAGATTGGTCAATCATAATCTCAGTGTGCTGGAAGCCTTTTGTGTGGCTTATTTAGACGACATTGCTGTCTACAGTTCCACTTGGGAAGAGCACTTGACACATCTGGGTAGAGTGTTGCAGGCCTTAAAGAGGGCTAACCTCACTATCAAGGCCACCAAGTGCCAGATAGCTCAGGGGAAAGTCACGTATCTTGGTCATTTGGTAGGAGGGGGTCAAATCCAACCTCTCCCCAGTAAGGTACAGGATGTACAGGACTGGGAGACTCCCACTACTCAAACCCAGGTGAGAGCCTTTTTGGGCCTCACCGGGTATTATCGCAATTGCATGGTGGACTATGGAACCATAGCTGCACCCCTGACAGCTCTGACTTCCCCCAAACAACCTAGGAAGGTTAATTGGACTGAAGACTGTCAGAGGGCCTTTAACGGCTTGAAAGAAAGTTTGTGTCGGGCACCCGTGTTGTGTGCGCCTGACTACAGCCGAACCTTTATCGTCCGGACGGATGCCTGCGACACCGGAATTGGAGCTGTCTTGTCCCAGTTAGATGACAAAGGGAGAGAACATCCTATCATATTCATCAGTAGACAACTCGAGGGTAGAGAACTTAGGTGGGCTACTGTTGAAAAGGAATGTTTAGTATAGTTTGGAGCCTTAGGCGTTTTAGGCCCTACCTTACGGGGTCTACCTTCAAGGTCCAAACAGATCATAAGCCCCTGAAGTGGCTTATGCAGATGAAGGGTAAAAAACCGAAACTGCTCAGGTGGTCCTTTAGCCTGCAAGGGCTAGACTTCACCATAGAGCCCAGACCAGGGAAGAGTCACGATAATGCAGATGGCCTTTCCAGAAGGTATGTTGACCGTCTGGATGAGGGTGTCTATCCCGTGGGAGATTAGGCACCCTCCACCTCAGTCTGGGGGGGGGGGCGACTGTGATGCTGGAAATGCATTGGAGGGACAGGGCTTCTGTATCCTTGTCCTTGACTGCCTTTTTATCGTGTGTTCTGTCGTGTTTTCCACACAGGAGTTCATGTGGGACTCCTGGCGGTGCAGCTCTTTCTTTTGGTTTGGTGAACGGACCCGTGGGATACCCTTATGGCACCCATGGGTGGGGGTACAACCCTGTGCCCCTAGTGTATGTTTTTGGGCACCTGTGGGGGGCCCGCAGAGCAGGGTATGGGCTGGTGGCAGCTCCATGCTGAAATTGACAGGTGCGCGGAGTATCCTCCATTTTGGGATACCCCGGCCCTGCCATTGGGATCAGTTGATTCCTGATGGAAAACAAGATGGTCCCGGTGGCCTCTTGCTTTCTATTACCCATTACCTTGTTTTTTCCCAAAGTCCTGGGAAGCCCTGACTCTGTCCCTTCCCCCTGACTGGCTGTTGGGTGGAAATGCCATATATGGTGTTGTTGTGAAGGCCCGGCCAGACTAGCTGGAGCCTTCCCGGTGATGTATGTTGTGGGTACCTCCTGTGGGTGGGGCCTGGGTGAATAGAGTGTGTGACGAATATGCATTCTGTGTTGTGGGTGTCTAGTATCTGGTGGTTGACACAATGACTGAGACAACCCTGCCTGAAACCGGTATGAATGCAGCTTGGAGTGTTGAATCACTCGGTACTTGTCCCAATACACATAACTTGTTGTGAGTGTCTGGAGAGAAGTGAATGGCCTGAATACCTTGTGTGCCTGATTGGCTGCCTGCCTGCATGAATGCCCGTAGTCGTGATTGGATGCTTGAGTGTGACCCAGCGGAATGAATGGGAGATCAACAGTATATCTGGGGACCTCTAACTGCTAGGAATCGTGTTCAGAAGCTGAAGTCCACTACGACGAGTAACTGAATTAACTGACGCTTGACCTTGAAGCCCTGCTGGACGAGAAGAATTGCTGTTGCTCTCCTTCACAATCTGAAAGCTGCTGTGCCTCCAAGGACTGACCCAGAGAGGACCTGGTAAGGCGCCCTCTTCCCGAGCTACGAGGGACCATCGTGCACAGCTGATCTTTGCCAACGCTCCCTGGTAAGCAGACCTTCGACAGGCTGCCAACCCGATACGGGGACTGCTGCGGAACTCCAAGGAGAAGCACTCAGACAGTTGTCCGCCACTGTCGACGACCGCCGTCGCCGACCGGAGCCGCCGTGCTCCCGTTTGCCTAAGAACTTCCATTGTTCATCGGACGCTCTCGCCTGCATCGTCATCCGCTTGTCTCCCGCTGGAGAAGGCCTGACCGTCGACGCGCCGAGGAGCATCCACCGGTGGGTTTCCCGCCACCTAAAGACCACGGAGACGCCGATGACTCGACGCCCTTGCTGGGCCACAGTTCTTCATCATCTCTTTGCGGTCCAGAACTGTTGTCACCGAGGTGCCCCGCACGCCTCCTCCTTGCAGGACGCCAACGCTCTGTCGTCGACGAGCACCGCTAGGAGCGAAGCTGTCACTTCCCTGCCGTAGTTCACCCTGTTCACCGTCGGACGTTCGACGACCCGTGACTCCCGCCTTAAAGGGAGGGCACTCAAGAAGGGCCGTCGATTCCCCGTCACCGAACGCCAAGTTCCCAGACACCTCTCGATGATCCGTGGCTCCCGCCTGAAAGAGAAGCACTGAGGAAGGATCGGTGGACGCATCGTCGGAGAACTGTACTCCACCAGGTACATTGGGGGGGGGGGGGGGTAAAACCTTAATAGGAAGAAGTGAGACTATTGAACATATGGACTGGGCTTGTGCGATATATCTTTATTTACAGGTTGCCCAGGTGGGGGGGATCTCCACACAGAACTGTGTCTAGGGTACGGGGCCAGTATTCTGCCTACTGTTTCAACCATCTTACGTTCCTGCCTATCTCTATTGCTGGTTTACTCATTATTAATCTGTGTGACATTTTAACTGTATAGTTGATGCACTTCAACGAGATTTGATAACATTAGCGGTACCACTTTAGAATTGTATATATTTATCATTATTGACTTCCGAGTACAAAGTGTGTTATTGTGATCGTGTACATACCTTTGAATATTAATTATATAAAGACTGTGTTTTCAGTAATAGTGTGTGGACATTCCTTTGTAGGGGTTAGGGGACTACACTGTAATTAAGAACCAGCCCGCATCACCTCCTGAGAAGCTAGGCCTTGATTGCTCGTCCATTGCTACCATATAGAGAATCTTGGCTGGGGTCCACTGTGCCTCTCCTCTACCATATAGAGAGCGGAAGTACAGACACCCCCTACCAGTCTTTACACTTGGTATCTGAAAGGCTGAGATACAAGGATTGGGACCTTCCAGATGACGTCACGGAGGTGTTGCTTTCGGCAAGAAGACCAGCAACAAAATCTCTATACCGTTGGAAAAAGTTTTGCAACTGGTGCAGAAAAAAGAAGTTGATCCGTTTCTATTTTCTATTCTGGAAGTACTGTCCTTCCTCTTGTCCCTAGCACATAGAGGACTAAATGTGGGGACCATAAACGGTTATCTTGCAGCGCTTTCCATCTTCAAGCGCTTGTTGAAGAATGCTCCTATTTCAAAATTCCTTTAGTAGTACAGTTCTTAAAAGGACTCACCAATGTGTTTCTTCCTTATCCTTTCCAAGAACCAATTTTGGGATCTCAATCTGATTCTAAAATTCTTAATGTGTGCCCCTTTTGAAGCCTTGCACCCTTGTCCATTAAGATAACTGACGTGGAAAACTGCTTTCCTAGTTACTTTAACATCTGCAAGAAGAGTGAGCGAATTGCAGGCACTGTCTTCTGGGCCACCCTATACTGTGTTCCACAGGGACAGAGTGGTATTGAGGGTTACACCCTAATTTTTGCCTAAAGTTGTGTCCGATTTACATCTAAATCAGAAAATTGTTCTACCCGCATTATCCACCTCATCCTAGTAAGGAGGAGGAAAGATTGCATAGGTTGGCTCCAAAAAGAGCTCTAAGCTTTTTCATCTCTAGGCTCTCCAAGCTTAGAGTGGATAATCAACTTTTCATAGGCTACACCGGAAGGAAATTGGGTCAATCGGTGTCAAAGCAAACCATATCACATTGGATTGTGCTTTGCATTTCGGAATGCTACAGATTAGCAGGGAAAGACCCACCAGAGGGCTTAAGGGCCCATTCTACCAGAGGCACCGGCTCTTCGACAGCCCTTCAAAGAGGTGTTCCCATAAAATCCATTTGTGAAGCAGCAAACTGGTCGTCGCTGCATACTTTTTCAAAATTCTATAATCTGGATGCTTCCCAGTCTAAGGAGCTGAATTTTGGTAAAGCAGTACTATATTCAGCCATTTGAGGGTATCAAAAAATCTACTCCCTCTTCCAGAGAATTGTCCAAACTGCTTTGGGAGTCTATCTAAGATGAGGAATACGTTGGAGGACACAATCCACTCGAAGAACAAGTTACTTACCAACTGGTAATGTTCTTTCGATTGGATGTTCCTCCAACATATTCCTTATCGCCCTCCCAGCCTACCCCTCTGTAGATTTTTCCGGGTTATTGCCACTTCAACTCTTGCAAGGCTGATACCTGATTACCGGCACAATCTACAATGTAGAACAAAAGTGAGGTGGAAAAACAGAACTCAGGCCAACGGGCGCCGCGCATGCTACTTGTACACCCGATGACGTCACCCTCGACAGAGGCCTTTGAGGGACCATCGACGCAACGACATCGACGCACAACGCTCTCTGCCAAATATTTTTGCCGAAGCAGCTAAAGCTGGATGGAATACATCTAAGATGAGGAATACGTTGGAGGAACATCCAATCGAAAGAACGTTACCAGTTGGTAAGTAACTTGTTCTTCTTCAGGAACGAGCTATGAAGGTCTTCTCCAAATCGTCATGTGCCAATCCAAGTCTCATCAACTGCGGGGTCCCACAGGGCTCGTGCATTGCCCCCGCCCTGTAGAACCTTTTCACGAGGCATCTGTTCAACATTCTGGACACACTGGGCATCTCATACACAAACTATTCTAATGACACCCAGGTGCTCATCCCCCTCTCGGGGGATTATCTGTCTGACCTGAACACTCTCAACTCCATTTACTCAACAATCCAATCCTGGATGGCAGAAAACTGGTTATGCCTCAACAACGGCAAAACCGAACATCTGTTAATTGGATCGCCGGCCACCTTGGGTAAACTGGACAAGCAATACAGCTCCTTCACCGCTGATAATATCCCCATCTCTGTCTCCCAATCTGTTAACACCCTGGGCGTCTACTTTGACTCTAACCTGACGATGAATAGGAAGGTCAATGCCATCACCTCCTCCTCAGTTTACCACTCCAAATTGCTTAATGCAGCTAGACCATTTTTATCCCAACAGAATTGCCTCACCATTGCTAGGGCAATAATTGGGTCAAGACTGGACTACTGTAATGGCCTCTTCCTAGGGACCTCCTGCAAGAACATTACTAAATTACAACTAGTACAACATAACGTCCTTAGAGCTGCCACAGGCATCTCACGAAGGGACTGCATCTCTGAGGTTAGGAGGCAGGTCCACTGGCTTCTTGTTAAGCAAAGGATTGTTTTTAAAACCCTCGCCCTGACGCTAAGTGCGTCCATGACTTGGCACCCCCCCCTACCTGGTCCAAAGGAATACCAAACCTACCCCAGCTAGGCCTACGAGCACGGCATACCCCAACAGGATCTCTGTAACTGTCACGCCCCTGTGGAGACCATGGTCACTGTGGCATAGATGGTCTCTTAGACGGATTGCGGTCATCGTTACTCCCAAGATGGCCGCCGCTACGGATGGTGTGGGTCTAGACTTACACCAAGGCCGCGCGGTGGAAGGACCGCCCCCCCTGCTCCGGAGCCGGTTCATCTGTTCCTGCGGACAACGCGCGGATGCGTTGCTACTCTTCCACACCAGCGCTTCACTTGACTCCTTCTTCCAACTCTTGCACGGCATCGGAGACTCGAGTGTACTCTCTCAGCCACACTCGTTACGAGCTGAACCTCACTGATCGGTTCGCTAGTGAGAATTCCTCCCTGGCGTGCGATGCAGGGATATGCGGGGTCCGATATGCAGCATTGAGATTTGAGAATCATTCTCTTCCTGGGACGTCCTCGAGGTTACTCCTATCCGCGTCTCATCGGAAGACCTACAATATAGCCCGATAGGGCGTATCCCCTTTCCAATCAGGTACTCCTCGTCTTCTCTACCCATATTCTGATTTCTACTTACCCTTCTTAAACTTACCACTTTCCTCTGTCTTTATCCAGACGGCTCTCCTTCATCGGATAGTCCGGGTACCAAGAACCTCTCCAGACAGACGACATCTATCCAGTGGCCGTCGACACAGGGTTTTCTTCCCCAGAGGGTTTCCCTGGGGTCCTTCCCCTCCTTAATCCTTGTATTAGAGGCGGAGTAAGGGTCTCAGGGAGGCACTCATTCTCTACCCCTGTCGGAACCATTTCGGAAGAAGGAAGCTTAGGAGGGAGAACGACTGGCGATTCTTTAAGGTAACCTTTCGGTGTATTCAAATTTCTCGTAATTTGTCTAATTATTACAGTAACCAAGACCCGCAGAGTTTGTGCGGGCGGTACCAGTTTCCCAACCATGGCAGCCACTTACTGGAACTCCCTCCCCTCTCATATCAGGCTAATTGACTCTCACACAGCTTTCCGGAAAGCCATCAAAACCAGGCAATTTGTATGACACTGCACATGTACCCTCCCCTTTGCTTCTTCTGCTCTGTATCAAACATGCTGTTGTTGTTACCCTCATAACTACCTGTATGTATCTGTGTAAATGTAACCAAGTAACATGTACCAGGTAAACTTGCTGTTGGGCTGCATTCCTGTAACGCTGAATTAAGCCTACCTACTCTCACCTGTAATAGCGCCTCGATGCATGTGGGCTGTAGTGCGCTCTACAAATCCCAAAATAAAAATAAAATAAATAAGTGCAGAAACAGGGGACTGTAGGGTTACAGATACAGACCACAAGTGCTGGGGGAGCCAAGAGGCATTGCAAGGTGCAACAGGACAGGCAGGGACCTGGGTCCAAGTTCAGAGGGTAGCCATGTGACCAGTGCATGGAACATATGGGTGATCAGCAGGGGAAAGGAAGAGAGAAAGCGTAGGTGAAGAGGAAGATCGTGAGTTGCTTCCGGAACCAGAGATGGTTCTGCTCAAGTTTGAGAGAGGCAGGGAGGCTGTTCCAGAGGGTGGCTCCAGCCAAAGAAAGAGATCTACCCCCAACTCTGCTTGGAAAAGCGACTGACCACCAGAGATTTGGAGGTGGCTAAGCGGAGAGCTCGAGATGGGAGATATGTAGGAAAAGAGAGTAGGTGGTAGTGCGGTCCCAGGCCCCAGAGAGCTTAGTGGACAATGCAGAGGGTCTTGAACTTGATCCTTGCCACCACTCGGAGCCATTGAAGAGATTTCAGAGCTGGAGAGATACGATACCTGGGCTTGAGGCCAAGGACAAGTCTTGCAGCCCTGTTCTAGATAAATTGTTGAGGACAGAGAGTAGAGGCATGAATGTTTAGAAAGATGCTGTTGCAGTAATCCAGCCTCCAGAGGCCCAGAGTTCTGGAGACAGTGAGCTTCTGGGGGAAAGTAAGGAAAGGAAGAATACCTCCGAGGAGGTGCAGCTGATAGTTTGAGTTCTTAGAGACGTCGGAGTTGTGAGGAGAGAAGAAGAGGCTGGAGTAGAAGATGACCCGAGGTTCTTGGCCTCACAGGTAGGAGCAGGAAGAGGACCCAGAGTGGGCCGCCTGTAACGCTCACCTGGTTCCCACGGAGGCGCGGCGTCGAAGGCGCAGAACTCTGAAGATGGACAGGAAGGGCCCCTCTATTCTGGCTTCCCTGGCTCGTTGGATACCCTCCTGTGCGTGAAAAGGGAGTATTACCAACTGTGGAACAATGCTCAAGCCTCCCACTCCCTTCCAACCCTCCACGATACCTCCTCCACGATTCCCCGTGAAGCCTCACCTTAGGGTTTGGAAGGATGAGCTCTCCATCCTGCTTCTGATGCAGGGGCGCGTTGAAACCCAGTTACTTCACTGGATTGAGGATTGATGGGAGTTCCGGTAAGCTTGACTGTTCAGGTAAGGCGCTGTAAAAGTTCTGTTCAAAAGTTCAAGCTTAATAATAATGTTCGTTGTCTAATTGCAGCAAGCGCTAATGCTTATGTCTTTTTCCCCTTAGGGGCCGGGGTTCGGAGTGCCGGAGATATGGCGCCGACCCGAAGTGAAACAGTTCTGGATGAGCGCTCAGGTAATGTCTTTGCATTCGCTAATTCAATGTCTTTGTCTTTTTTCCCCATAGGGGCTGGGGTCCGGAGATGCCAGGAAGCGGCAGGACCCGAAATGCAGTGGGAATAATCCAACAGGTAAGACTTAAAAGGAAACTGAGCTTTCCTTATTCCTTTTCTCCCTCTCACCTTTGTTCTTGTCTTTTTTTCCTCTAGGCGCCGGGGCGTAGCTGAATCCGGAAGATCGCTGCTGAAGATGGAAGCGCCTTGCAAAGGTGAGTAAAATGCAGCGCTGCAGCGATCAAAAAGAAATGCCTTTAAAATGATGTCTTCCTTTTCAGGGCCGTTGGAGAAATGACTCCGGGATGCAGATTTAGCAGGTAAGGGCTTTTCTTCTCCTATTCTCTTCCTTTCTCCCCTTGCAGGTATTCCAGGGTGCTGGCAGGCGTGGCTGAAGTCAGGATGCTGGAGCTGACACGGTGAGCGTCCAGCTGCTAGGTGCAGAACAACGCGAAGCATGTGTGGCTGTTCGGGTGGGGTTTAAATAGCCTTGGAAGAAGTTCCTGGTATGTATCCTTCCACCAATCAGGTATGTATCCTTCCCCGACCACACCCGGGTGGTGAAGTACTCCTACAGGTTAAGTAGTCCCATTCAGGCCTCAAGAGGGCCTGGATGAAGCAGCAAGGTCTGCATCAGGTAAGTGTGCACCCAAGCACTTAAACACATATCCTCTTCTATGAGCCTGGCGCCTAAGGCGCCAGGACTGGGGTCCGCTATGAGCCTGGCGCCAGGACGGAGTCCAAAGGGCCCCGACTTGGGCCCGCTGAGACTTCCCTGGGGAAAATGATGTCTGCCTCTGGGGTTGCTGGGCCCGGCCTGGCTCCTTAGAGGTAGGCATCATGACACCGCCAGACAGAGAGAGGAAAAGAGGGAGCTGGTGTTCTGATGAGGAGGATCTCCATCTTACTGGAATTAAGGCAAAGATCATTGGTGGCACGCCATTCCTGATTTGCAGATAGACAGGTAGGAATGAGAGAAGGAGTAGAGGTGGCCGAGGGGAGTGTGAAAGAGAGTTGGGTGTCATATAACACTGAAAATTGGAATAGAGAGCAGCGATGCGGTGGGCAAGAGGGGCCAGGTATTGGTTGAACGGCCAGGGAGAGAGGTTATACCCATGAGGAACACCACAAAGGGGGGGGGGGAGAGAGAGAGAGACACAGAGAGAGAGAGAGAGAGAGAGAGAGAGAGAAAAGGCACGCCAGTTGGACCTGCAAAGGTCAGTGAGAAAAGAAGTCAGCTAGGCCAGGGCCTGATTAGTGATACCCAGGTTATTACGGAGGCGCTTAAGCAGAATGGCATGGTTGACTGTGTCGAAAGCAGAATAAAGATTGACGGCAATGAGAAGAGAAGGAAGGTTAGAATCAAGGTTCGAGAGCAGGTCTTCACAGATGTTCAGGAAAGCAGTTTCTGTGCTTCTAGCTTAATCTGGGAGATGGCCAGCTTTTCCAAGAGTTTGCCCAGGAAAGGAGTGATAGAGATTGGGTGATAGTTAGCTGGAGAGGAAGGATCGGCAGAGGGCTTCTTTAATTGGGCACTCGGAGCTACCCATTCCATCCCACTTACTCGTATTTTCCTGCACGGGCAAGCAACCTAGGGGTAGCCTAATGTATAAGGAGCGGGCATAAGCTGGCTCCACTGTATTCAGGTATAGCTCCATGCCCTGCGTAGCTTTAAGCTCTAAGTTGTTTGAACCAGTTGCCAAGGCTAATGAGATTTCCTGTGCCATTATTAGTTTATATCTATGAAAAGTCACCTTGACTCTCCTTTTGCGTTATCTCCCAAAATCTGTGGGTTTTGCCAATATGGAGATGAACACAAGAGGGCAAGCGATTTTTTTTTTTTTTATGTGGACCAACCATTGAATCCTGTGCCATCCCCCGAATGTCAATACATGCTTTAATGCTTCCGGTATTTTACTAGCTCCTGGTTTCCCCAAACTCAGAGCCAGTAATAAACTGGTCTAATACCTATTTCTTTGTCAATGGGAGAGAGACCACACTTCATACAAACTGTACTAGTGGGGGTGCTTTGGGGAAGCAACAAAATCCCTTTCAGAAATGTTTTCTCTGTAATTGTTAGGGGGGTGGCATCAGCATAGCCCCAGACTTCAGCGACATATAATGCTGCTGCCTTAGCCTGCGGTACGTATAGCTTTAGGGCCGGGCATATTGCACCCCTTCCGTGCCTAGCATGTTAGGCTTTCAGGGCCCCACTGTTTTTTTTTGTAATAGAGTGTTGGCTTTGGCAACCTGAAGAACCCAACGACCCCCACTTCAGAACCGAATTCCCAGATAATCATACCAACCCACTTCTTCTAGAATTGTACCCCCACCTCCAATTTCAATGGTTTGCTTCCAAATGATTTTGATGTAAAGACCATAGCCTTAGTCTTGGAGGCATTTACCTCCAGCCCAAATTTACCGCATTCATCTGCTAGAGTGGACAGGGCAAGGCACAGTCCCATAGTGGTGTTGAACAATAGGACTGCGTTGTCAGCGAAAAACAAAACTGGGATGCGGTTCCACCACAACCTTGGCAGATCCATGCTCACTGCCAATAGTCACTCAATAATAGAGTTAATATACAAACAGAATAATACCGGAGCAAGGAGACAACCCTGCTGGACCCCTCGGTCCACTCTGAAAAATTCTGTGCATTTGCCTCCTCTCCCACAGCAGACAGTTGCTGTATTGTCATTATACAAGAGCTGGATCGCTCGCAAAAGTTCACTGGGGATATTTTTGGCATGCAAAACTGCCCACAGGGTTTCTCTAGGGATGCTGTCAAATGCTGCCTTGAGATCCACGTATACACCATATAAATTGGTGTTTGCGATTCTCAGTTGTTTTTGGACCACTAAGTAGAACCGGAAGCACTTATTTATCATGTGTTTTCCTGCCTAGAACCAGGTCTGAAGATGACTCAATTGCTTGCTATCATCCACCCATGCCCCTAGGTGCCGCAGCAGGACCTTAGCAAATGATTTCCTGTGGCATCCAGTAAGGTAATGGGTCTATAATTTCCCAGGTCTGCCCAGTCACCATTTTTGTACATGCAGACTATTACTGCTGATGTCCAGGTATTAGTCACCCAGTCACTCTGCATTACAGTGTTAAATGTCATGGTTCATACTAAGGCCCAAATTGCAAGCATGCTTTTATAGAGATCCACCGGCACCCCATCGTGTCCCGGCGCTTTACCTGCCTTCTGTACTCTTATAGCCCTCTCCACATCTGCGAGTGTGAATGTTAAGTTGCCAAGTTCATCATGCACAGGTCCTGGCCCCCATCCAATATGAGGCTCCTACATGCTCCCTTCCCCTTGGATTGAAATGAGTACAAACTTGCAAAGTGGGCATACCATCTGGTCGGGCTTATACTTTCGGGGTCGATTGCATCACCCTTTAGATCCGTATCCGTAATAAGATGCCAGAACCCAACTTGGTCCCCACTCTGCACACATTCGATCAGGGTAGCCCACCTACCATGTAGGTACTGAGATTTCTTACTGGCTGTGATCTTCTTATATACTCTCCGTAACCATTGTACATGAGTTCCATCTACCTGGCCAGTGCCCCTCAGGCATGTTAACAGGGCCTGCTTTGCTTCCCTGCACACCTTGTCGAACCAGAAGTTCGATTTTCTTACCCTCCTGTCTTGGTCGCCTTTCCGGCATGGTCAGGGATTCTCCTAGCGACTCGATTAAAGTGAGATAACTTGCACGTTTACTTTCAAGAGAGGTACTTGCCTCACAAATACACTTGTGCAGCACTATAATTTTACTGTACCAAACTGGAGCAAGATCAGCCAGGTTCCGGCTCGCCCATTCCACAGAGCGCCTGGCGTTACCATGAACCATCACGGACACTGCCCTATCTACTGTCAGGTCTGGCTCAGGTGAATGGTCTTTAATTGGAGAAGTATCAGCCTATGATCACTCTCTAAGCAATCTTCTATCGATCTCTGAGGCGGCTGGGTGTAATCTTGCGTGTCTATTAGCAATTATGCAGGGCATACATTCTCTGGGCCGAATGGCTGCCAGAGAATTGACCTTATTTGGATTAACACTGAAGATTGGCCTTTGTATGGTAAATGTCCCTATACTAAATCGCAATGAGAGTGACGGCAAGCTGCTCACGAGTTCCATCTGTTTAGTCACCTGGGTGATAGCGCACCAATTCAATGTGTCCAGATCTGTAGGGATAGAGAGAGTGTGGAATGCAACAAGAAGGGTAAAATGGGGAGACGTGTTGGTGAAAAAATCTCAAACCCAAAGAGTATCAGACCATCATACACGAAATAGAAGCAATTAGCACCCTTCCATATGGTTCTATAACCATTTTGGATTATTATAAAGTTATGACACAAACTCTTCAGGATGCATTCACCAGGCCTGTCAGACAAACCAAGCATAAGGAGTAAGCAAAGGACGAGTCTTTCGACGAGGAATGCAGAGCTGCCAAGTGTGATTTAATATGCTGTCTCAGTGAGGGCACCCTGGTAAGTCTGCACAATCCCAGGTCTGCATACAAATCTATGATTCTGAAGAAAAAGGCAGACTTTAACCAGGATAGATGGGACGAGTTGCACTCTGCGTGTGTAAATGACAACTCCCATCATTTCTGGAAAATGGTTGCACTTTAAGATCGTACTGCTCCCAATGCCCTCCAATGCATTATACCCCCTTCTTCATGGCGCAAGCACTCTGGGAAGCTGTGCCAAGTTAGGGCAGACCAGCTGGAGGAATGCTTAATATCGGAGAATATGCTCCCCTCCATTTGCAAATGCCCTGGTCCTTACCGAGAGGCAGGTAGAAAGAGCTATACAAGCACAAGCTAAGGGTAATCTATACAAAGATGAACCCTCAATATCGGCTCCCTTATGGTGCTGTGCCTTTAATGTATCAATGGAAAACAGGACAACACCAAGGTCATGGAGGAATGCGGAAAAAGTTCTGATCTTGAAGAAGGGGACCGGGAACAAACTGGGAATTACAGAACTGGGAAGAATCAAGAGGGTTAATTTGCCACCTACAAGTTGGTTTTCGGAAAGGTTACAGCACAATAGATCAGAGCTTCCAATACAATCTAATCCTGGATAAATAGTTGCATCAGGATATATGCGGTCTTAGTAGATCTAAAGGACACTTTTGACTGTGTTTCCAGAAATTCCCTGTGGCAAGTGCTGAGAAACTAAGGTATCCCCCAGAACGTCTTGATCAAAATCCAACAGCTGTATACTGATAACACATTGTTTGTATGCTGAGGTCTGAGGAGCGAGTTGACAGACCCAATTGCTTTTCAGAGAGGTGTCCGGCCAAGCTGCATGCTAGCCCCACTCCTCTTAACATTTATATCAATGAGGTTATTGACCCACCTAGATTGGGCAGCACCAGTTTCCCTGCACTGTTATTTGCGGATGACGCAGTGTGGCTGACCACATCCCCAATGTGTCTTAAGACCACTCTGGCAAAGTTCATTGACAAATGCAATATATTGGGTCTGGAGCTCAATAAAGAGAAAACGGACACTTGTCATCAGACCCCACCTGGCACAATCCTTGAGCTTGACATCAAGGTGGATGGAACAAATCTAGAACATGTCTTATCCTATGACTACCTTGGAGTCAGGTTCATGGGCAACGGTTTGTGGATGCAGTAGGTAACTAACGCAATGGCCACTCGTAAAAAGTATTGTGGCGGCATAGGGCATTTTTACCGAATGCATCACAGCGATGCCATTAGCACAGTCCTGCTATTACACCGGATGCAGGCCATTTCCTTGTCACTATATGGGGCTGAGATATGGGGACACATGGGTTCGAATCTCTGGCCATTGTTGAAAGGACATTTTTAAAAATGCTATTCATGTTACCAAGTTATTCGCCTAGCACTAGTATATTTATGGAATGCAACCTTCAACCGGTCGAAGATCAAGCAAGGTTGAAACCCCTTTTGTATTGGATGAGGATTTGGACCTCGCCAGATTTGGCCGTATATAAAGATGCCTTGGTGCATATCTTGTCGCTAGTGGGGTCCATGTCCCTCCCATGGTTCAGATAAGTGAAAACAGAATGATCTAAACTGAATCTGGACCAGTACTAGAGAACTGAAGCCACAGATCAAATGTGCAGGTGGTGCCCACTCCCATTGCAGGTTAGAAGAGGAATGCACCAATCTTAGTACCGTTTTGAATTATTTATTGTATAAACCTGATTTGGGGTTTGAGCCTTACATGGACCTGATTAGCCCGAGAAATGTCCGGCTGCTATATATATATATTCAGTGAAAAAACTATTCTATTATGAAGTTCTATCCAGTATACTAAGCTACTCATGCAGAAACATAGGCAGTGTGTGCAGCATACATGATGAAGGTGCCATATTCATAATCTTGCCATGTTGAATAGTGAAATGATAACTGCTTTCTTATTAGAGTTTTGCGTACTGTGAAACATGTAATAAGTAGATAATAAAACCCACTTAATACATAATTATTATAGACAAAACACAAAGAGACAACAACACATACAAATATGAGTATATACAGGGACAGTGAAGTAAACAAAAAAGCACAAGTAGTAGCAGAAAGAGTTCATAACCTAACTGATTGTCTTTATGCAGAGAAACTATTGCTCTGTTTCAAAGCTGCTACTTACCATATGTATGTGTATCACATGATGTGACTGCACCCAAAGGAAAGGAGAGTGAGTATAATGTATACAAATATGAGCATATACAGGGAAGGTAGAGTAATACAAATAAAACTATGAGAAAGTGCTGATAACCCTAATGATTATCTTCATGCACAGAAAGGATTGCTCTCTTTCAAGCCTGTGTCTTCTGCTGTGTATATGTTTCATATGATGTGACTTGACCCTAAGTCTACAAATATAGTACCTTTTCAATTTTTACTTCCTGACTGTTACTGAAGAAAACTATGTGGCCTAGATATGTCAGTAAAGGGAAAAAAGGGAGAGCCAGACATATGATGTCATCAGTGATGTCATCAATGACATTTGTGATGTCATCTTTGATGTCCTGGGTGTTAGTGTTAGCAGTGCACAGTAGCGCGAGTTATGGTTGCTTATCTTACCATAACTGCCGAATTTCAAGGGTTTTTCGGTTTTACTTTGAACCATAACGTCCCTTTAACAACGTTTTTTCACTGAATTTCATAGGTTTTTAGTAGCGAAACGTAACCATAACGTCCCTTTAACAAAGTTTTTTTTACTGAATTTCATAGGTTTTTAGTAGCACAACTTAACCATAATATCCCTGACTTTAAATACATGTAACATAGAACATACTGAACCCCTAGCTAGTGATTTCGATGTCTGCAGACTACCGCCATGTCCGCAGATCGAAATCTGAGCGCGGTGAATGTAAATTTAAATAGTGTGCCCCATTTCCCCTTTGAGGTTGGCTCTGAAAAAAGACGTTTCTTTTTTGGTTTTTTTGCAGATGCTTGACAGACACCTGTTATTTTGTATTTTCTTTCTTCTTTTTTTCTTACTTTACTCCTAAAATCTTCACAAAACCTTCTCCAAAGCAACCCTTACATTCCAAAACAGCATGGCATTTCCCATAAAAGATAAGGAAATGCCATCTTCTTTAAAATAAACAGCATTACTGGAATAAATATTCTCATTACTACAGAAGAACATACCAGCTGTAAGCATGAAGGCACACATGCCTCGGTTGATTACACACCTAGCATTGTTTTGCTGAGGACAAAAAACTGAACTATTGTTCCATATTGCCCTAGGTAGTAATCCAGAAAAAATTACTTTGGCATTTGGAAGGATGTTCATTACTGCTTGAACCAAGTGTTCCAAATCTGCCAACAAAGTAGGGGCACTGACATAGCCCAAACGGAAAGCACCATAGTGCAAATCTACCACATGGGGACTGTTGATCCTGCCCATATCGTCACAAACTTGTACAATTCCCTGTACATTGCAAACAGGTACAGTGCTCCACACGAACTCCACTCCATTAACATCAAAATTCTTTGCAACATGCCTGCATTGCGCATACTGTTGTAAACCATGCACAAAAATATCTCCAAGCACCAACACCCTGACTTTCTCCACTTCTGCCATCTTCACTGCACACAGTCTCTTTCAACACCAATCCACGACCTCAACTTCTCATTGACTGATCCCTACAGTCTTCTTTCCATGCTGGATTTGCTGGAAAACCCTGGATGTAGCACGCCCTGTCCACGGACAGCCGCGGTGTCCGTGGACCGCGTAACTCTTGGACAGCCCTTCTACCATTTCCACTTCACTCTCTGTACCATTCCCTCATTGCATACAGCTAAGCAGTCACATAATACGGAGAACGTCCTCCGAACACCCCCATTTTGTTTATTTTTGAACATTTCAGGACACCGCAAGTGTTCTTATAACACATGCAACTTGCCAGCGAACAATACGGACAACGTCCTCAAAACACCCCCATTTTCTTTATGTACGAACATTTCAGGACACCGCAAGTGTTCTTCTGGCTCACTCTTTTTCCTTTTGCTGACATATCTAGGCCACATGCTTTTCTTCAGTAAAAGTCAGACACTAAAAATTGTATTTTATTTGTAGACGTATCCTACAAGTAGGTTCTTATAGTAATTCCCTTAGAGTCCAGTCACATCATATGAAACATATACATAGGGGAAGACACAAGCTTTAAATACAGCATTATTTTCAAGCAAATTAATGATGATTTCTCTGTTTCAAAGCTGCTATTTACCCTATGTATATGTATATTGGTATGTGTTCTTGTCTCTTTCTGTTTTCTCTATAGTAATGCAATTATGGAATACATCGGTTTTACTAGATACTTATTACATATTTCACAGTACACAAAAATCTATTAAGAAAACAATTATCATTTCATTATTCAACATATTAACATTACGAATATTATACCTTCATCTTGTACGCTGCACACAATGCTATTTTTCTGCATTAGTAGCTTAGTAAACTAGATAGAACCCTATAATAGAATGCTATTTACATCAATGCATTGTTCAAAGCACTAATTAGGGTATGATATTTATTGCAATGATCCTTGACACTTTTTTCGCAACATTATAATAAGAATCCCTTGTACACATATTTCATGAAAAGTACATACACATGTGATGTCATCAGTGATGTCATCAATGACATTTGTGATGTCATCTTTGATGTCCTGGGTGTTAGTCTTAGCAGTGCACGGTGGTGGCACCACTTATGGTTGCTTAGCTTACCATAACTGGCGAATTTCAGGTTTTTTTTCAGTTTTACTTGGAACCATAACGTCCCTTTAACAAAGTTTTTTTATTAGCATGCAAACAATATACAAAGATGGAGTGTAAAAAGCAATTTCTCAGAGATGGCTGTACACAGAATGTTACAAACTAAGAATTTATGGTTGTTTACAGTGAAGGTCAGCTGCTTCCATTTTTTGATCGCGTGCCGGAGAGGCCCACGACTCGCACTATAAGGTTCTATTGTTTTTTGACCTTGACGGACAGGGATCATGCTAAAAGACTTCTTTTGAAGGAGTGTTGCAAAAACGTAAGACATGATAAGGATGAAATTTCTGAAACGAAACCACTTTTATATATTAAATCACTATGAGAAAGATTGTTGGCACAGACGGAGTCGTATTTTGGGACTGCACTACGCTTAGACAATGGAAAATGCCAATATAATGTAAGTAACCCTTTAGATTATTCTATACTGGAATATAATAACAATAGCGTGGCGTTAAAGCCCGGTTAAGTTGTACTTGTTCGTTCAAAGTGGCATAGTGTTTTCTACCGCGCACTATCACCGCCGAATCGGTCCTCTGTGGCTTAGAAGGCTCTGAAAAAGGCAGAGAACAGAGAGTAGGTTAATGGGAATAAGTTAACATACTCCGTTGCACTATCCTCGCTAGCAAATAGTTTCACGCCCTAATAAATAAAATGAATATTTTTAATGAAGATCGGCTGGTGAGACTAATTTATGTTTTTTAAAACAGTTATGTCCTCCCGTACTGTCCATGCCACGATTTTCACACCCCGGCCGACGGATTTTTGAACTGCCAGGTGCAGCTACTTCTAAACAACTTCTTGACCCTCACCATTTTATGGGACAATCGCCAAGGACCAATATGCCCTTACGCGGTACTAGCGGCTAGAAGCAACATACCAACCATTATGGTGGTCTAATGCCTCGTTGTTGGAACAGCCTTCCGATTATCAGTGCCACCATAGTGGAACAGCGCGTGACTCGGATTAACTTTTGCGGATCGACAGCAAAGACAAATGCAAATCGCTGAATATTCTCTAAACATTTAATGTCAAATAAAAGTACTTTACAAAGTGTACAATCTTGCAGTTTGCTTTTAAATCACAATTTCATATTCTGAATTGTTGCGTGCTGTGTTGTGAGATGATCTGTGTTGTTTTCCGGGTTCTGTGTAAAGTCACATAGGACTGGAGACGAATGGGCGCGTTTGGCTATGCACCATGTACCGTCACGGAGAGAGACGGGAATATGAATGCTTTGATAATGTCAGGCTTTGGGGGCGGGAGATATGATTTAGTGTCGCAAAAGCAGGTCAGCCAGGTCGATGGGGCAAGTGATAGGATTATCACATAATGTCGACGCACAGCAGCCTGATTTTCCGTTTGTTTAGTGGACAAAAAGTCGGGTAAGTGCCATAGGAAATTGTAATGTCAACGGACATAAGGAGGGTTCTTAGAACACCTTCAACCTGACAACGAACAAAACGAACAGCGTTCTCAGAACACCCCCATTTTGTTTAATTACAAACATTACCTCCACGTCCACTCTTCCTCGTCCCAGTACTTACTTTAAGAGGCTACTGCCTTCGTCACAGGACCTTCTTCTATTTCTTTAAATTCCTATAACTCCTCCCCCACATCCACATCACTCAGTTTCATATTACAAAGCCGGAGCATGGGACCTTCCCCGCAGGGAGGGCGAGGAGGGTCGTCAGTACTGTGACGAGGAAGAGTAGGACTATGAGTAAAGAAGATTACCGGTAAGTAATCAGAGCATTTCAGGACACCGCGAGTTCTTAGAACACATTCAACTTGCCAGAGTACAATACGGACAGCGTCCTCAGGACACCCCCATTTTGGTTATGTACGAACATTTAAGGACACCGCAAGTGTTCTTAGCTCAATTTTAGCTTGCTTGCGAACAAAACGGACACATACTCCGTCCTCAGAACTCCCCACCATTTAGTCTATACAGAACATTTCAGAACAGCCGTGTTGTCCGCAGACAAATCGAACACAACAAAAGTGTCTAGCATATAAAAAAAACAGAACATTGAACCTATCTCACCCTCCCTCCCCAAGCACTCTTACACACCAACACACTCCACTAAATACAATTTTTAATCCAAGTTTCACCGCGCTGTCCGCGGTCGTCCGCGAATGCAAGATGGCGGGCGCCACAGAAAATCTGACGCGCTTCACGTACCACGCCGTCCAATCAGCGAACACGTCGGGTGTCCGCGGATATCGCGCAAGCCGCTCGGCCAATGAGGGCACTGTCCGCGGAGCAAACAGGGATATCACTATTTTTTTTCCCTTACATTTTGGTCATTTAAAAAAAAACTACTGGACGGATTTACACCAAATTTGCAAAAGCACGCTTTCGGGACCAAGCCCCCACTCCTGCTGCAAATTTGGTGTAAATCTGTCCAGCGGTTTGGGCTGTAGGCGTGCGCAAAGTTTTTTCCCATTATGTCTATGGGAAAAAACAAAAGTTTTGGCACCCCCCCTATAACTTTGCCCCCCCTGGACCAAATCTCTCCAAACTTTGCAAAAATAATTCAGAGTGGGCCATATACTTTTCATGCAAAGTTTGGTGAGGATTCGTCCAGAGGGAGCGAAGTTATAAGCCACCCAAAAAATGCTCTTCCTATGGAAACACCAACTTAACCATAACTATATATATATATACAGTTCTATCTCAATACTCTAAAAGTGGGATCTTTTACACAGAATTGGTGAGGGTCAGGGGGTTCTTTGATTCTGTCATAAAATGACTGGAAAAAAGACAGACCGCAATTGTTTGATGCAGGTAATGTTATGTTATGAGTGAATATTTTTCTACCACATAGTGTAGTAACTATGTGTTCCACTTTTCTTATCAGCCAATCAATCCGTTATTATTTTGTTTTACCTCAACACTTATCAAGGGATTGGAAAGTGTAAATTATAGTTCCCAAGCAATTATAAGCATTTTTCTTCAGAAAGTGGTTAATTTCTTCTCTAAGCACTGAGTAATTCAATCAGAAAATGTTAAATGACTGTTTTTTAGCTGATTTAAATGTTGTGGCCTAAACATGCTTGGGTAGGGTTTAGTGTAATGCTTCAATAAGACACAGAGAAGCAGTTTGTTTGCTTATTCAATTCTTGACAAATGCCTTGTTTTTACTAGAGTGGTGACTTACTGAGGTGAACTGTATTTATGGGCTTTGGGGTTGGCCATCTGAGGAAGAAATACACCCTTTCTCTTTTTGGGGTGAGGGAGTTAATTATATTTATGTGCAGTCTTTAACATCATTAATATCACACACTATATCTGCTGTGACGTGTTCATCATCATCATACACCATCTCTATGGGGACTCAAACATAATATGTATCTCACACTATCTCTGGGAGGGACTTTAACATCAATGAAAGCCCTCACCATCTCTGTAAGGACGTTAATATCATTATACTTGCATACTATCTCTGTAGGAACTTGAGCACTAGTGTTATGATACAAAATCTCTCATAAGTATCATGCACCATCTCTATGGGGACATTAACATCATTATAAATCACACACCATAACTGTAGGACATTAACACTATGTTAACTACTTACTACCTCTGAGGGGGACTTTAACATCATTGTTAGCCCAAACCATCTTTGCAAGCATTATAACACCATTCTAATCGGATATTAAAATGAGTGTTAAGATGAAATGTCACTGCGGTTCTTTGACGTCATTGATATCACACACCATCTCTCTGAGGACTTTACCATCATTATGATTACACACCATCTCTGTGGGAACTTGGATATCATTATTATCACACCCCATCTCTGTGTGGACCTGAACATCAGTATCACAAAACACAATCTCTACAGGGTCTTCAACATCGCCAACATTGCACACCATTTATACAAGAAAATTAACATCATGATAATCACAAACCCTCAATGTAGGGACTTGAACATTAGTATTATGATACAACATCTGTGTGGGATCTTAAACACCATTTTCACACATCATCTATGTGAGGACTTTATCCTCATCACATACCATCTATATGGGGACCTTAACACAATTTATATCACCTATTATCTCTAAGTGCAACCTCAATGTCACTAATAGTCCACACCCCCTCTGTGAGGACTTTAGCATCATTGTAATTACACACCATCCCTCTGGAGCCTGCAGATATTACTATTAAAACAATCTTTGTGTGGATGCTTACTTTACCATAATCACGTACCATCCCTGTTTGGAAATGTCACTTTTGTCCCATAGAGGACAGTAACATCTCTATCATCACACCAATCCGAGAGGGGCGATGTGGTTCAGTGGGCAAGTATGTGACCTTGTAGCAATCCTGAATTCAAATCCCAGCTGCCCACTGGACCACAGTATGTGATGCTTTATTATTCACCTCATCTTTATGTGCCCCAGTTCCCCTTTCTGACTTATTTGGGGTGTTGTAATAGGGTTTAATGCACGATTGAAGTTCTGTTAAGTGAATATCTTACAGGAAGTGCAACGACATTACCATCCATCGGTTGTATGTCTCTAGGATGTGGAACAGGATCAGGAACAAGTTATGTACCTCTGTCAAGACCTGAAAGAATCTTTTCATACCATCCCTGTGGGAATGTATCATTACTACAATCGCACACCATTCTTACAGTTACTTAAACCTCGTCATCATCATCATCACAGAAATAGGGGGAAGTTATCATCATTGTATTGCCCCTTGTTAAGACATTAAATTGCCCTCATCACACACCATCTCTGTAAGGACTTGAATTTCACAGACATCATACCATCCATGATGCAACTCCAATATCCGACATCACACACCATCGATGTAGGTACTTCAATGCCACGATCATCACATACCTCTTATGTAATTAATATAACACCCACACATTACGCATTTCTCTGTGGTGACTTAAATATCCCCAACAAAACACACCATCTCTGTGGCAACTCCAATTTCACAGTAATCACGCACCATCTCTGTGATGACTTCAATAGCTTAATCATCACGCAACATCTCTGTGAGGACTGAACCATGTCCTTCTTCACTCACCCAATCTTTTGGGACTTAAACATTTGTGACATCACACATATTGTCTGTGGTCACTAAAAAGCATCTTTTAAACCTTAATGTCATCTTCATTCACATCACACAACATCCAGGTGGGAACTTTAACACCACAATGTCCACACAACATCTTTGTGGGGACTTCAATGGCATGATCATCACACAAAACCCCTACAGGGACAATACAACTCAGCTCATCACACATAAAATCTGTTAAACATCCCAAACAACATATACTTT
Source organism: Ambystoma mexicanum (assembly GCF_040938575.1). Lineage (NCBI taxonomy): Eukaryota > Metazoa > Chordata > Amphibia > Caudata > Ambystomatidae > Ambystoma > Ambystoma mexicanum. Next base: position 846,373,172 of record NC_090921.1, on the reverse strand, counting down.
GTGTGTACACTCAAAATCTCACAGTCGTAACACACCATCTCTCTGGGGACTTCCGTAGCACAATCGTCACACACCATCTCTGTGAGGATTTTACAATATCCATCCTCTCTCAATCCCACTGAGACCTAAACATTTCTAATATCCTAAACAATATCTTTGGTTACTTACACATCTCTGTTGGTCCTTAATGCCATGCTTCACTCTCATCATACAACATCCATGTGGGGACTTTAAAACCACTATATTCACACTCCATCTCTGTGGGGACTTTTAGTGCGACCATCATCACACACCAGAACTATGAGGACTTTAAAACCACACATCAACAACATCCCTGAGGAGGCATTCATCTCACGGTCAAAATATATCAGCAAAATACACCATCCTAAGTCAGAGAGCAGATAGTAACACCATTATATCATGCCATTCTTGTGGTAGGGTCTATTGTAAAGATCACATTTGTGACTGTGAACCCAGGAAGCCTACATCTCAATCACAGATTCCTCTCTGTGGGAATCACAATCAAACATTTAAAACCCTGAAGCAAATGGAATGTGGCTACTCGTCAAATTAAGTGTATTTAAGTGAACATGCAAATGGGACTTGGACCGATATGAAAAATATTAAAACAATACCTTATTGTCATTGTAATCACACACCATCTCTATGCGGACCTTATCATCATTGTAATCACACACCATCTCTGTGGGGACCTTATCATTGTAATCACATAGCATCTCTGTGGGGACTTTAGTGTTCTCATAATCACTTGCCATATCTGTGAGGACCATATTTCGTATTTGTATTTTTTGTATTGTATTTAGATTTATATAGCACTAATACCCAAGCGCTAAAAAGCATCATAATTACGCACTGTCTCTGTGGGGACTTAAGTATAGTCCTAATCACACACCATCTCTAAGGGGACCTTATCATCATTGTAATCACACACCATCTCTGTGAGGACTTTAGTGTTATCATAATCACTTGCCATATCTGTGGGGACCATATTTTGTATTTGTATTTTTTGTATTATATTTAGATTTATATAGTGGATAATGACCAAACGCTTAACAGCACTGCCTTGAAACACTTGTGTATAGGCGTGTTATGAATGCCATATCGTATAATATCACCATAATTACACACTGGACAAATTAAGTGCATTTAAGTGAACATGCAAATGGGACTTGGACAAAAATGAAAAATATAAAAACGAAAAATAATAAAATATATTCACTGTAAATCATCTTAGATTGCTTAAATTACTTATATTTGAAGATACAATTCTGTATTAGTTTGTGTTGTTTTAAAACAACCATATCTACATTTGAAAATGAATGCCCAAGCGCTAACAGCACCATAATTACATACTGACTGGACAGGGCAAGGCACAGTCCTAATCACCCACACCATCTCTATGGGGATCTTACCATCACTGTAATCACACACCATCGCTGTGGTGACCTCAACATGATTGCAAGTACACACTGTCTCTGTGGGGAGCGTTTCATGATTATCGCACACAATCTCTGTGGAAAATGTAACTTTTCCATAATCAAACATGAACCCTATACGAAAGTTAACTCCACTATTATTATACACATTCCAAAAGAAGAAAACAACATCATTTCCATTACACCAATTCTAAAGAGGAGATATGAGTTAGCAGGGAGGTGATGCCTGTGAAAGAATGAAAGCTGAATTTGAATTAATTATTCCTTGTTGGCCACAGTGTGCCAGCCTGCGTCAATCGAGTCATCTCCACTTATCTTTTCTGGAACATTTTAAGTGTTTATAATAGTATTTAATGCCAGAAAATAAGTGCCTTTTTAAGGTTCAATGCAAATGAAAAATCTTGTGGGAAATGCCAAGCCATCAAAATGCACCTCTTGTGATAACTATAATGCAGGCAGGTACTCACATGTATGAATACAATTGTATAATGTATGTGTGTATATGTGTGTGTGTGTGTGTGTGTGTGTGTGTGTGTGTGTGTGTGTGTGTGTGTATATATAGTTATGATTAAGTTGCTAAACCCATAGGAAGAGCACTTTTTTGGGCGGCTTATAACTTCGGTCCCCCTGGACGAATCCACACCAAACTTTGCAAAATAAAAGTATATGGCCCACTCTGAATTTGTTTTGCAAAGTTTGGTGAGGTTTAGTCCAGGGGGGGCAAAGTTATCGGGGGGGGTCCCAAAATGTCTTTTTTTCCCATAGACTGAATGGGGAAAAAACTTTGCTCACGCCTACAGCCCAAACCACTGGACGGATTTTCACCAAATTTGCAGCAGGAGCAGCAGCTTGGTCCCGAAAGTGTGCTTTTGTAAATTTTGTGAAAATCTGTCTAGTAGTCTTTTTTAAAACGACCAAAAAGTAGGTCACAAAAAATTAGTGATATCTATGTTCGCTCTGCAGACACACTTCCCTGTTCACTGCGCGGACAGGACACCGATTGGTTAATCGACTTGCGCCATGTCCACGGACATGCGATGTGTTCGCTGATTGCATGGTGAAGAGTGTGAAGTGCATCAGATTTTTGGAAACGCTCGCCATCTTGGATTCCCGGACAGCGGTCGGTGTCCACGGACATCGCAGTAAAAACATATGAAAAAACAAAACATTGCACTTGTCAAATTTATCAAATAATCTCTGGGAACGTGAGGGGTGATGAGGATGGGATGGGATATGGCTGCAAGAAGCAAAAAAAGCAGGTGTTTTTCACTGCAAAAGTCAGCGGACAGTTCGGATGTTCGCGAACAGTCCTGAAAAGTTTACGGACACCTCAGCACTACAGGGTTGGTGAAATGCAGTTCTTGGATGGCTTATAACTTTGGCGCCACCTATTGGAACTGCATAAAATTCCGCATGTATATTCCTAACCTCATACAGAGTGAGTATACTAAGTTTGGTGGGATTCTGTCATGAGGGGGCAAAATTAGAGGGGGGGTCCCAAAATAATGTAAAGGCTTATAAATGAGTTGCCCTTTGACGAATCTACAATTAATTTAGGAAACTGATAATGTATTTAGATATGAATGTTTTTGCTAAGTTTGGTTGGATTTTGTGAAGAGGGGACAAAATTAGAGGGGGGTCCCAAAATAATGTATAGGCTTACAAATGAGGTGCCATTTGACGAATCTACACTTAATTTGGCAAACTGATAATAGATCTAGATATACATGTTTTCTCAAAGTTTGGTGGGATTATGTCAAGAGGGAGCAAAATTAGAGGGCGGGTCCCAAAATATTGTAAAGGCTTATAAATGTGGTAACATTTCACAAATCTACACAAAGGTTTGCAAAAATATTATAGATCTAGATATAGATGTTTTTCGTAAAGTCTGAATAGATTTTGTCAAGTGGGGGCTAGGTTATATGAAGATTGTATGTGCATACATTTGACACTTTTGAAAAAATAAAACATGGGTGGATTTCCAGCAAACTTGTGTAAGGAGCATTGGCAAGGATCTACAAGCATGGTTTTGCAAATGTGCCAGTGTTTCATTATTTGACAAGTGTCATAATGTAGATAATGTAGCTACAAAATAGCGGTATACCTTTAGTGACTGAGGGGTAGCCTGTGGCCATGGGCAGTGGCCAGATTGTACGGGTCATGGAATAAGGTGATGATCCCGACAATCTGGCTACTGGCCATGACCACAAGGGACAAAGCATAGGATTAAAGTGGCCATGTCCACCAAAGACTGGCTTTGTGGTAACGTTATTCCAAATTGGGATAGATCTGAAAGGGAAGAAAAATGTGCTTGTGGTAATATGGTCATAGGGTTCTCTTTTTGCCTTCTGCAGGCTGCCATGGAAAGCGAAGAGGGGCACTGTATGGAACCCTCGCCTTCTCTTTCCATGGTGGCCATCTTGGAAAAGGATTTTCCTTCCTCTTTTTTAGCACCCCGGGTTCCCGCTTTGGGAACCTAGGGTGCTAATGGCCTTCATCCCCCATTTCAGGGGCTGGAATTGGGGGGATAATGGTCCAGAGACCTCATTATCCACCCTCGGTTCACTTGGGCTGATAACTTGGGCTGCTGGGCCAGTATCCACCGTTCCAGTCCCTGGAACAGAGGATGACCCCACAATATTTCCATTAGCATAACACAAAATGCAAATGGAAATGCTGAAAAATCTTATTGAGTCTATGTGCTTTATTGAGAAATATAAAGTAGATGGAGCCTATACATTTTGTTTTAGTTCTATTTTTTAACTGTGAAAGGTGGTTCCTAAAGAAATATGTGTTTTGTTGTTTTTTGGATGGTTATTTTTTGGCAGGAGAGCAGAGAACGAAAGGTGGGGAGGGAAAAGAGGGAAGAGGACCCAAACACTAATATGGAGGAGTAGGTGGACAAGGGAAAATGTTGCGCCTGTATTATTTCTAAGGTAGGGGGCAGTGTTTCATGCTCCTTGATTACAGCAGTGGCGATGGCTCTTGGGGAGGAGGGATGGCATTAGCTGATGCCATTTTAAGATAAATAGTCATTTTTCTAAAGGTATGTACTGTGTACTAGATTGTTAATGGATAATGAGTAGGAATAGGTGTTGGAGCTATGCAAGGGAAATTTTGAAGCTGAAAGTTCCTAGATCAGTAGAAAATGCAGTTCCGAACTGTCCGCGAAGCAGAGATCTTATCATGAAGTGCGGACGGGTTCTTGGACACGTCATCATGCCGCGCGCCATCGTATGGTCATGTGGCACTGTCCGGAAGGTCCGCTATGAAGTCAGATGTTCGTAGACGTCTACGGATGCAAAACTAGTTGAATTAGTTGCAAAAAGTGTATAGCCGTGTTAAAATTGATTCCAGAAGGTGGGAAATGGCAGAGTTTTAAGGTGACACTTTGTAAATGAGACACAAATATTGCTATATTGGGTAAGTATGATATTAGTAAGTTGTAGGAACATAGCATGCACTGGTAAAAACCCTTTGTTAAAGGGGCCTTATGGTTAAGTTGCACTAATAAAAACCTATGAAATTCAATGAAAAAACGTTGTTAAAGGGACGTTATGGTTAAGTTGCACTAATAAAAACCTATGAAATTCAATGAAAAAACTTTGTTAAAGGGACGTTCTGGTTATGTTGCGCTACTAAAAACCTATGAAATTCAGTGAAAAAACTTTGTTAAAGGGACGTTATGGTTCAAAGTAAAACCAAAAAACCCCTGAAATTCGGCAGTTATGGTAAGATAAGCAACCATAACTCGCGCCGCCACCGTGCACTGCCAACACTAACACCCAGGACATCAAAGATGACATCACAAATGACATCCGTGGAGTCTATGTCTCAATGGTGAGTGATTGTCAATACACCAATCACTGGAGTTATAGAATCAAGTCTTCAAGACTGCAATTAAAACATCCAAAACTTGACTCTACAGGAAGTGCAAGCGCTGTTCAAAAACAAACAAATGAAAGTTACATTTGTAATTGAAATAGAAACTCAGCAAAACCTGTCCCTGTGATAATCCAGATGGGTATGTAACTTTAGGTAGCACTTCATGCATGATTCGTCCAACATTTAGGCACTGGGATTATTAAACCTCAGTCGATACTCAGTTTACCAACCTCTGGAGGATGTTGGCCAATAAGATAGCTCAGCCGGATGTGTGATCGTAGCTGCGATCTGTGCATGATCTGTAGGTTGCAGGTTCGAATCATGACAAGGCCATCTCAGCCTTTCATCCTTTTGATATCGATGAAAGAGTATCGACTTTGATAGGTGATTATTGTGATAAATATGTTCTATGTACAGCGCTTTGCTAAAAGCGCTTTATAAATGACCATTTGACCGTGCGTTTAGATATAGAATTTAGCGTGGAGTCCTTGCCTCTTGGCACTGTTGTCTCATAACATTGGCATACCACTAGGTAGTAATAGCGCCAGGAAATAAAGGCTTTCATTAAACATCAGAAGAACATTCTGCTATCAAACCTCTAAACACACAGTACAATTCATGCTTGCTTTACTATGCATTTGGTCTAGGTTTTTATGTTTTCAACATTTAAATATATACAGGAGAGATCAAATGACCTAACCTTAGAGTAATAATGAAAGGTGTAGTCTGTCACAGTGCAGAAAGCTGACGCATAGTCATGATTTCCATACAGTTTTTGTACACATGGGCTGGATGTGTCATACATTTTACTCTCTTGCAAAGGAGAAAAGTCATTTTTACTCTCTTGAAATCACATTTACTCTCAAAGTTTAAAAATAGGGAGTAAAATACTCTCACCTCAAAATGTTATCTGGAGCACTCATGCCATTTTATGGATGCATAGCTGCAAGTACAATGCAGTGAATTTTCACTGGAACACCTACAATTCAATTCAATATGTTTTAAGAATACATAGATGTTTGTACACGTCAATGCCCTGTTACAGAGATACCCAGATAACTAGATACGCGAAACAATATTATATGAAATAAAGAAAATCGGTGCCTTAAGGATACCTGGATGTCAGTACAGTGCGATGTCCTTTCCACAGGTATACCTAAATATGAAATACACAGGAATACAAAGTGTAAAAACTAAAACTCAATGTGCCATCTTAGTGACACCCAGATATGAAACGCAATGGTCTATAAAACGGACAAAGCAATGAACCATCCCAGGAATGCCAGATGTAGAACACAACAGGGTACAATATTTAACTATACAATGTGCTTCTTAAGCAGTGGCAATATGTTTGTGCAACAGAGTACACATTTGGAACACATTAGTAGGGATATTTAAATTTCAGACAGTAGGCAAAAGGGATATCTAGCTGTCGGAAATATTGATCTTATACCTATATATAACACAGTACAGTGCAATGCCCCTTCATGCAACCCCCAGATATGAAAGGCAAAACTATATTGAATGAAGCACTTCAATGCATTAGCTTGGGATATCTATTTGCAAATGCTGTGCAAACCCCTTTCAAGAGGACACCCAGAGTGAACTATAATGGTATAAAATGTGTAACAACTCAGTGTGCCATCTTATTGATACCTCAGTGTGAGTATAATGCTAACTGCTTTGCCGGAAATAACGAGAATATGAAACATAAGTGTATGAAATGCACAACTCAATGTGCCATCCCATGGGCACTCAGATGTGGAGCACAATAGAATACCATGTACAGCAATGCAAGGTGCTTTTTAAGCATGCCTATATTTAAGTGTGACTTTACAATTTAGAGACAATGCAGCATGCTTTTTTAGGACTAGGTAATACTGAGTGTAAAACACTGCAAGGCTTGAGTGAGAGCTAGGCGCAAGCATCATGGGTTCGAAATGTGACAGAGCACTTTCACAGGGACCCATAGATATGTCACAACAGCATATTATTTAAACAACTCGGCGCTGTCCTAGGGATACCCAAATGTGAGTACAGTCCAGTGAATTTTCCTTTTGGTGTCTAGATGAGAGATAATAGAGTGCAATGTAGTGCTAATATATGGATCCTTCGGTGGGGGAGTGAACAATGAAGAGTATGGCATTCAGTGAGCTGTCTAAAGGCGTTGAAAATAGGGCAAAACCAGTGCCTTCCATGGGATAGTTCGAAGTGAGATGGTTTTACAAATAATGCCAGTGCTGTTCATATCTGGTAATGAACAAAGCTGGGAACAGTATGGGGGTTTACTATCATGCAGAAGAACAGCAAACAAAATGAAACAGCTCAGTCAGCCATCTCAGGTACACCCAGAAGCAAAACACACCAGGGCCCAACATCAAGCAATATGCGTGTCGGGTGTCAATATGTGAATTCAACAAGTCACAATTGGGGAAACAATGCAGCATGATTATCCATCTATAGTTAAATGTGAGAAAATATGTGAAATAGTTAAAGATATCTAAATTTGAACAACCTGTAGAGCAGTGTGTGGCAAAATACCTACACTGTAAAGGCAACTACTAAACCCAAACAATTCAGTGTACCACTCCAGGAGTACCTGGAGGGAGCTCACAGAATACAACGTGTCCCTCAGAGAAGCCTACATGTAAACGCAGCAGAGGACAATTTAGAATCAATGCAGGGATAATTAGCTGTCTAGCATTCTGTATGACTAGGGAGGGTTTTCTGTTAAGCATGCATAGGGGTAGGTAACATGCAGCATATAGAGTATCCATGCACTTTCACACCAGCATCTAGATTTAAAAGTCAATGATATACAACATGAAACAACACAAATCTACATTCCAGGGGCACCTAGATTAGAAAAAAAGTGGATGGTATACAGCAATGCTGCACGGGGTCAGACTCAAATGAGCTACAATCCACGACTTCGACCTGTTTGGCGAAAAGACACTAAAGACAAATGTGGTGTGTGTCGGTAAGTGATATTTTAGCTTTGCAGTCTTCGCTTTGCTTGAACCTGGACTATTTGGGGTTGACATTTTAAGGAGAACGTTGAAGATTTTCTAAGGTGTTATGAGTGCTCCGTAAAGCATGCAGAAAAAAGGAATTGAGGTCAAAACCACAGTGCAAGATATATAATATATTACAGGGACTGCGGTAGTTATGGTTAAATTGCTCACCCCATAGTATGAACAGTTTTTGGGGTGGATTATAACCTTGGTGCCGTTTGACGAATCCTCACCAAACTTTGCTAAAAAAAAAAAAAGTATATGGCCAACTCCGAATGATTTTGCGAAGTTTGTTACAGTTTCGTCAAGGGGGGCAGGGGATCCCACAACATTTGAAATCCTCAGACATAATGGAAAACAATGTGCTCACCTCTACCGCCCAAACCACTGAACGGATTTGTACCAAACGTGGATGAGGAGCGACAGCCTGGTCCCAAAAGCATGCTTTTGAAAATTTGGTGTAAATCCATCCAGTAGATATTTTTAAAATGGCCAAAAAAGTAAGTTGGAAAAAAGTGATATCTCGATCTGGTCCGCAGACTCACTTTCTGATTAGGTGTCTGCGGACGCCTCGGACACAATCAAGACATCGGGTGATGTTTGCAGAGATCGTACATGCCCGCTAATTGGTCAATTAAAAATGTGAGGTGCATCAAAACTTTTGAAATGGATGCCATTTTGGATTCATGAACTGTGCCTATAGTCCGCGAACATTGGAGTCAAAACATATTAAATAACACAACATTACACTTGTTAAACTAATGGAAAAATCTCTGGGGAGGTGAGGGCTGATGAGGATTCGATGGAATTTGCCAATAAAAAGCTGTAAATTGTTTTTTTTTTCTTCTCCGAAGTCCGCAAACATTCCACATTCTTGTGGATATTGCTGGGATTTTCTTTTGCGTACTTGACAAATTTCGAGGACATTCATGCATATTTCTGCATTATGGGTTCTGTGAAAGGCGATGGCTCATAACTCTGGTGCCATTCAATGAAACTGCATGTCATTTTGCAAACTCATTTTAGAGCCAACTTCGAATGTTTCAATCAAAGTTTGGTGCTGTTTTGCAAAGAGGGGGCACATTTAGATGGGGGTCCAAAAATGTTTGAACGGCTTATACATTTTCTGCCGTTTGACGAATCTGTGTGCAGGTTTGCAAAAAAGATTTTGGACCCACCTTTGAATGTTTTTGCAAAGTTTGGTGGGATTTTGTCAAGAGTTGGGAAAAATTAGAGGGAGGGGTCTCAACATGTTTAGATAGCTCAGTGATGATCTGTGATGTCCTCTTTAATGTCCTGGGTGTTAGCGGTGCATGGTGTTGGCACGAGTTATGGTTGCATAGCTTACCATAAATGGCAAATGTCTTTGGTTTTTCGATTTTACTTGTAACAAATAACGTCACAAATAACCAAGTTGTTTCACTAAATTTGATTGGTTTTTATTAGTGCAACTTAACCATAACGTCTCTTTAACAAAGTTAGTTCACTATATGTATGTATGTTTTACAAAAACTCTTGCTAACACAGTGCTCAAGCCTGCTAGAAGTGGGTGCTCTCTGTCCTCTAGTACTGTTTCAAAGTAGTTAAACAGAAACAAACGGGTGAACACAAAATTACAAGAGCACTCCGTCTTGTGAGGTGCAAAAATATAACTTTAATTTTATAAACTTATAAAATCCACATATAAAACGTGTTAAATTAAAAAAAAAAACATGGTCTTACTGAACAGTCCTGCCGTGTAAAATTATGCCACGCATTCCATCCCCTCCTTCAGTGACGACTTCTGACAAAATTACAAATTTTTGTTTGGGGCTGTTTTTTACTTTTACATTCTACCAAGTCACATGATATCTCTGGTCATGTGATTCATTATTAGCTGGCAGCCATTTTGTAGTATATTTAGAAGCACTAACACTTGTTGTGCTTGTGCCGAATTAGTATCATGCTTCAAGTAAGCCGGCACCACTATATTTCACCCTGTGACTTGACACAATGTTTTGCAACATTCTTTAAAACCTTTCTTTCAGCCCTTAAGCCAAATGGCTCTTAATTTATTATAGTCACCACTGCAGTCTAATTCTGCCTGGCACATACAGGAAAGTACATTTGAGAGAAGCTTTGGGACAGCAGTAGCATATAGCGTGCTTGCATTGTCACTGTTTAGATCATGCCCCAGTGGGCTGCACCCAATAAAGCGCATTCTGCTAAAAATGTTTTCTATTATCTTGCCCCAGTGGGCTAAAGTGCAAAAGTACACAAATGGTTAAGTGCTAGACACCACATAGGAAAAATACTTTTCTGTTTCTTACATTTTCAACTATATAGATCCTAAGAATGTGTCAATCCGACCTTGTAAAATGTATGAAGAGGTAAAAAAACTCATCTAAGTAGATAGCCAACTCTTCATCCGAGTTATTTCCAAATGGTTTTTTTCGTGATGAATTCAATATTTAGTTTAGATGCCAATTTACAGAGTCTCTGTTCTCTATTGCCTTCCTTACCAATTCGGGAACATGTGCTAATGCATAATATTTTAGTAGAGTTGCATCGCTGTTGTACCTATCTGCAAAGTGTACGGCAAAAGGATCATTTTCATCTTTGTGGAGAATTGCTCGATAATGTTGATGGATGCACATTTTAGTTGTCAAACGGTCGATCCTATGTACATGTGTGCGCATGGACATCTAATGGCATACACTAAATACCTAGTTAGGCAGTTCTTTTGCTTTTTGCTCCCATATTCTACCATGGTTTTACATTTGTCAAAACCTTTTCTCGCTGTCACACTGTCTAGCCAATTGGTTAGTTGAATAACTGATTTAAAAATGGTAGGTGATATCAGGTCTTTTAGAGATTTCGCTTTAGAGAACGTCATTTGAGGAGACTGTCCAAGTACTGTACCAAGATCATTGTCGGCTTTCAAGATCGGCCAGTGTTTTTGAAGTATGGTCCTGATCTGTTGTTACTGGAGACTATATTCTGTAATACAATTGGTGTCTTTTTTCTTTTCGTTGGTAACACTTTGCCTGGAATATCTCCTTTGCAGAAAACCTGTTCTCATGTTGCTGGCTTCCTGTTGAAAGTCGTCTTCCAAGGAACAGTTGCTTTTAGTTCTGATCATTTACCTGTAGGGTATACTTTTGATCAGATGTTTAGGATGGCAACTTTTCCCATGCAAAATGGCATTGGATGCAGTAGTTTTCCTGTGTAATTTACTACATAACTTGTTGTTCAATATAAACAGTTCTACATCCAAAAATATCACTCAGTTAGGACTACTGGAGAAAGTCAACTTCAAATTCAATTCGTTGTTAAGAAGTGAAATGTATTCAACTAGTGATTCTTCAGTTCCTTTCCAAATTGGGAACAGATCATCTATATATCTGTACCAAGAGACTATCTAGCCCAGATATTCATCAAACCGATCTGATCATGCATATTCCTGTTTCCACCATCCCATGTAAAGATTAGCATAGGTGCGGGTCATGCAGGACCCCATTGCAGTCCCACATTTTTGTCTATGTAGCTTGTCTTCAAACAAAAACAGATTATGTTCTAGACAAAATTCAAGATGTTATTGTGACCTAATTTTGTTGTTTAAAGTTTATGGATCTTGAATTTAGAAAGTATTTGCATGCTGTGAGGCCATTTTGATGCAATATCAAAGTATCAAGGGGAACTAGATCCATTGTGTCCAGGATGTATTCCCATTCCATTGCCTGTACCTTGCTCAGCAGGTCTAACATATGAGTTAAGATCTTTCACAAACGGTTGAAGAAAAATATCTAAATATTTTGAAACATTTTCCAGCAGAGACCCACCCTCTCGAGGAAACTATTGGTCTCCCTGGCGGTGTGACAATGCATTTATGTATCTTGGGTATGAAATATAGAATAGGTGTAATAGGGAAGTCTTTGATTGTATATGGTACTTCACTGCTTCCACCAAATTTCTAGTTTTGAATGAATAGATATCATCTAGTGCTACTTCCGTACTCACAATGACATCATTAGGTCTTGTTCATAACTTGCACCATCATTCAGCTATTTATTTGCTTCTTCGAGGTATTGGGTTCTTGCCCCTACAACAACTCCTCCTCCCTTATCTGCCTCCCTGCTTGACTATAGATGTATCATTTTTTTAAAGTTTAGAAGTGCTTTCTTTTGTTCAGTATTCAAATTGGAGCTATTGCAATCTGTTTTTCCATGAGGTTCGTCAAATCCTTGATTACACACTCTTCAAATACTTCTATGCTATTACACAGTATTTGTGGGTTCAAAGTGGATTAGTTTCTTAACCCACTCTCTTCTGTAGGGTCTGTAGGATTATTGAACCTAGTCAAGATGTGTCCATAATTCAGATCTAATAGTGTTAATTCATCTCCCTCTAATGTAAGAGTATCGAGCCACATTAACTTTCCAAATCGTTGACACTTAATGGGCTAGGCTTTGAGGAGAGGCCGTTGTTGTTGGGCAGTCGCTGCTCATCTTGGTACAGGAGAACCTTTTACATTTAACTTTTCGCAAAAATCTGAAAAGATCAATACAGGTTTGGGTGAAATCAATGTTTTGTGTGGGAGAAAATGAAAGGCCAAGCTCTAGAACCTGTTGCTGTGCATCTGTAATCACTCTTTCTGATATGTTAAATACTTTAGCATTTAGGTCTGAGTCTTTCGACCTCTCCCTTTGCCACTTTGTCCTCTCCCAGAATGAGTGGTTCGGCCCAAGGAGGAGCCATCTACCGCACATTTGTCTCCGTTTTGTCTTCCGTGTGCGGCTCTTCTTCCCCCTCCAGGTGGCCTTCCTCTTGGTTTTCTGTTGTTTCTGCTCTCTAAATGCAACAGTTAGAACTCCTCTAAAAATTTAATTTTGTAGACCTGAGTTCAGGGTCTGAGGATTCTACTTTCAATGAGGAGGCTACCACAGTACTAGCTGTTACTATTTTAACCCTTATCTTATTTTGTTGTAGTTGTTCCTTTGATCCTTCATCGGTTCATCATCATCATTTTTCCTTGTTGATAGACTTTTTTGTCTCTTTGGAATTTTAGTTGTTTTTTATTCTTATTTCTCCTATAAGATCGAGTGCTTTCATAATTTTGTTTTGAACTGTTTCTGTTGAACTACTTTGAAGCAGTACTTCGAGGAGAACACGTGTGTCCAGTATACAACAGGTCCTGCGGTATCAGCCCTGTAGTTGTGGTTAAGCTGCACAACCCATAGGAAGAGCACTTTTTGGGTGGCTTATAACCCCCCCTTGACGAATCCACATAAAACATTGCAAAAAAAGTATATGGCCAGTCAGATTGATCCTGAAAAATTTGGTGAGTTTTCGTCAAGGGGGGGGCAAAGTTATAGTGGGGCCCCAAAATATGTGGTTTTTCCCATAGAAGCAATGGAAAAAAATTGCTCAAGCCTACATCCCAAACCACTGGACAGATTTTCACCAAATTTGCAGCAGGAGCGGCGGCTAGGTTCCGAAAGTGTGCTTTTGTAAATTTGTTGTAAATCCCAAAAAGTAGGTACAAAAAATGTGTGATATCTGGGTTCGGTCCACAGACTCGCTTCTCTGTTCGGTTCGCCGGTGGGCCTCTGATTTGTGATTTCTGCGGACATCGGACGCACCCACTGATTGAATGCTGAACAGAGTGAAGTGTGTCATATTTTTGTTATCGCACAACATGTTAGATTCACAGTTATCCACTGCTGTCCGCGAACATCGCGGTAAAAGCATATTAAACAACTCAACATTGCACTTGTCAAACTTATCAATTTGTGGCGAGGTGAGGGGTGATGGAATGGGATATGGCCTTAAAAAGCCAAAAAATAGGCGTTTTTCTTCCCTGATGTATGTGAATATCTAAGATGTTCGGGGGCATCTCTGCTTATTTGTGCATTACAGGGTTGGTGAAAGGGTTTGGCAGGCTTGTAACTTCAGTGCCACTCAATGAAACTGCATGAACATTTTGAATTTTATTCCAGGCCTTTTTTTGAATGGTTCTGGAAAGTGTGGTGCTGTTTCGTCAAGGGGGAACAAAATTAGACTGGAGTGCCAACATATTGTAAAGGCTTATAAATGTGGTTCATTTTTAACAAATCTGCTCAAAGGTTTGCAAAAAGATTTTAGATCTAGATGTAAATATTCTTGCAAAGTTTGTTGGGATTTTGTCAAGAGGGGGCTAAATTAGAGGGGGGTCTGTTTGACCACTGTGGACAGATGTTTTCAGAAAGATTATAGACCCAACCATGGATGTTTGTGCAAAGTCTGAATGGATTTTGTCAAGTGGGGCTACGTTATTTGACTATTGTATGTAAGTGCATGTTGACAATTATGAAAAATAAAACATGTCCAGATTTCCGGCAAACTCGTGTAAGGAGCATTGTCAAGGACCTAAAAGCATGGTTTTGCAAATGTGTCTGTGTTAAGTGTCATAATATAGGTACATAAAATAGTGATATACCTTCGGTGACTGAGGTAGCCTGTGGCCATGGGCAGTGGCCAGATAGTCTGTGTTATGGCATAAGGTCATGACCCAGACTATCTGGCTACTGACCATGACCACAAAGGATGATCAATGGGGATAAAGTGGCCTTGTCGACCAGGGACCGGCTATGTGGTAAAGCTTTTCAAAGTCGGGATGTTTGAAAGGGAAAAAAAATGCTTGTGGTAATGGGGTCATAGGGTTCGCTCTTCACCTTCTGCAGACCACCATGGAAAGGGAAGAGGTTCTCTATACAAAGCCCTGCCTTCCCTTTCCATGGTGGCCATCTTGGAAAAGGATTTTCCTTCATACAGCGGGACGCTCTGCGTGTCCCGGTGCAGAAAGAAAAATATATTTTTTTAGCACTTAGAACCCCGGGTTACCGCTTTGGCAACACAGGGTGCTAATGGCCTTCGTCCCCCATTTCAGTGGCTGGAACAGGGAATAACAGTCCCCGGAGCCCAAGTTATCACCCCAAAATGCTAATGGAAATGTTGGAAATCTTATTGAGACTATGTACTTTACTGAGACATGTAACATAGATGGAGTCTATAAGATTGTTTTTTAGTTCTATTTTTGAACTGTGGAAGGTGGTTCCTGAAGGAACCTTTTTTGAATGTCTTTTTTGCAGGAGAGGTTAGAACATAAGGTGAGGAGGGAAAAGAGGGGAGAGGCACCAAACACTAATATGGAGGGGCAGGTGGAAAGGGGAAGATGTTGCACATATTTTATATCTAAGGTAGGGGGCAGTGTTTCTCATGATCCTTGAATGCAGCTTAAAAAGCACTTTGAAATTGCTCCCCCTTGCAGAGTGGTGTGTTGCAGAATATACAGTGGACTGTGGTATTCGAAAGATATGGATCAACATCCTCTTTTATTGCCTGCAAGGTAGCTGGTGGGATTTTGTGTCCCACAGAAGTAGGTTGTGTGGTTATAGTATTTGTTGATGAAGATGAGGTGGAGAAAGACAACCTACTACTTGCTAAGAAAGGAACAAACCTTTCTGAGAGCATTGCAGTGGTTGGATTTGGTGTGGCGGCGCATGGACGTGGTCCCGAAAGAGTACTGTCCAGGTAGCCCGCACTGAGTACAACGCTGCAATTCAGTTTGGTAGCTTTAGCATTTGGTACATTCCCAACAGTGGTTAAGAACTGCCACACCCATGAATCTCTCTGGGTGCTAGAGGTAGGCACTTCCTCTACCTCATCTTCTTGGTCCTCTTCATTGTCTTTGGAAGTACTGCGCTTTTATTGTTGTGTAGGTCCTCCAGCTGGTGGTTGCTCTTGGGCAGGAAGGATGGCAATAGCCAATGCCATTTTTAAGATAAATAGCAATTTTGCTAATATTCTTCAAAGTATGTGCGCTGTATTAGATTGTTAATGGATAATGAGTAAGAATAGGTGTAGGAGCTGTGCAAGTTTTGAGCTAGATCAGTAGGAAATGCAGTTCAGAACTGTCTGCAAAGCACAGACTCGAACGCGAAGGACGGACCTGTTTGCGAACACATCATCATGCCGCACGCACGAGGTCACGTGACGCTGTCTGGAAAGACTGCGATGACATCAGATGTTCACAAACGTCGGCAAACGCAGTTGAAAAAGTTGCAAAAGGTGTATAGAAGTGTTCAAAATGATGCTAGAAGGTGGGACATGGCAAAGTTGTAAGGTGAAACTTTGTAAATGGTGCTATATTGGGGGTAAGTATGATATTAGCAAGTTGTAGGAAATTAACATGCACTGGTAAAAACCCATAAAATTCACCCTAAAAACATTGTTAAAGAGACATTATGGTTAAGTTACACTAATAGAAACCTATGAAATTCTATGAAAAAACTTTGTTAAAAGGAAGTTATGGTAACCAGTAAAACCGAAAAAAAACTTCAGAAATTCACTAGTTATGGTAAGCTAAGCAACCATAACTCGCGCCACCACCGTGCACTGCTAAAACTAACACCCTGGACAAAGATGACATCACAAATGTCATTGATGACATCACTGATGACCTCACACATGAAATTAATTTTGATGTAAAGTCCCTAGCAGTGGGTCATGTTTATAATGTTAACAAGATGTCAGGGGTGATCGGGGCCCTATCATGAACTACTTAATCTATTAAAGAAGGTACTCCTCTAAACAAAACATTATATTGGAGTGTTGTTGTTAATACAAGAACCTAATCATACATACACATAGGCAATGGCTGCAGCATGCACCATAGAAGTATTATATTTGTAATCTTGTAATTTTGGAAAGGAAAATAGTGAATGCTACCTTATAAGAGTTTTGAGTAATGTTAACCATGTAATAAATAGCTAACAATTCATGACTTGCTACACACTTGTGCTAGTACAAACAATACATGTGAAGACCCACACTGCATACACATCAGCGGCACATACAAGGAATCTAAAGAAAGGAAGAAAGAAACTGCATCACAAATCTTAATAACATTAAAGTTTATCTTCATGTATCCAAATGAATTGTGTGTTTGAGGCCTGCTTATTGCCCCATGAGCTGAGCCCAAAACCTGAGGAAAGTACTTTAAAAATGTACAAGGCTAGATATATAGCACCTTTTGAATTTCAATATTCTGACTGTTAGTAAACAAAACCACCTGGCCGAGATATGTCAGTAAACAAAAACAAGTGGCACAGATATTTGTGGTCATCAATGACATTTGTGATGTCATCTTTGAAGTGCTGGGTGTTAGTCTTAGCAGTGCACAGTTGTGGCTCAAGTTATGGTTGCTTAGCTTACCATAACCGGTGAATTTCTGAGGTTTTGTAACCATAACTTCCCTTTAAGAAAGGTTTTTTAATTGAATTTCTGAAGTTTTTATTAGTGCAACTTAACCAACAAAGTTTTTTCAGTGAATGAATATATTACAGAACATGCGTTAGCGGCCTTGTAGTTATGGTTAAGTTGCTAAACCCATAGGAAGAGCACTTTTTGGGTGGCATATAACTTGGGCCTCACAAACTTTTCAAAAAAAGTATATTGCCCCGTCAGATCGATCCTGCGAAGTTTGTTGAGGTTTCATCAAGGGGGAAAAGTTATAGGGGTGGTCCAAAATGTGTGGTTTTTCCCATAGACGAAATGGAAGAAAATAAAGGTGCTCACGTCTACAGCCCAAACCGCAGGACGGATTTTCACCAAACTTGCGGCGGCTTGATCCCGAAAGCATGTTTTTATAAATTTGGTGTAAAACCGTCCAGTCATTTTTTTTAAAAAATGGCCAAAAAGTAGGTAAAATAAATAAGTGATATCTGGGATCCATCTGCGGACTCACTTCCGTATTCAGTCTGCGGACAGGACTCTGATTGGTCCAGGGGGCGACATGAGCGTGAGATGTGTCGCATACTTGGAAGCGCCCGCCACGTTGGATCCGCAGAAAGCCACAGCTGACCACGGACAATGCGGTGTTGGAAAAGTCTGGAAAACGTATTTTGCGTCATTTGGTGGTGGAAAGAGGGGCTGGGAAGGGTGGGGGAGTGGAACAAAGATGCAAGGCTGTTTTTGTAGGTTGAAAAAGGCCAGTCAGGTGACGTAGCTGTCCACGGACAATGCAGTGGTTCAAGGGCAGCGCAGTGAACAGCCAGCTTGAGAAAGACATTTGGAGTTATTTGATGGCTGGTAGAGGGCATAGAAATGGTAGGGAAGTGGAATGGAGGAACTGTGGGACTGTTTTTATAGGTGAAAACAGGGTTTGGAAATGCTACCGAGTCCGCAGTCAATTTCGGTGTCTGTGGACGTGCCTTCGATGGCAGGGAGGTCAGGGTGAGTTTTATTAGTTGACGGTGTACGTTCTTGTTATATAGTTAATTGTGTTGTGGTCAGTGGCCAGATTCCGGGGGCCATGTATGCAACACCACAGTAGTAATATGTGTATAGTAATTATAGGTAATGTAGTAGGAGTATTGCCAGAATTACTATAGTAGCAATATGTGTCCAGTAATTGTAGGTAATGCAGTGGGAGTACAAAGTGTTTGTAATATGAAAGAATTATTTAATTGAACTGTGTATGGTACTTCTGATTGTAGTACAATCAATGATAGTCCTTACAGAATATGAAGTTGATTATAATTGCTGTGGTTACTTAGTGTTGCAGCATTATGAAGCTGCAATCTCTAGTTTCTTTTCTATGGAAAAAAACAGTGCAATTGGTTAAGCATAATAGTTGAAAAGCTGTTGTAGTATACAGTTTTCATTATACATTTTCTTTTTAGACCCTCATTAACAGTACATTTTAAGTACTATTTTGGTACAACAATAGTGTATGACAAACTGCTGTGTTGATTTAAATAATCATTGGATCATTGGGAAAAATCAACTGTACTGGATAAAAAAAACGATTCCAGTTATGCGTGTGTAAGGGTGATAATATGTTTGTTTGTAAATAGTTAGATACCTGTTGGCATATTCTAACTGCATTAGATTTTGTAAGATGTTTTGTCATATAAGAATTGAGATGCCATATTTGAAGTGCTTTGCAATGAAGGGTGTTTCTGAAGTAGTTTGATACCTGTTGACGATTCTAACTTTTAATTGTACTATATTTTAGAGACTACATTTGGGTTGAAGAAATATTAAGTAGGCATTTGTTAAATTTTCAGGTAACCTATGTTTTGGAGTAACGGAGGTATTGTTACATGCAAACTAACCACTTATTTTTTTGACACATGCAGTGTAGTGCCTTGAAGTGGTTGCGGCACCACTACATACCTACTGTTGCGAAGGTTTTCTTTCCAAGAGATACTTGGCAATGTGGGAAGCCTTTAAGCTTTCAGTTATTTTTGTTACCATCTGCATTAGTATGACATATTGGCTATGTGTGATTATTTGTATGGTGGAACGATTGTCTGAATTACAAAAAGGGCATAATATGCCATGATTTGCATTCTGCAGAAGCTGGTGAAATGGAATGGATTCACAATTTGGTATGGATACATATACAAATTGTTCATTTTGGTTTGACAAAGTTACTTCCTGTAGTGACTACCTTACTCCTAGTCCATAGTCCCCTTTCCTCCATACCTGTGGGACATTACTTCCTTCGGACGGGACCGGAGCACTTTTAATAGCATCAAAATAGTAACTTTTTTGTCCTCCTTTTATTTTTACACAGGGCCATTGCACGTGAACACATGCCCCATCCTCCGTAGCTCTGCTCCTGCGCATCGCCCTTCAGTCCTTTTCTATCACCAGGACCATTTAGCAACAATAGAGGATACTTATTAGAGACGACGGCGGGTGAGCATATGGAGGAGTAGACTATGGACTAGGAGTAAGATGGTCACTACGATGAGTAACTTTTCCATACTCCTACGTCCTGTCCTCTTCCCTCCATACTTGTGGGAGATTCCCAAGCACTGACCATAGGGAATATGGGTGGATGGAAAATCCCTTATTGGAACAAATTCTTAAGAACTGCCTGGCCAAATTGGGCAAAATCCCGGGAGCTCAGGTCAAGACAATAATGTCTGCAAAGAAGCTGAGGTGGAAGCCACTTAGCAGCCTTGACTATGGTTTCCCAAAGGATGTATTTTGGAAGGCAGCAGCAGCAGCTTTGCCACAGACCAGATGTGCATGAATGCCCTTGGGGGCTGAAGGCATCATATTTTGTAGTCCTCTGAACTACATGAAGCTATCCAACGAGAGATGTACGCTTTCAAGGCTGGTTTCCCTTAAGGGTTGCCAAAAGTAACAAAGAGTTGTGGAGAACTTCTAAGTTTGCTTGTTCTGTCGAGTTAAAACTTCAGAGCATGTCTCTGCGCGGGTTAAAATGCCATTTTGACACTGCCTGAAGTAATCTGCATCACAGGTTTTAGTGAGGCCAATTTCTCTACAGGGATTGTAGGCGCTTTTGGATCGGTTTTAGCCCTTTGACAGGGAGCATCGGAAGAGCCTGTACTAGCAGCCCAGGAGCACCTTTCAGCCCTTTTGGGTTCTGCAGAAGAAATAACCCTCAGTGACAGAATCTCGCCAGGGCCTGTGCTTAAAGATTTAGGGCCTTGGCCCTCCTTTGCCCCCTCAGCAGGATCGGTTCGACCACAAGACTTGTTTGTGGGAAGGCTTAGGGGCACGCCCGGTAGCCAGAGCTCTCGTAGGAGGCCCCTCGATCTTGCCGGTTTTAAATATAGGCCGTAGTTACGCCTGGCAGGAGATGTCTACTCCGACTATAAGACCTCCAGCATAAGTGTTTACATGATGGGCCGTAGCCTCGAGTAGATCCTGCACCAGAACCCTGGTGTCGGATAAGCCGCCCTTGAAGTCTTCGAGCCTATCAGGAGGAATACATTCCTGAAACCTTGCTAGCTCCTTCCACAGCTTGACATTGGCAGCAGCCAGGATATGCTCAGTATTAGCTTGACGCAGCTGAAGAGCCTAATTGGCAAAAATATGTTTCCCCAAATGGCGTCATGAAGCTTGTCCTCCTTCGAAAGGATCTGAGATGCTGCAGTGGAGGATGTAGAGGCTGGCTCCGACTGGTAAGTAGCTGCTGCCACCGCCGTCGAGGAGGTGAGCAGGCATGCAGAAAAGGATATGTCTTCAGATGCGTGAAGCTTGTAGCGAGTGTCAATTTTCTTGTTTACGTGCTGTCCGGAATGAGGTTTTTCCCAGACCTTACGGGCCTCGGCCAAGATGTCCTTCTGAAGGAACAGGTTGGTGCGCTCCTGTGTCGACAGAGTGAAGGCTCAATAAAGTAACCCCTCTTGTTGAGCTGGGGGCTTGGGTATTGGAATGTATGGCAGTGCCATGATATCCAGCACCCGGTCGTGAAAAGCTCTATTAGAGCGGGGCGGATCATCGCCGTCCTGGTCCGCCTGATCCTCATAAGTGAGGTGGGAGCATAAGACTGATGTGCTGCACGTTTCACAGAGCAACCAGAGTATTTTCCCAACGGAATGTGGAGGCAGAGGAGGCAGTAGTGGAGGACGCCCAACAGTAAGAGGTGGAGGGGGAGGTACTATCGGAAGCTGCATAGGGATTGCCAGAGCAGGAACTGGTTCTGGCGGTTTAGGACACATTTCCTTAAATAAATCCTTAACGTACGCCTTCATGGGATAAGAATGCATAAGTATCTGAAACTTGCCAATAAACGCATCCTCAGATGAAGGTCTAGGCACTGGAGTGGGCACAGGCCGCTCGGAAGGCGCATACCACCAGGATCGCAAAGACATGGTTACCAGGATGGTCCCCACCAACTGGATCCATGTGTATCAAAGGCATGGACATAGGAGTGACCAAGACTGTATGAGGCAGCGGAGTCAGAGTACGCCAATCCATTGGAGGGCGGAACAGGTTTTTATTATCCACAAAACCGTGGGAAAGGCTGCTCTGCCCCAAAAAACACACCCCTCATCACCAGCTGTCATGAACGTTGGTGTAACAGAGTGTTAAAATGGATTTCTCAACTCGGACCTGGAGGGGCAGAGGTTCAGAAGGCCAGCCTAGTTTCTTGGAACAGGGTAACCTCTGGACAAGCCAGACCAATCAGAGTAGCGATGGCGGCGGTCAAGACTAAGTCTCAAGAGGGGTGAGGGTGACGGAAAGACCTCAATGAGCACACAAAGCAAGGACACTTACAAATTATTCCAGACAGGTGTTATATTAAAAATATAGACACATTTATTGCAAGGCATTTGTAACATCGACCATAGCAAAGAATCACAATAATACTAAAGTAAACCAACACATCACAATCAATACAATATATATACAAGACCGAGGGGTCTAAGGAGTTAGGAGCACGTAATATGTAAACCACCTAGATGGGGAGGAAAACAGGCAGTGCAAGTAATCATTAGACCCAGTTCGACATCTGAAATAGACCTAACTAGGAGGAAGTCCGAGCCCTATGAAGAGAGGAGCCTTATGCTCAAAAGTACCTGCACGCGCTGGTGCCAATGGACAAAAGAGGGCCTCTTCAAGGATATCAGGCAGTTCAGGAAGGTGAATGAAGCGATGCAGAACAAGTCCCCACTACTCAAGCAAGGCCTCCACTTGTGGGCAGATGCAGGGTGAGAGTGCGGGATACAGTCGCTATTTCGCAACAGCGGTAGAAAAGAAACGGGCTCCTGCGCGAGGGGCCACCGGTTGGGCTATGGACTACTCGCCGGTCCCCGACGCAGGCAGACCAGACTTCTCCAGTTCAGTTCACGTTGCTGGCAGGTTCCGCTGCAATGATCAGGACACCGTGTAGATTCTGCGTAGCAGGATGCAGGGTCAAGGGTGTCCCAAATGCAGCGGACGTGCACAGGTTGTTACCACAGCAGGGCAACACGGCAACCACGTTTACTCTGGTCCGGGCGCACTCGTCTCACTTCAGACCTGGGAATGCCAAGTGTACGAAATTTGGTGTGAGGGTGCCGTGGACGCAGAGCAAGCAGTAAAGGGCTTCCCCAAAATGGCAGCGGTGACAGAGTAAAGCGTCCTGTGTAAGCTGGTAGGCCCACTGGTTGGCCCAGGGACACTTACGAAGAGGCTTACTTGCAGGGTTTGATGAAGGTGCCGGGAATAGTTGATCCCACTATTCCAATGGATCGAAGTGCCTTCGCAGACCTTCTAGGACGATCAGATGCAGAGGGGTCTCGCAGGACGACAGCAGTTCAGGGTGCCAAACCTTCAGCGGGTCACCAGCGGTTCCTCAACTCAGCTTCTTGTTGCAGGATACTTGGCTCCTTATCCCTTGTTCGGTGTGAACTCAGGAGATCGACCTGGTAGTGGTGTATTCAGCCTCCTCTTATCCAAAGTTCCCTTCGCGCCAAAACGGAGAGGACCCAATGGGAGATCTGCCCACAAACACTCACACCATACGTGGACCTATCACGGACCATGGTGATCCGAGGCATTCAGGACACTCCAGACTCGCTGGCACCCAGGATGTGTACTGGGACCAGACATCCCGGGCCACATCCTGGAGGCACACACAAGGCATGCAGAAGCCCACAAAAGCTTTGGGGTTTTGGGGGAAAGTGCATGACCAAATAAGGACTGCCCCGGGTCGGCTCGACCCGGGGGAAGGTGAAGGGGCAAGACAGTCAGCGGACAAGACAAAGAACCTCGTGGCATGGCCATTTTGGAGCCAGGCCACTCATTTGTGCCAAACGCGGTAAGCGCGGATAGCATGGTGAAAAAGGGTTCAAAACACAAGAGGAACAATAGCTGCCACCAGTCCATCCGTGACACACTTGCACAGTTCATAATAAGTCCAGCAAGAGTTTCTAGGGCCTTTGGAATGACTAGAGACCCAAGAGCGCTGTAATGTAGGTTACGGTGCACTCTTGTTTCATGTTGCACAAAAGCAGCAACATGAGGAAAGGACTAAGGGAAACAAAGTCTCCCAGTACTGACTGTCTTAAGGGCATTTCAGTTTCCCCATAAGAATTGAGCGAAATCCTAGAGGAGTGCGGCGGAAGGCTGCGCTTCTCGGGCGAAGTCTAGATAAGGGTGTAAAACAGCAGCAAAAAGTTTGGAGGTTGCCACATGGAGGGAAAATTACATACAATTATGAAATCTTTCCTAACACTCGAAGCTCCCAGACTAAGGACAGGGGGAACTAATCCACCCCTGGATGAGTTTCTTGTTCAGGTCGGTTAAACATTCTGGACAACCCATCATCATTGCTATGTTGGACACCTGGCCTATGCTCAATAGTGAAGTCGAAGCCTTGTAGACTTATGGACCACCTAAGCAACTTTGGATTCTCTCCCTTCATGTTCATCAGCCACTTTAAGGGCTTATGGTCAGTTTGCACAGTGAAGTGGGTCCCATAGAGGTAGGGCCTCAGCTTCCGTAGGGCCCACACAACAGAGAAACATTCTTTCTCTACTGTGGACCATCTGAGCTCTCTGTCCTTAAACTGGCGACTAATGAAGCCAATCGGGTGTTCCTTACCCTTCTCATCTACTTGTGATAGTACAGCTGGACAAAAGAGGGCCTCTTCAAGGATATCAGGAAGTTCAGGAAGGTGAATGAAGCTATGCAGAACAAGTCCCCACTACTCAAGCAAGGCCTCCATTTGTGGGCAGAGGCAGGGTGAGAGTGTGGGATAGAGTCGCTATTTCGCAACAGCGGTAGAAAATAAACGGGCTCCTGCGCGAGGGGCCACCGGTTGGGGTATGGACTACTCACTGGTCCCCGACGCAGGCAGACCCAGACTTCTCCAGTTCAGTTCACGTTGCTGGCAGGTTCAGCTGCGATGATCAGGACATCTTGACACCGTGTAGATTCTGCTTAGCAGGATGCAGGGTCGAGGGTGTCCCAAATGTAGCAAACGTGCACAGGTTGTTACCACAGCAGGGCAACACAGCAACCGTGTTTACTCTGGTCCGGGCGCACTCGTCTCACTTCAGACCGGGAATGCCAAGTGTATGAAATTCGGTGTGAGGGTGCCGTGGACGCAGAGCAAGCAGTAAACCAAGTTTCGAGGGCTTCCCCGACTTGGCAGCAGTGACAGAGCAAAGCGTCCTGCGTAAGCTGGTCAGCCCACTGGTTGGCCCAGGGACACTTTCGAAGAGGCTTACTTGCAGGGTTTGATGAAGGTGCCGGGAATAGTTGAACCCACTATTCCAATGGGTCGAAGTGCCTTCGCAGACCTTCTAGGACGATTAGATGCAGAGGGGTCTTGCAGGACGACAGCAGTTCAGGGTGCCAAACCTTCAGCGGGTCACCATCGGTTCCTCGACTCAGCTTCTTGTTGCAGGATACTTGGCTCCTAATCCCTTATTTGGTGTGAACTCAGGAGATCGACCTGGTAGTGGTGTTTTCAGCCTCCTCTTATCCAAAGTTCCCTTCGCGCCAAAACGGAGAGGACCCAATGGGAGATCTGCTCACAAACACTCATACCATATGTGGACCTATCACGGACCACGGTGGTCCCAGGCATTCAGGACACTCCAGACTCTCTAGCACCCAGGATGTGTATTGGGACCAGACATCTCAGCTCACATCCTGGAGGCACACACAAGGCATGCAGAAGCCCGCAAAAGCTTTGGGGTTTTGCGGGAAAGTTCAAGACCAAATTAGGACTGCCCTGGGTCCGCTCGACCTGGGGGAAAGTGAAAGGGGCAAGACAGTCAGCGGACAGGACAAAGAACCTCGTGGCATGGCCATTTTGGAGCCAGGCCACTCATTTGTGCCAAACGCGGAAGCGCGGATAACATGGCGAAAAAGGGTTCAAAACACAAGAGAAACGATAGCTGCCACCAGTCCCGTCTGTGACACACTTGCTCAGTTCATAATAAGTCCAGCGAGAGTTTCTAGAGCCTTTGGAATGACTAGAGACCCAAGAGCACGGTAATGTAGGTTACGGTGCACTCTTGTTTTATGTTGCATAAAAGCTGCAACATGAGGAAAGGACTAAGGGAAACGAAGTCTCCCAGTACCTACTGTCTTAAGGCCATGTCAGTTTCCCCATAAGAATTGAGCGAAAGCCCAGAGGAGTGCGGCTGAAGGCCCCGGTTCTCTGGCAAAGTCTAGACCAGGGTGTAAAACAACAGCAAAATGTTTGGGGGTTGCCACATGGAGGGCAAATTACATACAATTATGAAATCTTTCCTAACAGAGAGTTAGTCAAAATGGCCACCGTGGACCATCATTTTGTCAACGCCTGAGGCGAACTGCGTCATGGGTGTGAGGCCGTGGTGACCACAGGGGAGTTAGGGGTCTTATGTGGCATTTTAGCCTTGTGACCTGGAACCTCGGCAGGTGCTTGCAGATCTAGAGTGTTTCTGAGACACCTTAGGGACTGCAGATGAATTAGCGCCAATAGGGGGAACTTTGGCAGAGCTGGTACCAGAAGACTTATGGTGCTTGACCGGCTTCTTTGCCCCCTCATCAGGATTGGTTTCACCACAGGTCTGTGTGTAGGAATGTTTAGAGTCACCCCGTGAAGCCAGGACCCTCAAAGGTGGCCCCTCAATCTTGCTGGTCTTAGATATAGACCCAAGAAGGGGAACCTCAGGTGTAACCCCGGGATGTTTAGTCACCTTGAGAGGAACTTCGAGCCGAGACTCGGTACACTTAGTTCCAGATGTGGAAACCTCACGCTGACCCTGGTGGTGACAGTCCCAGATGTACTGGGTCTAGCATTAGCCCCTAAAAGGGGAACCTCTGAAGATGATCCGGCTTGGGCAGCCCCTTTGCAAGGGTCCTCGGAGGAAACTCTGGAGCGCCAGTTAGATCCCTTTCGGGACACCTCAGAGAGATCCCTGGTATAGGGCCACCTGAGCCCCTCCCAGAACCAGAAGACCCTGGGAAGAAGTCCCCGGTCCAGGGTGCTCCCAAAGGGAACAAACTTACCGGCCGTTCCTTTTTTCTTCATTGAACTGCTGTAAATGCGGTGGAGCAACGCATTGGAACACATACACCCACTTGAAAAGCTGACGCTGGAGTGCCCGGACGGAGAGGGAGTCGCAGTAGAGGCACGAGTCCCAATGGTGTTCCGGGCTTAATCACTCTAGGCAAAGAGAGTGGGCGACCGGCCCTCATGAAACAACATTTGCACGATGAACAGGACTCTAATTCCAGACCCTCTGGCATAGACAGAGGACAAGATCAATGTGGAATCCGAGGCAAGAATGAAGGACAGGGGACAAAAAAATATATATATTCCCTGTGATGCAAGCACGTCCGACTCTGACTGTGCAGAGAAAACAACTGAAGGGCGATGCACGGGGCAGAACTCAGGAGGGTGGGGCTGCAGTCACATGCGGTGGCCCTGCATAAACATAAAAGAAGGACAAAAGGGTACATTTTCTGATGCTGTTAAAAGTGCTCTGGTTCCGTCCCGAAGGACGGAATGTCCTACAAGTATGGAAGAAAGGGGACAGGACGTAGGACTAGTGGTCTAGTGAAACATGGTTACAGAGAGTGCATGTATGTTTTCATGTGTATGAAATCTGCAAGATTTCATTTCTAGGGATGTTTTTGGTTTCAAGTATTTGTAGTAAGTACATTAGGAATTCTTATGGATCGCCTTGTGTGTTTATGGTAAATTTTCCCATTCCTGCACAGTAGTCCGATTCTTGCCTTATACTTGAGAAACAGTTCTGACCACAACTGGTCCGAACTGTTTAAGTAAATGGTGTGAACAATTGATGGCAATTGAAAGAGAAGATTCATTGTCACATTGGCATAACAGTTTACTCCAGTTGAGTTCCTGAATTTAAATGGACCAGAGAGTTATGTTTGTGGATCTTTTGATGGGTCTGCAGATAATTTTGGAGAAGAGAGGTTTGTGTGTTTCTTTTGTGATGTGTGTATTTGACTTTGCAGTAGGCAGTTTTGTGGTTGTTTTGTTTGCTGCAGGAGTTGGTCGGTTTTTTTAGTGGCATTGTTGCAAAATCTGCTATAGCTTTTGTTTCTATTATTTGTCTTTTAAAAGGTTTATTTTTTTAAGTACAGGGTACATATCTAGATGGGGGGTGTATAGTGCCCGTAGCCTGTTGTATTCAAGGATGCAAGGAATGTCAGCTAATTAAGTTAATTAGGAATAGACCATTGAGTGTACAGAGATGTGAAAGTGCTATGTAACTCATACCTTCTTTAAAGACTGTGCTGCCAATGTCAATCAGTGCATGATCTAGGGTTAGGCCTTGTGATTTGTGAATAGTGACAGCATATGCAAGACAGCGAAAATTGTTTTGTGTATGTACATACGTACATGTCTTTGAAAAGAAGGAAATGTCCTATTGTCTGGGCAATTTTTTTAACTTCTGCAAGTTTGTCAAAGAGGATATTGAGAAACTGAATGTTGTTGTCATGCGGATATGTTTGAAAGCGAACAACTGTACCAATTGCTCCATTGACTAATTGCTCCGTTGACTAAGCCGCATTGTACGTCAAGGTTACGGTTCAGAATTCCTCTGCAGTTCAGGCACAAAGTCAATATTTTCTCCATTCCGGCTGTGTCGGAGATGCATTTTTCTAGTCATGCTGTTGCTTGTTGACACATAGGAAGTGTCATGCTGTGTCATGCCATGCACTTCTAGTTAGTCTGTGGAGCTAATATGCAGTAGTTGTTTCTTTTTTTAACATTGTCTCATTGAATTGACCACAGCTTCAAAGGGTTGGCATTAAGGACATACATTTTAGATTTTGTTGAGTTCATTGTTCCATGACAACAGGAGCAGATGTGTTTCGCCCATATAGCTCATGGATTAGTCTACTATTTAAGATGGATTTTGCATCTTAAGTAAGCAGCCCAGTTCTAATGCTTTTTAAAATGTTAGCATACTTGAGGTCTGCAGACTGGTACATGTTTTGAGTTAGCTCTCTGTAGTGAAAATGTTGCCTGAGATTTACATTTCAAATGCTGCCAAGAGTATTGCAGCATTCTTTTTGTACTAATTTTTTGGAAATAGGTTGCCCTTTAACTGGCGATAACTGTAGGGGGGTCTCCAAAAACAATAACTTTTTTCTTCCAAACAGTTCTTCGTAGTTGGTATTTAGGACTTCTTGCATTCAGAGATGAATGAAAGCCAACATGAGGTTGGACAACATGCTTACTTCATCTATCAGGAGCACTTTAATTTGTTTTAAAATTCTGCATACCTCTGTAGCAGCTTCTGCTGACAATTAGTAGTATTCCAATTTGTTTTGCTGTTCCACAGGAAGTAGTAGTAGTCGGTATAAAGTTACATCACCTATATTGTAGGCAGCTAAGCCGGTGGGGCTGTTACTACAGCTAAAAGGTTCATGTTTTTAAGTTTTGTAGAAATATGCCAATTATTTTAATTGAGAATGTTTTGCAACAACCAGCTTCACCACTTACATACAGGAGCAAAGGTTTATAATGTTTACAGCTACAGATTTTAGTTTCATGTTTAAAACCATGCTCAATTTCTTGAGTGACTTCTAGATAAATGGTGAGTTCTTCATCATTTAGCTGTGATTCCAGAACTGACAAGTTTTCTTCAGATTGTTTATATCGATACATGATATGTTCTACCTCAGTCATGGCTATTTCTGCTTCATTTAGAATGAGTGGTTCTCCAAGTGGGTCTTGGCTTCCTGTAAGGGAAGGTTAACTGCCCTCAGTAGTGTCTTTGTGTAGTTGAGCTTCAATTCCTTCCTCTTGTTGGTGTTCATTGTGCAACATTTGTTTGTATTGTTAGAAATTTTCATTTGTTATACTGCTTTCATTTGCTTCAAATGCAGTTTCAAATGAGTCATAGTCACCTAATAATTCTTTTTCTTATCTCCACGGTTTAAAAAGTTGGCATAGGGCCATATAAAACAGCTCTCTATGTCGTGGAGTTTTAAATGATAACTTTGCATGATTAATTGGGCTGGGTTTGGTTAGTTTCACTAGGCTTCCTTCACAAGTTGAAGCTGAATATTTCCCAGTTGTCTTATTTGGTGAGACCTTGTTTTTGTAGGTGTAGTTTTGGGCAACGTCGTACAGACACATTTTCCAAAGCAGTACTTCTGTTTGGGTAGTATGTGTCAAGTAAATTGTTTTTTTAAAATCTCCTGGCTGTTGGGATCATTTGTGGCTATGTTTTCTATCTCTTGGAAGGATTTTGGTATGTTTTGGTATATATTGGTGTTAGTTATGTTGCATTTTCCTTCTGCTGTTTGATATAAAGCTAATTGAAACCATTCGGATTCTTCATTGTCTTCTATTTTGTAAGCTAGATCTGCTATTTCATGTGCTATTTGTATAAAACGTTCTTGTATTGTTCTTGTATTTCAGCACATGTTTTGAAACTTAGCTATTTCTTTTTTGTATGTCTTTGTTAGGATGTTGGTGTTTATGAAGTTTCTGGTAATGTTTTCTGAAGGTACAGAATGTTCCAAGTCACCTTCAGTTCCGAAGTATTTACAATGGAAGTGTTCTATTTCTTGAAGGAGTTCTTTGGATGTTCCATGTAGGAGAATGTTATTTAAATTTGGCGGTTCTAGAGCAGGTGTGGTGTAAAGTGCTTTTGCAAGCAGTTCCTAAAATACAGGCTCATGAATGTCCTCGCAGACCAGTGTGGCTATGCACTAGATAGGAGTCTATTGTTTGTAAAGTTTTCATGTTACTTTTGTCTTTCAGCTTTACATAGTGATTGAGGAATTGTCATAAAGATTTAAAGTGTTGTTGGCGTACATTGCACATTGAGCTGCTTGTCCATTTGTACACTGGACTGTTTGGGTATAAGGAGAATTTGATTCAAAGTTTGTTGGGGATTTTTTTTCTATAAGGGTTTCTTTTGCCATAATGGTTCGTACCACCATTTCATACACTCGACCACTATTGTCTATGGCAATTGTTTTGGTTCATATTTACAATGGAAGCAAGGTTTATATTTAAAATGAAAGGAGGAGTGGGGTAAGTTAATAAAATTGGTGGACGGTTAAAAATGGGTGCTTTTAGGAGCATTTTCATGAAATTTAAGAAATGTGTGTGTGAATTTGTAGAAGCTCTCCACGATTTTTTAAACGAGATGAGAAGTTCATGGAAAAGAGTTGTAGTACACTTTTAAATGGCAGTTGGTGTGTATAAGTTTAATGTGTTAGGATTATATGCATACTTGCCAACATGATGCGTTCTAATTTATAGGTTTTCATGTAGTGCTAGTTTTTGTTTGCAATATGGGATTTGTAGTTCCACTTTTACCATTGTGAAAGTTGGAGTACAAGTCACAGAATGTAGAGAACAAAGTAGGAATTCATAAGCAGCTGAAGATTTGAATGGCTTTTGTTAGGAAGTATCCATGTACTGCTAATATATTAAACTGGCACACACTGAGTGCCAATTACAAATGGTGTACAAATGTATTTTTTCTGCTTTTACTTTCTTTTATGAAAAAGTGGCACAGTGCTGCTGGAAATGCATATATGCATTTTTTAATGTTCTTTAAAAGGCTTCCCAAAAGATATTCTGAAAAATACAATATTTCATATATTTAGTTGATATGCATGTCACAGTTTTTGAATCTTGAAGTTCAGTCATGTTTTTTTCTTTGCATTGTACGACTTGTAGTTTCAGTTTTATAATGGGCAAAGTCAAATGGAAGTGACACAATGCAAAGGAAAAAAGAAAGACTTAAGAAGCATGTATACATTGGAATGGGTGATGTTGGGATGTATGCATGTGCTGCCAACATATTAAACCGTGAGACACTAAGTGCCACTTCAAAATGGTCTAAAGGTCTATTTCATCTGGTTTTCCGTTATTTTATGGAAAAGTGAGAAAGTGCCGCAGTACATATTATGTTATGTTATTTGGCATTTATATAGCGCTCTAAACATCATTGCTATGACCTCAAATCGCTGGTAGGTTGAACGCCCTTGGGGAACGTAGTCCAGATCAGTTGACAGAGTAAGGTATCGTAGGGTGCTTTGATGCACCAGTTATGTGTGCAGCTGATGGAGTTGACTGATGGTAGCTGCATCGTAGCATTAAGTGTCGAGCCATTGAAATCGGTTGAATGTGTGCAGTCTGGCGGGTGGACACCAAGACTGAGTTCTGGCTGCGTTAGGCCTGTAGGATGTGTATGTGTGCAGCTAGGCCGGTTTGTCATGAGATATAGCTGCGATTTATGAGAGTGATGAGGTGTTCCTGAGGTAATGTTCGTATGTGAGCAGCTAGGCCGAATTGTTTGAGGGGTGTAGCTGCATTCTAATTATGTGATCGTGTAGAGTAGAGAGTAAGCATAGTGATGTGGGAGGTGAGTGTTTGTGTGGGGGTCTGATTTAAGGAGATAGATATTCCACATTTCAGGTATGTGGTTACTTATTAGTGAGTTAATATGCAAATTCAGTGGTGACATTGTTCGGGATTTCATTGAGCATTAGTCATCGGGTTGCTAGTGTTCAATCCCTTCAGATGGTCTTGGTTGGTATTACGGGAAGAGCCATGTTTTTAGAGCTTTGGGGAACGTCATATAGTCTTGGGTGCGACAAATATGAGGGGCAAGCGAGTTGGGGCTAAGGTTGAGAAGGCGGATCCTCCAATCCTGACAGAGTTAGAGGTCGGAATCACTAGAAGGAGGGCAGTGCTTGATCTTAGGGTACGGGATGGGAGGTATGGTTTTAATTTTTCTTTTAGGTGTAATGGGCCGGTCTTGTGCACTGCTCGGTGAGTGATGCATGGGGTCTTGAAGGTGGCCCTTCGTCCGACTGGGAGCCAGTGGAGGGTTCATAGAGATGGTGAGATGTGGTGTCTTTGGCCCAGGGCTAGGAGCAGTTTTGCAGTCACTTTTTGGGCTCTTTGGAGTTTGCACAGTTGGTATGCTGGGGCTCCTAGGTGTAGGGAATTGGCATAGTCAAGTCTCGACATCACAATAGACATAGCTCCGGCAAGTCTGTTCGGGTAGTTGAGGTAGGGAAAGATGCCTCTCAGAAGTTTGAGGTGGTAGTGACAGCATTTCAACACGTTGATTTGATGGGAGAGAGTTGGGCCTGAGTCCATAGTACAGCCTAGGGTTTTTAACAATATAGGGGGGGTGCCGAGGGACGGGCCATGGGAGTGGATGTGGTAGAAGGGCAATATTGCTGCACACCATGATTTCAGTTTTAGCTGGGTACAAAAGGAGGTGGTTAATTGTAATCCATCAATCAATATCGCGGAGACAGGCTTCTATGTTGGGAGGGGGTTTGGTGCCTGACTTGGGAATTCTTAGGATAATTTGGGTGTCGTCATTGTAGTTGTAACAAGAGATGTTGTGCATGCGGATGATTCCAGATAGAGTGGTTATATACGGGTTGAACAGGAGAGCTGACAGGCATGCGCCTTGGGGAACTACTGTGTTCACTGAGCGAGCAGTTGAGGGAGCAAGGTTATTTGTTTCCTGTTGCTGAGGAAGGAGGCGATCCATTTGACAGCAGTGCCTTGGATTCCTAGGGAGTGAAGACAGTCAAGGAGGATTGAGTGGTCAACGGTGTCAAAGGCTGTGGAGAGATCAAGGAAAATCAATGCTGAGCAGCCTTCAGAGTCTACAGTGATCTCGAGATCATCCCAGATTTATATCAGAGTGGTTTCAGTTCCATGTCGCGGTCTGAAGCCTGATTTGTGCGGGGTCGAGGAGGCGGTTGGATTCTACAAAGGAGTTGAGCTGGGAGTATGCAGTCCAGTCAATGAGTTTTGCGAGAAATCTGGTGTTGGAGATTGGTCTGTAAATATTGGGATCAAGCGGGTCAAGGATGTCTGTTTTAGGAGTGGCTTGACATTACTTTGAAGGCATCAGGGAAGATGCCAGGGGTGAGGGATGTTCTCCTGCACAGGTAGATGAGAATATTTCTTTCAGGACAAAAGCTGGGCAGGAGTCAAGGGGCGACCCGGAGGGTTTGTTGGCAGATAGCAGGTAAAGGAACTCGTCTCTGGAGATGGGTTTGAAGGAGTCGAAGGTAGGGAAAATGGGCTTTGGGACAGTGGGATCAGGAGCAGTCGACGGTTGGGGGGGAGAGGAAGGGACAGTTTGGAGTTAAGGGATGTCGTCCTGTCGAGCAGTGTTGTAGAAGTGTAGGAAGAGGGAGTTGCAGAGTGATTGTGTGGGGGTGGATTGGGTAGTGGAGCCAAGTGGGTTTGATGATTTCTGATAAGATCATGTGAAGTTCTTTACTGCGGCAGCCACAGTTGAGAATATGTTTATTGTAATAGGCTTTTTTGATATTTCAGATTTCAGCTTTGCAGTTACGGTGTTGCAGGGCGAAAATGGATCTGCTGAGATCAGTTTTAGATGCTCGCCCTTTGCATTCAAGTGAGTTTTGTTTTTTGGCATTCCTCAGGAGGGGCGTGAACCATTTGGGCAATGGTCCAATGTGTGAGGAAGCAGACGCGAAGGGGTGAGAGGAATTAGTGAGTCCTATATGCATTTCTTAACTTTAATCAAAATGCTTGTAAAAAGAATCATTTTGAAATGCAGAGCATTCTAATTGCTGCTTCATGTGAGCAGGTGATGAATGCTGCAGTGCATACCATTTGCTAGAGTGGTTAAAAAAGAAAAAATGCTTATTGAGAAGCGTATTACAGGGTAAGTAGCAGGAACTCTCTATATGTATATATTTGTAAAAGAGTTCAAGAAACCCTTTCTTTGAAAAAAAAATATAAGCATACCTGTACTATGTTTTGTTAGATGCAGATCTTGTTGAAAAAATGGGCAGTTGCACAGTAGTTTTTGATGCAGCTGTCTTTCATTAACAGGCGATATGTACTCTGAGAGTTCAAGTGTACATCAGAAGTGTTGAAGTTAGATGACAGGGTCATGTGTAGAGATTTTGGATGTGAACGGTGGATGGATGTGTGACTCTTGGAAAGCAGCCAATGAGGGAGTGGAAAGGGTAGAAGGGCTGCCCTCTGTTAGCAGGTCTTCAGATACTGCAGTAGTCTGCAGGTGGCACGTGCCACATCCAAGTCTTTTGAGGATTCCTGGCATGGAAAGGGGACTTTGGGGAGTAGTCAATCAGGTTTGCTGGATGTGATGTACAGGAAGAGAGGGTAGTGGGATTTCATTTTGCAGGAGTGAGAGCAGTGATAATGGCTATGGCTATGTGTTTGAGAAGGCAGACTGTGTGGATTCCTGGAGGACTCTTCAATTCAGTCATTGAAGGTACATGCTGATAATCATGGCATCCTTGGAAATATTGGATTGGCACAAGTTGACGTTTCCTGGCATGTAGTTTGTGACTCAAACTGGACAAGCTTGCTTTCATTGTGTGAGAGTATGGCTCACTTTAAATGTCCAGATATTGTGATTGTCTAATGTGGCAGGGAACAGTCAGTTTGGAGTTTGTGACTCCAATGTCTTTGCAAGTTGCACTGAAGGATTTTTTTAAAAACCTAATGCAACCGTTTCCTGCTACTCAGATTATGTTTCGGAAATAAATCAGACACACATGGAGATGTCCAACAAACTTTTTCAGTCCTCAATCAAGGCAGATTGTCAATAAAGGTTTATCTGCTTTTTTGCATGCTACAGGATTGACATATTTTGAGAATGATAATATCAATTCTCAGAGTGTGCTTTTTTGTTGTTGTCCAGATGAAGTTCACTTCATAGATGTCGGAAATGCATGTAAGGGGAAAAGAATCTTTTTTTTTTGAGCCACCACTAAAGAATAAATAACATACATTGTGTTTAATTTCTCTCCCCATCCCCTTCAATTGGACATTTTGTCTGTAGACAGCGTGTCATTGGGAATGCTAATGGAACTGCGGGGACTGCAGAGGCTGCGGACAGACGTGGTGTCCGCGAACTTTGGAGAAGGGCGGAATCAGTCAATCGGGTTTCCAGGGTGTGGTGTACAGGAAGCAAGGGTAGCAGGAGATGTGTTAGTAGGAGTCATGAGAGGATTAAAAATGGCCATGGCAATGTCTTTTAGCAGGCACAGTGTTTGGATTTTGGAGGACTGTTGGGTCCACTGGGTCAAGGTGTATGAGGTGCATTGTGGAATAGGCAAACATTTTGGATTCCCTGAATTGGAAGTGTTATGGTACGGAGTGCGTGACATGAAGTCGGTGGAGCAGCTCCCATTTTGTGCAAATATGGTTCAATTGGGGCATCTGGAGATTATCATTCATTGTGGTGGGAACAGTTTGGGGAAAATGACTGGAATATTATTGCAGTCTGCGATGAAGGAGACATTAGGAAAGTTGAAGGAAATGTTCCCTAATTCCAAAATATTTTTTTCACGAAATGCCCAGAGACAGTTATGAATGCGTTCAAGTTCATTTGGTCCGCAAATGGGAAAAGCAACGTCATTAAAGCTGTGTGTGCTTTTGTTTGCAATGTTGGCATGGCATCATTCCATAATGAGAACATTAAATTTGATGGTTGCACCATTTTTCTGTGAGATGTAGTTCATCTAACTGATGTGGGTAATCAGAAACACTGAAAATGCTTTAAAAGCAGTTTCTGTGAAAGTGAGAATAATGAAAATCAGTGAAATGTTTTCTTACTGCAGTTTGTTAAAAGCCACAAACCCCCAAAAATGGTTCTTTTAAGAGCCACCCTTTTTGAGCACAAAACAATTGCAATGATTTCAACTGTCCCAAGCCCGGAATGGTTTAGATGTCTGCTGACTATGCAGGCTGCACAAAGGTCTCTGCCTTTTTACGTACTTCTATTTTTTAACTGTGAAACCTGGCTCCTAAAGGAACCTTTTTTTGTATTTTTTAGCAAATTCTTATTTTCTTTAGCATTTTTTTGTCAGGAGAGGCTGGGTACGAGAGGGAATGGAGGAAAGGGACACCAACCACAGGGACAAATGGGCAGGTGGAGAAATGAAGATGTTGGGTGGGCCTTAATCAGATAGGTGGCAGTGTTTCTCATGCGCCTTGACCGCAGCACCGAAAGCACTCCGAAACTGTTCCCTCCTACAGATCGGTGATATGATAATTTTATTTGTTTATTTATAGAGCGGCTATACACAAGCTTCCGGTGCATAGCGCTGTGACCCTTGAAAGGTAAGGGTCAACAGCATGCTGTATGGCCTGAGAAGCCACCGCTGTGATCCTCTGCCCCAATGGAGTATCCTTTGTGGTGACAGGAGCAGATGAAGATGAGGGGGTGGAGGAAATAAATCTGCTCTTACCTAAGAAAGGTAAGACCTTTCTCAGAGCACTGCATTGGGCTGATTTGGTGTGGCGCCTCGTGGAGGTAACCTGTAGGAATACAATCTAGGTTTCCTGTGACTGAGTACAACTTTGCACTCAGTGCACCAAACCTTGCTTGCATGAGCCTTTGGGATGTTTCCAGCAGTTGCAAATTGTCACACAGAGGACTCACTGCGATTACTAGTGACAGTGACTTCCTCCACTTCATCCTCTTCTTCTTCTTCTTGATCCTCCTCTGTATCACTGCGCCTGTTCCCCTCTCTAGCCTCTCCAGGTTGTTGAGGTGGTGGTGGTGCGGTTGGGGGTGGTTGGGAAGCAGAGATTGCCATAGCAGATGCCATTGCAGCAGGTTAAGAAATTTGTTCTCCAGATGCTCTCTCCTGGACAGGCAGATTGAGAATGAGGAAAAGTAATGGGTGGGTCACTTTGGAGGGACTGTCCGCAGATAGGCGTGCTGTTCGTGGACTACAGAGTCGAAAATAGGCCCTGGAAAGTTGTAGAAAGCTGCCAGATCAAAGTAGAATGGGTCTTGGAGCTGTGCAAGTGTAACATTTCTTCTTGTAACAGCATACATTGGCTGGAAAAGCACCTTTAAACTGTCCTCAGCCTCGGACACTGCTGTCACGCCGCATGGGCATGGTCACATGATGATGTCCCCGGCCCAGGCTTCCGTCCCCGGACACTGTTCAGGCAGGAGATTTGAGTGAGCATGTGCCAGGTGTCCGTAGAACAGGTGCAGTGTCCACGGACTAATTAAAAGTGCGTCATATGAACACGGACAAGTCCGGACATCCTACCTGTCTGGGGGCACCTCCATTTTGAGTGCAGACACCCCAACAAGTCGCATGGTCCGTGGACTCATAATGGGAGTTTTTAAAAAAACAAGGGAATACCACACAACTATAAATGAAACATTTGTAGTACAAAAAATATATTTTTTTAAGAAAGGGATGGGGTATCGGAATGGGAAACATAAATAGGAGAATTAGGGATGTGTGCACAATAATCATGAGGGGAGGAAGGGAGTGAGGTTTCATCAAATCGTCATTGATTAAAATGTTCAGAATTTGATGGGGATCATTGCTGGGGATAAGGGGGACAGGTGCAAGAAGGACAGTGAAAGGGAACATTTTTAATCCAATGATTTTTGATGTTTTGTTGAAGTTCCTTAAAATCATTACTTAGGTTAATCAATATTTTTGACAAGTTCATGATTTCAATATTTACACTTGGAGATACGACTTCTCTTTCTGATTCAAGGCACTGTAAATGATCAAACTGGGGCGTGCTTTCGTCATGACATCTATGTACTGTAAGAGAAATAATTATTTTAGTAAGGTGTGTACAAAGTACATTATTTGTTGACAGTGAAACATCTATTGTATACCATGTGAGATGTTATCATCACTCATTTCCTCTCTTGGGAAGTTCTCTTCTAACCATTTAAGTGTGTGTTACCATTTCTGTGAGAGGAAAAAGAGTGTGAATGTAGTAGAACACCTGTTTATGTAATGAAAGCTAATAAAAGAGAAACAAATAGAATGCACTTACTATTTAGTTAGAATGTATTGTGCAGTAAGCACCTGCTGTTTCTTAATCTGTATCCAGAGTTGTACTGAGGAGATTATATGAAATGTGCAGTTATGGTTTGTGATTGGTGCATTCCATTGCAATAGTATTTTAAATGTGACTATTTGTACAAAAAGTTATTCTCGCATGTTGTAAAAATCTGTTGGGATTTTAGGTACATCTGTTTGTTGGTTGATGGTTAAATCTTTTTTGAATCTCCCTTATGATGTTAAGCCTTGTAAATGCTGCCTGCAGTCCACACTGTCTGCAGATTCGATAGCTGCTGCATGGGGTTCAGGGGGCAGAGTACAATATAAGGGAGTTGTGACAGAGTAAAGGTTCACTAAGAAAAACCTATGAAATTCACTGAAAAAACATTGTTAAAGGGACGTTATGGTTACAAGTAAAACCTCAGAAATTTGCCAGTTATGGTAAGCTAAGCAACCATAACTCGTGCCACCACCATGCACTGCTAAGACTAACCCCCAGGACAGGCTGTGCTGTGATGAGCCTGCAAGGACAACATTCTGAAGGGAGAACTTTTTTGGCAACCATGGCCGGAGAAAACAGTAGGTGGTGAGCCCACGCCAGCGATCTGACAATCAGCAGTCGTTGGTCTCCATCAGAGTCCAGACTACACATCAACCTTTTGGAGCTGAGGGAGAACAGACTATCGCTGAAGGCCTTTCTGCCCTCTTTATGGGGAAAGAATGTCCTGATAATGACGGAGAACACATTGGCCATGTACTACCTCAACAAAAGAGG
The DNA here is from genome assembly GCF_040938575.1 of Ambystoma mexicanum. NCBI lineage: Eukaryota > Metazoa > Chordata > Amphibia > Caudata > Ambystomatidae > Ambystoma > Ambystoma mexicanum. The sequence continues at coordinate 846,333,456 of NC_090921.1, read as the reverse complement.
AGGCATAAGTTCACTACCATTGTGCAGAGAGTTGTTGCAGCTCTGGTTAATTCAAGAAGTAATCTCCCTATCAGTGGTTCACCTGTCCGGAATTGAGAACACAGCAGCAGACACTCTGCGCAGGCAGAGCACAGTCTCCCACAAGTGGGAACTAGCTCAGGAAGTCCTTCAAGAGATCTTCACCTTTTGGGGAACCCCTGAGTGGATCTGTTCACGACCAGTGTGAACCGGAAGTTTGAACGGTTATGCTCCAGGGAAATTCTCCCAAGAGGAGCTCTAAGAGACGCGTTCGTAGTGGGCTGGGAGTTTCCACTCATGTATGCATTTCCTCCAGTCCCTGTCATTTCTCACGTCATCGGGAAGTTGAGTGCATTCGGGAAATCCATGATCCTAATTCCCCCGGATTGGGCCCGGAGGACATGTCCATCTGCCCTTCAAATGTGTCTTCTGCCAAGAGAGGAACTTCTCTTGCGAGAGGAGGGTCGGGTTCTCCATCCAGAGGTCAAAACACTCAACCTTCACGCATGGTTTCTGAGAGGTTGAGATATAAGGATTGGACCTCCCGGATGATGTAATGGATATTTTGCTTTCTTGTACCGCTGCAACAAATTCTGCAGCTGGTGTAGGGAAACGGATGTGGACCATTTTATGTGCAGTACACCTATGCTGTTGTCCTTTTTGTTAGATTTGGCAAATCTGAGGTTCCAGATTGGGACCATTAAAGGATACTTGGTGGTGCTTTCAATCTTCAAGCACACGTCGGAGGAGGTATCCTTCTTAAATATACTGTTAGTCAAACCATTTCTTAAGGAAATTTCTAAAGGGACTTACTAACGTGTGTCCCCCCAATATCCATTTCAGGTACCGATTTGGGACCTTTATCTTGTTCTTAAATTCCTTATGTGCGCTCCTTTTGAGCCACTCCATTTGTGTCCATTAAGATTGCTGATCTTGCGTTAACATCAGCCCGCAGGGTGAGCGAACTTCAGGCCTTATCTTGTAAGCCTCCATATACTACCTTCTTTAAGGACAGGGTAGTTCTTAAAGTCAAACCAACTTTTCTGCCAAACATTGTAACAGATTTTCATTTATCCCACACAATTGTGTTACTCTCTTTTTATCCACATCCTGGCAAGGATGAGTAAAGGCTTCATAGACTTGATCCAAGATGAGCTCTTAGCTTTTACATCTCTAGGATGGCTAAGTTACGTCAAGATGACCACAGATCACAAGTTGGGACTTGCAGTCACTAAACAAACTTTGTATAGATGATTATATTGGCCATTACGGAATGCTACAGATTGGCTGAGAAAGATCCTCTGAAAGGCCTTGGAGGCCATTCCACAAGGAGCATTGTAACATCGTCTGCCTTTCAAAGGAGGGTGCCGATATACAATATTTGTGCTGCAGCCACAAGGGCTTCCATTCACACTTTTACTAAACATTAAGGTCTTGCATCTTGCCTGATAATGGAGACCACTGAGTCCTGAGAGCCCATTGGAAGGATCTCATTCTCAGGCAAATTTATGGCAACAGGAAAATGCAGGATGCCATGAGGCTGAACAACCTTAAAAAGTCAAAATCCGGTAGACGCTGGCCACTCTGGAATTTAGTGAGCATCTGCAGAATGTGCTGAGCCCTTACCTGGGGTGGTGAGGATTTTCCCAAGGATGCATCCAAGACTGCTCTGATGAACTGGAGTCTTTGGGATAGTATCATGTGGGACCTCTTGCAATTGAAGGAGAAGCATAGTCTGTTGAGAGAGTGGCTTGTGATGCTGAGATGTTCCTTGGCTTGTATGGTGAGAATGTGCCCTGTTCAGACAATCATGCAGGTAGGGGTAGATGTGAATCCCCCCTCTCCTGAGACTAACTGCCACCACCGCCATCATCTTAGTGAAAACCCTCAGGGTGGAGGTCAGCCCGAATGACACTACTCAAAAATTATACAAACCACCAACGGCGAACCTCAGGTACTTTCTGTGCTTGTGAAGGATGGGAACAGGAAAGTAAACATCATGAAGGTCCAATGACATCATCCAATCCTGGAGCTGGAGGGCCTGAGGGATCTGGAGAAAGTGTGACCATCTTGAACTTCCTGAGGAACTTGTTCAAGCATCTCAAGTCCAAGATGGGTCTCAATCCTCTGTCCTTCTTGGGAATTAGGAAATAAGGAGAGTACCAACCTGTGTTCCTCTCTGTTACAGGCACTGGTTCTATAGCACCTTTCTCCAGCAGGCTCAAAATGTCCTGCACAAAGAACGGATCTGGAACTTTGAAGGAGAGGCTACCGGTGGATGGTCTTGAGGTTTAAAAGGGGAGGCTAAGTAAGTGCAATACTTCAGAAAAGAAAATGACTAGCGAGTCCATGCTTTTTACATACTGGCCTTCCAAAACCTTGACACACAGGAGCTACATCCAGTAATATTATTTTCATGTTTTGAAATTGTAAACTTAGGTTATGACAAAAAATAAAAAGTACCTGGTACATGTCTTCACCCCATTCTCTAGCCTTGACCCTAGATGTCGTGGCTAGCTTATAACAGAAAGCCCCTCTCCTTAACCGATAACTACCAAGTTCCTATTCATGATGTTTTGATTTTACAACCAAAGAACCAACACCAGAGTTTGCCATTTTATTTATTTATTTATATTGCGCCGTGGCCCGCAGGCATCAGGGCACACAACATGAACACAAGGAAAATAAACATACGGCTACGAGATAACACTTAACATGTATGTTCTGGTCAGGGGGTTGACTAGCCTTAGTCTGATGGTCCTTTATCGGAAGAGTAGTGTTTTGACCTTTCGAAAGGAGCTATAGGATGTCTCAAATCTGACGGTCAATGGAAGGTCATTCCATATGGTGGCCGCTAACATATGGAAAGCTGAGTCGAGGCCCTTTGCTTTCTTGTGTTTGGTCATTTCTAGCTGACCCTGTGTTTGGGATCTCAGGGACCGCCTTGGTACAGACAGGGTCAATTTGGATTTGAGGTAAGCAGTGCTGAGCCGTAGATACGGCGCTGGGACAGGGTCAGTGCTTTACATTTTATTCTATCCTCAATTGTTAACCAATGGAGGCTTTTTCTATCCTCGCTGATGTGGTCTGATTTCTTTTTTCCTTTAATGATTCTCAATGCATGATTTTGAATTTTCTAACATTTTGATATATGCTGTTGTTGGCTCCCGATAGGAGTGTGTTCCCGTAGTCTAACCTGGATAGAATGGTTGCTCTCACAACTGTGGCTCAGTTTGCCTCGTTCAGGGAGGGCCGGATTTTGCAGAGTAGTCTTAGTAGGAACCTTTTTTTTTTTTGCTGCAAGAGATGTGCCTCTGCAATTAGAGAAGTCTATAAATGGATTCCTAGCATCTTGACTTTCTTTACAACTCTTAGCTGTGCATAGTTTATGTGTAGGAGCTCATATTGTTGGCTTAATATGGCTCTGTAATTTACAAAAAATGGGGCGGCCGAAAGAGTGAGTTAACAGGGAAGTGCCCTTACTCTATGAACATGATACCACAAAATGTAGGGCAAATACCGACTGTGATTCTGATTTGGTTAGAACCAGAACACGTCTGATCTCCAAAAGCCGGACACTCGCCTGCTTTATGGATAAAACTACTGTGGTTGAGGGCAGAATTTGTTTTGAAGGGAGACAACAAAGGACTGCTGTGGATTTTGCCACTCGCAGACACAACAAGGCTGTGCGAGAGGACAGAAAGGGATAGAGTTGAATTTCTAGATATCCCTTCCTCCTACCCAAATCTGTCCCTGTGTAGCGCTGGTGTATCACCTACAAATAGGAGACAGAATAAGAAAATAAACTATTTACTTCTAGTTGTTGTTAATAACATTCAGCCTTGTTGAAGTCATGCTCCTCAACCACTCTCTTCCACTATGTGTCTGTATTGGAAGAGACAAATAGCCAGGTTTACATTCGGTAGTGTAGTTGTTGGGTGTGTACACATCCACTGGGTTATAAAATCTTTAATGACCCCGGGATTGTGTAACAACCACACACATCGTAGTTTAAAAAAGAGAAGAAACACAAATACAAACACAACGTATAAAAACTCACAAATTGCGTTTTTAAACCAACATAAAGACGATCCTCACTTCAATATGAGTTTCCCTAGATGTTATTCTTACTGCATATGATGAAGTGAGGTAAAAAATTGCTCATGTATAGAGAATTGCATTCATATCTATAGACTGTAGCAGTTACTGTCTGCCGGTTTCAGCGACAGCGTGTGTGATGTGGTCGCTTTCTACAGGACAGTCTTATGGTTTTCAACTAGGAAGTAGGTCTAATTAGTACATACCAATAGTTGGGTTTCAAGCAAAGAAAGAAAAAAGGCGGGAGAGTTACTTTACCACCTCCTTAGTGTGTCTTTTGGCTGGGACAGACGGGTGACCCTGTATAACAGAAAACAACAATATGTACACGTCACCGTTTGGTTAATAACTGCCAATCATGGCTTTCGAATGAACAGTTCTATTAGTACTATTCAAACTTTAAATACACAACACAAGATATGATTGATTCTTGTCTTTTATCATAATTCGCAATCTGGTGTTAGTCTATGTTCCATTTACTATTTTCCCAACGGGAATCCCCACTTTGTATTTTTTCACCTGCTGGTGTTATTTTAGAGTCTATGCATGCCATTTGCAGTGTATTATTCAAAAGAGCCCTGGTGTATACAATATCTATAACATATATATATATACATCATATCGCGTTGGCGACCATTAAAGGTCACTGACCTGATTGTAACAGTTGACTTGACATGGTGTTTTCATCTGGGCTCATGTGGAAAAGATTCCTACGGTAAATTGTGTCCTCGGTGGTCAGAGGTGGAGTCCTGACCTGGCAAAAGGGAGCTGGGGTTAGTAAGTGCCCAATCTCCATGTCCTGGTCTTTTTAGTCTCAGAAATTTAAACCAATTGTAAAAAAATGCGGGGAGCGGGAAAAACAGCCCAGAGCCGAAAGGTGTGTGATGCAAGTCACTTGCTCCCGGGCCGTAATCCCTCCGCATTTGTCCCTGTTTCTGGCCCGTGGGTACTAGGTCTTACCTGGTTGTTGCAGGTGCTATGTGCTATAGTTCGTCCATGTACAAAAGGACATCTGCAGCATCCGTCTGCCCGGCCCGTTGTGCAGTCCGTCACAGGTCATGTGACTGTAACCGAACGCATCGCGTTATATTATTTAACCTGAGCGTGCGTTCGCAATCCGCCACAGATCATGTGATGGCTGCCAGGGAAAACGTTGCATTTCATTGGTTATCGCGGATACGCGTTACCCGGAAGACAGGCACCTCTGTCAGTCACTGGTGTCTGGCCACTGCGGTCTCAGCTCACCCTGCACATATTATTGTGCCGGGGCCGTGTTGGATAATTGAGAACGATTGTGTGCAATTGCTCTCACTTATACAGGCTGATGTCATTCATTGCCCAAACACATTGTGTCTGTGCCCAGAAGTTTAGCTAATCATAGCTAAAGTTTGCCAGGGGATATTCTCATTCAGCCCTAATTGGTCTGTTTTCAGGCGGAAGACCCATTTTTGCTCTCTTTTTAGGAGCAAATTGGCCATGTCCCCACCCCTCCTCGGACAGGTCACTTTCTCTATTATTGTCCATCTGATTTCGTTGGCTTTATATTTACTTAGTTTAAAGTGTTCCACCATTGGGGCATTTTCCCGTTCTGTTCTTATACACGACTGGTGCTCTTGTATGCATTTTTCTATAGGTCTGGTGGTCATGCCTATATATTTTTTATTGAATGGGCAGTTAATCATGTAGATGACATTTGAAGTATTGCAGTTGGTCAGCGACTGTTGCCGCCATGGGGTCGTTAGACCAAGGTCCAAGGTTTGAGATCTTTTCGTGAGGGAGCAAATGTTGCATTGACCGCATGGAGAGTGTCCAGATGCTGGTGTTGTCTCCCAAAGAGTGGTTTGGTTGGGAGCTGACTGGGATGGCATATAGGAGTGTATGAGATTGTCTCTCAGATTTTTCCTCTTTTGAAGGCAAAACGTGGTAAAGGGAGGGTCACCGGGCCCATTTTTAGTAATGGCCAAAGTTTCATGATTTCTCTTTTGATTTGGTTCACCTTATTGGAATAACTGAACACTGCCGTTATTGTTTTCTCACCTATTGGGCATACTTTCTGCTGTAAAGTAATGGCTCTAAGGATGTTTCTGGCTCTTTTTCTGGCCATTTTGATGGTTTTTATGGGGTATCCCCGTTCTGATAGTTTGTTTGCCAGAGTCTGTGCTTGGATGTCGTGTTATTGTAAGCTCGAGCAGTTACGTCTATAGCGCAAAAATTGGCCAAAGGGTAAATTCTCACGTAGGCTCCTTGGATGGAAGCTTGTGTAGTCCAATAGGGCATTGCAGTCTGTGGGTTTCCTAAAGACCGTTGTGGTTAGATGTCCCTCGTTTGTTCTAATTAATATCGCTCTGACTTGGATTGATCCAAAAATCATCAGTTCTGCCATTGAGTACATTTTCCTTCCTTATCTGGGCACCATTCCATGCCTCCTGCTTCACTCCTCTTTTAATAAATGCACCTTGTTTCTTGAATTTCTCCTGCTATCAAAACTGTTTTTGTAGCATGCAAGCAAGAGTGTCCAAAAATATAGCACACGCCACAAACTGAATTGTTGCGATGCGCTAATACATGTTACTATTATCCCAAAGTTACTAATTTTCTAGAAATCAGATGACTAAAAGGTTTAGTTATCTAGCAGAGTTTTAAACCTGTGATACAATGATGTATTTTCATGCCAGCGAAAATGCTGGGTATCCCTCCAGGTTTATGCTCCAGCATAAAGCAGACAGACTCCATAGGGATCCATTGCATGGCAGGCACTTTTAATTGTACAGTTGTATGCCACCAATTGCCCTGCACCTTTGCACCCGTGCAAATGATGAACATTTCAGCAGTGGGGACCTATGCATGCCAAAGTGTATGCGTACAGGTCCCCACTGACCAATTACGTGGAGACTCGAAAACGAGCTCCCAAGTAATCTAACCCAGTCCTTTTTTAACAGATCTAATGTTAGTTATCAGAAGCTACTAACTAAGCAGTACGTATATCAACCTTGAAAGGGTAAAAGGCTGACTCGACCTTTCTGCCATTTAAATCTGTCACTTGCCAGTTACACACAGATCTCTGCAATAGATTTAGATTAATATCAATATTCGGGCATATTATTGCTGTTGCTGTTCCTTAGCATGTGAAACTGGGTATATGCTGGCTGTAGCTGCTCATATGAGGCTTCATCATGCGTATAATAGCAGTACACGCATATGGGACTATACAATAGCCAGGCACGTGAGGCTGCGCACTGGAATAGGGGGCTGTTTTTGAGTTTGAGACTATGGCCCGCATTATCGTGGTATGGTGAAAATTGGTGGTAACAGATGAAGTGCCACTTTTAGAAGACCAGCATATTCCGAGTTTGGAGGTGGTGTGGAGGGAAACCTGTGAGCACTTGTATCCACTTTACCTCCAATAAATGGAGGAATTATTGCTGGCGGAATCACAGCCAGTGGTAATGCTGCGAAAACCCTAATGAAGTCCTATGGGACTACATAATAACACGGTCACTCCGCCACTTATAAATTAGGACATTTACTACCAAAATGAGTAGCGGTAAAGCTATTCGAGTTTCGAGGTGTTTTCTCTGAAATACTGACATAGTGGTAAGGAGAGCTTATATCTGGCTAAACAGGAGCCCCAGCTAATAGACATCTTTTAGGACATGGGCGGCATTTTACCTTGATATCTGAGCTATAGTTGGGGATTTAATGAGTGGGGTGCACGGGTGAGGTGTGTCATGCATTGCTGCACCTAGGCGTAACACACTGCCCAATGTATAAGGAAAAGGAAGAATGGTGGGCGTTGCAAAGCTTTTTTCATAGTAATGAAATGAGGTAGGAGTTCCAGTAATCGCTGTGAACTTAACCTAATAGAACGCCCGAATTGTTGAGCGTCATTCAGCTCCACTTAATAGCCTCGTGACAGCCTGAGTGTACACAATGTAATTCATTTGGATTGTCATTCAAGATACAAGCTGCCACTGCCCCTAATCAACACCAGACATCTCTAATACGGCTAAGGCAGGTGAACAGGATATTAGAGCGACAGATATCACGACTCCATTTTACTAGTCTGTATTGGATCACGTAAATTAAACTTGCATAGTTTGTCAGACCAACTGTGCTCTGCTGAAGCTTTTTTATTATAATAATTGTATCGTTGTAGGTTGGCTCTCTGACGTAGCAGAATAAAATAGACTGCCTTTCCAGACAGTCGTTTGATTCATGGTAAGATGTTCAGCAGCTTCTGGGAACAAACGTATTTGCAGTTTTAGAGCAAACAGTTCTCCAATCGCACTCACTCCTGCCCTTTGTGTTATGTGAGCAGACTACAACGAAGAACCCTTGGGCGCATGCTTCTGCTGTGTTCAATTTCCAATTTGCGCCATAAAAGAATAGACTCGAGGTATACGTCAAATACTTCCTATTCACGCTTTAAAAATGAATATATTGATAGTTTTCAACAGCGTGGTGGGGGCAGAGGGATCCAACATGAAGATGTTCTAGTCCCCCGCGGGGATGAATCTATAGGGGGGACAGGGGGAGATGGCGAGCCTGTTCTCTGATATCACTTGTTGAGTAAAAATGATCTTAAACCCGTATTTTTGTTTTGTAAAATTCGAATTTGTTCTGAGTTTGCCTGGAGCTCGTACATCTCCTGAGAAGCAGATAGTGGCTTATTTAAAACCTCCCCGTAATCTGAAGTGTTTGCTTTTCATTTTAGTCATTCTGAAGTTGCCTTCTCTGAATCCTTTTCTCAGTTTCTATTTTTTCCCTTTAAATGGATAAGAAACTACCAGTATATAATATCTATAACTGGGAAATATATTGGCTTTTAATTTCTACAAAAGACAATATTTCTTTCTTGACAGTACCACCCTATCTCTGTGTCCTGTTTTTACAAATTCCTTAGCACAAATTAGTAATGGAACATGCCCTTTCAAGAGAACTGTGGGATATTGAAACTTGAAATGAGCAAGATTGACCGGCCACATGAATCCTCATTTCCGCTCTTTAGGATCTCTGTTTCAGAGGCCACGGTCTCACAGTTGGGCAGCCGCCAAACGGAATTTAGCTCCACTCGGGAACCAGCCATAGTGCTAGTACAGCCCCTCTTGCGGTCACTGAAAGCGACCTAGCTATCACTTGGCAGCACCACACGAACACATCACAATTCTCAGCCATACCCATGAAGTTCTGGTAAAGAAATAGAGCTGCAGCTTGGGTTTGAGGGTGCGCCTGCAATGCTCACCAAGCATGTGGATGAAAAGTGGTATCTTATGTGCTAGTAGTGTCACTGTAGTAGAGTGGGTGAAAATATGCTGTATTATATTTCTTCCGTTAATGATACTAGATCTCCATTTCAACCAGGAGTTGTCAGTGCCCCCTGTAATATGGGGTGCACATTTAATTCACGTTTAGCAGTCGGAAAATACTCCAAATCCAACCCACACTCCATATACCATGGTGCCGTCATAATGTGACATTACGCATAGGGGTAGGGAGTCTTTACAGCCTGTAATGTGATCCAGTAAGTCAATCAACAACAATTATGATTAACTTTATTTAGAGAAGTAAAAAAAGGGTAAAATATCACGATATATAGATATATAACGAGCGATACACAAGGTACAACAATGTATATTAACAAATAGTATGTTGGGATAGTGACTCGAGACCTTTCTAGGTTCAACTACTCTTCTCGATAGAGGTGGTTGGGTTTCTGAGGGAATATGTTATTTATGATCTCAGAAAGGTGTTGATAACTCAGTGTAGTTGTATTTTTATACACACAGTGCCTCTGCTATTGAGCTTTGGCGCATTCTCAGCATGTTTACGTTCCAATAGATGGAGAACATTCGTCAGGAGATAGATGATGAGGTCACTAATAGTGGTTGGACTATGGAATTAAGAGTCCCCTCTGTCTCTGTTGGTTCCACTTCCAAAGTCTCTGCTACATGTAAATGTTATTGCGTTACAGGCAGTAGATAAAAACAAAAAAACGCAACAGAAGCTATTAATGCAATGTCCAATTTTGGAGATTAAGAACAATCTCTTACCCAACTTGTGGTTTATTTGATCTCAGTTGGTTAGTGGGGGAAGTCTTGTTTTTTCAGAATATTGTAATTAGACCTTGTTTTGTATGTACTCTGTGGGAAACACATGTACAGGTTTTAAAATGCTACCTTTATACACATTTGCTCAGTCCCCCTACTCTCTCTCTTCATTCTCAAATTGTATTGGTGGAGAATTCACCTGACTTTCTCACCGTAGATTGGTCTCTACGTATGCCTCTATTGGTTAAGTGTGGGTCATCTGATGTCTCAGATCGTCTAGATGTTCAATAGGGAGCTGAAAAACACAGTGGAAGCTAATAAATATCTTAGTCCCTGGTAGGTCTCTTGTCCTCTAATGTCAGTAACTTAAGATCAACTGAAGAAAAGGGGAATTACCCTATGTGGTAACTAGTCTTCATATCGCAGGTATCTTTAGATATACTTTAGTCACTGCATGTGGTGAGTCCTCAGGTTTCGCTGTCCTAGGGGTGAGCAAAAGGATAGTCTAAGTTTATATTTTTATAAGGATTAGAAACCGTGGATTCGAAAAGGTTAAGCTGGGCGCTCTGGACCACTTCTTAAATCTGTTAGTAAAAAAGGGAAGAATTCAGTCTAACTGGCAACAACATCACCAAACCCCCCAGCTCATCCACTAAGAGCTGGTATAATTAAACAAGCAGGATTATGGGTTGTGGGTAGGGACCATGCGCTCAATTTAACACAATATATAATGAAAGCAGTCCAGGAAGTTATTATATATGTATATGTCTTGATTGAAAGATCTCCTCAGATCACATGGTAGTGAAGAAAAGTAGATTTTACTAGAAATTCGGACAGCCGATACATGTTTCGACCTACGGGTCGTTCTCAAGGCTGTATAAGTCCCACATTACATGTTTTAGTTCCACGTTATGGTAAAACACAAGTGAATATGACAAACAAAGAATAAGACAAATAATTGTAAAATTCCAAAAGAATGAGGAAGAAATAAATTAATAAATTTCACATTGGTGATCAATAATGAAAATAAAACAAATACCACATACCAGTTGTGGGAGAGGCAGGTTCAAAGTTCGAGGTCAAAGCCATAAATGGTTTCAAAAGAGAAATATATATGTATGAAAATGTTTAACATGAGATATAAGCATAATAATTCAGACACAGAAATTGCCAGGTCCCAAATGGAGTTTGATTACAGGTGTTGTACATTCCTTTACCCATTCCTCTTCATATAAGTTATAAGGAGTGCCCTATGCTAAGAGAACAGGGAAAGCAACAAAGTGAATAACATGGAAAGTGCCACCCGGGGTGTTAGGCCCAATGGACTAAATAGAGTGGGTTAAGTATCAACATGCATGTCCATATGTGAGTAATAAAAAGACCTGTGCTGACTGATAAACCACTACTTAGGTTACCAATTCTAGAAGTAACAGAAGGCTCTCTTACCGAAAATGTCATTCAAATTCAGGTACTAGGAATGAATAATGAAAAAGGCATCACATCATGCGTTGTCCCGGAAAGGAAATAATTTCCAAAGGCCTAATACAGAATCCAGGCATATACATATATAATATCTTCTTGGACTGCTTTCATTACGTATTGTGTTAACTTGAGCGCATGGTCCCTACCCATAATCCTGCTAAATTTATATTTTATTTTTACCTTGAACGTAACACTTAAGGTATCTTAAATTGTTTAAAACGGCCACTAACAGGGCTTACAAAAACAAAAGAGAAGCTCTACTAGAAGCAAAAACACACAAACCAAAAGATGATAATCTGGACTGTGTCTCAAACTTTACTAATCACAGGATGTAAAGAGCTCCCTCTGTCTACACTAAACCCGTCCCATTCCCTTCTCAGTAGAATCAGCGGCCTTTAGATATGCAGGCCAGCATCCCGTGGAGTGGCTGTCTCTCTGGGGAGGGGTCATCTGCCCTCAAAAAGGAACAAAGAGAGACAAGCCTCTAAGACTACAGTCTTGCCAGTAGTGGCAAGGTCCCGCCTGAATACACACAACCTTTCCACAGCTGAACTTGGTTCTCAGCGCTGAAACATATGTGATATCAAATTGATGTGGCTTTGGTAACTATAAGAGATGCTGGCCACCTAACTCAACTAAAGCACCATGTAACTAAATCTTCAGTTTTTCATCATACAACATCTGTTGGGGTGGGGGACGGGCACCTTGCTGAGCATTGCCGTCTTCTTCGCTTACCAGGATTTCTGAGGGTGTTCTTGCCTGTGCTTTTGCAGTACACAAGGGAGTGGGATGCCATGGGCCACTGACAAGCTCCTGGCTCATCCGGTCTTCCAGCTGCCTTTCCGTTCATGCCCTTCCTGGGTGCTAAGAACTGCAGTGCTCTTACTTGTGGGTTCCTGGGTCTTCCATGGTGTATTGGCTCTCAGACTGCGTGGGAAGGCATGCAGTGAAGGGCTTCCATCAGACCTGAGGAGGCTGGAGCAACCTCTCTTGCAAGATCTTCATCAACACATCTTTGGATTGGCACCTTTGGGGTCCATGAAAAAGGGAAGAATTCAGAGTACCATGCATTAAAAAATTGATTAGGCCTTTGTAAGATGACGAGTACTTCAGATTCCCCTTTCCTGACTTGGTCATGTGTCCTTGGTTCACTTCATTCTCAATAGCGGCTCTTCAGCCTATGTAAAGAGAAAGGGCAAGGTTGTTTTGTATATCGACCATGCTAGTATTTGGAGATTTTTTTCAAGTCTTTTTAATTGCTTCTACTCTGGATTTCCAGCTGTTTTTCCTCTGCTCTTTTAGAGTCTGTCATTATTGGTCTATTTCTGGCTGAATTTCGGATGCAGATTTGGTAGAGGACAGAGATGCTGCTACCCAGACAACCTGGCCGAAGATAGCAGACCATCATACACCCAGTCTAGATCTGCACAGGTCTTACCAGCTCTGGTAACACCTGCCATTGACACACTGGTGAAACCTGTGTTCATGTTTAGGACAAATGGCACCACCATTCAAAATGATGAGGTGTGAAGCACAGGCATTCCAAATAAAACATCTAGCACCACCCAACCTGATTTATGCAGATCCAGTACCCACCCAGTCTTTAACTACCTATGAGTAGTGTTCGAAGTGAGCGGGAGCGGTGCTCCTCTACTCTACTTTTCCTATACTTTTATTTTTAAAGAAACAGTTCCCGGAATGGTTTAGTTTTAAAATAAAAGTGTAGGGAGAAGTTGAAACGTACACTTCAGTGCACTGCACTGAACATTGTCTTAAACAGCAGGTGTGTTTGTTTGGGGGATTTGGATTGTACATGGAAGGGGGCATTGCGACGGGATTTGTCGGGAGCGGGTGCAGGCCAGCAGGGAACATAGTTCCAATACGTTTTCCCGTGCACTGCGATTACTGACTATGGGACACATTTGTATACACCTTGATTACCAACAGTAAATGCTCTGGATCACCAACGAATATCCAAACCTCATTCTCTTTATGGTGTCCGACAAGGCAAATGCTGATAAAAAAAAACACACACATTGCAAGTGTTGAATGCCTCTTTGAACTCAGGAGACACAGGACCACAGTGCCAATAAAGAAACAGAAAGGTCATGGATATATCGCCTACCTAACATTGGCTTAGCGGGGGGCCCCACTACCACCTGTTCTGGGGGTCTTCAAACTTAAGAAAGAACTTGAGGCCCCCTTATAAGTGTGCCAGTCTAGAAACAAGGGTAAGCTCACCGGCACCCTTGTTTCCAGACCAGCAAACTGAGTCTGCCTGCAAGAGCTGCTGTGTCTGACAGGTCTGACCCTGCCGGGCGCAGCAGCCATGGTAGGCAGACCGGTCACAGAAGTACCGGCACTGTTAGCAACGGTGCTGCTGCTTCTGTGCCCCCACTTTCATAGAGTTCTCCTGGACTCTATGGGAATGGGGACTCTTGCATTTTACCAGCGCCTGACTTCCAGGGCCGCCAGACTTGGAATCTCCTGGTGGCACCGGGAAGTGAGGCGTCAGTAAAATTTTACGAATCCGGCTGCAACACGCCAGTAGCTCCAGCAGGGTTACTCGTAATGAGGCCCATAGTTTTTTCTAAGTCACTCTAACTTCAGAAATACAGTTTTTCTGTAACGGAAATAATTTTTTCTGGAGTCCAGATGACTTAAAAAATTATATATTTTTGCAGTCAGCCCCCTCCCTGCCCCCCCCCCCCCCCGCCTCCAGACAATGGATGGGGGCATCCAACGCATCTATGCATGACAGGAACAAGCATTCCTGCTGTGTGGAGCATGTAGCTGGAGGCCTACCTGCAGAGGAGTATCTCTGAGCAATGTGGGGCACATGTAAATGAGTGAGTGGATTGTATGTGAATTTGTGTGTGCTTGTGTTTAATGCCTAAATTACTTACTGGTAATCTTCATTACTCCTAGCCCTACTGTTCCTCGTCCTAGTACTTGAGCATAAGGCAAATGGCCTCATACACAAGTACTGGGATAGGTAGAGGGATGTAGAGGTAATGCCTTGCTTAAATACCTGTCATTGGTATTACTCCTAGTCCCCCTCTTCCTCCTCTCAGTACTAACATATGAGGCATCTCGCCACATACGAAAGTACTGGGATGAGGAAGAGGGACATGGAGGTCATTCTGGGCAGAGGAGCTGATCTTGAGCGTTCAGGTAGGGGGCTGGGAGGGAGAGGGGATGTGTGGGAAGGGTGGGGCAGGAGTTGGTGCGCCAAATCATAATGGACATCCATGATAGAGTAGGCATGATATGTGTTATTAGTGGCTAGACTGGCATTTTGGCGCACCCAATCGAGTCATTACTTAATGTGGCAGGACTTTTTGTACTGGGGTTATATAATAAAGTAAGCTTACTACGTGTTATTATTACCTGTTGTGAGGAATCAAAATTAAGACTCAGACACAGTGGCATTTTGGTGTTGGGTACAGACTTTTTTTTATATAATAAAAAGAAAAGAAGGTTTTGGGGAAATCATATCTATCCCTCACACTAACAGGGGTTTCCCTGCCTCAACAAAGCTAAGGAATGTCTGTGTCAGGATGTCTAAATCAAAACGAGTTCTCAGTCGTGTCAAAAATCGTAAGCAGTCCCTTACACACTAAACTCAATAAAATGTGAAGGTAGGGATATCTGTAAGCTGCACACCTGCAGCTTTCTTTCAAAGTTCAAACATAAGGTTCAAAAGGTAAAGAAAAGAAAACAATAACGCTCCACCAGAAGAGGTGCCTTTCCTTCCCCTATATTTCTTCTGGCTTTTCAAGTGTCACTTTAACCTGGAAGCTCTTGCCTTGAATTTCCTGCAATCATACAGTTCTTTTGGATACACAGTTTCTTGCTCTGTGGGACTTAAATGTTCCTTTGCAAAGGGGTTTGATTCTTACCTTTCAGAATTGTACTTATTCCAGAATTCAACTTTAGGGAACTTTCTCCCCCTTTTCCATTATCCCTGGTGTACTCCCCTGCCAGGGTTTTGTGATATTGCTACTTGGGTGTGGGTCCCTGACTCGGAGTATGCCTGATTTACTCTCCTGCCAGGCTGTTTTTTCTCAGTTCATGGATGCGAGTCCCAGACTCACTGCTTGCCTGGTTTACATTCCTCTGAGCGCTTTTTCAGTTCTGAATTCACTTTCTTTTGTATCCAGCAAATTATATTCTTCATATATCGGGTCACCAACCCTTTTCCAACAGTCTCAATCTCTGTATCAAATGTCGCAGCTCCCTTAATTGGGCTCACTCGTTTTAACGGTAAACAGCATTTGCCCCGAAGCCCCTGGTTGTAAGGACTGGGAATTAGGGTGCTGGCCTGGGATGTTGTGGCAGGAGTCAGAATATCAGGACCAACATGCTTTGGCAGTGTCTGGCAGCAGGAGCCTGTTATACATGGGCAAATTATAGTTCCTTTGAGCCTGGGTGACAGTCACGTGACAGGACATGTGGGAAAGGGACTGCTGTCACGGCCTCTTAAGCCCTGCCTCAGCCTGTGCTGCTTGCAAGTGATTTGGGAATGTTTCAGGCATCGGCTGAGGGCATGAGCAGGTGTGGACGCTGAGTTGGAGGTTTGGTGGCGCATGACAGAGGAGGCAGCAGGAGAGGGGATGTGGTGGTGCCATGCCTTATGAGCACACTTCATTGTTGGTAGAGACGGAATGGCCTGAACCCAAACAATCAATGTTGTTTACAAGGGGCTTCAGGATGAACTAAAGCCACAACCCGATTATTGTTCTGCACTGATTGATTTAGTATTAAGACTGGATCATAGAATTAGGGAGAGAAAAGGGGAAAGGAAGAAGTCAGAAGGGGTTTCATTTTCACGATGTGACAGATGTAGGGAACACCCTGCTAAATCATCAAAGGGGGAACCTATGCAGATTGGCAGTGTGAGGGGGCCATTGTCAGAAGATAGAGAAAGCGAAGGTCAAGTAATCTATGTCTATACTGTGGAAAAGTGGGTCATAACCTCAGAAACTGTCCCAATACTCTGGTACATAGTACAGACACAAAAAAAGACAGAGTGGAGATAAGAGTTGGCTCAGTAGAGGAGGGAACAACTACACCAAGGCTTACTGCAATAGAGTTCCCGAGTTTGGTGGCTAACATAATTCAAAATAAGACCCCTCATTTATATTTACTTGTGACATTGCTATTCACTAAAATGAAAGAGGTAGTCTCTGCTATGGTGGATTTAGGAGCAACCAGGAATTTCCTAGATATCATTCTTGCAACCAGGCTAGGGGTACCCACTAGGCCAAAGGGGGTGACAGAACCAGTACGAGCAGTCGATGGTTCTTGTTTAATTTCAGGACTAATCGCAATGCAAACCCAACCTAATAAGATGTTGTGTGCAACAGGACATGAAGAAACCATCGCTCCTCAATTTGGATTGATTCAAGGGATGCCATCATTGGTGACGCATAATCTGAAGATTGATTGGGAGGACCATGCCCTAACATTTGACTTCCTAAATTGTGGCTCACATTAAAGGGAAGCACTGGGCCTGATGGTATTCTTGGTGGAGGGAGTTGTGGTTCAAACAAATATTGCAGCAGCGGTTACATCCCTGCCGGAGGAATAGCATGACTTTTCAGAGCTTTTTGAAAAAGGAAAGGCAGAGGCCTTGCCTCCTCATAGATCTTAGGATTGTATAATCGATCTTGTGCCTAATTCAAAGTTACCATGCAGTCGCATTTATGCTCTCTCTGAAAAGGAAACAAAACACTTGTGACAATACTTGGATGATATGCTGGCCTGCGGGTTCATTCGACACTCCAAGTCACCAGTACCCTCTCCTTTATTTTTTGTTTCCAAAAAGGAGGGTACCTTGAGGACCTGTATTGATTATTGAGCATTAAAGGGGGATACCATTAAAAAAAAAAAGGTTCCCCTTACCATTAATATCCGTCTTACTTGATCAACTGAAGGCAGCCAAGATCTATACCAAGTTGGATTTAAGGGGTGGGGTATCATTTTATCCAGGTAAAGGACAGAGACAATTGGAAGACGGCCTTCCGTACTAAGTTTGGCCTTTTTAAATATCTGGTGATGTTGTTTGGATTATGCAATGGCCTCGCAGTTTGTCAGTATGTCATGCCGGACGTGTTGCAGGATTATTTTGATGTTTTTGTCATTGTGTACATAGATGATATCTTGATTTATTTCAAGTCAGTGGAGCAACATGTGCAGCAGGTTAACGCCATGCGTCAACATCTGCAGGTGTTTCACCTATTTGCAGAATTGGAGACGTGTGAATTCCATACCACTCGGGTAGAGTTTTTGGTATTTATCCTCGCTCCAGCTGGGGTGGTTATGGATGACAGGAAGGTGCAGGCAGTCACTCAATGGGTGTCTCCCGGATGTGTAAAGGATGTTCAGTCCTTCCTGGGTTTGCCAATTTTTACTGGCGCTTTATCAGCAATTTTTCACACATCATTACCCCAATAACATGACTACTCAAGAAGGCAACTAAGTTCAACTGGAATAAGGACGCTGAGGTGGATTTTAAGAAGTTAAAAAATAGTGCTTTTACTGAAGATCCAATCCTGCTACATCTGGATTTGGAGAGTCCCTTTCAAGTGGAGGCTGATGCTTCCAAACTAGCAATTGGAGCAATTCTGTCTCAACAAACCAAGGATGGAGTGATCAATCCAGTGGCATTCTTTTCAAAGAAATTCACCAGTTGCAAACAAAATGATGCCATTATTGATAAAGAGTTGTTGGCAATGTGGGTGGCATTCCAGGAGCGGTGGCACTATTTGATGGGTGCACATCATCCGGTAATCGTGTTTACCAACCACAAGAATTTACATTCTTTGAAAATCATCCAAGACCTCAAGCCCATGCCAGTTGCATTGAGTAATTTGATTTTGTAGTCACTTACTTGCCAGGGAAGAATAATGGAAAGGCGGATGACCTAAACAGACAGGGAAATACTGAGGTTGCTGTTCAGGAAAATAGAAATATTGTAGCAGTGGACAGAATAGTTGGGGCGGTGACTAGAGAAATCTTAAAGGGTGTGCATAGGAGTTGCTCCACAAAGGAATTGCAGGTTTGGGAAGACAGGAATGAGAAAAGGATTGTACGGAATGGATTGCCTTATCAGGCAGGCAGACTATATCTACTTATTCAATCTTTTAGGGAAAGGCTCGGTTTTGCTGCCACAAGTCTTGTTTGGTTGTTCGTACAGGTGAAAGGAAGACCTTGAGAATGTTAGAGATATTTTTGGTGGTCGGGAATTAATCTTGACACTCGTGCTTATAGCCAGCGATGTGATACATGTATGCGATCCAAGTCTGATCACTCTAAGAAAACAGTGTTTATTAAAGCCTTTTCCGACCCCAGAAGAACCCTGGACACGTATATTCATGGATTTTGCAACAGATCTCCCTAAGGATGGGGAATAAAACACCATAATGGCGGTAGTGGGTTACTTTTCCAAGCAGGCATACTTTATTCCTTGCGTGGATGTACCCAATGCAGGGGAATTGGCTAGTTTGTTCCTAAAACATGTAGTGAGGTCGCGTTGCTTCACTGCAGATGGATTAACTTGATGGGTGCAGGCCTTATGGCTAGCGGAATTCTGCTACAACAATTCAGATCATGCATCATTGGGCATGTCACCCAATATGTGCTTGTATGGGCAGGAGTTAAACTTGTTACCCCAATTACTACCTTCTAATAACAAGATACTGGCAGTAACAGAGTGCAACTGAAAGCAGGAGCTTTCCACGATAAGATACAGGGCACAACAACACTTGGTAAAGGCTAAGGAATATTATAAAGAATATGCTGACAAGAAGAGGAACGAGGGTCGCAGGTATGCAGTGGGAGATACATTGTGACTATCTACGCAGAATATTAAGTTGTCTGGATCTTGAAAACTTTTACTATGGTGCATTGGTCCCTATGCTATTGTGAAATTTGTCTCTAGAATGGCAGTTTGATTAAAGCTTCCAGCAAACTTGAAAATACATCCTGTCTTTCATGTTTCTTTAGTGAAAACTGCAGTTGATTCTGCCTGGACCGAGAAACAACTGGTATTGCTGAAGAATGTACAGGAGTATGAGCTTCACTGAATTTTGTTTCTCCAGGAGGAGAATTAATCGTTTGTGGTACCACATTCAGTGGGCAGGGTATGGTCCTGAAGATAACTCGTGGGAACTGGCAGATGCGGTACATGCTCCGAGGATGGTAACATCATTTTATCGATTGCATACGGACAAACCAAGACCTGGAAGGGGCCCCAAGGGGGGGGATACTGTGAGGGCCGGGGATCGGGGTGCTAGTCTGTGGTGTTGTGGCAGGAGTCATAATATCAGGGCCAATATGCTTGGGCAGTGGCAGCAGGAGCCAGTTATAAATGGGGAAACTACATTTCCTGTGAGGCTGGACGGTGGTCACGTAATAGAATAGGTGGGATGGAAGCTACTGTGATGGCCTCTTAAAACCCGCCTCAGCTTGTGCTGCTTGCTGGTGATTTTGGAATGTTGCAGGCATGGGCTGATGGCAGGAGCAGGTGTGGACACTGAGTTGGAGGTTTGGTGGTGTGTGGCAGTGGAGGCAACAGGAAAGTGGTTGAGGCGGAAGCGTGCCTTAGGTGGTTTGTGCTCTGTACCGGATCTGCTCCACCCTTGTGCGGTAGTCGGCACATGCCATGCTCATTCTTAGCAGTGGAGCAAGGAGTTCAGCGGGCTGGCGTTTCCTCCCTTTCTTATCGCTCCTACTTCCAATGCCTGGGGACACCAAGGGCGGTTCCCCAGGCCAGAGATAAGTATCACAGCAGAAACATATAACTATTTGTGTAAACGTTTAACTTGTGGGCATGTAAATGCAGGTTTTGACACAGCATAAAACTGCTTAGGATAAGGTATAAGTTACAGGAGGGAAGTGTTGAATTCATGAGAGACAATTCCCTACACATGTGGGGGAATATTTGTTCTAGGAAAGAACGACAGGAAAGAATCCTTGTTACCGCCAACTCATTGCTAATGCTTCTATGTTTTTTTGTGTCACATGTTATTTATGCTGCTTGCTTCTGAGTCTCTATGGGGCCAGTTTATGTCCTTACATGTGCTTGTTACATTGTCATGCATCCATCTGCTGCTAATCATGCCATGTATGTATGGGCATGTCAAACAGGAGGACAGGGGAGTGAGAGGTTGCGACGGAGACTCTTGATTAAGGAAGGGCATTCTAGTATCACAGGTGGGCAGACATTGTCAGGAGGTACTGAGAGGGATTGGGCTTGGGCAGCCAATTCAGTGTATGCTTAGTACAAGTTACTTTGGTTACTTATGTTTTGTGTTTTCTCTTACTCCCCCTCCCCATCCATTTACATTTCCTAACCCTCTTTTCGGTGTTCCAAATTCCCCCTACCTATCCACAACTTCTCCCTAACCCGCTTCCCCCCCCCTCTGACTGCCACGTGGTAACCTGTTACTCACAATCAGGAACCTGTGCCAAACTAGGGTGGAAGGTCGACTTCCATTTGGCTTCTGTGTTCTTGGTGAAGTTGTGTTACTTCCCAGTGGGCTTTACACCGGTGTCCCAATCTCATTCTCTGGGCTTACCGGTCTTCGTTGGTGCTTCAGCGTCCATCGCGTCTCACTGTTCCCTTCACTGCTTGCTTGCTGACCGTGAGCGCATCTCGTCGGCTACTTGGTTGTTGCTTTGCCTTCTCCTTCGTTCGGCAGCTCAGGCTGTCTGTGACAATGGTGTGGCGAGCCCTTCTCTGTCCGACTTTCCTACACGTCGCTCTCGACAGCCTCCTTACTCCGTTCTGCAGGTTTCTCTCCTCCCGTATCCCAACCAGCACTGGAGGATTGAGTCGCTTTCTCTATTCAGATGTACCATATTTGAATGTCCCGGCACTTATTAACAAACTCCAATGACTAGAACGCGGCATTGGCTTACAGCTTCTAGTGATCCTTATTACTCCATCCCTCTTCCTCGACTCAGTGTCATTAAAGAGGGCAAGATATAAGTAAGACTCCCAGAGGTTTGTCCTCCCTCATGTGGTCCTCCCACTGGAAGCCACCCCCAGGGTCAGAGTTGGGTACCTTCTGCCTTTCCCCAGCCACACGAGGGAATATTTCCCCCATAGAAGTAATGATGCCTTTGATAGATTAATCACACTGTCAAGACTGGCATTTGGGTGCACCCAGTCTAGCCATTTGTTACTGTGGAATGGCACATTTATCTGGGCATCTATAATCAAGTAAGCATCATAAGTCTTATTACATGGCTAGACTAGCATTATGGTGCAGCCAATTTAGTCATTTCTTACTGTGGCTTGACTTTTTTTCTGGGCATCTCTGAAAAACGAATCATGATAATTGTAATTACCTGGCTCGACTGGCATTTGGGTACAGCCAGTCTAGCCATTTCTTATTGTGGCATGGATTATTTGTCTGGGCATCTGTGGTCAAATAATTGTGATTAGTGTTATTAAATGCTTAATCTGGCATTTTTGTGCAACCAGTCTAGCTTCGTCTTACTGTGGCAAGGCATATTTTACTGTATTACTGTAATATGCTTTATTATATGTCTAGACTAGCCTACATTGTGCACCCAGTTTGGACATGTTTTCTTATTGTGGCATGCCATTTTTAATAGCAATAGCATGCTTAATAGCAAAACATTACATTAATTAAAGCATTAATGTTCATTGGCACTGTTGATGACTTGCATGTATAGGATTTTTGGATTGGTGTTACCCTACAAAAACAATTGCAAATGCTCTGTCTTTTTAGCCAATTATTCTCAAGGTGTGTGCTGTATAATGCACAATTTTATATGGAGTAGGTGGGCACAACCGTATGTTAGTTAAAAGTAACTTTACCACTACTGATTATTCTTTTTGGCGTAAATGTCATCAATTCAAAGGAGTTACTCACAATAAGAAAATCCTAAGGAACAAGGATCAAGATATGCAAACAAAAAGACTAGGTGTTTCCACTCAGTGGGCCAAGTCCTCACAATATGCTCTTCTAAAAAAAGCTGCAATTTGTGTTGTACATTACTTGATAATTAATTAAGAAATCATTATAATGTGCACAATCACATCCCAACAACATGGTACCAGGTCAGGCTCCTCCACGAAGACAAAGCCTTCATTCCCACTCCAAGTTTCAGAACAGTAGGCACCATGCTCCACGAGTCCCAGTTGTGTCCTGAAAGCCGCCCAGCACATTGCAGCATGCCTCAACACAGAATATGAAAATGTGACCCATCACCAAAGAAGCTACATTGGCTACACCTTTATGCACCCAGCATGTTCAATGAAGCCTGCATCACCTACAAAGAGACCAAAACACCAGCATCTCTAGAGGCAATTGTACCAATAGAAGCTATGATATCTCTTTAATGGGAACAAAGAACGTCAACATGGAATGCACTTGGACACTGACAGTACCAATATAGATTGCATGGCCCCATCCATCCTACACTGCAGTTAGATCCTGAAGACCTTATTGTTCAAAGAACATCTCTCCAATCTCTGATCTCTCTACTCAAGCCATCACAAAACCCAAAAACCATCAAGGTCTAAAACAAATCTAATGGACCACAAATGGCATTCAATGTAAGATGTCCAACATAAACGTCTTTTTTTACTGAGAATAAATCAACGTTTACACCACTAACATGGCCCTATTTATAAAGTTCAATTATTGTTCTAGAATAACTAATTTAGGATTCATTTTATATGGGGTGGAGAATGAAATGAAGGTGTCAAATCAAGCCGTGATGCGTTTACCCTTTAATTTACCTCTCTTCTCATTGTCATTTGCTCCCATGGCAAAGAAGAGATGAGAAGCAGAATTAAGATCTCTGCCGTGCTTTCTTCCTTTTGGAAAGTAAATTAGATTCACCCCTACATGAGATTTTCATGCAGGCGTAAAACAAATAGATTGTTGTGGAATCTGCCCCTGTTTAGCTCCTGCTTAAAGCAGGTGGATTCCATAGGAACCAATTGAAAAAAGCCATGTACAAAGCTTAACTTGGAGACAGCATTTACATGTTTAACAAAATGGATCATACAATTTAAAAGCAAACGCATCTTTGCCTGGTTTTACTCTACACTTTCATCAACGCGTCAAGTTAAACTGGTCATGACTTCCCACATTTGCTGAATTTCAAGTGTTTTATTGTGTTAAATCTGCGCAATTTAACTGTACCTTAATTTAGGATTTTTCAGCAAATGTATATATTGACACATAGCATCCCTGCACTCTAAAGCATCTTATCTATATGTTGGAAGAGCTGCATTGATTCTTGGTGAAAGTATTTTCATGATTTGAAAGTTCCTCACATTTAGCCAGAACTTGAACCTTAAATTTGTTTCTCAGTCCATTTAACTGCATTGAAGGACGTGTTTGTTGCAATTCATGCAGATTTGGAACTCTAAATGGGTGTCTATTAGAAGTGAGCTAGCCATTGTACGGTCTCCTTAGAGTCCACATTCGTTTTGAAACTGTTAAAACATATCCAATGTTTAGTGGAAGTTCATAATGGGTCTTAAATATAAACGAGGTGACTGTGAAAAGGCATCTTGTGTGCATATATTTTGCTATAATTGGAATTAGTACAGTAAATAACAAGCTGTGTCAGATTCAATTCCTTAATCCAAAATGTTTTTGCCCTTACTTGTCAGTGAGCTCCTGACCGTAACCATAATATGACTTATTCTGTATAAACTGCCTCCTGAAATGTGTTGACTCAAACGCGCAATGGTCCTCCCCCAAAGGAGAAGGTGTGGACCAATTCTCTATAACAGAAATATGATTGTTGAAAGGTTTAGAAATAATCTGGCATTGCTCTGGACAACCTTCCACACCCCCATTGTGTCCTTTATGTGCCATTGCATGAGAGGGCCAACCATATCAAGCAATACGAGCAGTCCAGCTGTAACTGCTAGGTATTGTTTCCACACATGGAAACAAAAGCAATTCTCAGACATCCTTCTGTATTACTAGGCCTCAGAGGTGAGAGATGAAGCTTGGAAAGGCACAATCAGGAACAATCTTCTTTATAGCTTTCCTGCCAGGTCAAATAATATGCCAATATTCCCCAAAGTCTAATTCATACTTGCACTTTTTAGAGACTGTAATTATGCAATTAGGTTACAATCTACTCAACATAATAATAATCTACTCAACACTTGTGTACAGGGGCATTATAAATAATGTATCATATCATTTCTAGACTCCTGTGCTGTGGTATGAAGAAATAATGAATCGAGTTATCTTCCAAATGAACAATTACCAAATGATACAAAACAGAAACTATGGTGTCCATGAGACTTTGAAATATTAATGGCCCATTACACAACATGAAGAAAATTACAGTGTGCAAGCTGTGCAATTATATGCAGATATCCCCCTATCCCCAGATAATTTGCAATACCCATGAAGACTTGCTCTCCAATCTTTACTCCAATCTCCCTTCTGTCCTCATTCTCCTTGATCTATCCTCTGCTTTTGACATGGTCATCCATGCCATCCTGCTCAATAGTCTCCGGGACAACCTAGGTATTACTGATCAGGCCCCTGGCCTGGTTGACCTCCTTTCTCACCCTCCAGCCATCTCCGGTCCAATTTTTCTTTTTAAAACTTTGGTTTTATTACCATTTTCTTTTTGTAACAAACCGGGCAAAGCAGAGATACATGGAATACAATCAACTGACCCGTTCAACGCCTTGTCCCTCCCCTCCCCCCTTCCCAACTCTGGCCCTCTCCCTCCCCACGATCAAACTAAAACTTTGGTCTTAGGAGACGTTAAATGTTCTCTTCGTATCCTGTACTTAGGAGATGATGTGGTTGGTGACCATTTTTCCCGGCTGAATTAACGTTGCCGTCCCCCGGGCCGTGGGCACTCAGTTTGCAAACAGCACATCTCCGATCCCCCCCAACCCCGGACATGGGCAAGTGCTTAGTTTTAGTGGACGTCCCATCCCTAACACTGCTGCACTCCATACCAGTTTGCCAGGAGTCAACCCGAATCATTGTTCACCATTGCAGTGAGTTTGTCCATCAAGAACATGCTCTTTACCTTTTTCAAGCATTCCTCCTTGGAGGGGGTTTCCAGGCTGTTCCACTTCTGTGCCAGGGCCACCCTTCCCGCCCGCAACATTGTTTCTGTCATCCTTGGGTATCTATACATTTCCATGTCCTCCGGGGGGAGGCCCAGCAGCATCAACAGAGGGTCCAGGGGGAGAGGCTCATCTGAAACCTCCGCAATCCAGGCCCAAACCCTCCCCCAGAAGTCTTGAACTTTTGGGCAAAGCCACAACATGTGTTTCCTGGAACCCACCTGGCCACATCCTCTCGGACATCTTGGTGATACACCTGAGAACATTTTTGACAGTTTCACTGGATCCCTGTGCCAACCCTGTAAAATCTTAAAATTATGTTCCATGTCCGAGGTGAATAAGTTCCCGTGGAAGGCAATTTTAAAAATCCTTGACCAAGCATCCTCTGAGATAACCTCCCCTGCCAGACCATTCCAGAATGGGTGGAAACTCCGCCTCCCAGGGAGGTTAATGGTGTTCAAAATTTTGTACATATTCAATACCGCGCCCTTTCTCGAGGTCGCCGTGTCCAGGAACTTTTCAAAGGGGGTCAGCTGCCTCCTCAGATTTTGACCCCATGATTGGTCTCACAGTATGCCTTTGAGGCAGAGGTATTCGAAAATGGTAAGGGACCCTTGGCCAAGTGCATCCCTCAGATCCTCGTAAACTAGGAATTCTCCCTCCCTAAACATCTGCCCCACCCATTCCATTCCCAAGTCTGACCAGGTCTGAGAGTTCCAAAGCCCCCTATTACCCAGGTTGAGGGGGAGTCCCCATAGGGAGGACATTGGGGACAGCCATGAAGTGAGATAAGCCGTCTGTGGGCCCTCCTTCCAAATTTCCCAAAGAACTCCCAGGGTCGGATGGGTTCTCAGCTTTCCCGGGATAGACTTACGCAGGGCCCATAGGAGGTCCCTAACCTTCAGGGGATGGGTGTCCATGTCCTCTAAGTATGACCAGTACGTCCCCATCCCTTCTTTCATATGTTCCAGGAGGACTCTCAACTGTGCAGCTCAGAAGTAAAGGCGGAAATCAGGAAGCCCAACCCCCCCCCTCCCTCGGAAGCGTCAGGATCGCCCTCCCAGTCCTCAGGGTTTTCCCTTGCCATATGAATTCTCGGACTGCGTTCTGTAGATCCCTAAAGGTCTGCTCTGGGATGATGGTGAGGAGCGCTGTGAATAGGTACAGAAGCCTTGGTAAGACATTCATCTTAACCGCTGTCATTCTGCCATACCAGGACAGGATCACCTTGCCCCATCTCCTTAGGTCCGATGTGATCCCTGCCATTATGGGGTCTCTAGTTGGTGATAGCAAGTTTAGCCAGGTCCCTGGTAAGCAGGATGCCCAGGTATCATATGGAGACCTTTCCCACTGTAATCCCTTCAAACCTATCCAGTGGGTCTAACTCAGGGTCTCGTACTTTCATTGGGAGCAGTACTGATTTTGTTGTGTTAATTCTCAGCCCCGAAAATCGCCCAAACGTAGCCACCAGGGACAAGAAGGAGGGAGCGAGGAGGCAGGATTCACCATATAAGCCAGAATGTCGTCCGCAAACAGGGATAGCTTGAATTCCACCTCACCTCTGCTAATCCCCCTGATGCCCGGATGTGCTCTGATCGCCATGGCTAGTGGTTCCATCGTGAGGATGTATATCAAAGGGGAGAGTGGACAACCCTGCCTGGTCCCCCGCGAGAGAGGAAAGGACTCGGACAACCTCCCGTTCACCTGGACCCTTGTTGTGGGGGCTCTATAGAGTGTGGATACCCAACTCCTGATATGTGACCCAAAGCCTATTTTTTGGAGGAGGAGTTCCATATATCTCCATTCCACCCTATCGAAGGCTTTCTCCGAGTCTAGGGAGAGGACACATGCGTCCATCTCCGATTCCTGTGCATAATGAAACAGGTCTATCGTTTTGCAGATGTTGTCCGACCCCTGCCTCCCTCTTATGAAACCCACTTGATCCCCGTGGACCAGTTTCGGCATTATCCCTTCCATCCGCTTCCCCACCACCTTGGCCAAGATCTTCACGTCTGTGTTTAGCAATGATATTGGGCGTTAAGAGGAGCACTCTGCGGGGTCCTTACCCTTCTTGGGCAGCACTGCTATAATGGCTCCCATCATGGAATCTGGGAGAATGCCCCCCTCCAGTACAGAATTGAAAACCCTCGCCAGGTGCGGGGCTATGGTGGAGCGGAACCTTTTGTAAAAGTACATTGTGAAACCGTCCTCCCCCGGGGAGGTTCCCACCTTCATTTTACTAATTAACTTGTCTATCTCCTCCTCGGTGACCGGGCCCTCCAACCCCTCCGACATCTCTCTCGTTAAGGTCGGGATTTGAATGGACCCCAGGAAGTCCTCTATCTGAGTATCGCCCTCGTCATATTCTGACGTGTACAAATTTTCATAGTATTGGCGGAAGGCCTCCCCTATGTGGGGAGAGTCATAACCCATTATCCCCTGAGTGTTCTTCACCACCTTCACCATTCTACTACGTTGGACCTCCCTCAACTTTCAGGCTAGGATCCTGTCTGCCTTGTCCCCCTTGTCGTAATATTTTTGTTTAACCATCTGGAGACTTCTCTCTGTTTTGTGCAGGAGGAGGTCCTTCAGTTGGAGCCTGTAGTTCTCCAGGGTGGCGACCCGGTCATGCTCGAAAGGCCGCTCTGGAGAGCCACATGGCTGGAGTCGGGCTATCTTTTCCCTCAGGGTCTTTTCCCGGGCCTCCCTTTCCCTTTTCTTCTGGGCTCCTATTTTTATGAGAACTCCTCGTAGGGTTGCTTTGAAGGCGTCCCACAATGTGTGTATGCCAACCTGCCCATTATCATTCAGCTCAAAGAACTCTGTTATGGCATCTAGCATTTTCTGAGCGAGGACCTTGTCTTTCAGTAGGGCGTCATTGCATTTCCAGCGTCCTCTGCGCTCCTTGCGCCAACCCTCAGCAATAGTGATATGGACCATGTCATGGTCCGACCAGGGGTCCGGGTCAACCCTGTGGCCAGAGATGTATGGGCAGAGGGTCTCGTCCACCAGGATATAATAAATTGTAGTGTACGAGGTGTGTATGGCCGAGTAATACGTAAATGAGGGGACGTCTGTCCTAGGGGTCGGGATTCTGTCTACCAGGCCCAGCTCAGAGTTGACCTTCTGGAAGTTATGTGCCATGGCCTCATCCGCGGGCCTATTGTTTGGAGGATCCACACGCTTTCTATCTAAGGACAGATCCAGAACCATGTTAAAGTCTCCCCCCACCACCACCGTGCTGTGCACAAAAAGTTTAAGCCTGTCCCTTACTTCCTCCCAGAACTAAGCTTGACCCTCGTTTGGGCTGTATACGACCGAAAGAGTTAGGGGGGCGCCCTGTAGAGAACCCCTTACCAGTAGGTAGTGGCCTTCAGGGTCCTTCAGTGTGGCCTCCTGCTCAAAGCCTACACCCCTCGCTAGTAAGACAGCCACTCCCCTCTTCTTAGACCTGTGTGATGCACAGAGCATCTCGCCAATTCCTCCCTCCCTCATCTTGGGTTCTTTCCCCCGAGCCCAATGTGTCTCTTGCAAGAAAAGCAGGTCCAGTTTTGCCCTTCTCTAGTTTGTAGAGAATTCAGATCTCTTGGTGGGGGTGTTCAGACCCCGCACATTCAAGGTGCTCACCCCTACGGCCGGCAAACCATCAGCCATAGTCTATGCGACTCTCCCATTTGGCCACCCACATCACATCGAAACTCCCATCTCGCTTCCTTTGTCTCGCATCTTGATTGCTTGGATTCTCCCTTCCTTCCTCCGTAGGGGCCCTAGAACTGATCCCCAACTGCCCCCCACCCCTCCCCCTTAAAGGAAAACCCCAACCAACTTGAGATTGCCCCTCCTCCCCCCTTCCCGGCGTCCAGCCAGTTAGTTCCGCCATTGCTGGCATTTGGCTGGACCACCAGCCTGCCCCCCTTGGCCAGGCACACAGTACAATGCTCATCTCCTTGAGCCCCTCTTCTTCCCCCCCCCGCTTCGTCCCATCTTTTGCCCACAATATACTTGCTGTTCAGAGGGACACTGTCCTCGTTGAAACCTCACGAACTTCCATTCCTGCCCCGCAGCTGGTCGGGACTTCCCCGCCGTCAGCCCTCTGAGTCTATATGATCTTCTTCCAGTGCGGGTGGTGGCGTATTTGCTTTTTTGTATTTTCGCGAGCCGGTTTTCCTTCTCCTGGTGCCCGACTGGCCTGGGCCACCCCTGTCTGTCGCCACTGGGCCGACTGGGCTTCTTCGAGGGGTAGGTTCTGCCACATAATCCTGTATGGCCCCTCTTATATCCTCTTCAGTGACCAGCATTGTCCGTTGGCCCATATATTCAAGGTCAGGGAGAAAGGGTAGCCCCACCTGTAGCGCACCCCCCTCGCCTTGAGTAACTGCGTTAGGGGGCGACACATTCTCCACTTGGCCAAGGTGTAAGCGGAGAGGTCCTGGAAAATGGTGATCTGGGCGTTGTTGTAGGTGATCACCCCCGCCTTCCTCGCTGCCTCCTTGACCTTGGTCTTTTCCGTGTAGTAGTGGAACCGGGCAAGGACAGACCGGGGGTTCCCCACCTGGCGTCCTGCTCTGTGCACCCGGTCGAACGTAAGCTCTGTGGTCGTCATCTCTGCAAATAGAAGTGTGTAATGATGTCTCTCACCACTCGGGTTAAGTCCCTCTCCGTTTCCCCCTCCGTCTCCGGTATCCCGAAAAATCTAAGGTTGTTCCTCCTTTCCCTGTTTTCATAGTCATCCATCTGCCTGGCTTCTCCTCGTCCCTTTTCTCCAGGGCCGATAGCCTCATGTCTATTTGGACCTCCTGGACTGCTAATGAGGACTAGTTGGTTTCCACTTGTAGGAGCCTATCCTCAACTTTGTCCACCCTTTGGTCCATCTTTTCAAACTTCTGGGCGAGGTCTGACCGCATTTCCCTAATTTCCTGTAGACTCCATCGAGGCCCGACTCCCTGTAGCGGAATGCCTGTAGGGTCTCTAGCCAGTTCATACAATCCTCTGTTCCGCATCCCACGGGGTCCGCTGCCGGCCAGGAGCTTTGGGGGGTCTCCCCAGGGCCACTCCCTGTAGTGGCCGGGTTGAGGTTTCCTGGGGGAGCCTTTGGGGGACAGGCAGCCCTCTGCAGGGAGGGGCGGCCTCCAGGCATGCACACTCCCCACCAGCACTGGGTGGGGGCCTCACACCTGGGCCTCTCCTCATCTCGGTGCAGTCTTGCGGGGTGACCGCCGGCACCGTTCACCCGCCTCTGTCCATTGTCTCTATTCTCCACCCGGGAGGTGACAGGCGGGCACACACCCTGGGGATAGACCCAGGGGCCACCACCTGTTTGGGCCAGAGCGGGTGGATGTCATCCCTTTTCTGGGCCCCAGTGCCGAATCGGGCCACAGGGATCACGGGACCCCTCGGGGGAGGGGGAAGCACAATCCCGCCTTAACGGTGAGTCCACTCCGGGCTCGAGTGCACTGTGGGGGGCCTTGGCGGGCCTATGCTGCTGGGGGTGGGCCCGCTGTAGAGGGGGGGGCACGCCTTCCCCTCACTGTGCCTGGCTCTGGGAGATGTCGGGGCCTGATACCGCCGTTTCCAAGCCCCGGATGCCGGGACCGGAACTGCTTGACTGGTCCTCCCACTGGTCCCGCTCTGCCGGGGAAATGCTCTGTCCCTGAGGGAGAGGAGGGGTCGAAGAAGGCCTAAGACCTGTATCGGGGGCCAGTGTCCTGGGAGCGGGTGCTCCGTCCCCGGGGCTGGGGGGGCTGGTGATGATAGGGGTCGGCCCCGCCGGTCGGCTGCCTCGCCTCTGCGGGCCGCTTCTTCTTCCCGCTCTCTGAGGCCTGTTGGGGGCGGAACCAGCCGGCGGGCTTCCTTGCTTCGGCGGGCCGCTTCTTCCTCCCGAGGCCCGCTGGGGGCCGGATCCACCCACTGGATTTGCTCACTTCGGCTGGCCGCACCGCCTTCCCGGGCACTGAGGCCCGACGGGGGCCGGGCTCGCCGGCTGACTTCCTCGCTTCGGCAGGCCGCTCCTCCTCCCTAGTCGATAAGCCGAACGCTCTCTCTCGGCCGCACCTCCGTCACGGCCCGTTCTCTGGCCACCCGTGGGCCTCGAGCTTCGCTCTTTCGGGCAGGGGCGCCACGGGGGGGTCACCGGCACAAAACAGCCCAGTGAATCCACCTGGGGAGTCTTGGGGGGGGGCTCAATCCCCATGAAAGGCCCATCCTTGGAGGGAGCACGGCACCTAGACAGCCATTACCTGTGCGCCCCCTGGTGGCCAGTCCGGTCCAATTTTCAATGTTATGCGGATGATACTCCGCTCTCTTTCAGGCTCCCCTCAGCCACCTCTGCTTCTTCTCTCATACCAGACTGCCTGGCCGCAATTCAGGAATGGTGTGCCACCAATGATCTCTGCCCTAATGCCAGTAAGACTAAGATCCTCCTCATTGGATCGCATGCTCCCTCCTTTACTCTCTCCCTGGCCACCCACTCTGGACCCTCTTCCAGCTCCTTCTTGTGAGGCTAAGAACCTTGGTGCCATCTTCGACTCCACTCTCTCCTTCTCGCCTCACATCTCTAAGAAGTCAAACTATCGGCTGCACCTCCTCAGAGGTATTCTACCTTTTCTCACTTTCCCCCAGATGCTCACTGTCTCCAAAGCTCCGGTCCTCTCTAGTCTCGACTATTGCGACAGCCTCTTTCTAAATATTCCTGCCTCTACTCTTCGCAATTTACAACTTAACCAGAACAGGACTGCAACACTTGTCTTTGGCCTCAGACAAGTTTGGTTTATGGTATCCAATAAACCAAACACTATCAGGGTAATTCATAGAATTTCGCAGAAAAGTGTCGCAAGCGGCTGGCGCAGAGTGTCCGCGTGCGATTGTCTGCGCCAGGCACGTGCGCTAAAACCGATTTCCGCGCACAGCGTATTCATGGATTTCAGGCTCCCAAACCAGCCGTGGCGCAGAGTATCGCAGCGACCCTGCAGCAGCGCCAGTAACGCCCCCAAGAACGCCCTCGCGCAAGGAAAAGCCATCAAAATCGCTAAATCATCGCAAAGGGCTGCGCTAACCCTGGACCAGTCTACAGGGCTGCCAAACAAGGAACGCAAAGCGGGTAACGTGCATATCAGGGGTACGCGTGAAGTCATACACGCGATTAGCCAGGGTACGTGTATTACAGGGGTACGGGAAGTTCTACACGCGATTGGCCAGGGTACGTGTATTACAGGGGTACGCGTGAAGTTTTACACGCGATTAGCCAGGGCACGTGTATCACAGGGGTACGCAGGAATTATCACACGCGATTTGGCTGGGTACGTGTATTACAGGGGTACACGGGAAGTTCTACACGCGATTCGGCTGGGTACGTGTATTACAGGGGTGCGCGGAATTCTCACATGCGATTTGGCCAGGTACGTGTATTACAGGCGTGCGCGGGAATTATCACACGCGATTTGGCTTGGTACGTGTATTACAGGGGTGCGTGGGAAGTTCTACACGCGATTGGCCAGGGTACGTGTATTACAGGGGTACGTGGGAATTATCACATGCGATTTGGCTGGGTACGTGTATTACAGGGGTACACGGGAAGTTCTACACGCGATTCGGCTGGGTACGTGTATTACAGGGGTGCGCGGGAATTCTCACATGCGATTTGGCCAGGTACGTGTATTACAGGGGTGTGCGGGAATTATCACACGCGATTAGGCTGGGTGGGTCCTCACAGGTGTTCCCTGTACACCCTCCACGGCCCCTGCAGGCAGCCCACAAAACAGGGGACTACCCTGCACACCTGCTCATGTCCCCCTGCACCCCCACCCCCCAGCAGTACAGGGGCAGCCTCCACCAGGCCCCCACCCATGTCTCCCAACACCCCCACCCCCCAGCAGTGCAGGGGCAGCCTCCACCAGGCCCCCACTCATGTCTCCAACCACCCCCACCCCCCAGCATCCAGGGGCACCCTCCACCAGGCCCCCACCCATGTCTCCCACCACCCCCAACCCCCAGCCACCAGGGGCACCCTCCACCAGGCCCCCACTCATGTCTCCCACCACCCCCACACCCCAGCATCCAGGGGCACCCTCCACCAGGCCGCCACCCATGTCTCCCACCACCCCCACCCCCCAGCATCCAGGGGCACCCTCCACCAGGCTCCCACCCATGTCTCCCACCACCCCCACCCCCCAGCAGTGCAGGGGCACCCTCCACCAGGCCCCCACCCATGTCCCCTATCACCCCCACCCCCCAGCAGTGCAGGGGCACCCTCCATCAGGCCCCCACCCATGTCCCCTATCACCCCCACCCCCCCTGCCACCAGGGGCACCCTCCACCAGGCCCCCATCCATGTCTCCCACCACCCCCACCCCCCATCAGTGCAGGGGCAGCCTCCACCAGGCCGCCACCCATGTCTCCCACCACCCCCACCCCCCAGCATCCAGGGGCACCCTCCACCAGGCTCCCACCCATGTCTCCCACCACCCCCACCCCCCAGCAGTGCAGGGGCACCCTCCACCAGGCCCCCACCCATGTCCCCTATCACCCCCACCCCCCAGCAGTGCAGGGGCACCCTCCATCAGGCCCCCACCCATGTCCCCTATCACCCCCACCCCCCTGCCACCAGGGGCACCCTCCACCAGGCCCCCATCCATGTCTCCCACCACCCCCACCCCCCAGCAGTGCAGGGGCAGCCTCCACCAGGCCCCCACTCATGTCCCCTATCACCCCCACCCCCCTGCCACCAGGGGCACCCTCCACCAGGCCCCCATCCATGTCTCCCACCACCCCCACCCCCCAGCAGTGCAGGGGCACCCTCCACCAGGCCCCCACTCATGTCCCCTATCACCCCCACCCCCCTGCCACCAGGGGCACCCTCCACCAGGCCCCCATCCATGTCTCCCACCACCCCCACCCCCCAGCAGTGCAGGGGCACCCTCCACCAGGCCCCCACCCATGTCCCTTATCACCCCCACCCCCCTGCCACCAGGGGCACCCTCCACCAGGCCCCCACCCATGTCTCCCAGCACCCCCACCCCCCAGCAGTGCAGGGGCACCCTCCACCAGGCCCCCACTCATGTCTCCCAGCGTGCTACGTGTATTTCAGGGGTGCGCGGGAAGTCCCACTCGCGAATAGCCTGGGCGCGTGTATTTCAGGGGTGCGCGGGAAGTTCCACACGCGAATAGCCTGGTCGCATGCATTTCAGGGGTGCGCGGGAAGTTTTACACGCGACTTCAGCAGGGTACGTGTATTTCAGGTATGCGCGGGAATTCTCACACGCGATTTGGCTTGGTACGTGTATTACAGGGGTGCGTGGGAAGTTACACACGCGATTAGGTTGGGTGGGTCCTCACAGGTGTTCCCTGTACACCCTCCACGGCCCCTGCAGGCAGCCCACAAAACAGGGGACTACCCTGCACACCTGCTCATGTCCCCCTGCACCCCCACCCCCCAGCCACCAGGGGCAGCCTCCACCAGGCCCCCAATCATGTCCCCTATCACCCCCACCCCCCAGCTCCAGGGGCAGCCTCCACCAGGCCCCCACTCATGTCTCCCTGCACCCCCATACCCCAGCCACCAGGGGCAGCCTCCACCAGGCCCCCACTCATGTCTCCCACCACCCCCACCCCCCAGCAGTGCAGGGGCAGCAGGCAGTCGGGCAGCAGCAGGTGGGAGCGTGCTCGGGCTCTGGGGGGCAGTAGTTCGGCCTTCCGGGCAGGAGCGTGGTATTCCGTGTGCGTACGCGCGTGGCCAGCTTGGTACGGAGTGATTTTGCACGTGAAAATCCTGCACGTCAGCGTGAAAACTGAGGAAAGGCACTCAGCGCGTAAGCACGTCTGTGACGTGACCCGCACAGGTGTTTCCCACACAGCACGTGATGACAGAGCACACGTGGAAAGACTGCACGTCAGAGTGTAATCGCGTGTGATTGGTGGAAATGGCCCTACACGCAGAAGTGACAAAGCGTGTGATTGGTGGAAATGGCCCTACACGCAGAAGTGACAAAGCTTGTAATTGGTGGAAATGGCCCTACACGCAGAAGTGACAAAGCATGTAATAGGTGGAAATGGCCCTAGCGCGTACACGCCGCGTAAGTGACGCTGGACGTGTGGGCCTGTATAAAAGGTACGTGTAGAACACGTTTTCCTTTTGCTTTTCGTGAAGAGCGAGTGGGTGAATTCTGTACTTCTTGTCGTTTCACACGCGATTTACTTCACGGCGTTTCTAGTTCGTATTCCCTGTTACCTCTGACAGCTTTTTCTCTTTTTTCTCCTTTACTGGTTTACCTGGGCCTGTTCCCTCAAACAGTGTTGCCTTCTACTGTTGTCCTGTCTCCTCAGACAGCGGACAAATCTTCTTTTGGCGGGGGTGTTGCCAACCAAACGTGCTCCTTTTACACGCTCGTTTACCTGGCAGACGGTGAGTCACGCACGTATCTAACATCTGTGCTAGCCCCGTGTGTAGCCTACCCCTTCAGAGGTCATCCTAGGCTGCGTGTGACACGCATACGTTCATTCTTGTGTTTCTGGGTGCCACAGCGTAGTGCAGGTTTTTCTTTCTGCACACGTGGTCTAGGAGGGGTTGCGTGCACGTCATCTCCCTTTTTTGGGCCTCCTGTGCGTTGCGTGACCCGTCATCTTTCCCCAGGGGTTACATTCAGCCTTGCTAGAGCACTAGGGTACAATTACCATCTGGTACCCAACCCCTTTGACCCCCAATTGCCCAGGACAATAGTCTACATCCACTCCCATACGCACATTAACGTCAGTGCCATGGCTGGGAGGCGAGGATTCCGTAAGGGTGGCAAAGGTGGAAGAGCCACAAGTGGTGGCCGTGGTGGATCCGGTAGGGGACGTGGTCGTAACTTGCAGGGTGAGCCTGTCCCCCCATGTGTGGAGGACCAGTCACGGGCACCCATAATCCCCCCCCCCTCCCATTGAGGCTGATGTGGCTGACACCATCCATGCTCAGCCCTTGTTGGACCAGCCCATTGTGGCACCAGACCTGGCTGACTCCATGGCTGACTTCCAGGTCAGCAGGGCAACGACACGTGCGCTGGTGCACGTTGATGCCATCATGCCACGTGGATCTGGGGCAGCAAGGTCATCTGCTGCACCAAGTAGGCAGGGCGGAGAGGCTGCAGGGGCAGCTGCGGCTCCATCCACCCCAGCCCCCACACACCCATCCAGGACAGTGTCGGTCCTAGTCCATGCTGCTGCCATTCCCCCTGACACCATCACACTAGAGCTAATGCCTGCACCAACTCCCATGCTGAGTGTGCAATCCCACACTCCTGATACAGAGTCCACCAGGGCTCCTGCCCCTAGTGTCCAGAGCGGCGCAGGACACTCGGGATCACCACCACCTTCCAAGCGGAAGAGGAAGAGTGCTCGTCCGGCACAGGCTGATGCCCCAGACACGGCTACACAGTCCGGCCCGTCCAGGAAGCCCAGCTTCACGGATGACGAACTGAATGCACTTGTCGAGTATGTGTCCGGACATGACAACGAGATGGTCATTGTTGCAGGATCCAAGACCACACCTGCACAACGCCAGGCACACTGGCAGACCGTTGCGGACATCGTAAGTGCCCTTGGAATTGTGAGGCGCACAGCCAATGATTGCTATAAGCGCTGGAATGACCTAAAGCGCAGGGCAAAGAGTAAGCTGGCCTCAAGTCATGCCGCAACTCTAGTGACTGGAGGTGGGTCTCCAGTAGTAGACATGGAACTCACTCCACATGAGTCAGTCGCTGGGACCTACGTCACGGAGGAACAGATCCAAGGCGTGGGAGATCTGGCTGATTACGAGGCATTGTCCGGTGAGTGCACATGCATGTGTGTGTCATCCATGTGCATGGTGTGTGTGTGAGGGCTTCTGTTCGGGTGCCAGGTGAGAGTGTGTGCGCCTGAGTCGTATGGGTCAGCCATGTGCTTCATGCAATCCTTCCTGCGCAGCTGCAATCCTTCCTGCGCAGCTGCATTTGGCCATAGCAGTATCCCTTCTGCCAACAGTAGACATCTAGCCCAACTGCACGCCAGTTGCCCTTGAAGTGTCACCTTGCCACAACATATTTGCTTCTTTTTCACTGTTCATTCAGTCAGTTTGTTTGCATTCCACCACTTTCACTAGGCATGTCGCTGTCCACTAGTCACATGTCTGACATGGGTATGGTAAAGTGGAGTGACTTTGCTACCTGGATATCATTTGTACACACATGTCCCTGTGCAATTGGACCATTTCAGACTGGCAGCTCCAGGTGAAAAATCTGACCTGTTAGAATTAGAAAAGCTATTACATGCAGGAACTGGACTGAATGAATAGGTGCTCCTCTCCATCTCCACTCAATAGCAATGGTACATGCCATCTGTGTGATGGCATGTGTGTTTCACCTGCCAATCACAGGCCAATGTGTGATGCCACTGCCAGGCAGCATGCAGAAAATGTGTTCATCTTCCATCTTGGTGTCATCAGTGTGTGCCATTTGCCTGGACTTCATACGCAGTGAGGGTGCATGCATGGGAGGGTTTTAGTCATGTGGGACATGTGTCAATCAAGTACTGGTTCTCTTGCTTCTCAGCCCTCAATGTGTGCCATGGTGCTAATGCCTGTTTCCATTTCTTTGTTTTCATGTCTTTGCAGGGGAAGACGCACCTGATACTGCTGGGGTTGTGGAGATGGTGCAGACCCAGGAGGGGTCCGAGGGCCGACCAACCACCAGTGAGGGACGTGGTGTGGTGGTGGGGGAGAACCCACAAGTGCTGCAGGTCGTGCTCTCAAGGGGTGTCTCTGGCTGCACCTCCCCCGAGCTGTACTCAGGTGTTGATTCGGATGAGACCTACGTGCCGTCGCAGGTGAGTGTTCCAGGGAGGGATTCTGTTCTGTCTCACCCACCTGCACCAGGGTCAGAACCCTCCATGGGGATGTCAGTGTTGGCAGCTACGCCTTCGGTGGTTACGGATGCAGGATCACACTCCGCGACATCTGATCCTGTTCCTGGGCCAGCAGATCAGAGGGGGAATGCAGTCCTGCAGCCTCAGACAGTGCCGGCACAGCAAGGCGCAGTTCGCCTTGCCCCAGACAGGTGTGGTGCCCGCCGACGTGGTGGCCGTACGCCACCCGGCAATACCGCATGGGAGCAATCCATTTACGGTATGGCAACCCAACAGGCTGCATCATCCGAGATGATGGCTCAGGCCATGGATAGGGTGGCCACTTCCATTGTCCCCCCAGAAAGGCTGATGGAGCGACTAGAGCAGGCAACCGACTCCATCTGCCAGTCACACAGGGAGGACATGTTGGGGTCCAACAGGGACAGGCGGGCGGCACTGGCGACTCTGCAGGAGGCCATATCCATTGAGTCCCAGGGCCACAGGGAAGCCCTGAGGCAGGAGCTCCTTCACCTCAGGACGACTCTTGTTGAGCTTGAGGCTTCAACACACCAAAGGACAGAACAGCGGCTGGAGCGTCTCACCCGTACGCTCTCAGCTGAGATGCAGGCAACGAGGGCCGAGGTCCGGGCATCCCGTGAGTTGTTGCATGGGGACCTCCGCACACTCATCCTCCAGAACCAGACCTACCACACCCGCATGCTTGCAGCCATGGAGGAGCAGACTAGGGCCTTGCGTGGGCTGCCTCCCATAGTGCAACCACCTCCGGATGCAGCTGCACAGGGTGATAATAGCGACAGCAGTGATACTCCCACAATAGGGTAGCCGTGTGGGCCATGAGCCCATGGAGGTGTTTTATCTTCCCAGGATCCACGCAGGTGGGTTCTGGTGTGCATCCTGTCCTCGGACCTCCTGGGTGGCCTCCCCAACCCCCCCGGGCCCATCAATGGCCATTTTTGATTGTTTCTTATTTTTATTTTTATTTTGATTTCTTTTATTCCCAATTTTTTTGGGACGATCTGTTGGCTTCCGTGGTTCCTGTGGGCATACGCTGCATTGTGGCTGGGCACATGCAGGCTTGTAATGTATTTGGTTCAGATGCTTGGGTTTGAGTCACACACACCCCTCCTGCTTCCCGTTTCCATGGGCTTGTAAAGGGTGTGCCCAAGTGACAGTGAATTACACAGTGACGTTGGACTCCCATGAGCTGTGTGGGCAGTCTGTAGTCAATACTGTGTATACATTCCTAGTGCATATTGCTGTTGTGTTGTACACTGCATGTTGCATTGATGTGTAACTCTTCTTCTGTGTCTACCTCCCAATTTGCAGGTCCCTTCCTCATGTCCACACAAGGACCTCTAGTCTGGAGATGGGGTCCATGTTGGCAGCAGTGCACCTACAACTCTACATGGCGACAACACTGCACAGTTGGTAGTGGTGGGAGTGCAGGCATTTCCAGGTGGTGAGACTACTAATATGTAACATTTGTGATGTCATGTTAATGGTACTACGTGCTCAAGTATGTTGTTGGTCCGGCATTGCTGTGAGCATTTCAGGTGTTGCAGGTTTCTAATAGTGCCACTTTACATAGTGAGACTGATGTCATGTTGTGGGGATTACTTTGTTTACCTGCAATTAGCATGACATGGCACGGTGTGTCGTGTGGCGGTGCTGGGGTTGGGTTGGCTGACATGGCACTGTCCTCTTGTTGCATTTTGCAAGTGGCTATTCATTTTAGCTGCTTCAATGTGTAACTTCACAAAACTGCATTGGTGGTGTCTGTGTGGGTAGGGATGCACACATTGTGACACTTCCAGGTGAACAATCTCAGGCTGATATGGTTTTGACGGTTCATTCTCCAGACATTCAGGATCAGTGTCAGGTTGAGTCATCATTGATTGTCAGATGGAATGTGCCAGGGCAGTGTGCACTCCACAGGGGTGTGATTTCTATGTGAAGTAATTAGCCACTAGCTGTGTACGGGCTGCCTCCCCCGTGCCCTTTCCCCTTCCATGCGCAGCGGCTGTGCATGTGGTTGGGGATGTGGGGCCACCACCATGTCCACGGCCAGGCCCCGGCGTGTTGCAACGTTGTGCAGGACACATGCTGCCACTTTGATCCTGCACACTACTGGGGGAGCATATAACAGCTGCCCGCCAGAACGGTCAAGGGAGCGAAAGCGTGACTTTAGCACTCAGAATGTGCGCTCCACTATGCCCCTGGTTGTAATGTGGGCTGTGTTATATCTTACCTGGGGTGGCGTGGTGGGGTTCCGAATTGGCGTCATCATGTGGGGGCTGAGAGGGTAGGCACTGTCCCCTGTGGAGGTGGTGATTGGTATCATTGGTGGGGTTGTGACCTTGCTCAGTATCCAACATGCATGCATGTGCAGTGGCATACATACTCACCAAGCAGCCATGTATCGCCATGCCGCCCAGCTTCTAGGTCCCGGCTTAGGGTGGACATTCGGTAAATGAAGCTGTCGTGGGTGGAGCCGGGATAGTTGGCATATACTGAGGTGATGATTCCCTTGGCATTACATGCTACCTGCACGTTGATGGAATGCCAGTGCTTGCGGTTCCTATAGATGTGCTCAGATGCCCTGGGGGGACGTAGAGCCACATGGGTGCAGTCGATGGCACCTAGCACTTTGGGGAATCGTGCCACAGCGTAAAAATCCAGGGCGGCAGCATGCCTTTCTGCAGGTGTTCTGGGCATGTATATGTGCCTGCGGACTGACGGCCGTGCAGTGATGATGTTCAAGACCTGGTGTAGGCAGCGTGACTGGGTGGCCTGTGACACCCCACCCACTATGGCACTTGTCCGCTGAAATGATCCAGTGGCTAAGAAGTGCAGTACATTGAGGACCTTCTCCAGGGGGCTGAGTGCTTGGGAGCACAGGGTGGGTGATGTGAGGTCATCCTCCCACTCACTCACCAGGTCCAGTATAATGTGTGGTGGAAACCTGTACCTCCCATACACCTGGTCATCAGGCATCCCGAAAAGGCTGGTTCTGGGGGTGAATATTCTGGCCCTGACTATCCTCCTCCTCCTCCTTTGGTAGCCCACTGCCACTGCTGCTAGGAACGGTATGTTCATCCTGGTGTCTGAGCTTGTTATTGTTAAAGTGCGCAAATTTATGCTTTGCGCGTGTTCTAGGCGAGCGTGTGACCCGCGCACCCCTGGAATCCAGTTCCCAGTCCAATAGCGTGTGGAAATTCACACGCACCACGGGATACAGCGTGTGACCCGCGCACCCCTGGAATCCAGTTCCCAGTCCAATAGCGTGTGGAAATTCACACGCACCACGGGATACAGGTTCGCTGACGTACTTGCGTGTGTAAGTGCCCGCGCACCCATTAAATACACGTACATAGGCCAATCGCGTGTACGCGCACTTTTGTCCAATTACACGCGATGACACTCTGACGTGCAGTATCTCCACGTGTGCCCCGTCATCACGTGCTGAGTGGGGAACACCCGTGCGGGTCACGTCACAGACGCGCTTACGCGCTGAGGGACTCTGGTCCAATAGAATCGCGTATGCGTGCTGACGCGCTTACGCGCTAAGGGCCTTTCCTCGGATTTCACGCTGACGTGCAGGATTTTCACGTGCCAAATCACTCCGAATCAAGCTGGCCACGCGAAAACACACGGAAAGACCACGCTCCTGCCCAGAAGGCCGAGTTACTGCCCCCCGTGCCCCGAGCAGCCTCCCACGTGCCATCTGCTGCTGCCTGCCTGCCTGCCTGCTGCCAC
This sequence comes from Ambystoma mexicanum, assembly GCF_040938575.1. Classification (NCBI taxonomy): domain Eukaryota; kingdom Metazoa; phylum Chordata; class Amphibia; order Caudata; family Ambystomatidae; genus Ambystoma; species Ambystoma mexicanum. The sequence goes on along the minus strand of NC_090921.1, from coordinate 846,291,081 downwards.
CGTGCCCTGCCATTTGGTGCCTGCACATCAGCCATCTGCAGGGGTCCAGTTGCTGTGTCCACCCCTGCTGGAACTGAAGACTCCCGACTGGGATTACATCGCTCCACAGCCCAGCCCCAGGACCCAGTTGCCCACCCACACCTGCCTCTGGGGTTGCCATGTCGGGCACTTCCACATCTGGCACCAGTGGCAACCCCAGGCCAGAGGGGCACCAGCTTCACTGTCACCGAAGTTGGTGTCCTGGTGGAGCATGTCCTGGGGCAGTATGATGCCCTCTTTGGATCGTCCCGCTCCAGCAAGGAAGGACGGCAGAGGATCTGGGCCGACTGTGTGGTTGCCATCAACGCGGAGGGGGTGGCAACCCGCGACGTCCCGAAGATCAAGAAGCGCTGGGAGGACTTGAGGTCCAGGACCCTTGTGAAGGCCCGGCGCCTCGTGGAGGGGGGCCGGGGCTGCATGAGTTCCATCCAGATGAGGGTCCTGGAACGCGTACGCCCAGCACTCCACGCCCAGATCCTTGAGAGGGAGGCCCGTCTGGAGTTGAGCGGTAAGTGTCCATGCATTACTGTGTGAGACAGGGCATGTTGCGGTGTGCTGGTTCTATGATACTTGCCTGTATGTGTGCCATAGGCCATGTATGCATGTATGTGTGCAGGGACATCATGGTAATGCATGTGCGACCAGTGATGTGTGACCCACATGGTTGTTGCATGTGTTGAAATGCCGCATGGGGAGCCCTATGCAGATTTTGAACATGAGAGCATGCCAGTCTCTGTACCTGGACATGGGTGGGGGTGAGGGATGGGTGCTGATGCCAGGTACATATATGGTAGCCATGTCTGTGTGCCTGACCTGCGTGTCTGTGACTTGTGCATGCCATGGATGCATGACACATGTGTGTGACAATGCACAGATTCAGTAAAGCAGCCAAATTACCCTTGTATCCGCTGTGTTTGGTGTGTTTGGGGCCAGATGGATGTGACTGAGGTGAAGTGTGTGCATGTGATAGGCATGAGCCATGATGCATGTGACTTACATATCATTGAATGTTTCAAGAGTCCATTGGACATGCATGGAAATGTCCATGGCATGCACCATGCCTGTTACTGTGTGTGTTTTGTCTGGACTGACCCATGTGTTGTGGAGGGACATGATGGAAGTGTACTTTGACAGTGGTGCTCATCTGCTATTGCTTCCTGTCTAGGGGACCATTGTACAGTGCCCTGATGCTTGTGTTCTTTGTCTCCCTCTACGCAGCGGCTAGTGAAGAGGAGGGCGGAGACGGCGCTGTGGAGCAAGGCGGCGGGGATGCCCCCACGGCTGCAGCGGAAGGGGTGGGTGAGCCCCCACAGGGGCCTGCTACGGTGGGAGACGGTGAGGAGCCATCCAGGTTGGTGGTTTGCACAGAGGAGGAGGAGGCCGCCACTGGGGCACACATGGGGCCTGGTGGGGGCATCCCTGCTGGTGCAAGTGGTGCAGTCCAGGGCCAGGGGCAGGAGGCAGCACAGGTCACCGTGGAGGGGCCTGTGCATGTCGCTGTCCCTGACCCTGTGAGTGCACCACCATGCACCAGCAGGGATGCCCCGTCCCAGGCCTGTCCGCAGGTAGAGGGGATGTCCATGTCACCTGACTCCCCTCCACCTGCGGACGTGGGAACCCCTGGCCGTGCGGAGAAGGTCCTGATTGGGGTCGCGATGCGCACGGCTGTGATTCGTGATGCCGTGTGTGCTTCCCGGGAGGAGCACGCACGGCATCACGAAGTGCACCGTGCCGACGTGTCCCAATTGGGATCGGCCATGTTCGGGGGTTTCCTGCATGTGTTGGCCAATGTGGCGGCCCTCTCCTCCTCTGTGCAGGCTATCCACCAGTCGTTCTCCTTGCCGTCTTCCAGCCCAGATGCCACCAGGGCCCCCTGTGGACCTGCCCCGACCAATGCAGCCAGCTCGGTGGGGATCCCATCCCTGCCACAGTCGGGAGTCAGTGATCCAGCAGGGGTGGACACCAGAGCAACTGGACCCCAGCAGATGGAGGATGTGACGGCATCATCGGGCAGGGCACGTGCACGACGGCGTCGGTGGTTTCCATCAGCCTGGATGCCGTTGTGCTGGCACAGGCAGTTGCGTCGGAGGCAGCAGCAGGCTCAACGTGGGAGGCATCATGGCTCGGGGCCATCAACTTCAGGGGTGCAGGCATCGGCCGGAGGGCAGGAGAACCCTGGAATGGGATGGCTTCCGTGTGGGAGCGGTTGTGCCAGCGGATAGGTGCGGAGCGGCAGCGGGCAGAGGAGGAACGGCTCACGATGGTCAGGGCGGAGGACTCCATGCGGAGGGCGCTGAGGCGGGCTGAGTGCCTCGAGGGTCTTCGCAGGGAGTTTGAGCTTGACACTGCGTTAACCCTGCGGGACCTCGGGGCCAGGGAACATGCCCGCCTCCAAGCCATTGACCAGGAGTTCGATGATGCCCTGGCCCATGACAACAACCAGTGAGCCGTCCGAATAGCCCGCTGCCTTTGTATATAGTTGTATAGTTAGGGTTAGGTTTCCTTTGTTTTTTTGATTTTTTTTGGTAGCGATTGGACAATGCACCACTTTTTTGTATATAGTTCAGTTTTTAGTTAGTAGTCATAGTTAGGTTTAATTTGGTTGGGCTCATGGACCCAGGATGATCTTCTTCATGGTTCTTCGTTGACTTATTTTTATTTTTCAGATTATTTTCTTGGACATTCATCTTGTTTTGGTTGATTTGCTTTGTGTTTTTTCTTATTTCATTTCCATTCTACTTGCTGTTCAATACATTATTTTTTTTATTCTTCAATGTGTCGTATCATCTCATTGCTTTCAGGCATGTCATGTTGGGAGTTTTGTCATTCACTTGCAGCCATTGTGTGTGACGGACATGTGTTCAATTGCATTATTTAAATTGGGGGTGTAACATGTAATTGCCTTTGATATGTGGGTGGGTGTGATAGTTGGTTGGGCCTTTTGGCAGGGGAGGATGGGCATTACGGACATGATTGGGGAATGTTGGGACCCAGGTGCAGGGGGGCATGGATTGGACATGGGTGGGGGCCTGCTGGCAGGTGCCCCACAGTGCTGGGGGGTGGGGGTGGTGGGAGACATGAGTGGGGGCCTGGTGGAGGGTGCCCCTGGTGGCTGGGGGGTGGGGGTGGTGGGAGACATGAGTTGGACATGGGTGGGGGCCTGCTGGCAGGTGCCCCACAGTGCTGGGGGGTGGGGGTGGTGGGAGACATGAGTGGGGGCCTGGTGGAGGGTGACCCTGCACTGCTGGGGTTTGGGGGTGGTGGGAGACATGAGTGGGGGCCTGGTGGAGGCTGCCCCTGCACTGCTGGGGTGTGGGGGTGGTGGGTGACATGAGTGGGGGCCTGGTGGAGGCTGCCCCTGCACTGCTGGGGTGTGGGGGTGGTGGGTGACATGAGTGGGGGCCTGGTGGAGGCTGCCCCTGCACTGCTGGGGTGTGGGGGTGGTGGGTGACATGAGTGGGGGCCTGGTGGAGGCTGCCCCTGCACTGCTGGGGTGTGGGGGTGGTGGGTGACATGAGTGGGGGCCTGGTGGAGGCTGCCCCTGCACTGCTGGGGTGTGGGGGTGGTGGGTGACATGAGTGGGGGCCTGGTGGAGGGTGACCCTGCACTGCTGGGGTTTGGGGGTGGTGGGAGACATGAGTGGGGGCCTGGTGGAGGGTGACCCTGGTGGCTGGGGGGTGGGGGTGGTGGGAGACATGAGTGGGGGCCTGGTGGAGGGTGCCCCTGGTGGCTGGGGGGTGGGGGTGGTGGGAGACATGAGTGGGGGCCTGGTGGAGGGTGACCCTGCACTGCTGGGGTGTGGGGGTGGTGGGAGACATGAGTGGGGGCCTGGTGGAGGCTGCCCCTGCACTGCTGGGGGGTGAGGGTGGTGGGTGACATGAGTGGGGGCCTGCTGGAGGGTGACCCTGGTGGCTGGGGGGTGGGGGTGGTGGGGGACATGAGTCGGACATGGGTGGGGGCCTGCTGGCAGGTGCCCCACAGTGCTGGGGGGTGGGGGTGGTGGGGGACATGAGTTGGACATGGGTGGGGGCCTGCTGGCAGGTGCCCCACAGTGCTGGGGGGTGGGGGTGCAAGGGGACATGAGTTGGTGTTCATTAGTTCAAGGAGACATGTGCCTTTGCTGGGGGGCATGCCCATGGTGGGTGGGCTGCCTGCGGGACATGAGCAGGGATGCAGGGTAGTCCCCTGTGGTGTGGGCTGCCTGCAGGGGCCGTGGAGGGTGTACAGGGTACACCTGGGAGGACCCACACTGTCAAATCACATGTGGAACTTCCCGCGCACCCCTGAAATACACGCGCCCAGGCTATTCGCGTGTGGAACTTCCCGCGCACCCCTGAAATACACGCGCCCCGGCTATTCGCGTGTGGAACTTCCCGCGCACCCCTGAAATACACGCGCCCAGGCTATTCGCGTGTGGAACTTCCCGCGCACCCCTGAAATACACGCGCCCAGGCTATTCGCGTGTGGAACTTCCCGCGCACCCCTGAAATACACACGCCCCCAGGCTATTCGCGTGTGGAACTTCCCGCGCACCCCTGAAATACACGCGCCCAGGCTATTCGCGTGTGGAACTTCCCGCGCACCCCTGAAATACACGCGCCCAGGCTATTCGCGTGTGGAACTTCCCGCGCATCCCTGAAATACACGCGCCCCCAGGCTATTCGCGTGTGGAACTTCCCGCGCACCCCTGAAATACACGCGCCCAGGCTATTCGCGTGTGGAACTTCCCGCGCACCCCTGAAATACACGCGCCCCCAGGCTATTCGCGTGTGGAACTTCCCGCGCACCCCTGAAATACACGCGCCCAGGCTATTCGCGTGTGGAACTTCCCGCGCACCCCTGAAATACACGCGCCCAGGCTATTCGCGTGTGGAACTTCCCGCGCACCCCTGAAATACACGCGCCCAGGCTATTCGCGTGTGGAACTTCCCGCGCACCCCTGAAATACACGCGCCCAGGCTATTCGCGTGTGGAACTTCCCGCGCACCCCTGAAATACACGCGCCCCCAGGCTATTCGCGTGTGGAACTTCCCGCGCAGCCCTGTAACGCCCAGGCTATTCGCGTGTGGAACTTCCCGCGCACCCCTGAAATACACGCGCCCAGGCTATTCGCGTGTGGAACTTCCCGCGCACCCCTGAAATACACGTGCCCAGGCTATTCGCGTGTGGAACTTCCCGCGCACCCCTGAAATACACGCGCCCAGGCTATTCGCGTGTGGAACTTCACGCGCACCCCTGGAATACACGTAGCCCGCTCCCCCAGGCCCGATCGCGTGAGGAACTTCACGCGAACCCCTGTGATGCACGTACCCTGCTGAAATCGCGTGTTAGACTTCCCGCGCACCCCGGTATACACGCACACGTATTTTTTGTCAGCGGGTGTCCGTGTTTGTGGGTACCCCTTTGCACGTCATTTTTCCTGGAGGGCCACAGTATGGGACATTCATCATGGCAGTATATAGGTGCTATTTGTTGGCGCACCTTTTGGCGCACATTTCTTACAGCCGCAGAGACGCTACCGCCTGCTTTCTTGTGGCGGTCGTGTTTGTGCCTGTGCGCTGGTTTGAGCGTGCGCTTTTTTGCCCTATTCTATTCCATGAATACGTGTTTTAGGCGAGCGTGTGGGCGTTCCGCACACTTGTGCCCTGTACTTCCCCCGTGATGCCCACGTTTTGGCAAGTTGTTCCCCATTCCGAGTGTTACGCCCGTGTTACGCCTACTTTTGTTGCGTGCGCCGCGCTATGTGCGAATTTCGCTGTGGCCTGTGCGATTTTCGCTGTGACCTGGCGCACGCTGTTAGATGGCCTGTGCGCCAACGTGCGCCGCGCACTTTTTTATCGCACATCCGCTGGTTTTCTCGCGCACGGCCTTCCATGAATCGACGTGCGCTGCTTTTCGTGCGATTTTCGCAATTGCACTGCGATTTTCGCTATTCCACTGCGATTCGCACGTTTTTGCCCACTTGCGCCGCGCTAATTATTCCATGAATCGGCCTGTTAATCTATATGTCTGCCATATATCTGAAATTTTGGAGCGGATGCACATGGATTAACAGTTCTCAAACTCTTCTCATAGTAACACATAGTTGAGTGCTACCCATTCCCACATTCAGCAGCACCACAATACACAAAAAACATCAAAAATAAAGTTAGAAACTTAGATAAACATGGCTAGAATGTTTGTCAACCAACCCCTCCTCACAGAAATACATGTCAATCTTGCTCTGTTGACTGAGATTCTTCAATTTATCCGTGCGCATTATTAGAGATGCTCAAGAGTCTGAATAACAAGTCAATAAATGCCAGCAGACCCCCACACCACTCTGTGGTGCCAACCCAGTATGCAGTAGGTCCAATCCACAGCCCACTAACGTTATTCAGGGAGTTAATTCCAGATTGAACAATGTGACACAACACCGCCTATTGAAAACACAGGGGCTCCAGATCGGTCTGCACACTCATCACCATCAGTAAATCCAATGGCCCGATGTGGCCACGATTCGAGTTTCCAGTCTCTGACTAGAAGCAAGGAGGGGAGGATGTACACTGCTTAGGCCCACACCAGCGACCCACTATCCCTGAGGGGTATGCACAGTCGAAGATCAAGGGCTAGACACTCAGGCCACAGTTCAATGCCTATCGTATAAACTGCTGTTGTAAAAAGTGTAGACTTCTGTAGGCCGGCCCACACTCACTCAGCCACCCCAGGCCCATAGGGGCGGTTAGAAGATCACACACCAGCAGAATCCTCAGGCACTGGAAAGTCTGACCCTAGACAGCCAGGCAAAATCCATAGAGGAGCTGAAGCCCAGGTGAGAGACCACGCCTATTTCAGCCCCCGGGCCGCAGCACCCCGCTTCACTCAGCCTGCCATTCCAGCAGCAGTCTGCTCCACTTTACCACCATCAACTTCATAAGACTTCCTTGCCAACCCTCACGCATCGGGGAGCCACTGTCTGTGGTCCGACAGAACAGGTGGATTATGCTCAGGCTTTGCCTCCATCACAGCGGGGCACAGCTGCCACCACTGGCACTCCTCCACTGGCTGATGGATTTCCCAGATTTCAAACAGATGAAGACAACAAGGCGCAGAGGGCTAAATTGGAGATTTGCTTCACAGGGAGTGGCCAGGCAGTCTGAGAAACACCACCAAATAGCCGAAGATGTGGATTAACTGAAAATATAGATGTTTTTCTGGATAATATGGAATACAGAGGAGAGATCAGCTAGAGCGCATCTACATCCTCGCACTGCACTATAGCGCCCCCATGCCCTCCTTGGGAGCATAGCCATCCATCAGCCCACATTACCACTAAAGGCAGAGGAGGTAGATCTCCTAACTGTCCCTGTTTTACCTTTATGATTGCGTTAGGCTTTGATTTGTAGAAGTGAGGGCTGAGTGGGCCATTTTACCCCTACTAATCCTTGTATTCCCCCTCACAGTTGGCCACCCTACTAATTCACCTGTTGCCCATGAGGGCTTCACTTCTGAAGGGGGCACATTTACTTAGTGGTACGGTCAGTTCTGGCCCAAAGTAATCCGATGGTTTATATCACACTGTAACCTCTGCCCTATAAGGCCTTTTATTGGACTTTATTTTAGTAATTTGTTTGTGTGTTTTGTAATTATTGTAATGTATACCTCTATTTACTATGTATTGGAATTTTATCATGTAGCAAAAATGTATTCAGATCATTTCAAGTGACAAGGCACACTGCTTCAGAGCATACTGTGCTCTATCAAAAATAAACTCAACGCAACTTACATTTTTAAGAGAATAAGTCCTGTTGGAGAAAGCAAATCCTTTTTCAACACATTGAGGTAGATTTATCCAGGAATCGATTGGTTCACACAAAGGAGCTCATTTTGCTCCATTTTGTAATTTGGAAGCAGGGGGTGGGGGCGGCTTTATGTGTAGACAACACACAGGGGTTTCCCGCTGCCAAACTTTGGTCATTTGCACAGCAGAGTACAAATGTACAGGGCATTTGGTGGTGTACGTGCGTGTATGCTACCTTTTTTACCCTGCACCCTTGCACCCCACTGACTGTACAAATGAGTAAATGCTGCCTACCATGCTCGCAAGGCAGACAGCGTTAACAATTTACAATGCTCGTATAGTAGGCATAATTTAATTGTACATGATGCCTGCCATGCAACCGTGATGTGCACTGTTTATTCGAAATGCGGCCTCCCTTGCGAGCATGAACGGCAACGTTTATTTGAGCACACTGTCTGTTGCAATGCACTCCTATGCAGTCCACCTGCTTCATGATGGCGCATAAAGGCGACGGGCTCCATAGGGATCCCCAGAATTTGAAAATTCATGCTGGCGCAATTGTATGGTGGAGAGAAGTGAGACGACAGAAATGCAAGTTGCGTTCTGCCCCACCTCTGCACCATACACATGAATGAAAATGAGCCGTGGCATCAATGGAAAGCGTAAAAGCCTTACACAAAAGCTTTTACATCTTACATTGATATTACAGCACCTTAAAAAATGTGCTCCAAAGTGTGTGAGGGACAATATGTAAACTGTGTGCACATGGTCATTCAAAAAGAATTCAATCAGGGCCATTACATCCCAGGCAGGAAGCATTGTTTGCGCCCCTCCCCCTAACATAAAATTACAACTACATAAATTGGGTGCAGATCAGCACAGACCCTCTCACTATAGTATTTTGGGAGCAGGATTCAGGGTGGGCTATGGTTAGAAATAATAAACTATTACACCTGCGTAATCCTCCCTGCAGAATATTCCCAAGATACAATGCATTTTGTTTCGAGTAACTAACTAGTCATCACCCAGCATGATGCTGGGTGATGACTAGGTTACTCAAAAACAAAAGGAGAGACTGGGCCCTCCAGCCCTCCTCTTGTTTCAAGTACAGACCTTTCATTCAAGGAGCCCGTGGTTAAAGCGGCCTCCTGAATGAAAGGGCTGCCTGCTGCATACGAGCTGAGGCATACAGGTGTCACACCTTTTGGTGCACCCAGACCCTTCTTTTGTTTAAAAGGAGGGGCTGGGCGCATCAAAGGTAATAATGCTAGTGTGCCCCAGCTCCAACTTTTACCAGCCCCTCCGCCCCCCGCCACCAGCCCTTAATCGAGGGTGGCTCTCGTTAGGGGGCGTGTCCTTAGGCCATACTCCCTAACTAGGGCCCCCCTCTCGATTTCCAATCCCACTTAAAGCACTGTATACATACAGACATGCTTCCAATCACTGCATCAATAATAAGTCGTCCAAACATTGGTTTCAGTCCGATATGCCTCGTGCTTCTTTTAGTGGTCGTCCTGCTTTCCTGCTGTCCAGTCAGTGCACTTTTGACCCTTGCTTACATTTCCAAACTCTCTGCCACTACTTGATGTCCAAGTGCATAGCTGCCATGTGAGCCACTAAGAGCCATTCCTGGCTTTTCTCGTTGCATGATTGGATTTGTAGTTTCATGTTTCCCCTGCTAAGTATGCGCCTACAAATTCCAGCATGCAAAGTCAAAAGCAAGAACAGACTTGTGTTATCGGGCATGATATGGGACCATTTGACAGCTATGCAAGTGTTCATCAAAAACTCATGCTCCCGGCATGTTTTGTGGCTGCTCTTCACAATCTGCGATGCCAAGTCGTGTGCTTTTAAATGCTCCTGTAGCAGATGTGTTCCCACGTGTGGGCTTTTGGGTACACTAAAGCATGTGTGTACCCTATATTTTTTAAGAATACTGATCCTTATTTCTGAGAACACCCCATGGTGCTCACAGAGGTGAGACGTTCAGCAAGTGTTAATTTTCTTAAGTCCTATCCTTTTAAATTCTGGTTCTTCAGGTTTTCAATTCCTGTTATACATGCATGATAGGACATAGCCACGAAAGGAGCGACTAGACGTGTTTAACCAGATGGGGAACCAGTCCTGCTACTCAGACAACCGTGTGGTCTGGTGCTCCATCCCAAGTCTCCCCACTGCATTTTACTCCTATGCCACAGGCATCGCTGGGTGTCTGGAGGTTCAGCATAGAAGCCTGAGTTTTGAAGTGCTTGTAGCACACGTTTGTCTGAGTGTGTGTGGCCAATGCTGGTCTCTGCATCAGGCCATGTTTTTTTGAAATGTAAAAATTAACCTGCAGGATTAAAAGCACTTCTTTTAATCTTGCGAGTTCATTTTGATGCTAGCCTCCCATTCACACCTCGTTCACACTCCCATTCACACCTGCTGGCGGTGGCGCCCCCTGGACGTTGGCACATCAGGCAGCCGCCTGCATGGCCTGGTGCAAAGACCGGCCCCGAATCCAATGAGACTTCAGCCAGTGGTGTTGCTAGGTCTGGAAAAGGTCTGGGGCTACGCTAATTTCGGGACTCGGGGCTAGCTAGCCTTTTGGTTGTAGTCCCTGAGCTTCTATCTGGGGCTACAGACAAAGGACCCGGGTCTATAGCCCCTTCAGACCCCCTTGCAATGCCTCTGCCCAATACATTATGCACGCGAAAGCATCCTGATTAAATAAAAAGGACAAAGCACCAAGAACACGTCCATGGTAGGGAGTTTTCACATGTTAAGAGGATTAAGGTCAAAAGTGAACATTGTACACTTTTTCATTTTTCATTGAAAGTGTGGTCAAACAATCGGGATCAGTGAAAGACATTTAAAAAAGTAGTATATGTCCCTGCAGGTTTGCCTGGATCACAAATACCACTTATGCCAGGTTAGAAGTGGGAACTGGGACAAATTCTGACCATGTATACACAGGACATTTGATTTTCTACTGTTTTGAGACTCTGCATTCACTCCTCGTATGTGTTAGTGTGCTCGAAATTTGTATTGCGTGTGCATGGCTATTCCTGAAAACACACCAATTTTTCATACACATGTTAGGTTTAATAGAGGTGTATCCCCCTTCTGCCCACTTTGTTGCAAACATGCGTGTGAGAAAAGCGCTCTTCGGTGCAGTTTACGCACATAGGGCTCATGTCCAAGAAGGGCATAGCTTTTATGTATGCTTGTTATGTCACACCCCATTTTCAATCATTTGTATGGCGGGGAGGAGGGGCATGTGAAACTGTGCGAGCGGACCGTGCTCACTCCGAGGCTTCGTCCCTCGGGCCTCGCACTCATGCCAAACAGCAATACACAGACAGAGTGGAAGACAACCTTCTTTATTGCAACTCACATGTGAACTGAAACCCTTTCCCCGGACTTGCCCTTCCCTAGCCCAACGTCACCTCCTTTGCTCCTTTGTGGACCAAAAGTGGGACCATACCGATGAGGGAGGGCGTGAAACCGTCACTGCATGACGTGACATCTCCCCCCTTTTTAACATGCGGCATTGCCGAGTCCTTTATCCTATTTCCTCAATAAGCCTCTGAGGTTTCATGCAGGATCGTGTGCTCTCCTGTGCCTAGAGAGTTCTTCTGTTCTCCTGGCGTCGCTCCCGACATCCTCTTCTCCTTCTGACTGCTCCCCATCCCCTGGATACAGATCGTCTGAGAGCTGGTCATCCATGAAGGTGTGTGACTTTTCCCACGCCTGGGGCAGGTCACTAGTCTCTTAAAGTGGGAGGCATTCTGTGTAATGGAGGGATGGTGTTCTCCACTGGCCGTTACCATTGTACCTTTTCTACTGGTCACTACCAACCCTTCTGGTGCAAATGTTGGATCTTTATTTCTCACCTTCGGTTGGCATACCACCACTTGATTTCCAGGTTCAGTGTCACATTCCATGGCCCCTTGCCGGGCGTCCACCCTCTCCTTCATTCTTTCCTTATGTTCCTGATCCCGAGCGTTGGCCCTTTCATCTTGAGATGCGATATTCGGCAACGCGGGGGCTTCTGGCAGTCTCGTTCTGATGACTCCCTGGAACATAAGGTCAGATGTGCTGATCCCTGTGGTACTATGCAGCATCTGTTGATATTCCCAGAGGTGTTGGTACAGCGCCTGGTCGAACGGTTTGTTGACCAGGTTAGCTGTTTGCAGGGTCCATTTGATGTTGGTTATAAATTGTTCCATGACACTGTTGGCTTGGGGCCACCGCAGGGTTATCTTGCGGTGTTGGAAGCCCTTGTATCGTGCAAAGTTCCCAAATTCCTGCCCCATGAATGGGGGCCCGTTGTCTGGCGGTCTAGTCCTGGGATGACGCACATTGCTGCAGTGGAGTTGATCAGTTGGGCATCCGGGAAGTGAGAGTGTTCATCGATCACACCAACACCTACCTCCCATCATGCAGCGGTCTGAAGAAGTCCACCGCCACTTCTTCCCAAACACCTTCTGGGAGAGGGGACATCTGTAACCAGTTGGGGTGCGGCAGAGGAGCTACCAGTGCACAAGTGTTGCACCTGCCAACAATCTCATCCACCAGGGCATCCAGTTTGGGGAACCACACCTTCTGACGCAGAAGGAGTTTTGTGGAGACCACCATCCGGTGGCCTTCGGGCACCAGCATGACCGTCTGCTCTTTCAATCAGGATGGGATAATGACTTTGCAAGCCTTCAGGATGATGTGGTCGTCCACCACTGTCAGCTCGTCTTTCACCAGCTCCAGGTACTTGACATCTTTAGGGCTTCCGGTTCTAGCCTGGCCTGGTGTTTGGCATGGGCTGTTCTGCCGGTTCTCATGCAGTGAATCACAATTGCCAGGGCCAGTTCACATTCAGACTCTTTTCTCAGGGTGGCCCATTCCACCAGTAGGGGCTGCATGTGGTGGATAACCTAGTTGAAGTAGGCATCCACGATGGACGGGCCGACCTATTTGGAGACTGTGGGGTGCTGCAACAGGTAGTTGGTCGGGTTGTGTTCCTTACCAGGGCAATGCACGATCTCAAATTTATAATCTTGCTGTTGCAACCCCCACCTGGCAATTCTGAGAGGCATCCTCGCCTTAGGGGTTGCCGAATATTGTCAGCAGGGCCTGGTGGTCGGTGACAAAGCTAAGCGCCTTCTCATATAGAAACAGGTGGACATATTTGCAGGCCCACACCACTGCAAGGCTCTCCTTCTCTACTTGCGAGTACGCCTGTTCTGTGGCCGTGAGGCTGTAGTTTGCATACGCTACAATTAATTTACCGTCCAGGTTCGCCGGGTCCCTTTGCGTTAGAATGGCGCAGAGGCCCACTGGGCTGGCATCAACGATGACCTCCGTCCATCTATCGGTATCAAAGTAGGCCATGTCTTCTGCCTTGGAGATGTAATTCCTGATGGTCTCAAACGGGCGTTGGCACTCTGACCATTCAAAAGGCTGGTATTTCTGAGTTAGTAGGTGGAGGGGATTACGGACAGTGGCGTAGTACTGCAAGTACCTTGAGCAGTAGCTCGACCAGTCACAGGAAAGACCGTAGCTCTGAGACATTTTGAGGTGGCTGAGCCATGTTCAGTGCTGCCACCTTATCCGGGTCTGGGCGCATGCCCTTCTTGGAAAATAGGTGCCCAAAAAATTGGAGGGAGCCTTTTCTGAACTCGCACTTTGTCCTGGTGAGGGTCAGCCCCGCTGTTTCCAGTGCTGAGCAGGCTTTGTAAAGGGCTGCATCGTGTTCCTCTTTCATCTTGGAGAAGACCAACACATTATCGGAGTAGTTCAGGCAGTTCAGGAAATGGCAGATGACTTTGTGTACTTCATCCTGAAGAATCACCACTGCGGACAAAATTTGCTTATTTGTAAAATGCCAAAACTGAGGCGTTTGTATTGAAACAGACTCATGTGGGTTACAAACGTGGTGATATATCGTGACTCCGGCAAGATCTCAATCTGGTGGTAAACTTTCATGAGGTCCAGCTTTGAAAAGAACCTGGCACTGTGCAGTAGGACAATCTTGTCCGTTATTCTGGCTGCCTGGTGCTGTTCCCTCTCTATTGCCACATTCACCCTCATCATGTCTACACACAGTCTGATGGAGCTGTCCGGGGATTTCTTTGGGACGGGTACTGTGGGGGATATGCAGGGGGTCGGCCCTGTCGTGGGCTCAATTGCAAGTTGCTGTAGGAGTTTGTTGATTTCCTCTTCCACCGGCCTTTGGATGTTGATGGGTATGCCCTTGTAGTGCTGTGTGACTGGCTTGACTTCCGGGTTAATGTGGAGCTGGATTTAGCGGTTTCTCAATTTTCCCAGCCCTTTGAAGAGATTGGGGAACTCCAATTCCATATCCTCCAGTCTCGTAAAGTATTTATGGGCCATTAGCTGGTATAAAATGTTCACTAGCCCCATGTCCACTGCTGTCTTAAAGCTGAGGATACAGCCACTGTTTACTTCCATCTTGAGGATGTGTAGCTGAATCTTGGCTGCATGGACCTTGTGCTTACACACGGGGGAGATGACACCTTTGTAGGGAAGTAGTGTGGTGAAGCCACAGGAGTAGATGTCAACTTTGGCCTTCCTGAGCTTTGCAGTGTTGGGGAGGGTGTTCACTGATTATGTTGACCTTCGCTCCGGTATCTATCAGGAAGTCCACCGGCATTCCGTTTACGTGCAGAGCCAGCACCGGACTGTGTTGGGTAGCCATGCTGTTGTTGAGGGCCCAGCCATATCCCTTCTTCCTTTGATTCTCACTTGATGACGGAGTGTTACTGCTGGATGGCGACCGCATTTCAACATAGCAGACATAGCGTTGTGGCCACTCCTTTGGGGAATTTCGGCTGGCCGATACTCCTCACAGGTGTATGCCTTCCTGCAGTTGTGTTCCTCCCATCTTTGCCATCTGGGTTCTTGGTCCAGACCACCTTCCTGGGAGTTCATCGTTGCTGTCCTCCTTCATTCCCTCATGCTCCTTTGACCACTCGGGGGAACAGGGGCATTTTTGCAGACTGCCCTTAAGTGGCTGTCGCCGCAGCATGTGGCACATTTCTGTCCTTGGGGCCGGGCAGTCGCCCACATGGGGGTATTCAAAACCACACCTGTAGCACTTGGCTTCCGTGCACCTGAGTGGTACTGACGGCTGCATGGTGAAAAGTTTGTTGATGGCGTCTGGGTCAGAAGCCTTTGGCAGCAGTGTGACTTTGCCCAGATTGTCCAGTTGCGACTTGACTGCTGCTTCCAGGCGCACCAGGGCAAGGATTTCATCTTGCGACCGCTGTTTCTACAGAAGCTTCTTCCGAAATGACTGAGATTCACACCCCGCTATGACCTTCGACCGCAGGGCTTCCTCGTTAGAGTAGCAATAGAATTTGCAGTGTTTTAGTTTGATACGCTGTCGTATTACATAGTTGTCGAGGAACTCCCATTTGCCTTGACATGTGATGTAGAAGAGGTGTCGCTGATAGTGTATATTGGTGTGGGCTGTGAAGTATTCAGTCAGCTTGGTATGCAGGTCATGGTATGTCGCTGTGTCTAGGTTTACGAGCTCCCCTGCAATGTCTTTAACTGCCGGTCTGATAGCCATCAATAACATGTTTTTGAGCTGGGTATCATCATCATCCAGTCCAAATGCTTCCATGTAGAACTTCGTCATGTAGCTATATTGCCCATCTGGGGCCAGGTTGCTGGTATCACATACATCAAATGCGTTGGGCAGATGCAGTACTTGGGAGCCCCTGCCCACAGAGTGCGCCTGCCCTGAGGTTCCGGCTCCCGATGTGGATGAAGCTTCCCCATCAGTCATAATTGCGTCTTGGGTGAATGTTGATGGGCGCTTGCTAGTGGTTTACAGCACGTATAGGGTGGAGGAAGGAAGACTACCCTTTTGGTTGAGACAAAGTGACCAGGTTTGTGCACTTGTTACTGGTCTGGTGTGGCCTTCGGGCCCAGGTGAGTCAGCCAGTGCATCTGTGGCCCATGCCTTTCTGAGCCTTGTGACAGGGCTTGATTGAAACTGATGAACTAATAACGGTGCCATGCTCCTTGCAGACGCCTTGCATGCCTGCTCCCTGTTAGCCACCTGTATCTGTGGCTGTTAGAGGCCAGCAGTGCTCTGCAGGTGCGTGTGGGGGTGTGGTTTAATGGTGTCCGGCCTCCGGTCTGGATTATCAATGCAGCGTGTCCCCCAGTGCTTTCCGCCCAGCCTGTGGCTCACTGGCACACTGTGTGCACATGCGGGGGCGTGGTATTGTCCAGAGTGCTCCTGCATAGCTGTATGGGTGCCGGGCCTCCGGCCTGAGGTGTGAGTGCTGCGTGTCCTCCCCAGTGCTTTCCCGTGTAGTTTACCGGTGCTGGGCCTCCATGTGCTGGTGACCGCTTCCCACGGTTCTCCCCAGCCTGGCTTTGGAGGCACCTGACGCGCGAATAGTGCCCATTGGCACCATCCGGACCTCCTTCAGTAAACAGCTGGGGTGCCCAGGCCTCTTCACCTTCCATGTGATGTGCTTCCTTCAGGCAGCATGACCACCCGGCCTGTGCTGGCCGTGGCATGGGGTTGGAAATCCCTTTTTGGCAGTGTGAAACTGTGCGAGCGGACTGCACTCACGCCAAACAGCAAGACACAGACACAGAGTGGAAGGCAACCTTCTTTATTGCAACTCACACGTGAACTGAAACCCTTTCCTCTGACCCGCCCCCTCCCTAGCCCAACGTCACCTCCTTTCCTGCTTTGTGGTCCGAACATGGGACTACCCCCATAACGATGAGGGCGGCCGCGAGACCGTCACTCCAGGACGTGACAGGGTGGAATGCAACTTGCGTTTCTACCTCCTTTCTTGTTCGCTGCCATACAAATGCTCCTACATAATGCTGACATGGATTTTCATGCTGGCGCAAATGCTGCAGATCCCTATGATGCCTGCTGCATAAAGCCGGCGGACCCCGTAGGGACCCATTGTACACGCTGCCTGCCATGCTTGCATATCAAACAGCGTGTAGAATTAAACTCTGCTCGACATGCTTCATTTGTAAGCGCCCCTTGCCATGCAAGCATGGCAGGCGCCCTGTACAATGGATCCCTTTGAGGGCAAAATTAGCTCCAGTTTCAAGAGGCATGGTCACAAATAGCCTATTCCAGTATATAATAAATCAGGACCAACTTGTGCCATTGCACTTTGCAATTGAAATTCCACTGCGGCCGAAAAAAAAGGATTCAGACACGTTAACCACACATTGATGGCACTTGAAATGTTAGCAGAGTAAGAACTGCAGGTTAGGAAATATGGACATGATTTATTTTTAGTGCACTGGAAAAGCGATCATGAAGCCCATTATAGCACAGGACAGCTGAAAAACGTTTTCTTTGAGCCTTTGGCACAATCCCTTCACATTGTCGGAAGATGAAAGATATAGAGTGAGCCCTTTGTGTTTTTAGACCCGAGGAAAGGTTCATAGTAACGAACAGAGTGTAAACCACTCATCTGTTTTATTTGTCCAATGTATATTTCAGCACTCGGGGATGAATACGCGTCCAATGCATTATTCATGAACACAAAGCCGTAAACAATGAGTCCGCTTCCCTATGACTTTCATGAATACAGCATGCGTGCAGCTCGCAAGTGCCACATACAGGAACATGGAATCGTCCTATTCAGAGCAACGGTGCCCACGCACAGCACGAGCCTTGCCCACTTGTCGCACAAGTCCTTCTTACTGTAAACAAGCCAAAAAAGCCGATCATTTTTTCATTTTTATAGCTAGTTCAGAGATGCTTTACTGGAACCTCGCTTTTTGTTCATTTAAACATTAATTCAGCAGCGCAATAGGTCACGGATTTATTCTAACGGTACGCCCGATTTTGGAAAAAATGGTTGCAAAATATTTAAAAGCCTATCAAAAGATGATATTCTCTTACCATTTGTTTACTTTTAAATACGTGAAAATAATTTACCACAATGTTTCCTTTCCTTCATGTGATGCACAGAACCTACCAAGATTAAAGTCACCTACTACTTTCTCTGAACCAAAATAGTGAGAACATTTAACAGGAACCGTCTGCAAAGGCCAGTGGTAGGCACGCCTCATATGCTAGGTATAATGACCATATGTAAGGTCTATAAGTACATTATCATGATTATCAAATGTAGCATAATTGTCATTGGCATGCACTAGCAGGTGGGCGGTATATCATGCAAGGCAAAGTTCCATTTACCATGTATGTTTAGACCACAGCAATGCACTGATAAAATATTTAGGGCCTGATTCACCCCAAAAATGCTAAAACACCTCCACTAAGAATGTACCACGCAAAACTATTGCACTGTGGGTTGATTTACAAAGAAAAATCTGCACAAAAAACCAACAGGGCAAAGTAAAAACAGTAGCACCGTACACGCCCACCGCACTCCCTCTGCGCAGCCCCACACTGCGCATTGCACCCACTGTTTAGCGTTGCAAAAGTCGTGCTAAATGCGCAAAGTCAGTGATTGAGTGGCACTATCATGAATAGCGTTAAAGAGGTGAAGCCAGCAACTGAGTGGCACAATTATAGACAGCGCTAACAGGCAACGGCAGCGTCTGTGTGGCACTACCAGGCTTCGCTAAGCAACCTGCTTCCACCACTCGAATGCTGCCTGCCAGTGCCCCATTGCCAAACAATCTGCCCCTAAAAGGTAAGTGCTGCCACTCTGTGTCGATATCATAGGCAATGGCGGGACAGCCCTCCTTTTAAAGGCAAAAGCCTACTTGTGTTTGGACTAAAGCTAGCCTGCCTTAATGGCCCACTTCCTGTTCTTGAAATTAGTGTACTTTGTCCTTGTGCCAGCACACAGGATGGTGGAAGTCTTCCTCCACTGTACAGATGTTTTCCCGGTCACACTAACTCTGCCCCCTTCCCTTCTCAATAGAATACAAGGCCTTTAGAAATGCAACACCTTGGTGTGAGGTCGAGCCTATTGTGAATGGGTGTGCCCTTTGATTCCTGTTCCCAGGCCAACTTCCGGTGGAGGGGCTGTCCCTGGGGAAAGGCTATCTGCCCTTACAAAGGAACAAAGCGAAAACCTATGTTGCACAGACACATATCGTGGTGACTCAAGGCTCGGAAGAACATATCGGCAGCCACCGAGCAGCGCGTGGTGGGAGTGTGCAGTTAAAGTAGGAATGCATTGTGATTTTCTCCAGTTTCTTGCACAGCCCAATTTTATGGTCACTCAAGGCTTCAAAGCACATATTGCCAGCAGCCGCATAGAGCACGACGAGAGTGTTCAGTTAAAGCAAGAACGCTTTGTGATTTTCTCCTGTTTGTTGCACGGACGAATTTCGTGATGGCTCAAGGCTTGAAAGCACATGTTGCCAGCAGCCGTGTGAAGCACAGGGGGGAGCGGTGAAAGTATGACATTAAAGCGGTTGGAGCATGAGAACGAGGGTGAAGGTACATCCTAGAAGTGTGATGTACTTTCTGAGAAGTCATTCTATGGCTGCTGACACCAAGCTGGAAGACGTGAGAACATCAACAAACGGTGAGCCTACCTCCCCTGCAAATCACAACACTTCCTTACCAACTGTCACCATGGTCATTTTGGGGCGGCAACACCTGACCGCCCCAAGATGATGAAGGGTGACTTCACTCTTACCTCTGCAAATATAAAAAAAGAAAATGACTAACTTCTTTAAAAACTGAAGCACAATAGAGGGCAATTTATCCCCCTTAAACCCACTGCCTTTAACATCAATACCAATGTTGGCTGTCATGGTGGAACCAAATTCGCCTTTTCCCGCTCAAATGAACACTTATCCCAAATCCTGACCAATAGCAAGCTCAATGGGGAAAGCCCCCACAAGGGATTCTTCATTGGGTGGCCTATCTGACACTCCAGTTCTTTTTGGTACTCAATTGTAAGAACAATATAATATTTCATTCCCCTCGTCCGAGTCCTCATATTGTTCGGCTTCGACGCCGGCATCATCACGGGTACGGCAGCTCCAGCAAGGACACCCTCACTAATGGCACTTAACTACGTGCTTAACTCTCTTGTTTTGATTTAATTAACAATGAAGTGAAATTACACTCCATTATATTGAATGACATACATTGTAGTCTGCATTCATTGACAGAAACAGTTACAGAGATACACAGTACAAGACTGTTACATACTCCTCGGACTGGGGTAACCATGGTACTACACGGCCTCTGCCTGACACCCCCCTTCCATTGAATTCCTGCATTCTAAGTCAGCTGCCCTGTGAATCTGATGTACTACCAACGCCATCAGTGATCTGTGTATCGACACAAGGTGAGACCCAGAAGAGGAATAATACAAAGTCGGAGAACACCAGGCAGAGCCAAAGGTCCAAAAAGACTAAAAATCAAAAGGCACAGCCAATAAAAAAAAAAGCTCATCCTCAAAATTCTTTAGAGCCTTATTCTATAAAAATGATCCACAATCAGTCGGATGGCGACCCTTATCAAAGAACATATAGTTCAACAAGTATAGCCGATCACTGACATTCCAGCACGTGTTAACCAGCAAAATGGTAATAATTTGCTTGGTCTGAGAAAAAAAGAAAAGGAGAACAAAATTGTCACCATCTTTGGCACAAACTACTATTTTGCATAGTATGCAGACTGACGGACATACCATGACAGAGTACTTTCATCTGGTATCATCCCAACTGAATAATATTACGACGACATCTGTGGATTTTTGCCATTCGTAAAATGACGTGGATACGGCTGACATGGCACAATGGAGTTGAGATATCATTATAGTGTGGATCGCGGAGTGGGCTTCCCAGTGTCCATGGGCGCACCTATTTGCCTCTGGGAAAGATCTTGATCAAAGACATCTTTCTACAAGACCCAAAGACTATTTTGAATCACTACAATTTGCTATCGTTTTCCCACGAGATACCATCACTCAGGTTAATTACATCAAGAAATACCAATGTTGGGCCTAACCCTATAGTGGACTCAAGTGTGCTTAGGACTAATGATTGTTGCTACATTTGCTTATTGCATCTTTTTTGTGTATAGTCAGGAAAGCTGCTGTCGCCTCAACGAATATCAAGCATAAATAGTGTATGGCCTGTAACCAAGTGATTGTGCTTATCTCTTGGTCAGTAATTGCAAATTCACATATGCAACAGTTTGGTCCTTACAAATCAAGGTTGTAATATTTGTGTCAATATAGTATTATGTAAAGTTCTCAGCCAAATTCCAGCCTTACAAAACTAGGTTTTGACATTTGTGTCAATGCAGTAATTTGGAAAGTTCTCAGCCAACTTTCATCTGACACGTATTTCGACCTCTGGCCTTTAACAAGGCTTACAAATGGCACAAAGCTAGTTGACCAAATTCTATTCCATAATCCACAGTGATAACAATTTCAAATACCAAGAAAAATAGATAAGACATACCATATTATCATCATTGGATATGGGAGAGGGTTAAAGTACAAAAGGGTAGAGATAGAAGAAAACAATAATAATTAAAACAAAAAAGAAGAGAAAGTGAGAGATTTTAAAAAAAAATATTATAAACATTCTGGTACTCCTGTAGTGGTACCAGAATATCTTTCTACTCTGTTATACAGGTGGTGCTTGAAAGTGACAGCCACATTCTTGTGTCACATGCACTCCAATCCTTACATGAACCTTCATGACCAAAATTGGAGCGTACAATTAGCTGTGACATTTTAATACAGTTAAGAAAAGCTGTAGAACTGCACTACCCAGTGATTCATGCATAGTAGAGCTAGTGATAATGGGGTTCTTAAATACAAATCACCCCTTCCCTGGTATTTCTGATTCCTTTTTCATTCAAGTGTTACATGCAATGTACACTCTATCTAATTACAGTTGCCCATGTGATTGTTTCCATCATTCATCATAAGGGCCAACCTGATTTGTTATTATATCTACTAAAGATGTTACTTGATTCACCATTTATATAAAGTATGGTCTACTCACCCTATGTATTTCTCTATTAAGCTCAGTAAAGCATTCAAGATACATCCTAAATACCACTGATATCTGTAAAAGTCATTGTTAATCTTGTTTTAATGTTTTAATTAGGTTAGCACACTATTATATTAATATGATAGACATTACAAATTACCTGGTTCCACTATAAAATAAATGATATATGGTTAGCTCACCCATTTTCATCAGCATGTAAACCTATCTTCTAGGATCCATCCATTAACTGTGCATCTCCGTTGTGATAATTCTTCAGTCCCTGAAACCAAATTATATGAATACCTCATGATTTGCTGAATGGATGTCCTGTCAGGAATCACCCGCCATTAGAACAGCGTTCTGCGTGCAAACGCGGCTGCCATTTTAGATACTGTTTATATTGGTTGTGATGACATCACACGTTTGCGATGCGTGACAGCATCGTACTTCATGTTCAAAACGACACATGCCCTCCAGTATTTTACTCCAGGTTCTGATAATGGAGAGGTAACAAGCTCCCATTACAATGTGCCACTAATGATCTGGAAAGAAGAATGGCACTTTGTTCATACTCAACAGCAACATCAATCACAACATTGTGGTAGCAGCTGGCCTAAGACAATTGTGATTATACTGATCTGGGCTGAGACATAGTCATGTCAAGTGCCCATCTTTTACCTTGCCCAATGCTCTATATCAGAGAGGATTCCTCCTACTGACTACATTTATCCCTGATGATCTCCTAATAATATGGTCACTAATCTTTCTGACATCTTGACAATGGTACCTTCCCGTGAGATTATCTTGCATCTCTATGTGAATAACTGTGACAAAAAAATCTTGAGCACAGTCATGCTATCACCGTCAAATGGTGTAGCGATTCTATAACTAATACATTTTTTAAATCTAAACATGTCTGAGACATACATGTTTCTTATGTGAACCCGCAGGCCCTTTAAGAGAGATTGCGTTATATGGGCTGGATGGGGATGCAGATCTTATTCTCGCACCAATAATCCGACCGACTTTGGCAAATCTTTAGCTGTTTTATTAACAAGTTTCTAAAACAGGGAGTACAATGGGCATCAACGGACGCCACACAAGCATCTAGGTATACTTTCTATATAGGGACGGGTTGTGATTGGGTTTGTAAATCCAGGTGGACAGTTATGCCCACCCCTAGCACAAGTCATTTTCAGTGTCATAGAAATACACAATGTTTCATTGGCTTTCAAACTATCGGGCTCTCTGCTACTTGGCCCTCTTCAATTGGTTGGCATGCTTGTACCCTTCTGGAATATTCCACTCGCTAGCAGCACACAAACTGGTACCCCAGGTGCAGGAGGGTTGGTCTGACCATACCTCCCCACCCAATTAGCCCAACATCTATCATCACTCCTGCTGTCTGCCATTCAATTAGTCCTTTGAACTCGACCTTGCAAGTATCGCTGCACCTGAGAATAGAAGGGAGTGTGAGCATGGTCTTATCTTCTGGTCTCGGTGCAGCTCATCCAAAGTCTATTTCCATCTGACCATGTGACAGTAAACCGTGTTTTGAGCTCCTTCTTCGTATTTAACACTATTAAATTAATAAAACCTGGCACTTAGTGTTTTTCCATTAAACCTCAACAGAAGCTTGTCTCGCTTCTCACGTTCATTGTATCTTCTCGAATAGATAACCAGTTTCTTGGCTGCCCCAACCCTTGACACCAGGCCAGACAACCTTTCTCAAATCTTCCTTGTTCGTCAGCTGTTTTATTGTACTGCACCACACTTTCAGCCCTTCTGTTCATGGGGTCCTGGTTTGCTAAAATGTGTTGTGAAACATCCAGATTCTATACACACTTATATATATATATATATATATATATATATATATATATATATATATATATATATATATATATATATATATATATATATATTGGCGGTACCGCCTGCATTCTATTGACTCACTACGTATAGCCGGTCTTATGATTTCTTAGTCTACTTGCGTTGTTGCATCTGAACAGTTATAAAACGACTTCACATTTTCTTTAGTGCTTTCTGCATGTGCAATCTTAATTTTGCAATTGAAATGTTGCTTCACCATCAGATTCTATAAGGTATATACTATCTACATTGGCATCTCTTCTCGGTGCATCATTTCTGCTTCATGTGACATGACCAGTCTTCTCTTCACACTTCTTTGGAACTTTCTTCAGAAGACTGTCATTTCTCCGCTGGTGCATCATATAAGGCTTTCTTAATGGATACCTTGTTTCAAGGACTCTTCACGGTATAGGGACCATGATAGGTGTCGTGCATGCCGCATTTTCCGGTTTCTAACATATAGGCAAGATAGGGGCGGGCCTTCTGGTAGAGGCACTTGGCTACTCCTCTACACTCCCCCCTCTGTGGTTGATTTATCGATCACTCTCCCATCAGTCTTCACATCTAGACATCCTTGTCTGAAAAAGTGCTTCTTCAGAGTCCATATTGTCATAACTCCTTTGAGAGATCCTGCTGATTTTACATGTTCATCAACACTCCAAGTCATTAGACTAGATTGTCCATTTGGCCTGCAGTTGATACATCTTCCCACATACTTATTGTGCTTTCCTGGATACAGGAACTTCGTTCCCTCAGGTGCTAGAATACTTGCTTCTGTATACTTTTTGATTTCTTCATCTGTCAGCTCTTTGGGTCCAAACCTTGATTTGACATCGATCATGGTCTATATTCCTACAGCTTTATTTGTCATCTTCTTACACTGTGTGATTATTATTCTGATCACACAGAATCCAAACATGATCATCACCAACAAGGCTCAGAGGAACTTGAAGATGTTTGCCATCCATTGTGTAACCCAAGAGAAGATTGATGCAAACCAGCTATCATCTGCAATATCTTCCACTTCATCTTTCATCTTGATGTGCAAGTTCGTCAGCATTGTTATGGCCTCTGTCAAGATCCCATTCTCTTCATCGTGAGAAGGTATGAATGTGCAACATGATTCTCCGATTTTGGCACGAACACCTCCATCCATAGCTGTAATCATGACCTGGACATATCTATTCTGAAGAGTCATCAGTCTTATGGCTCTGAGTTCTTCCTTGATAGCATTGCATCCCTTTATGGTAGTGTTGATCGTCTGTATGAGCTTCCATCTGGTAATCAGTAACCATTTGGCATTTGCTATCGTCTGGATCCATGGCATGAAGATTGTCATGAATACTGCCGAAGTCTGACTGAACAACCTGTGTTCATACGGAATAGAATTAAAGGCTTCTATCGATTTAGCTGAAAAGTAGTTCTCCCTCTTTGTTCGATTTAGAAATTCACCTGATCTCCACTTTCTCAGGCGAGCATCTGCTTTTGGAAACTCTCCAATGTTCAGGTCACTCTTTGGAATCATCAACGCTGGAACATGGACAAGTACCATAGAGCACAGCCCTCCCCAGTCCTTGGGCAACTTCATGTATGCTCTGGATCCACAGGCCCAGTAGTGGTCCGTTATCACTACCATTCCATCCTTCATTCCTGGTACATCAAAGATTATACAGCACTGCTGATTCTCTCCAACCTTTCTTGTGCCATTGTTTCTGAAGCATAGTTTTGCACTGGCCAGAGGCACTATCTGCAACAGGCCTCCTTTGTCATCAACCCATGTCAGCAGCTTTGCAAGCTTTGGCCAGAGAGGTTTGCATCCCTTTTCCACCCACATGATCTATGAATGGTCTGTGATGTCCTGTTACTGTTACTGCCACTGCTCTGCATACAACTATGCTTTTCTCCCAACCATCTGGAGAAAGTACTGTTCCCCTGATTTTGCATCTGGCCTCTCTCTTTGCATTTTTGTATTTCTTCATCATTCTTTCCTTGACAATTGAGCGTTTTGATTATTTCCCATCTGATTCCTGCTCCCTTCATTCCAGGCTGTTTGCATCTTATCACATGATCTCTAGTGTGCAGTCTCTCTCTGGTCTTTAAATCTTGTACGTAATCATCTTCTGTAGCTGTCCATTCAGTCACGC
The DNA here is from genome assembly GCF_040938575.1 of Ambystoma mexicanum. NCBI lineage: Eukaryota > Metazoa > Chordata > Amphibia > Caudata > Ambystomatidae > Ambystoma > Ambystoma mexicanum. The sequence goes on along the minus strand of NC_090921.1, from coordinate 846,265,308 downwards.
ATAACAAGGATGCTGTTCGACTCTGGAACTGACCTTTTGTATGGCAGAGTGCAAAGTTTGTCAGGCAATGAGCTGTCTGTACTGCTACGTTTATAGCTATGAATATCTTGGAACTCCCCATAGCATATGGTAGGAAAGCACATACATAGCAACTCTCCTTAGAGGTCCTTTTTCCCACCTCTTTCATGTGGTGATACCACCTGTTATTCCCCAAATGTATTGTCCTGTATAGATATTTCTTTAACTTGTAATCATCTTCCCTTGTGCTTCTCTTGTGTCTCCCTCTTGCAAAATGAGCTCGCGCATGATGATCATGAAGTATATAAAAAATGGACCTACTTACAGCAGGAATCATAGGAACACTTGTCAGAGAAATGGGTGATCTTACATGTGTCACTGGCGTAGGGATAATTACATATAACCTTGGTCTCTTTGCAACAGGTAATTCTGCATAAGTCACTGGAGTCGGAAGAATCAAAGGTACTTGCACCTTTTTGGGACCAAAGAAGTAGACAGTATGGATCAGCAAAATCAGAAAAACAATAATAAATGTTGAGCATGGATGTTATGCACCAATACATTAGTCCCCACCACTTTTGATTCTCCACACGTCGATTAGTCCCCATCACTTTTGATTCTCCACACGTTGTTGAGTTTGCTCACTTTCGAGAACTGCATTATTCTCAGCAGTCCACATTGTGCCTGTGTGCTAGTTTGAGGAAGGAAAACACCCTTTTAATCAGGCACCACAAGTATCCTCCTAATTACAGGGCCATTTTTAGGATCTTGCAAAAACACACTTATATTAGTACTACGCCCAACAAGAACAGGATCGACTCGGAGTATCTATACAATGACAGCGAGAAGTAGTCTATGGGCATCTTGTGGATTGTGTGTTAACAAAGGAAGAACGAAACATGTTGGGTTTTGCATGACACTGTATTAAAAACAGTGTTTTACACTAAGATATGAATATTGTTTAGAACCATTTTTGAGCATTAAAGGATTCGCCCATGTTTCTACACATATGAGAGGGTAGAGTAACCATCAATGAAATTGGCTTCCTATCCACCATCCAACAGAGTTTAAGAGTAACACACCAAAACTGGCTTTTGTGAGCCAGTAGTGGTTAGACTTGTTTTTTTCAAATTTTATGCAACCTTCCACGTTATGATTTGCACTGTACTTGTCACTTTGGTCAAGATGTGTGTATTGTTTACTAGATTCTATGTGTTTTTATCTTAATTGTGTATGTTTATTAATAAACTGTAATGTATTATAATGACCATATTGTAGTTTAAACAGTTCATTATTTGGTGTATGAACTGTTGGTTTTCTGTTCAGGGTAAGAAGAGACAGCACAAAGGCAGTGGGGATCTGTAGTTATAGAGTATGCATAGAGTTTGTTTTGGGGGATGAATCCCATTGCTGTTACATTTCCCCATGTCTCTGTTTGGTTTGTTGATAGTATATGGGCATCAACATCAGATGGGACCATGGGTTTAACCAAAGAGAAACTCAGTGAGGAAAGAATTAGGAAACGGCTCCCTTTTCCAGTCGTCGAACTCCAAGTCTAGATTTGGCATTTTTAGCACTTCAACACTTTCCAAAGTCCAATTCAAAGATTCCTGTGGCTCGAGAACCTTTGCTTTCGCACTCCTGCCATAATATCTATAAAGAGTGTCGGGGTGAGCCACAGTCCAAATGCACACTTGCATTAATTTAATCAGCAATCTTAGCATCCTTATTCCTAGTCATGGATCGAGTCTGCACTTGCTGAACTTCTACTTGTATGGCTTCCAAATCAATGGTTGGGGGGCATCGGTCTCACCAGCATATGGTTTGTTGTCGCCCAGGTGGATCCATTCAAGTATTTCTTGGACTTTTACTACTGAGGGAATAACATTCTCGACTATGAAGGGACCACTAAAACGGGGCTTGTGCCATTTCCTTGTCAAGTTACGCACTAGGATTGCATTACCCATGAACAGCCTAGGTATAGGAAGTAATTATTAAAGTCTTTTGCTGAATGGTCTTCATCTGTGTCCTGAAACCGACACCCCTTGTGCTTGAGATGATCTGAAATGACAGAGATACTAGTGGTCATACATGTCAAAAACGTACGTAACTCATTTCCTAACAATTCTGCAGTCGTCTGGGCATCACTTCTGCTCCTTGATGGAGGAGACAAGGGTATTCTCATTCACCTCCCTGTCTCTAACTCGTGGGGTTTGAGGTGGTGGTCCGACCCAGGCTGATTCCCTAATGCATATAATGCTAGGGGCAGGCAATACAGCCATCCCTTCTTCAATGTCAATTTCAATTTAGCAATTCTCTTTGAGACGACTGTGGAGTCTCTCACATATCCCGCTCGCTTGCTGGTAATAAGCAGAAGAAAGCTTGTGTTTTATGCTAAGCAATAAGCTAATCTGTTCAAATACTTAACAAAATGGAGCCCATTGTCGGATCTCAGCACCTCACATACTGCCCATCTGGGAAAGACTTCCAGACTAAAAACTTTGCTGCGCAAGTGGCATCAGGATGTGTACAAGGACCTGTTTCGATCCACCTGGAGAAGGGGTACACCACCCCTATCATATACCTGTATCCACTAAATACTTGCAGTATATCAATATAGTAAATATGTAAATGCTGAAAAAAACCATTCGGTCGAGGAATCACTCCTCTGATTGTTCGCAGTGTGTGTCCAGTGGTAAACTTTTGAAATACGTGCAGTTTACTACATAAAATGCAACGTGTTCTATCGGTACGAACCAGTCCTCTGCAATAGCTGCTTCGAGGTTTTCCCTAGTTACATGCTCAGGGTAGTGCAGCTGTTCAAGTGCTACCCTTAATAAGGCTACAGGCCTCACCGGCTTTCCAGTTCTGTCCTGTTGCCACAATGCTTCAAAGGGGGATAAAGAACACCCCCTTTGTTTCCACAATTCTTGCTCTTCCTGTGGAGCACTGCATTGAACCTCCATCAACTGTGTTCTTAACAAATGATTAAACCCTTCATTTACAATCATAATTGTGACAACTTTTTCTTTTAAATCTGGAGTATCTAATCTTGAAATATCTGGTGAATATGCAATCCTTGTGGCCTCTTCGTCTGCAGCTTTGTTCCCGCGTAGTCAGTTTGCTTAGTATGTGCTATGCATTTAACTATTTTGATGGGTACTGGGAGTTGTAGTGTCTTGATAAGCCTGTCCAATAATGCAGTGTGTTGCACTGGAGTGCTGTCCGCTCGGAGCTAGCACCACCTTTTCCAACATGCTAGCCCTGCATGCACGGTTGACGTCACATAGGCAGAGTCACTGTACACTGTCACTTCCTGCCCTGTATGCTGCTTGTGCCAAAAAGTGAGACAGTAGTCTTGCACTTGCTACCACTTCAAATTCCCCATTGGATCTATGCCTTACCATAGCTGAACCTGAATGCTTTTCCTCATACGTTTGATACATTTTTGAAGACCCATCAAAAAGAGAATCTCCACCCCCTGCTAGCGCATTCTCCTTTACTCTTGGGATATCATTGTAGAATTCTTCATAATTAGTGCAATCATGCACATGCTCACCCTCTGCCACAGGCTCAGCTACAAGCATGTCAGGGTTAACTATTTTACAACTGACTATTTTGATTACTGTATTTGATATGTACTATCTCATATTCAGAACGTCTCTGAGATGTAAATTTGCCCTTAGATTTCTCCAAAATAGCAAACAATGTTTGCTCAACAAACAATGTCATAGAACACCCCATCATGATACTGGTAGACTTCTCTATTGCGAACACGGCTGCTGCCAGCGATTGTTTACAATAAAAGTACCCTCTCATTACTGGATCTAAAATCCCAATGTAGTATGCCAGAGGTTTGTACCCCAAGGTTGTCCCCTGTGTAAGCACCGCTGTCATGACTGTCCCATTCATATGCGAAAACAAGAAGAATTCCTCATCATAGTTGAGAATTCCTAAAACTGGAGCTGTACAAATTGCTTTCTTTAATTCTGCAAACCCTCCCGCCAATTTCCTCAGTCCATTCTATCTTTTCCTTGTTCACTTGTGCTTTCTTTAGAGCTTGCAAAAGGGGTCTTGTGTATGAACTGTAATCAAATACCCATGGTCTAACATAGTTGCATAATCCCCACAACTGCTGCATTTGTTTTATCTTTTGCGGTTTTACTGTTTTAATAATCGCCTCAGCTCTTTCAGGTGTGACTCTATTCCCTTCATGTGAGATTAACTGGACTATGTACAACACCTCTTCTTGACAATATTGCAATTTCTCCTTGTCCACTTTATATCCCTTGTCTGCTAGAATAATCATTAACTGAATCAAATCTTGCCTGCACTCTTCTGTCATGCTGCAAACCAAAATGTCATCTGCGTACTGCAGCACAACACTTTTCAAATCAATATTGCCTAGGTCCATCTGCAGGACCCTATTAAAGATCGATGGAGATTTGCAGTACCCTGGGGGCAAACGAGTGCTCTTCAACTTAGTTTAACGAAACGTAAATGACATAAGGTCTTGGAAGTCCTTATGCAACGGGATTGAGAAAAACGCATTTTTCAAGTCAATCTCTGTGAAATATCGTGCATCTGTGGGATACTACATAGTATTGTTGCCGCATTCCGAACTAAAGGAAACTCTACCTCTACAATCTGGTTAATTGGCCTCATGTCCTGCATTAGTCTCCACGACCCTCCCTTTTGATTTTTTTCACAGTGTACACTGCAGTATTACACAGTGACTCTGATGTCACTAAGATACCCTGTTCCATTAGTGCTAAAATAGTCTTAGAAATACCCTCATCCGCCTATGGAGTCATGGCGCATTGTCTTGCTCGAAGTAAAATTACTTCTGGCTTCAACTTCATCCTAACCTTCCCTAGCCCCTTCAATAGGCCTACGTCATAGGGGCCTGTAGTCCATAAAGCGGTTGGCACTTTTTCCAAATCTTCATCAATAAATGCTGTGAGCTGCGGCACTATCATCATTCACTGTGGGAACTCTCTTTTCTCTGTTCTGATCCAATATGTAATACTCATCTCAAATATTACTTTATCGTCTGCTGGATCATATCTAAACATATCTTCGTCAGTGACATCAGTCAATCTATACCCCTTCCCAATGGCAATCACTGTTCTCCATGGCCTGCCTTCGTCATCGGTTCCTTTGAGCATGGCAAATTCCCCTCGCACTATGGCTGCAGTTAACTCTAGGGGAATAGTCTGTCTCCCCTCTTCGTGCATAGGTATCTGTGGCCTGCAGAAAAACTCATCAGGTATTCTCATGATCTTTCCCACTAGGCCGGGTAGCCATTTCAACACAATGCGTACCCCATAAAGAAAGACTTCTGGCTCTAATGGTATTCCTCGCAGAGCCATTTGCCCTGTAAACGCCAATATAAATTCGCCTACATTCATATAATGTATCCATGGAGTAAAACACACTATACACTCGTCGGAAAAAGAAATCATCATATTAAGCTTTTTCATTAAATCTCGGCCCAGAATATTAACTGGTGTCTGCCTTGATTACAATAATGTAACAGACATGTCACAGTCTCCTATGGATACTGGTAATTCATCAATAAAAGGAACGCTGCTTGGAGGTCCAGAGAAACCTTGCGCATTCATGGCATTTCCCAATAATGGATATTTTCCCTCTTGTATACATGAGTGAGTTGCACCTGTGTCTACTAAAAAAAGAAACAGATTTGACTCCTATGGTCACATCAACCCTTGGTTCCTTTTGGGGGTCTGGTATCACTGATCGTACTGAACACATCAAGTCGCCCTGTGAGCTGTCCTATTGTGGATACATACTTATCCCTGTATCTGTAAAAGGACTTCCTCCCACCATAGTGACACCCCCTATTCTAGGTGTTAATAAATGTCCTGTGCTTATGTTCAGCTGTATCTGCATGTGTGCGTGCTGTGAATGCCCTTGCGGCAGATTCAATAGTGCTTGCTGTGGTTGCAATGCCTGTTGCATTTGCAGTGCTTGTGCTTCATACACTGTCTGATCTTGGGCAAACGCATCCCTAGCTTGTGAGTTATATGCTGTAAATGCCCTTGGCTTCCACATGCTTGCACGATGTCCCTGTCATTCCACATGTCCAACATATAGGAGGAGCTCTTGTAACTAGCCCCCCTTGCACATTCTGATTATCATTCTGCATATTCTAAAACCTGCCTTGGGTATTTTGAAAACCACCTTGATTATTCTGAAAACCACCCCTTCCTCTGTAACCCATTCCTCTGCCTCTTGGCCTAAACACATGCCCTCCTTGGTCCATCTGGCATTGATTATTCACCTGCGATGCACCCACTGCTTGCTGCATTCCCAGTTCCTCTCCGCTTGTCAATACCACCCCTTCTATGGCATACTTTGAACATTTCTTCTGAACTAACTTGGCTTCGTCAAGTTTTCTAGCATCTTCCTTCTTATTTTTCTCTTGCAAGAGCCGTCAGTGATGTGCTATAGTTAACTGTATCTCTGCCCATGGCTTCGCTTCCATTCCCACTAATTTCTTGAGCTGTCTCTGTACCTGTTCTGGCAATCCCTGACACAAAATGTGTTAAAATACTGCCACTGATTTCCCCCACAGCTCCCTCGTTTCAAGAGTCCAGCTTTTCTGAATACTTCAAATGTAAGCAGACGGATCTTCATCATCTTTCATCTTACATGCTATAATTGCACCCATATCCGATGTATCAGGATACTGTACCCTAACTGCCCTCCAGACATCTGCTCTACAATTATTTAATGGCACTCTGTTGTGTGCTGTGTTCTGTGCCCTGACACTTGAGTAGCCTGCTCTCATCCAAATGTCACCGGCCCTTTCCCCAAGAATGGCTGCTGGGAGACCCTTAATGTCCCCTATTGAAAGAGTGTTTCATCCTGTCATATTTTCTAGCTCATAAATCCATTTCCCCACCCCAGCCATTAAACTGGGAAGTTTTGATCTTAAATTATACTAGTCCATTTGTGGCCAGGGAATATACTGCGGTATGGCCTGTCTTTTCTCCAGTAGGGGAAACTGTGTGAACACAAATCCACAATCGGCTTCCATCGTCTGCCTATCCGTAGTAGGGACAATGGTTCCTGATCGCCTTGGGACCGCATGCACTTTCTCCTTCCTCCCCATAGGTGTCTCTCACTTCATCTGACATATATAGTCCTCAGCTAATGTGGATTTCGTCCCCATTACCCTTATTTGAAGTTAGCAATGTCTAAGGACAAGGCTCTATGCTCCAGACTGAACAGGCTTCCTTCTTTACCTCATGATTGGGCAATTATAGATCGATCTTCTTTTCCTCTGTTTCCCGATACACCTCTTGCTCTCAGATCCTGATAGGCAGTATCGGAGATAGGATCGATAAAGCCTATCTCGAAATTCTCATCTAATATAACTTTAGATGGCCCTAATTCTGCTCCCCGTGATGGGAGGAACTCCTGTGGGTTTATCCTCGGTGATCCTGCCATTGCTCGCTGCGATGGGAGGACATTTTCTTTATGGCTCCATGATATTACTGGACTCGAGTCCATTAACTCTTTCTGAATGCAATCAATATTGTGTTCCTTCTGTCTCCTTTTTCGCTCTGTTTCTTCGTCTAATTCTCTTCACCTTCTCGCTAACTAACTAACCATTTCCTCTTCTTGTCTTTTCTCTTCCCTTCTTTCATTCTCTCTACGCCTTCTTCTTCCCTTCGTCTTTGTATTCTTTTATCCCTTCATTTCCGTGCTTCCTCCTCTTCTCTATTCTTTTCTTGCCTATCTCTTTCTTCGATTGCTCTCTGCCTTTTGTCATACTTCCTTTGCTCATCTGCCCTTTATTCTTTCTTTTGCTGCTCCTCTTGATACACCTGTTCTCGCCACTTTCTATTCTTTCTCTTATATTCGTCCTCCTTCAGTCGTTTTTCTTGTTCCCTGTCTTTTCTATCCTGTTGGCCTTGATCTTCCCTTTGCCTAACTTCCTCGATACTTTTCCCATTGAGCTTGAGCAATATCTGTCCACCCATCCATTCATTCTGTACAAGAGTTACCTCGTCAGCTTTCTCCTTTTCTCCTTTCCATCTCTTAATCTCTTGTTCTATGTCTGTAGATATATTTGGTAGTTTTCTCCTCTTTGTCTTGTAAGACCTTAAAGATCTCCTCTTTTCTCTTACTTTCCTCTGAGCTATCATCACTGCTAAAGGCAGGCGGTTCAAATATTGCATTACTATATCCTGTCGCTGCCTTTAGTTCCCTTAACGGATACAATTCTACATCTTCTGTACTGTCGCTGTTTACTTAGGGCAAGGCAAGCTGAGCAGAAGGCTCAACACCTTTTTCCCTACACTGATTAAGTATTCAATCCTCAGGAGGCGGCTCTTCCCGTTTCTCCTGGTGCATTTTCCAGAGCTCTAAACTAGCTAACCTCTTTTCCAATTTCTTCCCTGTGTACGCAACATGCAAGTATTTGGTCATGTGTTGCAAAACCGCCTTTGACAGCTATCCCCCTTGTGGCTATGGCATGAACATCTTGTCTGCTGTGCCTTTTACCCACTCCGCACTATACTGTCTGAGCTTGGGTGCATGTTTTGGCAGTGTCTTGTACAGGTGCATCAGTGGAGTAACATCCCCCATTATGACAAGTCTCAATTGACTGTCAATACTTACCGTTGATTTACACAGATACGTTTCAGAAAAATAACAAATATGAGCGCGCTCCAACACTCGCTGCTCAACGCCTCTACTTCTAAATTATCTCAATCTATTTTTTTTCAGTCAGCGCCGACGATGACCTAGATTAGATACATTTTATCTCTTCCTTAACATACAGTTTTATTCTCGTCGCTCTTCGACACCTCTGTTTAATCACAAAATACAGACTAGTTGATTTTACACATTTTTCACCATGGTACTCCTTTTCTCTCAGCCCCTAAAATACCCTGATTGGAGTCTGAGTCATTCCCTATCATAAACCCGTTTATGTGCCGCCTATTTACCCAGCTGGGTTTTGAAATTACTCCTTCTAAAGCTCCTTGAGCTAGGAAACTGGGCTCTATAGAATGCTCCTCGTTCAAACACTTCTTGTTTACATTAAACAACCCCCCGTTACTTTTCTCTTTTACAACAATCACATCCCCTTTATTTTGCCAGTCCCCTCAATCTGCTCACCATTCATTTTTCAGCTCAAGACCTTTGGGATCATCCCCACCTCCAATCGACCACTGTTGGCTTCAGTCCACTCACCGCCAGTGGAAACCAGGAGGGATTTCGTCAAAGAGGGACTTGTCCAACCTGTATCAATTTTCTTGCAAGAGTTCTATATCGGCCGCTCTCAACAGGAATCCTCCTGATCCTACGGCTAGATAGCAGAGGGTGTCTGATTTTCTGAAAACACTAAAGACCTACTCATCGATGGACCAGAACCATCCTCCTTCTGCTACCACGTAAACCCATGAGCCCTTTAAGAGAGGTGGTGCTCTATGGGATGGATCGGGATGCAGATCTTACTCTTGCACCAATAATCTGGCCGACTCATGAAGTTGGCAAATGTTTTGCTGTTTTATTAACATGTATCTAAAACAAGCATTCTCAATGTTTCACATGAAAAAACATATATTTATAGCAAACTGGCAAAATAAGCGAAAACCTACTTGGTCTTGTGATATGGTAATGGGGAACATCTAAGTATAATTTTCTATATAGGGACGGGTTGTGATTGGGTCTCTAAAGTCTGGTGGACAGCTATGCCCACCTCTAGTGCAAGTCATCTTCAGTGTCGTAGAAATACACGTTTCATTGGCTTTCCAACTACAGGGCTCTCTGCTATGTGGCCCTCTACAATTGGTTGGCACACTTGTACCGTTCTGGACTATTCCACTTGCTAGCAGCACTCAAGCTGGTACCCCAGGTGCTGGAGGGGTGGACTTGATCATAACTCCCCACCCAATTAGCCCAAGATCTGCCATTCAACTAGTTCTTTGAACTCGGCCTTGCAAGTATCACTGCACCTGAGAATAGATGGGAGTGTGAACATGGTCTTATCTTCTGGTCTCGGTGCAGCTCACCCAAAGTCTATTTCCATCTGACCATATGACAGGAGACTGTGTTTTGAGGTCCTTTTTCATATTTAACACTATTAAATGAATAAAACCCGGCACTTCTAGTGTTTTTCCATTACACCTCAACAGAAGCTCGTCTCCCTTCTCACATTCATTGTATCTTATGAAATAGATAACCAGTTTCTTGGCTGCCCCAACCCTTGACACCGGGCCAGACAACCTTTCTCGAATCTTCCTTCACCATCAGCTGTTTTATTCTACTGCGCCACACTTTCAGCCCTTCTGTTCATGGGGTCCTAGTTTGCTAAAATGCATTGTGGAACATCCAGATTCCATACACACTTATATATATTGGCGTCACCACCTGCAGTCTATTCACTCACTACATATAGCCAACCTTATGATTAATTAGTCTACTTGTGTTGCTGCATCTGTACAATTATAAAACTACTTTGCATTTTCTTGAGTGCTTTCCAGATGTGCAATCTTCATTTTGCACTTGAAATGTTGCTCGATTGTTTACTTTGCCATCAGATTCTATAAGGTGTATATACTCTCTTCATTGGCATCTCATCTGAGTTCATCATTTCTGCTTCATGTGACATCACCAGTCTTCTCTTTCACTCATCTTCACACTTCTTCCAGAACTTCCTTCAGAAGACTGTAATTTCTCTGCGGGTACATCATATAAGGCTTTCTTAATGGATACCTTGTATCAAGAACTGTTTGCGGTATGGTGACCATTATACGCGTTGTGCATGTCACATTTTCCGGTTTCCAACATATAGGCAAGATAGGGACAGCACTTCAGGTAGAGGCACTTGGCTCCTCCTCTTCACTTGAGATCTCCTATATTTAAAGGCAGTACAGTCCAGTGGTCCAAATGCATACCATATTGGTATATTGACTACTTGCCAATACATGATTTAACAGCCTACTTATACTTAACATACATTCAAGGGCCTCATGATGCCCAAGTCTAATGGTTATACAAACCCCACAATTGGTATTGGTAGTTGCCTTTGAATCATATTGTTAACATCTTGACATATATTGACTGCAACACCAATTCATGTATTCATCATTTAAGTTGGATTGTAATATACAACTTGAAGTCAGTCCCCCCTTTAAATGACTCTTTGTAGCCACAGCTTTGGTAAAAGTCAATTAACTGTAGCTGCACGTATAATAAAAAATGTTTTTGTTATTATTTATTGTATTAGGGCCTCATTACAACCCAGGCGTTAAGGGGTTAACGGCGCCATAAAAGGTGTCGGCGCCGTGAAACCCTTAACGCCTGATTACGAGGTCCCTTTGCGGGTTGCACTTTAACGCCTTTTAGCAGGCGTTAAAAAACCAACCCGCAAAGGGACCTAGGAGCTAATTACGGCACCGTAATTTACGGTGCCGTAATTAGCGCCTTCCCCATTCCCATTGAGCCCTATGGGCCAAAAATGGGAATGGGGAAGGGGCCATGGTGAATGGGGAATTACCGCTCAGCCAACCTTGGAATGGGGCGGTAATTCCGCCATTCACCGTGGCGGACCCCGGCATGGACCATGGTGCTAATAGCACCATGGTTTAGCGCCGGGGTCGTAATGAGGCCCTTAGTGTATTTATGTATGATGAGTAGTCCTTAAAAGGACTGCTCTAGGGTACACTGAGTGTAGGACTTTAGCACATCAGGAGTACTGTTTTGATGTTATCAAGGAACACTGCATTTCCTTCAACGGTTAGGTGTACTCCGTCATGTCTATAGAAATTGGCCATGTAGAACTGTATTTTGTTGTTCGCAATCCATAATTGGTTGTGGTCTGTCATGAATGCTGAAACTACTTTATTAACATTTCTCATAGATTTCACAATCTCATCATTAAATCTGGTGGTCCATCTCCATTGTTGCCTCTGAGTGAGATTGGAAAAGATAAAGAGGGTGTGAGGAAATAGTTTTGCCATGTCTTGTTTCATCATTAAATTAAGGGTCACCCATCGTACATTTCCCAAATCATTGCCTCAACAATGATTTAGTATGATGTCTGGGTTCCCTGTACTTCTCAGACTTAACAATTTTGGAAAAACCTGGAACAAATGCATTCTCCGCAATCCAACCCATTTAATTATCAAATCTCTGAAACCTAGGTCCATGGTAATATTTAGTTTCTCACCAAAAATCATCAACCAAAACAGCCAACTGTATCTAATCAGCCACATAGTTTTCAAACCGGCCATGATATCTGCAGTATTTCTCAGTATCCAGGAAAACTATTCAATTTCTTGTAGTATGTATGAGCAGGGTAGGTATGATGTGGGTGTTGTACTTTCTAATGGTGGATGGTGCTATTGTTAGTATTCATGGCTATCGAACAGCTGGCCAGTGTCCAGCATTGGTAGTCATGGGTAGACACACACCTCCCCCATTGCAGCCACGGCTATATTTGAGCAAGTGACACGTTGTGTGTGGACATGTGGTAGTCGCAGCTATCTGACATTTTGGGTGGGGTGGCATCTTATATGCACTGAGTGTTTTGGGGGATTATAAGAAACTAGGGGAGTGGAGGAAGGACTATGAGAAGCAGAGGGGGGCTGGTAGGCATGTTGGGGACAGTTTTTGGAGTTTGGTGGAGTGGAAATGCAATTTTGAATTTGAAGTTTTTGCGGATAGCCGCGGCTATAAGCAGACCTCTAGGACGGGCTCTTGTATAGCTGCATCTATAAAAAGCACATGCGTATGTGCATCAATAATATTCTTTTTCATTCGTTGCGGCTGGAGCCACAGGTATATTTAAAGCCGCGTCTATACATATACATTTTCTGTGCAATAATCATATGTTCATGTGCATGATACAGTACATAATTGTATTTGTGTGTGTTCTTTTATGTACTTAGTTCACTTATTTGATTTGAAGGTTTGAAAGCCAATTTAGCCAATTTAGTTTGATTTTGGGCTTGCAGGAAATGTTGTGCGTGATCTGTATCCGTGTCGAATAGCCACAGCTATGAAAGATGATAGGTGGGTTTGTGTCTGTTTCTTTATTGGTTTTTGTTAATTTTGCATTTGTGTAGGGCTTAGGGATAGGTTGCGCTGACAATGTGTTGGCCATCTTAGTAGTATTATTGGTATATAGTCATCTTTTTTTCGGTTTTTGTTTTCGAAAGTATAAAAGCCGCTATTTTCTGCAGTTTTGTCCTTTTGATTTCTGTTCTCTGTGTACAAAAGGCAGGAGTGTGGCTGATGTGAAAGTAAGTGTTAATCATTATTCACACATTTGAAGGTTTATTTGCAGTGTTGTGTGTGTTAGATGTAGTGACCACTGCTATCAGATGGTGTTCCTATTATTGTTTTCATTTGATGTGTTTGAGTAGCAAATCTTTTTTAAGTTTGAAAAATGTGGACATGTAGCTTTTGTATTTGTAATTAAGGCTGAAGGTTTCTTTGAGTGTTCCTCTTGTACTTCTAATGTATTTTGAGCTATGCATTACTTATAGGTGTTTCAAGTGTTTTGTGAGGTAATTCAATTGGTGGTGTTGTGCAAGTTCATCTATGTAATGTGCTTATTTTAGTATTTCATTGTAGCTTCATTGTTATCATCATCCCAGTGGATTTGCACTAGATGTTGTACATTTAACTCCCGTGGAAGGTCAACCTATATTCAAAAGAAAGTGGCACTGCTGGAGATAATCTTTGTAGCATTTCTAATGATTTTACATTGTTTACACATGATATGCATCATGGACAGATCGGAAGACGGTAAAAGGAGTCTGTGCATTTGATACTGCTGTTGACGTTGTTGCATTAGTGGATGGAGGTGCTGCAGGTGGTGCTGATCTCCATCTATGTAAGGAATGGGACTCATGCTTTTTTCTTTTATCATGGATTAACCATTATTTATGTTCCTAAACTTTGTGATGGAACATTAGAAGGTCCACGGTGTAGAGTGTTATTGTAGAAGTTGAAGACTACCGCCTCTGCCTCTTTTTTTGCACAGTGTCCTTCACTTTGAAGAAGTGCCAACTGTCTGCTGTTTTTTTCATTCATGTGGATTGTTGGCCCAAATGATGACGATGTCACTACTTGTGCTCTCCTGTTCAGACATGTTGGAATGTCTTAGAAGGGAGGAACATGTAAAACAATAAAAAAGACAATATGAAAAAGACAATGCTGCAAAAAATGAAAGTAAAAAAAGTAGGTAATAAACTATATTTGTTTGATGACTTGTTCTCCAAGTTTACTTATCCTACCCTATTTTCTCTTGTTTTCTTAACCTTCACATAATTTGTTCTGCATGCTACCCGTATACTGTTCTTTGTTTACTTTCACCCATTTTATGTATCCCTGTTTGTTTTTTTGTAGTGGTGTTTTCTTATAGTTTTTTATATTGTTGCGTGGGTTTTATTAATCCAGGATGGATTTCTTTCTCCCAGTGACTAGTATGTGCAAAGAGAGCCACAGTCTACTATGCACTAATGTTGAATCTGTTATATAGTGCATGTGATGTGATGCACTGCCTATACAATATCAGGGTCATACAAAGGTGTGTATTAAATGGTGTTTATTAAAGCGTGTGAGTCATTGAACTGATTCTGTTTTCTTTTTTTCAGATAGAAGGATATCATATTTTTTTTTAAACACAGATGTATAGCGCGGCTACGATCCAGCCAAATGAGCCATTGGCATTTAGAGAAGTGGGAAACTGCAGCAAAGACTGGGAAGTGTCCTAGGCATGATTTCGATCACGCATACCCACAGCTATAACTGTAATGTGTGAAGAGTGCATTCTTCACATACTCTCTTTTTACTGTGTCTTGTTATTAATATTTTGCATTAAATGTATGGAAAGAAAGGCCCACAATCACATAGCGGTTTGGAGATTTGGGGCGTAATTGGATATTTTGGTAACCGCGGCTAAAGATATTTTTTATGTATTGTGTGTAGTGTTTGCAAACAGTGTAAAATTTGAAATAATTAGTAATCGATAATAATGCATATAGATGTACATATTTGAAAGGTTTAAAACATATTCAAACAGTTTGTTGCAAACAAGTTTCTTTGCCAGGGGATGTGGTTGTGGCTTTTCTTTCAGTTTTAGCTAGAATACATGATATATCTTGTTCTGTAGCCAAATCGTATGCATTTTTACTCTCCATGATTAGTTTTAAATGTTCAATTTCCTTTTTCCTTGATTGGATGTCTTTTTGTATATTCATCATTATTTCTTCTAATTCTATCAAGGAATCCATAATCAGATTTGTGGGTCCTTGTTGCAGTGTAATCTCTTCTTCTGTACTTCTTGTCAGTTCAGAGTTAGAATTTGGAATGGAGAAAGATTAATGAGGAAAGAAGGTGGAATGGTTTGTGATTGGCTTTTCATATTTTGTGTGGTGGGTGGCTGCCAATAGGATTTCAAGTACCTCAGATGCTGTTGAATTGTATAGAGCCTTTGAGTGAATGTATTTACTTTTTTAGTGATGTTTATATATGCCAATAAAATTGTAGATGGACGAGGTGCACCCTTAGGAAACAGTGCAGTTTTTGGGGTATATTTATTGTTGTATTTGATATTTGAAACATGGAGCCAATTCCAGAAGGAAAGGAATCTCTTTGTTCAGAAGATTGTGGAAAATACTTTGAGAATCAGGTTAATAGTCTTGTTGAGGACATAGGTGATGAGTTCTCAAAGCATTGGCTTGCAGGGTTTTTTGGTTTTATAGTATTATATTAGATGGAGTGTTTGAAATGAGAGGTATATGCTGTGATTGTGGAGAAATACTTTTGAAAGGGAGCACAGGTTTTTTTTCCTTTGGAAAAAGAAAATTAATTATCTAAAGAAAGAGCACAAATAAGATTTTCAAAATGTTTTGAATCAATATAGTTGTGAAGAATATTTCTCTGATTGGACATTTTGTTGATATGTAAGTGGAAGAACCCAATGGCTCTTTTAAGAGCCACCCAGAGAACTTTTTAAAGTTAATACGTTTGTTGTGCTTTTTTAAAATGGAAGCGGCTACGGTAGCAGCCAATGAAACGTTGTGTCCTGTCTGGCGTATTACAGCTGCAGGTACCAATCACAGGACAGGCTACAGCCGCGGGTACGAGCAGACAAATGACACATTATGTATTTTTGGCGGGTGCTGTCACAACCCTTAACCCTAACCCCCACTGGAATGTCCACATGCCAGGTGGGGTCAGGATTCGGGGTTCCATTGGGGCCTCAGGAGTCTTGCACTACCTTCCAGTACTCTTGGAGTCAGTCCTGGCGCCTTTGGCTCATGTTCAGAATGGGAAACATCCTTGAAGGGACTACTTTTCTTTGGGGCCTGCAGCCAACATGGAGGCACCCACACAGTCTACTTCCTAGAACCAGACTGTGCGGTACAGTATTTTGGGGTGTGGTAGCCTGGGACTTCTTTACCCGGACTATGTTTCTAGAAAGCTATTTAAACCACACCCAAGCTACAGAACACGCTTTGCGTTATTCTGCAGCCATCAGCGTGACGCTCACCATGTCCAGTATCCTGATACCGGCGATCATCGAAACAACAGACCTGCAGAGGAGACAAAGAACATCATTATTAGACTCTTACTTACCTGTGAATTCCATCCCGCGTCTGCGCTACGCTTGTCCATGCTTCTGCTGCATGCGGTCATCCATCCAGCCATCAGCATCTTCGGGACACCACGAACGCATCGGAAGGAAGCAACCTGAAAGGAGAGAGAGAAAGACAACGTTAGAACAGGTTACTTACGGCATAAGCCTCAGTCATCACGAGAACCTCACTTGGTTGGGCATCTCTAGGCCGGCATCATTCCGAAACACCTTGCACACCAGAGAAGACCATCGCGACCTGAAAGGGAAGAAAGAGTACAGGTTATCAAAAGAAAGACAAAACAGCGCCGCACTTAGCGCGTTGCCTACCACATCGTAGTGTGCTTCTTGTGCCCTCCATTCCGGCAGGAGCTCAACCCAAGCAGCACGACACGCCGAACCTCCGCTCACCTAAGGGGGCAAAGAAAAGACATTAACCACAAAGAAAGGAAGGCAAGGACAGGAACATATAAAGACTGCTGCAATAAGGCCTACCTTTAAAGACACTTGAATGGGCTTGCATCAGTGAAGTCACTCGGTCGCTCAAGCCCGCAGAAGACTACACACCCCTGCAAAGAAGGTAGGACGGAGAGCACGCAAGATATCACAACAAGGTGAGGAGAGGGCCATCTGGTCGAACCCAAGGCAGGTGAGAGGTGACTGTGCCTGATCTTAAACCCAGTCCTCTTGTGCTTTCAAGCCCAACTTCCATCGAAGATACCACCCGGGATCGGGAAGGGATCCAGGGCACGAATCAAGCAACCAGGGCTGAGTGGCGTCCCCGTGGATACAAGGTGAGCATAACAGGTGCAGCCGTGGCTATAACTGTTGCACCTTAGCCGCGGGTATGAACACACCAATCAGATGTTCTGGTCTTTGATATCCGTGGGTACCAACTACAGAATAGCAATGGGTATGAGCAGTCACATCCCACGTCATGTATTTTTGGCGGGTGCAGCCGCAGCTATAACTGTCGCACCCATGTTGCAGTCTTTGATAGCTGTGGGTACGAACAGGCAAATGGCACGTTGTATATTTTTATGGGTGGAGTCGCGACTTTAACTATCGTGCTTTAGCTGCGGGTATAACCATTCTAATTTCTATGCATTGATCATGTTGTTCCATTGAATTTACACTACACAATTTCGCATGTGTTTCTGATTCCATACTCTCATATGTACCTCTATGGTTGTTTGAATTGTTACAGCTTGTCAATATGTCTTTTTGAATCTGTAAAAATGGTACGGGTAGCTGACTCAATCCGTGACTATGAACGGTCCAATCGCAGGTCATGCTTTTTTGGCGGTCTTTGGTAGCCGTAGGTATGTATCCATCGCTATACTCGCGGCTACAGCTTGTATTTTGGTGCAGTGATCATATTATATTATAACCAGGGTTATAGCTGCGGTTATGTTATAGGGAAAAATTAGGAAGAAAATAACATTTTTATTAATGTATTGTGTAAAGTATTCTTTGAAAGGTTGTCTTGGGGTTTATTGAGTAATATAGCTTGTAATAGAAATGTGTTTGACATTTTACTTTGTTTGCTTTCTACAGTCCTCTTTTTGTGCTATTTAATTGTGAAAGCTATGAAAGTGACATTTGTGTGAACTTTTGACAGTATGATTTCAGAAGTCATAGTGTGCGAATGTTCTGTGTTTGGCTTCCGTGAAGATCTATTCATTATTTGGAGCCACTGAAGTTGAGTGATACTGGGTTTATATATATATATATATAAGTATTGTTTGCAAAGTAGGGTTTTCAATATTTATTTCACTGCTTTTAGGAGAGTTATGAAGCAGTATGACATGCCATGCTATGCTTGTGTTTGCCAGAAAAAATATGTGCAAAAAAGGTTGTTTCTCAGTGAAATTGGAAGATGTGATATGAATGAGGGTGCATGAAAAATCCTAATGTGAACCAAGCAGTATAACTCTACCCTTGACAACTGTTGTGGCTGTGTGTGTGTGCTTTGTAGTTGGATATTAAGCTGTTTTATTGTGACCCTATACTGGTGATTGTCTACTGTGTTAGAATTGTGGAAGTGTGAAATTACGAAGTGAAGAAGGTAAAGTTGTAGTGGCTAAGTGTATAGGGTTTCATAGGATATGGGACTTTTTTTATACTGCAGGATTTTCACTGTCATGTAATTGTTGATAGTAATTTAGAAGTAATAATGAGCAATCATATATGGCATTTTTCCAATCTGCTTGCAAACAGTGTGCTTTGGAAGTACAGGAATCTATTTGGGCGCCATGCTATGTAATGCAGTATGTTATGCAATGCATTGACATAGAAAGATGTAAAATGAATGGTTCTATGTCCTTTCATCGTCAGGCATTTCAAAGCCTGCAAGTTAAACGTGTATGAAAGTTCATCAAATGTTTTCGTTTTTGGGGGGTGCACCCCATTGCCCCCCTGCACCTATTTTTAACTATACCTGACCCCCCCAACCACTTATCTGCCCTTTCCCACCCTCCCAAAAAATGTGGGGAACTTTTCTACACATTTAAATTGCAGGCTTTGAAATGCCTGGCAATGAAAGGACGTAGTACCAAATGAATTTGGGTGCATAGTGGGTTGGGGGATACAGTAATATGGATGAGGTTTGCTAACATGGTTTTCTGGGTCTGCTTAGGTGACATGGCTATTGACGTTTAGTGCAGTGGGGATGGGCAGTGAAGGGAGGACATACATGTTGATATGTTGTTTTGATTAGTAGTAGTCATTAGTTTGTAGGTGAAATGTAGGATAGTGCATCTGGCTATTAGCCCAATGATAGTTGAATAGATAGAAACAGGTGAGGAATGTATTACATGTTATTGGATGATGATGGGTAAGAAGGACTGATTAAATGGGTGTTAGCTGGATGAAGGTTGTGACAGAGCACAGTTATGTGAGTAGCAGTAGAGTGAATGTTGTCTATCTGGAGGTCACCTACAGTCCTTAAGCAGAGGGTTGTTAGGTGTGAAATCTGGAGCTGGGTGGAGTAACTCAGAACTAGTGCATTATTATTTTGTTTGCAGCTTTTTTTAAAATAATAAATAATAATAATTTGGCATTTATATAGCGCTACGAACCCTCAGGTATCTGAGCGCTGCTTATTATTACCCACGGTGTGTGGTGCTCATTTATCGACCTCGGAAGGATGAAGGGCTGAGTTTGGCCCAGCCGGGATTCGAACCTGCGTTAGCAGACCCTGCACCGATGTCAAAGCGAGCGCTCTACTCGCTGTGCCACTTGACCGGATTTTCTCTTGACATCTTTGTCATGAATGGTTTATGTATATATTGTTTGTATTATGTGTATGCTTTATTAAGAATTGTTATATTATATAAGAAATGGGCAGTGTGGTGTGTAAAATTAGCTCACTTTTCACTTGGGTTTATCCTTGAAACATGTATGGTCCCAAGCTCAGATATATTAGAAGTTGCCAAAGTTAATGGTCAGTTGCACCTCTGTTTCCTTTCAGAGCATGAGGCAGTCATGCCCACCTCCTTAGTGGTGGAGGTTATTTTGGTAGTTTAATGTTTTATATTTGGCATTGCGGATAGACAAAATGGCTGATTGTCCAGCATCTGTTGTGTCAGGTTATCTACATACTGTTTTTTTTTTCTAAATCCTGTTTTCTTTTTTATGTCATGTATTGGGTTTTGACACATCACACCCTTTTTTCTGGATGTGGTGTGGATGTCACATTATTA
Organism: Ambystoma mexicanum; assembly: GCF_040938575.1. Lineage (NCBI taxonomy): Eukaryota > Metazoa > Chordata > Amphibia > Caudata > Ambystomatidae > Ambystoma > Ambystoma mexicanum. The sequence continues at coordinate 846,244,959 of NC_090921.1, read as the reverse complement.
TGGTATGCAAGAAATGGGTAATGTGGTGTATAAGATGTGAAATGAATGGGGTTGCATAGTGGGCTGGAGGAAACAGTATTATTGATGAGGTTTGTTAAGTAAGTTTTCTGGGGCTGGTTAGGGCATATGGACATTGGAACCTCAGTACAGTGGGGATGGACAATGTAGGGAGGACATACATGCTGATATCTTTTTGTTGATTAGCAGTAGTAGTTATTAGTTTGTAGGGGAAAGCCAGGATAGTGCATTAGGCTATTGTGTTATTATGCTGAGATGGGTGGAATCAGGTAAGGTAGTTAATTGGGTATGCATTTTGTTGAGGATGGCTAAAGAGGAGTAATTAAATGGGTGCTGGGACAAGCAAGGGTGTGGTAGGGCTTAGTTATGTGAACACTAATATACTTAATGCTGTGTATTTGGAGTTGTCGTTTAGCTGTTAAGTAGAGGTTTGTGAGCATTTTATGGCGCTACTAGGGGCATTAGCCATTCAAACTGTAGTGATAGTGGGGATGGGTAGTGGAGGGAGGGTGGACATGCTGATATGTTTTGTAGAGTAGTAGTAGTCATTTTATTTGAAAGGTTCATTTTTTAATTATGGTGGGCAATTTGGAACTGTTATTTATGTTTGCTGTTGAAAAGGTAACAAGTGTATTTTTGATTTAAATTGTGGCGGTATAGTTTCTGTTCTGCAGCTTTGAGTGTGTGTTTTGTTTCGCTTTGCCTTACAAATCCTAGGTTTGATGGCTGGTGAAGTCCATCTCCACCTCATAGCCTGGGCTTGAAACATATATTTTATAATGAACATATAAAGAAACACAATGCATGAACAGCTTTTCTTGTACGATGACATCAAGAAAACGACGGTGAGCTATAAGAAAGGGTTGTCTGCGGGGAAGTAGAGTTAAACAGTAAAATTTTTTAAAAAGTAGTGTTTTTAAATCTGTAGATATAAATACTGTACTTAATGTAACATTTTCTAATGTTGAGGATAGTTTTAATAATTTGAAGTTGAAATAAGAGATATGCACACATAAAGTTTTGCTGGAACCGATAATGTTTTTATTGAAAGTAAAAAAAGAAAAATGTTTCAAATGTGTTGCTAGCTAGTAAAAAAGAAAGATTTATAGAAAATAAGGCAGCAAATGTGCTATGAATTTGAAATAGAGGAATAAGGAGATATATATATATATATATATATAATATGAAAATGTATCACGCCTGAATTTTTATGCATCTTTGGAGAAGCGTGAAACCAGAATCTAGATATGTGCTAAAAACTTTTTTTTGCAAAAGAAAAAAGTAGAAGTAATCATTAAAAAGCTTTTGATATGAAAAGAAAATTGTTAATTTTCATATTAAATAAACTTAAGACATTGCTTATGGTGACTACACCATTCTATACTAATATTCAAACAGTTCATGTTCTTACACGTGACAACTTGTATGACATCTTTGGTGGCGAGTGGAAACACACTTCTCCTACTGAAAGATTTTTTTATGAGGAGAGTTACATTCAAGGAAAGAATGTTCAACTACCTATTGATGAGAGTGGACGTAGCTATGAAGTCCAAAATGGTGTGCTTTCTAAAAAAGAAGAAATCATACAGTGTAATATTACAGAAATGGAAACTGTAGGTCAGTCAAATGTATTGCACAAAAATGATAATGTTCAAAGATAGATGAAGGTGCTACAAAGAATAGATGACTTTGAAGTTTGTGAAAAAACAGGACTATAGGCTCACTCTCTAGCTTGTCTTGATAAAAGTAGATGTAAGAGTCAGTTTCATCATGTACGGATGCTGGCTGTATATCATACTAAAATGAGATACCTTCAAGTTAAACTGTGTGAGTGCAAAAGTATGTCTCTTGCAGTTTAAAACAAATTACTATTTACGGTTACTTTTGACGGTAACTGTAGAAGGTTTAGTTTCTACAATGCAAATGATAAAAATAGTGCATTTAAAAGAGTATGTGTACATATATGAAACTATGAAACACTTACAGGAATTGGAAGTGATGATCCTATGCTTTCAAAGGATCAGATTATTCAACCGTATAAAAGAAGTATTGCAATGTTTGAGTTGTCTTCTACTGAAAGACCTGGCAATATTTGTGTATCTTGTTGACATAGTTTTTTTAAGTCTCAAGTGCAACTAGTGTATGTTGAGAACAAAATTAAACACACTGTAGAAGATGTTTGGAAAGCACTTTATCTGTATTTGTTTGTAGAAGAATGATTTCACTCAAGTGGGGCACTTTATGTTGGTAGACACTGTTGGAATTTGTAATCAAACACGTATTCCACCAGGAGGTGTTTTAAACGATATGGTAGTGCCTGATATCCCTCTTGTGCTTCAGAAATTGAACATGTTTGAACTGATTACGTTGCAAACTGTTCATCCTTTTCAAGTTATTGTTAGAATGCAAACAAAGATGTCAAATCTGCCTAAGAAGTCATTAGTGCGAGGTGTGAGAGGCAAAGTTGTGTATTTACCCCTGAATTTGAAAGAAAATGTTAATACTCTGAGTGAAGCGTGACATGGCAGATTCTTTGTTTGTTTTAGTAAATGGTGTTTCCACTAAAGGTAAAAGAATTTGGCAACAGCTTATCTATATTGGAAAAGTGAAAAACAAATTGGCGTGCCTATTGGAGCACAATTATTTACACAAGGGCAGCCTGACTGTACCAGACTTGTCTATGCTTGATGTTGAGTCAACAAACAAGAGCAGTGAAGGTCAGTTTCAGCATTTTTCTGCTGCAGAAGGGAATAGTTTGTATGAACATTACACTGTTCATCCTCTACACTTACGTGAAGTCATGGGCGACAGTTTAGAATTGTATCAAATTAAAGCAACGAAAGGTGCACCAATTAGTATCTGGGGAAAAAAACATTAGAAGCTTGTTGTTTCCCTATGCTTTTTTCAACTGGTACTGGAGGGAGATGGATGATCGGAAAGTGTGAATCTGTTTTTCAGGATATCGTTGTGCGAGAATGTATTCAGAAGAATCATGATTCCGCACTAATGTTGAATATATTTTCACTTATTGCATGAAAGTGAATTTTTAACATTGTTATGCTGTTGCTCCTACACTTCAAATCTCTATGCATGTGAGATGCTGCAACAGGTGAAAGAAAAAAATTAAGTTTTAGAATGCAAACTTACAAATATTCTTGCTACAATGAGAGGAACTAAAGAATATTGGCATAGGAGACACTATGATGTTAGATTCATGATCAGAAACTTGAGATCTCCAACTTGATTTGTGACTAAGTTGCACTTAATATGGTTGGGATGATCTTGCAAAGTGGATTCGGGAAACTAATGCAGAGAAAGGCAACATAGAACACATGATACAGAGAGAATTGTGTTCTATGGACCCTGCATGTTTATAGCATTTTTTTCATCACAGGTTTTTAGCCATGTTACACTTTATATGTAATAAAGAAAATCGCCAACTAGGCCCTGAGGAACATTTATTTTGGAGTAAAGAGTACCAGGCACATGGGGCTCGACATATACGTATGCTGTTGTGGATTATAGATGCTCCTCAGTTTGTTAAGGTCAGTGATGGCTGTGTAATGGAGTTCATTGAAAAATGTTACTTGCTCTATTCCAGCTCAGCATGTGAATGCTGATCTATGGAACAAGGTGGAAAGGTTTCAAAAGCATTCAGTGCAGATTTGGCTTTCCAAGGCTTGTGACACCAGTTGCTCGAGTGAATAGTTTAATGTCATTTGTTCAACACCATGTTACTGGTAAATCACTGAGAAATACCTAACATTTAAAAAGAAATAAGGTATGCCAATTTATTAATGATTACAATGCTGTCATTGCTCCGTTATGGAATGCAAGTACTGATGTACAGTTTATTGCTGATAATTCAACAGCTGTTGCTCGTTATGTTACAGCATACATGACAAAAGCAGAAAAGAGAAATGCTGCTGAAGTATGGGCAGATTTATCATTAGATAAACGTCTGTCAGAAACTTGTAAGCTTGGGTTTAAAGATGCTTTCACATAAGAGTGTGTGGTAAGTGTGGTACCTATGTACATATGAAGCTGCAGATCCGCCAACTAGTTTGCCTCTGTATGGACGTAGCGTTAATGTAGTTTGGTTAAGTCTTGGACCAGATGGTACTAGAAATCAGGTATTGAAGTGTTTAACTGAAATTGAGCAGTTAGCTGGATCAGTACCTGACAGTACAGAGATTTTGAAAACCAACTTGATTGATACATATCAAAATCGATCTGAATTGTTGGAGGATCTTTGTTTATATGAAGTAGCACAACGTTACTCATATCGAAATATTGAAGCAAACAGTGAAAGAGGATGTTTTAAAGTACATGGATGTAGTGGTTGTCTAGTGAGACATAAAAAGGCAAGTCTCATTAACCAGATGAAACTGTCTCGCTAAAGTGCAGAGAAAAAGTATTTATTTTATTTTTGTATTTTGCAGTTGTTCTTCCCATGGCGTGCAGAGAGTGATTTACTTGGTAGTTTTGTAACTTTCGGAAAAAAAATTGCTAAAAAATGCTTAATTACATATCCAAAATGTTTGCAGTATTTGGACTTACTGGAGAAAGAACTACATGAAGAAGACATTTTGGCAGCTGAATTGGCAAAATAGACTCCTGAGGGCAGTCGGGATTCTGCAGCAGGAAGTCAACATGTTCTTGGTGAGCCAATTATTCAAACTAATGCTGAGCTTACTATGGAGGAAGTAGCAATTGCAATGCACCTAAATAAAGTTGCAGATGTGAGTTGTGATGAAATTGTTAGTAAACTTACTATAGAGCAAATATAAGTTTATAATAAAATGAAAGATAAGTTCTTACATGGTTTGCTGCATAACAAGCGTGAATGCTCTTGTGTGCAATACAAACCTGTATTATTGTATGTTAGGGGACAAACAGGAACAGGTAAACCTTTTTTAACTAATGCAATACGAGCTATGATCCAAAATGTCACAGATTCCTCTTTATCATGTATTTTAACTGCTCCAACAGCATTTAATGTAGGAGGTGTTAGTTTACATTGCCTGTTAATGTTACCAGTGGAGCATGAAAACAAACTAGAATATCGGAAACTTCAAGTGCAGCACAAGAAGTAGGAAACATTCTTAGAAAATTAAATGCCTTGATTGTAGATGAAGTATGGTATCTAACTTGATGCTAGCTTTCATTCACTTGCAAATGCAAGAGGTTTTGAAGACTGTCTACAACATGTTGTTTGGAGGTACAAATCTACTTATTTTTGTAGATTTGCTACAATTAACTCCTGTGAAAGGTCAACCAGTTTTTAGAATGCTGCAATCTAAGGATGCTCAAAAAAGAATAGGAAGTATTGGTCATTTTAACCTTTGGAATTGTTTTGAAATCCAGGATCTTACCATTGATATGAGGTAATCTGGAGACTTAGATAATGGTATGCAGAAATGCTTAATAAGATTCATATAGATGTTCTTGAGGAAAATGTGAAAGCAGTCTTAAAGGGAAGACTGATTTCTAACATGTTTCATGTAGATTGCAGTCCTTCTGATATTATGTTGACTCCTAAGGAAAGACAATATTTTTGTCTTGCTTCGATGTGAACACTTGCAGAGTGTAGCAAGTTTAACTCTACAACTCTACAATGCTACTGTCAGAGAAGCAAAATATTGTAGAGATAAAATCATGTGATGTTTTAGACGTTCATATTATGCCTTTAGAGTTGGATAAGAGAGCAAAAGCATGATTAGGTCAACTAGAGAATTCAATTTCTAAAACAGCACGTCTGGAAGGAGTTTTAAAACTGCATCAATGCATGAGTAATGTTAAAGAGGAATTTGAATATAGAAATTGGTCTAGTCAGTGGAGCGATGGGAAGAATGATTGCATTTCACACTTTTCCTCACAGTATTGAACATGTTGAAGTTATGTTTGATTGTGTTGAAGGAGCTCGCTTGATTTCTCAGAGCTCTGCATGTTTTATGCTTTTTAAGGATACCTTTCCATACCTTTCCATTGTGCTCTGCTTATGCAATAACTATTCATAAATCACAAGGGTTGACTTTAGAAGCAGCACTTATTGATATTGGTCAGACAGTGTTTAAAGAAGGAATGTCATATGTAGGTTTTACATGTGTGAAAAAAGGTTTATTTTTAATAAAGTTTGATGAAAGCAAAGTGACAGCTGACATTTCCCGCATTGAAGAATATAGTGGGTTGCATAAGGGTATGCTCCTCACCTGTACCTCTGAATCAGTCATCCAGGAAATATAAGGAGTCTGTGAAAGCACATTCAAATGAAATCAGTCCTTATAAGACTAAAAAACAACAGAATTTAATGGAGTTGGAGATTCGTTCACCTGTAACATACTGTCATTGCAGCTTTAGTAATGAAACAGGAGTTGAATGCTATTGTAATGCAGCTTTGTGTGTGTTGTTTCAAATGACTCTATTGATGCAAGAACTAGCTCCAATAACATAGAAGCAACTATGTGTTGAACTTTCATTTCTTAGAATGTCTGCAGATGAAAATCAATCTGAAATGAAGTAGCTGTTGCAAGTGGAAATGAACAATGTTCTCAAAATACACAGGATGATAGTCGAGAATTATTTATGAATGTCTTTGAGATATTAGTGAAAGAAACTGTTAATGTAGATAAGTATGTTGGAATTACTTACTAGTGGAAGCATATGTGTCCAAAATGTAAGAAAGGGTATTCTACTCCAGATCTTTGTGAAAGATTTGGGTGTCTGCATGTGCCTAATCAGAAAATTGTAATATGTTCTGATAACTAAAGTATTCCATGACGTGCAATGCAGTGACTGTGGTTGTAATTTACAATCAACACTGCAAAATCTAGTATGTATTGATTATGTTTCAAAGATACGATGTAGATGGTAGGAAAATTAACACGTCAATAATGAATTTTGTAAATAGTCAAGTTTCTGTCAGTAAGAACACTTTTAAAATGTGTGCAATTATTTTTCATGAGGGGGCATCCATTGAACCTGGACATTTCATGACATGGGTGCATCAGAAGTAGATTGGCTTGTTTGTAACGACTCTACAGACACACACCAAGCTAGATTGCCAAATGGTTTAAAGAATGCTTACTTAATGTTGTTAGATGCAGTTTTTAAATATATGTGTAATATTCTTTATGAATATAAACATGCAAAATAAAAATTTGAAATAGAAAAATAGGCTAATACGTGTTTTATGTGAAGTGGGAGATGGTTTGCTACTAGGATATTTTTTGAAAACAGTACTTAGTAAATGTAGAGGTACTATTGGTAAGATTATACAATTTAGAAGATAAACTAGCATTCTGCAATCTTCTGCTTCTGTTTGATTGTGAGGGAGTGTAAAAGCTGATGACTTGTTACATATGAACCAAGTAAACAATAGGTTGTAGATACAAAAACATATAGTGCAATTGAAATACAAAATCAAAATAACTGACTGAAAGGGTAACTTTATTAATTGTATAAATATGTTTTATGTGCATTGTGGAGTTTTTAGAACGGTCAGACAATCTATTCAGTCATTAAACTGTGCATATTCATTCATTCGTACGGTAGGTTTAAGATAATTTTGATTAGCTGCATGAGATGCCCCCCATCCATTTGGGATGGGGGGGAGAGGGCCACCCCCCTTGCCATTACCAGCAGGCGGCGCAGAAGCTTGGCTGCCTGAACCGGTGCCGCCTCTAATCAGGCTGAATCTTTCATAAAATAAAACAATAAAAACAGCAATTTTGCTCCTTACCTCTCTCCGATCCTGCTACTTGACTCCGGAGGCCCCTCCGACAGCGATTTCATCAGGAATCGGAACTGCCTTCAGCTGAATCTGGTTCGGCCCCTCGGTGATGCCTCCTCCTGCTCCATCGCCAACAATACCTTCCTGATCCTGTGCCTCCCCGCCTTCCGTGTCCTGCGGGCTCTGATGTAGGCCCTCAACACCGACTGTTCCTCCTCCTGTATCCGCCACTGCTGGCCACTCTCAGCAGTTTCCTGCTCTGCTCCTGCTGTGATCCTTCCCGCTCGGCGGCCGGAGTGGCTACCTGGGATAGCCGTGTGTTCTCTCCCACCTCAACTGGTCACCCGGTGCCTCCATATTAGTCCTGGTGCCTTCGCCTGCGGCCCTCCCAGCTCAAGAGCAGGCACGACTGCCCAGGATCGCGGTATCAGCCTGCCCGCATCGGCTGCCTGAGATCCTCCGCCAGTGCCTCCATACTGGTCCTGGTGTCTCCGCCTGCGGCCCTCCCCGCTCAAGAGTAGGCACAGCTGCCCTGGATCGCGGCATCAGCCCGCCCGCCTTGGCTGCCTGAAATCCTCTGCCGGTGCCTCCATACTGGTCCTGGTGCCTCCGGCTGCGGCCCTCCCCGCTCAAGAGCAGGCGCGGCTGTCCAGGATCGTGGCATCAGCCTGCCCGCCTCAGCTACCTGAGATCTTCCGCCGGTGCCTCCATACTGGTCCTGGTGCCTCTGCCCTGCGGCCCTCCCTGCTCAATAACAGGTGCGGCTGCCCAGGATCGTGACATCAGCCTGCCCACCTCGGCTGCCTGGGATCTTCCGCCAGTGACTCCATACTGGTCCTGGTGCCTCCGCCTGCGGCCTTCCCCACTCAAGAACAGGTGCAGCTGCCCAGGATCACGGCATCAGTCCATCTGCCTCAGCTGCCTGGGCCCTTCCACCGGTGCCTTTATCCATAATCTGGTGTCTCTGCTCAGGAGTAGGTGCGGCTGCCCAGGTTCACCTTATCAACCAGCCTACCTTCGACTGCCTGTGGTCACCTCCCTGTGCCCTGGGCTTCTGCCTGCAGTGACAGGTGCCTGCTGTCTGCGTCTCCATTCTTTCTCCTGTCATCCATCTGTGGCCACTGGTCCTGGGACTTCCATCTGTGGCAGCTGGTGCTTCCACTCCGCCCCGGCGCCTCCGTCCGCCTCTCCTGCCGGGGGCTGCGCTCCTCATCCAGAACTCCACCCGCAGTGTCTTCTGGCCCGCCTCTGCCACCCAGGGCCGCCATCTTGTTCTTGGGTAAGACCCTGCTTCCTCATCCCGTGCCAGATGTGTCTGCTGTGGGCTCCCACCTGACAGCAGCAGGAGCCTCCACATTCTGCACCTGGACTGACCTCGCCTCCTCCACTGTCTACAGCTGCACCATTGTCCACGCCAGCACCATGTGGGCCCCACGTCTACTTCTCGTCTCCCGTATCAGGCGTGTTTGCCGTGGGCTCCCTTCTGACAGCTGCAGGAGCCACTACATTCTGCACCTGGATCGTCTTACCTACTACCTACGACTGATCCATTGTCCATGTCAGCTCCATTCTGGCCCACATGTCGGCGAATCCCAGTTTCCCCCTGAACAGCCTCCTCCTGCCCAGCTGCCCTCCACTCTCTCCATAGTCTCCTGACTACTTGGGACGCCCATCTACCCTCTTCACCGTCCAGTCCTGGAACGTGACATCCACTGGCCCTCCTCCTCACAGGCTCTCACCTGCCACACACCATACAGCCTCCTCCTGCCCAGGTGCCCTCCACTCTCTCCATAGTCTCCTGACTACTTGGGACGCCCGTCTACCCTCTCCACCGTCCAGTCCTGGAACGTGTCATCTACTGGCCCTCCTCCTCACAGGCACTCACCTGCCACATACCATACAGTCCCTCCTACTTGACCCCCCCCGCTTCCCCTTCAACTCAGACCCAGCAAGCATCACACTTGCCTACCTCCTACTGCTCAGCCCCTGCTGCTAATCCTCTTCCCCATTCCTCATCTAAGTCCTTCAACCCAGACCCAGCAAGTTTCACACTTGCCTACCTCCTACTGCTCCGCCCCTGCTGCTAATCCTCTTCTCCTTCCTCATCTAAGCGTGTCCATAGAGTGCTGACTCTACTAGAAGCTGCTACACTGGTCACTGTTCTCGCCATCACAAGTCTCAACAGCAACGGACCTTCATAGCTCCACGTTTCGCTGATTCCTCTGTTATGCGACCTGCCAATTCTCGTTTTCACCACCCTCTCTTCCCTTCCCTCCCCGTCTCTCACTCTCCCCACCTTCTCCACTCCCTCCTACTCTTTTTCCTTCCTCATGCCCAGTCCCCTCTTCTATCCCCTCCCACACTCCTTCTGTCACACACCTACCCTCTCTCGCCGTCCTAATCTTCTTTACCACCCCCACTGCTCATCACTCCAGCCTAATGAACATGGCGCTCTGGCACGCCAGACCCATCTGCAATAAGACCGCAGCAGTTCCCGACATATTCCTTTGTCTCAACCTTCATTTCCTATGTCTAACTGAAACCTGGATCCCCCCCATAACACTTCTGTCCCTGCTTCCCTAGCCACCTCCTCGTCCTGCTTCTCTCATATCTCTCGTGCTACTGGCTGTGGCAGAGGCATTGGCCTCCTCTACTACCCCAAATACCTTTCCTCCACCCCCTCACCATCTCTTCCTTCTTTCCCTTCCTTTGAATTTCTTTACAAAACTTTCTCCTCTCTTCACCCCATTTCCTTTCTAATCATCTATCGTCCCCCTGGCCCTTTTTCTTCCTTCAGTGAAGATCTTGATCACCTCCTCTCGCTTATCTCTCCCTCCCCCTCTCCTCTAACTGTACTTGGCGACTTTAATCTTCACCTCCCTTCTCCCCATCATTCCTCTTCCCTCTTCTCCATTCTTGACTCCTACCCCCTTTCCCCACTTCTTTCTTCACCCACTCATTCCTCTGGCTCCACTCTTGACCTCATCTTCAATTCTTCCTACCGCTCTTCCCCAGTCTCTACTCTCCCTGTCTATCTCTCCGATCATGCCTTACTCTCCTTCTCCCTTTCTCCCCTTCCACATTCCTCCTCTACCAAGCCCTCTCCTCCCATCTTCTCACGGCGTGACCTTCGCAACTTTGATCCTTCCCTCTTTATTAACACTTGCTCTTCTTCTCTCCCCTCTCTCCAAGACTTCTCTTTATTGTCAGCGAATGATGCTCTATCCTCTCTTTCCTCTTCTATTTCCTCTTCCCTTGATCAACTTTATCCCCTTTCTCTCTTCCGCCCAACCCGGAAACCCTCTCAACCTTGGCTCACTCCTCAACTCTTCTCTCTATGCGGCGCCTTCTCCGATGTTTGGAGAGACTCTGGCTCAAAACTCCCTCAGTTTCCAACCAAACCTCCTATTTCTCTTACCACGCTCCCTTTGACTCTAGTCTTGCCTCAGCTAAATGCTCCTACTACTATAACCTTCTCCACTCCCAAGCCTCCCACCCTCGCTGTATCTTGCAAACTCTCTCTCGACTTCTCTCCCTTCCTACTCCTGATCCCTCCTCCTCCTCTACACTTTCTCCCTCTGACTTTGCTAACTTTTTCTCCTCCAAGATTCTTACCCTTTGGCAAAAAATCAACTGCTCCTTGGATTTCCCCTCTTCTCGTACCTCCCCTCATCCTGCATGTCCTACTTCTCACCTATCTCCCCTTCTGAAGTCTCCACCCTCCTCTCCAAAGCCCACCCCACGTCTGCCCCAACTGACCCTCTCCCATCCCTTCTTATCCCTAAGATCTACCCTCTTCTTATTCCCTACCTTACCTCCTTCTTCAACATCTGTCTTTCCTCAGCAACCTTTGCCTCTGTTTTCAAACATGCCACGATCATCCCTATTCTGAACAAACCTTCTGCTGATCCCCTTCTCACCTCTAACTTCCGACCTATCTCTCTTCTTCTATTCCTCTCGAAGCTTCTCGAGCGCCTCGCCTACTCTCAGCTCTCATCCTTTGTCACCAATCTCTCTTTCCTACCCCCCTCCCAATCTGGCCTCCGTTCTAAACACTCTCCTGAAACTGCTCTCACCTATATCCTTAACGCCCTCCTCTCTGCTCGACACTCCAAGCAATCCTCTATCCTTATTCTCCTTGACCTCTCTGCTGCCTTCGACACTGTTGATCATCCCCTTCTTCTCCACACTCTTTTGTTTCCTGGGGTGGCCGGTCCTCTCCAACCCAACCTCTAGAATACGGCGTACCTCAAGGTTCAGTGCTTGGACCTTTCCTCTTCTTTCTATACACCTCACCCCTAGCCCTTGTTATCTCCTCGTTTGGCATCTCCCACCATGTCTATGCTGATGACACTCAATGCTTCCTTTCTTTCTCCTCTTTCTCAACTGACCTCCACCTAAAACTTTCTTCCTGCCTTACTGCCATAAAGAACTGGATGTCTTCCCGCTTTCTCTCCCTTAACACTGACAAGACTGAAATCGTATTCTTCCCCTCCAACTCTCTTCCCCCTCCCTCTCCTCCACCTTTCATTCACTTTCCTCTCTCTAATCTCCCTATCTCTCTCCATGCTCGTAATTTAGGCATTCACTTTGACTCATCTCTCTCTTTCTCCCACCATATCTCTCTCTCACTTCTCGCACCTGTCGCTACCACCTCTTCAATATTCGCAAAGTCCGTCCCTCTCTCACCTTCCATGCTTCTACCGTTACATTGTTTATGTTTAATGTATTAAGTTGTTCAATTGTACAGTGCTTTGGTATAAAGCGCTATATAAACCAATAAATACAAATACACATACATTACAAAATTCCCAGGTGGTTTCGGGTGCCCCTTCACCCCCTTAAAATGAATGCAACCATGTTCAAATATTGTTTACCCAACTATTCTTGGCACAGATGGGCTGCCAATAGCACCTTCTTCTGAGGTTGATGATTCAGTTTCAAAATCCTCCTCTTCCTCCTCACCTGATGAACTTGGCTCGGGAGATGGCTCCTTCTTCTTTCTTCTTGTCGGTATCTCCTTTTTTTTTTTTAGAAGATATGGTCTGCTACGGAAAGAAGCAACCGTGACTGCTGTAAATGGCAAGTCTGGGACGTCGCTCCCGGATCAACCGCGTGTATGTGGAAAAAGCCTCAAGGCATAAAAAACCCCAGAGGATCTTGCAGGATGGAGGTACTCCAAGAAGCATAACAGGTTAGCAGGAATGAGGGTTTGAGAGGTAGTTAACAAGGCTCAGATTTTATTTATTTATTTATTTATTTGTAATGCGCCGGTAACTCGCAAGTTTCGGGGCGCAAAAACATGGACACGAAGACAAACAGAGATGGGACGAGACAGTTCCTAGAAATCAAAGGTTTAGTGGGTCAAGGGTGGCGAGGTCAATTAAAGAGATACGTTTTCACTAACTTACGAAAGTGTAAGTAGTTGGATTCTTTCCTTATGTGGGCTGGCAGATTGTTCCAGATACCTGCTGTAATGACTGGGAAAGATTTTCCCAGTCCAGACTTAGGTTTGTGAGGCATTACTGTGATCCTACTTTGATCCGAGGATCTTAAGGCGCGGCTTGGGGCATAAGGACGTACTTTCAATTTTAGATAGCCTGGTGCCTTCCCGTGGATGCATCTGTGGGCTATTGTAAGAGCCTTGAAGTGGGTTCTGCTCTCAACTTTGAGCCAGTGTAATTCTTTCCTGGATGTACTGATGTGGTCTGATTTAGATTTGCCTTTGGTTATCCTGACTGCATTATTTTGGATAATCTGGAACGCCTGTATGCTTTTTTTGTTGGCTCCCAGCATAAGTGCGTTCCCGTAATCTAACCGAGAGAGGATGGTTGCTCTGGCCACTGTGGCACAGTTGTTCTCTGATAGATACGGTCTAATAGCTCTGAGGAGTCTCAAGTAATAGTTGCATGTTTTTTTTAATGTATTGAGTCTGGGCTTCTGCTCCTAAGGATGCTTCCATCATCATGCCCAGGGTTTTTACTTTCTCAAGTACTTTAATGTTGACGTCTTTGATCTTGAAGTTTGTGTAGTCATGGGGCAATGAGTTTCTGGCTTGGGTGGATCCGAAAACCATTAGCTCGGTTTTGCTGCCATTCAAACACATCCAATTGGAATCCATCCAATGTTCTATGATGTTATAAATTCTGTTTAGATGGTCATTGTCAGTTTTATGGTCCCCGCTAAGTTCCAATACCAACTGCGTATCATCCGCATAGTTGGTAAAGAACATATCTGCATGATCTAAATTGTAGCATAAGTATCTAATATAGAGGTTGAACAACAGTGGGGACATGCTGGCTCCCTGGGGAACCCCGCAGAGGATCTCCCTTTCCATGGAGAATTTGTCTCCCCAATGGACTCGAGATGTCCTGCCTTTTAAAAAAGACATTATCCATGTTTTTGCCTCTTGTGAGCAGTTAGCCGTTTTGCCCAGGGCTACTTCGAGTAGATTATGATCCAGTAGATCAAAGGTGGCACTGAGGTCTAACAGGATGAGAAGTCCCGTTTTTCCCTTATCTAAGATGCTGAGCATCTTTGTCTGTAAGTCCAGCATAGCTGATTCAGTGCTATGAGATAGTCTGAACCCAGACGATAACCAGTCCTGGATGCGGTAGATAAACTTTTGAGGATAACCCTCCGAAAAACAGCTAAAGCACAAGTGTAGACCCTCAATCAGAAATATCCGTAGCACTACGCAAAATATCCCTGGTGTTAGGGGATTGTTCTGCAGAGATACAGAATCTGCAAACCACTGTAGCCAGTCCAGTGCGTGGAAAGGAACCGGGAAAGCAAAGGAAAGCTAACAGCGATGCGAGAGACACCGGGAGCAAGGGACTCGAAGAGGAGGCCAACAGCAAGAAAGGGAGAGAGCCCAAAAGGGAAGAGAGGCAGACCGGGATGAAAGCCGTCGCCTGCGCAGAAAAGGGAAACAGAAAGCAAGCGTCGGAACTAGCAAGCAAGGAGCTAGCAAGGAAAGGAGCGGATCTCTGCAAAAGGAATACACTGGAGAGCGTATGCAACAGAGCAGGGGAAAAATACCTAACGAGTTGCAATGCGTTGTCCGCCGGGATGCAGAATGACTAAAAGCTTCCTGGCAGTGGCCATGTTGCAGGAACACTGGACCGCGTGAGGCAAACGCGGCGGAAACGTGAAGGCACAATCAATGGAGCCGTGTCCTCCAACGATTCCATAGCCTCCAACTCTTGTGAATCGTGACATGGGCACATTAGTGTGCCAATCTGCTCCCAAGGTGCCCAAAACATACTGGCCTATCCCACGTTTTGTCGTGGCCCTCTCCCCTCCACCCCATATTTTAGGCTTTTCCCTTTCCACCCAGGTAGGTGCACCCTTTGTGAGGTACCATTTTCGCCGGGACACCTGTGGGAACGTGTGAAGGTAATCCATTTGGTGTTGGCTGTGTGCTTCAGTGGGTGAGCAGAGTGCAAAGTGCGGGAAAACATTTTTTTGCCACATTTAGGACTTTGCCAGGGTTTCTGGGTAATACATTCTGGGCCGATTTGCGCAAGACTGAACGCTGTGGAATCCCACAGGTATCCCCTTTTCAGAAATGTATAGTGTTCCCTGTTTTCCTTGGTGGCTTCGACCCCCTAGGCCCAAATCTGTAGGTTGTCCACATGAGCAAAATTCCTGAAATTCTTTTGTGCTGAAACACTTGGGGTTACCCGTGTTTTAGGCTTTTCCCTTTGTGCCCAGGTAGGGGCACCCACACATGTGAGGTAACATTTTCATCGAGACACCTGTGGGAATGCGGGAAGGTGGGCCACGTGGTGTTGGCAGCATGTTTCGGTGGGTGAGCAGACTGCAATGTGCAAAAATTGTGGGGTTTTTTTGCCACATTTCAGACTTTGCCGGGGCTTCTGGGTAATGCATTCTGGGCCGATTTGCACACGTCAGACCTCTGTGGATTCCCACAGGTGTCCTCTTTTCGGAAATGCATGGGGTTCTCTGTTTTCCTTGGTGGCTTCGACACCCTAGGTCCAAATCTGTAGGTTGCCCAAATGAGCACAATTCCTGAAAATCTGCTGTGCTGAAACACTTGGGGTTACCCATGTTTTAGCCTGTTCCCTTTGTGCCCAGATTAGGTGCAGCCATACATTTGAGGTACCTTTTACGTCGGGACACCTATAGGAACTCAGGAAGGTATGACATTTGTTGTGTTTGCATGGTGTTCATAACATTTCGACCCATTTGCTGCTGCCCTTTGTCACACAACCCTTTAATTTCCCAAATATGGCCTACATTTAGTCACCATTTTAGGCACTATACACTTTTGTAACCTGCACAAGTCACATACCCTTTGAAAGGTATGCCTATGCACTTTCAGAAAATGTATGCTTGCCCTTCCTCACCATGTTTGTTTTCCTTATTTACACATCCTAATTATGTCTGTTTAGGCTGTAAGCATAAAACTCCTATGTACCAACTAGCCTCTTGTCATACATTGTAACACAGGTGGGCAAGCTCCTGGAGATGATTTGAGTACACCTCTGTGTGTCTTGATTCTTCAATGCTCTTTGAATGACTATTTCATCTATGCATTGGGATTTTGAAGCATTTATGTCATCAGTAGTTTAATTACTTCTAGACTCCACTGTTACTACATATTGTGACATAGGCGAGCATGAAGCGTACAGATTCTTAGGTTAAATTGAACTACACTCTCTGTATGTTTTTGATTTTAGTACCTAGAATGGCTGTGGCATCTATGCACCTGGACTTTGAATCGTGTTTGTCGACAACAGCTTACCATTATTAGACTCTGCTGTTGCCAATTTCTCTGCATGAATACAACCATAAGGTAGGATTTGTTCCCAATATCTCGTATTGATTACCAGGACTAAATTAACTTCCTGATTCTCATGGCAACCTTTGTCCATGATGCAGGTGACTGGCATTCAGACCTGGATCACAAGCTCAAGCTATATACCACGCTATGTCTCTCATAGAAACTAGTCATCCTACCGAGGTATGTCATTGAGTGTTTACTCTCACTCATAACCTATTCTATGTCATCTGATTCCAGATATCATGGCTTCAATTGATCTAGTGAATCACTTATTTTTCAGACTTAACTTTGGGACTTTTTTAGAATAGGGTAAGCCCACTTCATAACAGTGTACATTTCTTTGTGGTACACCTTCTCACTATGCTACACTCCCTTCAGTTCCTATTCACTATAGCCACACATTTGATCACGAACAGAGCATTTTCCAACACAATTAAGAAGTATGTATCCATTTGCACTATAAGGTGTCTTAATTACAAGATATTCCTATGGGCTGCACATCCCAATGGCATGTCTAACCACTTACTTAGTATCTCAATCATTTAACCCAGTGACAGCAGATCCATTTATGCATTATGGATCCTCATTGTTTATTTTGTCAACTTTGGTTTTCTGTTTTGTTCTTCTATTATGTTTCTGTTTGGAACACGTATTTGAATCAACCCTCATCTCCGTCCTGAAATGTGGCATGTTTGGGTGCTTTGTACATATCCATTCCAATTACTTTTGTTTCCGTACAATTTTTATTGTATGCATTAATATTGTGTAATTATGAAAACAACTGTGTTTTTGTCATATTGCAATAATTTGGTCCAACACCACAATATAATTTCATTGTAAACAGCCCTGAAAACGGCCAGGAGGTAAAACACGTGTCTTCTGTACTACTGCATTAACTTGTGGAATAAACCACATTTCAGACATTACAGAACTGTGTCGTATCACATATTGTCTATACTCCATAATCACCAATCAGAGCGTGAGTTACCCATCCTGATCTTCATTTTCTTTCCTGTTTACAATGGCTCCGTGTTTTGGCTTGTGGTATTGCTTTTTTTGTGAAACATTACAAAAAATGTGTGATTTCCTAACTGGAAGAGTCGGGGGAATGTAGCGAAGCATTGTTTTTCTCAAAATTCACAGAAGCCATTGCCTTACCAGGCAAACCATGTCCACCACATACCTTTTTGTTTCTGTCATTTTCCCGATTTTTCCCCAAACTATGGAATTTTGTCCCTACAAAGTTGTTGCCTGACCTGTGCAAATCACCCCTTCCTAAACTTGGAATGTTGTCTAATTTTCAGAAACGTATGCCTTTCTGTCCTCCCATTCAGCTTTCCTACCCTTTTCTTCCATTGCGTCCACGCAAGTCCGATTGGAAAAAAAGGTCAAAATCGCCTAACTCTCACAAAACGGTTGTAACCATATCAAAATGTTTTCCTGGTTTTCACTCAACCTGTTCTTGAAAGCCTGGAAAATGGGGAATGCAGCACAGCAACCCATTTGTTCCTAGCACTTACAAGGAAAAACCACAGACTTCTGTGTACGTCATTTTTTGGGCATTTTCTGAATAAACCCAAAATCTTCTCCCTTTTTGGTTATTTTCTCTCACCCCCCCTACAGCAAACTAGGATTCCTGGTTGCCTTACGACTGCCTACATGTGGAGATATTTGATTAAATAGATATTATGCTTTTGAAGAATTAGAGACTCACTGTGTTATTGGTGTAAACATTGAGATTATATAACGACCTCTCATATAACTTTACTAGTCATGGCCTTCAGTTATGGACAGTGGTGACAACATTCACCCATGTGCACTGAACACTAACAGTCTACCAACCATACATTGTGGCCTTTACCAGTGGTACAGCTTTCAACCATGTCCACTGTATATTATATACACTGGTCAGGCACTAGTCATGGACATTAACACAATACAGGCCAGTGGCCACTATCTTTGGATGTGCCCACTATATATTCTAACATATAAATGGGCCACTATCCATGGCCTTTGACCGCAGTTTGTACATCTTTTGGCCATGTCACTGTATATTTTACAATAATAAAATGCAATAAGCGATGGCCTTCGACCGTGCCCACTTTGTATTATACAATGCTGACCAGCCACTAGCTATGCCCTTCAGCCGTGCCCACTTTATAGTATATGCACTAACCAGCCACTAGCCATGGTCTTCAACACAATACTAGCCAGTGACCTCGGTTTTGAGCTATGCAGACGGTATATTCTAACATATCAATGAGCACTGACTATGGCCTTTAGCCATGGCCACTGACTACAGCTTTGAATATTGCCCACTGTATATTTGAAAACAGTGATGGGCTACTAGGCATGGCTTTTAACCATGCACATTGATATTTTTGAACAGTAACCGACCCCTAGATATGGTCTTTGGTACTGGAGTCCAGCCTTTGTTATGGCCAAGACCATGGCCTAAATTGTTATTAAGGTCATCAAAGTTTTCATGACCTAACATAAATTATGTTATGTCTAATTCCATTTTTGATGTAATCAGTTATATTCAATGTAATTAGTGTTGGCATCAGTGATGTGATTTGTAATATCTTCAGTGTTCTCATACAACATGTAATTAGTGAAGTCATCAGTGATGTGGTCTGTGATGTTATCATTGTGGTCTAGGCTGCACAACAAGGGGCACGAAACTAAGGTGGTTTCGCAGAATTTCAGGGGTTTTGTTGCATTAAGTTCTCACCTTAACGTCCCTGCAACTAAAGTTTTTTCCCTTTAATAAATATATATATATATATATATATATATATATATATATATATATATATATATATATATATATATATATATATATATATATATATACCAATGTTTATGTTATGGGGTATCTATGTATCTATGCTTATTTAACAAAGGCCAGGTGCTAACAACATAACATCACTTTTAGGGACTGAAGAATTCTCACAAAAGAGATGCACAGTTAATGGATGGATCCTAGAAGATAGGTTTACATGCTGAGGATAATTGGTAAGTGTAAAGTTTGGGTTCTGCTAATGATGACTCTGACATCTTCTGATGTACTAGTTACTTCTTTAATTAAGTTCTTGTACATTATATCAACTACATTGTCAGGTACACTTAAGCTTACGGCCACATGCACTAGCATCCTCTATAGGGGTCTTCATCTCGCCAACTGACATACTCAGAACACCACTCATACATCAACGTTCTCATACATCTTCTTTGTCACTCACTCCAACATTCAACTCAGGATCCAGGGGAAGCTAGGTCAATACAGTAAGCTAGCCATATATCATTAATTTTATAGTGGAACCTGGACATTTGTAATGTCTATCACGACTTTCTTAATGTAATAGTGTGATGACCCAACTGCAACATTAAAACAAGATCAACAATGACGCGTACAGATATCAGTGGTATTTAGGATGTATCTTGATTGCTTTACAGAGCTCAATAGAGAAATACATAGGGTGAGTAGACCATACTTAATATACATGGTGAATCAAGTAGCATCTTGAGTATGTATAATCACAAATCAGGGTAACCATTATGATGCATGGTGGAAACATGCACATGGGCAACTGTAATTAGAGCGGAAATTGCAGGTAACACTTGAATGAGAAAGTTGTCAAAAATGCCAGGGAAGCAGTGATTTGTATTTAAGAACCCCATCATCACTAGCTACACTAGGCATGAATCACTGGGTTGAGCAGATGCACAGCTTTTCTTAGCTGAATTAAAATGTCACAGTGCAAAGTCCGGGCAAAGCCAGCACATAGTATTTTTTGTAGTTCAAAATGACTTTGCCCAGACTTTGCAGGGCAAAAATACACTTTGCACAGTTCCATGAATCAGGGTTTGTGTCGGCAGTGCAGTCATTTTTCAGCAGCCTGGGTAACTGGATTGGCAACCCAAGGTGCTAATAGCGTTAAGCACCCGTTCCAAGGACTGGAATGGGTGTTAACATCCCAGGGCCCTGGATAAACACCCTCGCTTTACTAGGGCCTTTAACTTGGGGCCTGGACCATTAACACCCATTCCAGCCCTTGGAACTGGTGCTTAACGCTATATAATAACCCTTGGAAAAAAGCAGGGGGCTGCAGCTTCCCAGTGGTTGCAGCTAAACCTTGGAACACCATGCCCATAAAATTGAGATCAGACCCCTTCCCTTATTCCCTTCCAGACCTTTCTTATACACTGGGTAGTATTCACTTTGAACCGGGCACATATTCCATGAATCAGCGCCTCAATGGCAATATTGAAGGGGATCTTCTAGGGGGGAGACGACCTGGCATTGGAAAAATCCATCATCAAGTATTTATTTATATTTTGACATCAGAATTTATTTCTAATATGTGCCAAAAAAGTGAGATTATTGACCTCCCAGGTTAGTGATCATAACATGCTATCCAAGACCTTAGAACATTTTTATAAAGATCAGAGGGTGACTTTGTCACCACTATTCAAAATTAAGGGGACACATAAATCAATACATTTCCACCAAGAAAATCGAACCAACTTTAACAAATTGATTACTATGTTTTTGGACTATACTCCAAATGAGTTCAAGTGTCAGGCCCTCTCCCTGGAAGACTTTGCTCGATTTATCAGAAAGATTACTGAGAAAAGTGTTTCTTTTCAAGGGCCCCCTTCAAAAAGACCTCACAGTCACAAGTACAATAGTGAGATCCATGACAATAAGAAAAGAATGACGTTACAAGTGAGGCTAGTCAAATACTCTCTGATCTCACAAGAACTAAAAAGTGAATACCTACGAAAGATTTGTGAGCAATATCAAATAGTGTAAAAGCACTACTGTTAAACGGAAATCATATTATGCCTCCTTTTGATTTATATTGGCCTAAGCCTAGTCGCTCTATGAAGAAAACCGCGTTGCAAAGTTCCGATTTCTGATCGACTTCGCCGCCATTTTAGAATCATCCGCCATTTTGATTTCTGTTTGTATGATTCTCTGTTCTAAAATGGTGGACTGTGTTTCTAACTTGCAACCAAGCCTCCCGACCTTTGAGTCCTGTTAATGGTTAGACTGTCCACGGGCCGACTGTTTAGACTAGGTAAAGAGACCTTGTACTACAAATGAACTGTCGTCTTAGTATTGTCTACGCTAACAAGCCTCATCCACGAATATACATCGGCGACAATGATGCGCAAACGCCAAGCGTGGACACAGGCTGAACTACATTGTGTTGGGACATAGACTAAGGCTTACTGATGATCCGAGAATATACATCGCCGTTGTAACTTGATGGAAATGCAAACTTGTGTAATCATTCTGCATATTATTGTATAAGCTGTATGTGAACTAGGCACAAACTCTAGACCTCAGATTATTAACATGTAGAGAGGCTGGACAATATTGTTGAAACTGTATAAAAACATGAATGTTCAGATGTCCAGCACTCTCTCTCCTCTCTTTGACGGGCTGGTACTCATTGTGGGGTGTTGAGAGCCAGATAGCTTTCTGTTTCTATTTTCTTTGTAAACTGCGCAGAATAAAAGATCTGGGAATGTTTATAGCCTGTGTTTGGTGTATTTCAATTTGTGGTACTCAGCCTCAATATTTCCTTTTGCTTTAAGACTACAAGCAAAAATTACTCAATCTGATGGCCAATGTATGTTAAATAAAATTCTCAGGAAATCAGACATTAACTTTTAAAAATTAGCATTGACCATAAATCCATCCCAACCAATTATCTAAGGAAATCCCATCCTGGAATCCTCCTGGAGGGATTACTATGCCAAACTATACTTCCTACCGGCCGTTGAATTGGCAGAGGAACAGAAGTAATCAAGGTGAGAGTTGGATTTTGATGTAGATGATATGGGTATATTTACTCAGCAAAGTAAAAACTCAAGGGGACTGGGTCTGAATGTACTATGTAATTGCATTTTTAAGGACAATCCTTCAGTATAGGTGAGCATTTTAACCCATGTATTCAGCAAAATTATCATCAAGTTGAAGCCTATCTCTTGGAAGACCTCAATAATAATGTCTATCTACAAAAAGGGCTCTAAATAAGAACCCACTGAATTTCAGACCGATTGCTTTCCTGGACGAAGACGCACACATATTCTTTTCTATTATCCTAAAGAATCTGAATCATTGAGCCAAGATTCATACAATCATACATTGCTTTCATAATGGGTTCAGGAGTGGATTGGGCACTAACCTAAATGGTTACTTAATTGATGAAATTCAGAGGCTTTATTGAAAAAAGGTGGCAGGCCCGTTCTTTATGGCCAGTATAGACCTTTTGTTGGCAATAGACTTTGGGAAAAACAAAAAATTTGGGGATTGCCAAACCATCTGCTTAACATACTAATCCATCTGCATTCGAATACTAATTTACAGGTGAGATTGAATATGCAAGGCAAAATCTCTGGACCCATTGACACTAGCAGAGGCTTGAGATAGGGGTGCATTCTTACGTCATGTCTATATAACCTATACACGCTTGACATGGGTAAGGAGCTTGCATACGCTGCCTTCATTTCTCCCAAGGTTAATGGGATCAAGGTCTATTGTATCACATATGTGGATGGTGTCATTCTCCTTGACACCACTTGCATTGGACTGCAAAGACTTTTGACAGCCTTTCATGACCACACCTTGAAGAATAACCTTGTAATTAATAGTTGTACATCTAAAATCATTCATTTTTTCCACACAAAGGGAACCGTTTAATTGGTGGTTGAATAACAAAAATCTGGAGCTCATCAATGAACTGAAGTACTTGGGCTTTATGGTTATCGCAAGTCCATTCCAAAAAACCCTATTTGAATGGTTTAGAAAAGAAGGCCATTCAAATAAGAGACAAATGCAGTATTTACTAACTCGCTACAGGAAATCTTCCCTGAATCCCCTGATTAAATCTATGAAGGGAAAGTTCTCCCGGCATTGTTGTACGGTCTAGAGACCAATCACCTCCTGGATGCTAACAATCTCTCTAGATTTGAGGGCTTGATATGGAGAAAGGTTCTATGCCTCCCATCATGGGTACCAGCAAGGGTTATGTGCTATTGGTTGGGGCTGAGATCGTTACATTTCTATTGCTTATGGTATAATACAGGCTGCACTACCACTGCTAACACTCTATTTAATTATTTATGTACTTATTATTTATTTTGTTTCTCTCCTATGCTCTGCACTTCTCCCTTTTTCCCTTCCCCATGCACTTTACCCCTTTTTCCCTTCCCCATGCACTTGCGTGTCCTCAATGTCACTGGGCCTAGTAAGATCTTTGTTTTTGTTTCTCCCCTGTTCCCTTCCCTCTGCCTGGTCGCGTTCTGAAACACCTGTGTAAGAGCGCGATATAAATAAAATATCATATCATATCATATAAATTGATTTTTTGTAAGAATCTGACATTTCTCCCTCAGAACACTCTGTGAAGGCATAATGAAGCAAGACACAGATAACAGATTCTAAGTTCAAATAAAAAGTCTTTATTAGCTCAAATGTCCCGATGGTGTAAGGCCTTACTTGCCCTATGCTAAGGTGGGATTAGTCTGAGTCAGTCAGTTCAACTTAAGTCTGTCTGTGTCCAAAACCTATACTTGCCCTCACAATTAAAGCTAAACAATGTGTACGGATGTCAGTAACCAAAGACACATTGTTCAAACTAAAGTTCAGAGCTTCTTCCAGGTTAGCTCTGTGTTCAAGACAGTTCCAACAAAATGGTTTCAGGGGTTCCCTTCCCCGAGTAGACAGCTCTTCAGGCTTACAATTTACAGTAAAATCAACTTATGCAGTTTGCCTTTTCTTTCTATCATTTGAACAACTTTAGTCTGACCAGTCTCAGCCTCTTGACTTCTCTTGGTTTGTTCCAAGGAAGGGTTCCTTAGTCTAGGCACAGTTGTGGGACCACAAGGTCCACCCATCATAGGTCGCGCAACCAATAATACTTGGCATTTTACAAAAGTTCATTCTTTCTCATAGGACTTTATTGACAACGCAGGCTTCCTTTCTGCATCTATGTTCTAAATCCACTTAGTCCTCTAATTCAATTTAATGGCATCTTGCCTTTATCAAAAAGTGACTTTCACACACTTTCCTTCCTGGTGTTTATCCTAGTTACCACCTTCTTTTCACAGTATACAGTAGCACTTTGTTTATCACTCTTTTAACTTGGTTTGCAAATGCTGTATCTTTAATTTAATTTGGAAAGGTTCATCACTTTTTGCTTCATTCATGCAATGTTCTCATATCTTTTCCTTCAGTGCCACATTCAAAACATAGTGCTTTTCCACTTGTTCGGTATTCAATAGTTCATATTCTGGTCTCCCAACCCATTTATCAGTATTCAAAACCCTGTTACATGCTTGGCAATATGTTTGGCATTTAAAAGTTCGTCACAAAAGCAGGTTTGCCTAGAAATGTTAAATCAAATGTTACCCAACCATAAGGACGAGGGCAACTCCCGCTTCCCGTGACCTCCTCTTGCATCCCTCTGCTATGTCTCACCTTTGTATTGTGAATGGCGGGCTCTCCGTCCTGCGTCTCTATACAGGGGTGCGTAGTAGTTCTAGGATCTAGTTACTTCACTGATCCTGCAGAGTTCCAAACAACTGTGACTCAATAGGTAAGTCTCTTTCCAATGGTATGGATTGCTTAAGAGTTCAAGTTGTAAAGTCCACTCCTGTGCCCCTACCTACAGATTTCCCACTCGTGCTTAATATGGAGCGAGGTCCTTTTCAGGAATGGTAGCTGGCTTCCAAAGGTAAGTTTTGCGCCAGTGCAATGTGAAAGTATTTCCTCACGGTTTTGTTCGCTGCACAACTAACCTGCTGTTCTTTGCATTCTGCAGGTGTGGAATCTCCAGACAGAGTGTGCGTGAAGATGTATTGCGGATCCGCGAATAATTGCTCTCTCCGCGTGAGTAGCAGCCGTGCACAAGATTTTAAGTCTAAATGAGGCTTTCCCCTCTGCGCGGCTAACCTGATGTCTTCTTTTATGTTTCTACAGATGTGGCAGCTCCAAAGCGGCGATCGGATGATGGGCGGCGATCGCGTGATGGTGCTCCGATGGACCGCTGGACTGAGCAGGCTTCTGGTAAGTATTAGCATTGCGCTGAATAGCGATGTAGCTTGCGTGGACTGCGCAGCTAACCTGGTGTCCTCTCCCTTGCAGCTCGGCAGTAACAGAGACTCCAGGAATACCGAGATGGAAAATTAGGTAAGCGTCTTGTTCTGCTCTCTTTTCTCTCTTTCTTCCTTGCAGGTAGCTCGAGACAACTGGACGGGCGTAGCTGAAGACTGGCCTGGAGTTTGCAGACACTGTGAGCGTTACGCTGCAGGAGTGCAGAATAACGCGAAGCGTGTTCTGTACAAAGGGTGTGGCTTATATAGTCTTCAGAAAGTAGTCCTTAGGAAAAGTAGTCCCAGCAACCACACCCAAGCAAATAGTTCCTTAGGCAAGTAGTCCCTTCAGCCCACTTCAGATTGGTTTATACATGCTTCACTGGGTTTGAAACTTGTCATGTTGGTGATGGCAGTATGAGCCTGGCACCAACGGCACCAGGACCGAGTCCAGGAGGCCCCTGTGAGACCCTTTGGGGCCTTTAAGGCCCCCATGGAACCCAAAGCCCTGGGCATGTTGGTCTGCACCTGAAGTTTGGGGGTATGGACCGTGACAAGTTCACTCTGTTGTCTCCAGACCCTTTTATTATGTGTTCTTGCTTGTCTGGCATTTGCCGTACCCATACAATGCCCCTGGTATTCCCTGGTCTGAATGAACCTTCCCTGTATCTCACTGGTGTGCGGCCACTCCTCTGGGTGCTCTAGCTTTGTTCGTGGGTTCCTGGTTGCTCGTCTCTCACTCTGAAGGAGCTCCGGCAATCAGTGCTCGCTCTTTCTAGCTCTTCCTGCAATGGTCAGCGACATCTCTGTGTTCTCACTCCCAACGGGGTGCACAAGGCAATGAGAATTGCACAGCTCGAGACCCTATCATGGCCTGCAATGGCCATGGCGTCTTCCTGGCTTCTTTACTGTCAGTGTGCTTTTCATTGGCCCATATTCTGCCTGCTCCACCTCGGATGGCCGCGCTTCCCCACCCAGCTGATTCCCTTTGCTGCTGCTTCTGACTCCTTTTATACAACTGCAGCCATTCAACGGGTTGCAGGTTTGAACACTTGGTTTCATTTGCTGACTATCATCTTTGGGGCATACCTGACTCTCGCAACACTTCTCAGGCATCTTCCTCGTCTCAGTACTAGAGTGGTGAAATGATCTGCTAGTGTGCACTACCCCAAGTCGCCTCTTCCTTGCCCCAGTACTATAATGGTCTGAATGAGGGAAAATGGTTTACAACAGCCTATAAAGGCAGGGGGAGGGTAAGTTTGGTTCTCACCAGAAAAGGGGGATGTCATGTCTCACCTGTGGATATCCTGTGGATATCCTCTCTTCAATCCCCAAGGACCTTCCACCCATGCGATCCTCCCTTGCATCTCCACCCCCAGTGCAGGTTCCAAAAGCCTTTCCCTGGCCACCTGAAAAGAAGATCCAAGGGGTGTAGGTGTGAGGATACCCTCAGGTTTCTCACACTCCTTACGAGTTGCTTGGTAACAGTCATCAGAATCCCACTCCCTCCTTTGTGGATAAAAGAAACCATGGTAGCATAAGATATATCGCTATTGAACCTATTGGGAAACCTAGACTGAGCGAAAAAAGTCCTGATATTGCACGACTGGTGTGAAACCTGTGACACATTAAATAGATGTAATCATTATTCTAACATACATAATGAACAGGAGAAATAAGGAGGTAGAAGTGTGTACCTGGCTCAATCACCCTCACCTTATTTGAGGAGAATGTTGATGAGATTTCAGTTTAATTTATTAAACACAAGGGAACTTCACTGTACTAGATAGAAATTTTGAAATTGGTCCTAGAGGCAGCTTTATGTAGGTTCTGTGGATTAGATCGAGAAAATCTGAAACACTTAATAATGGAACGGAATGTCCTCTTGAACTTACGTATAGTATGTAGTCACTGTATTTATGATTCCTCGCTTGTTTTAAAAGAATGTCTCTGGACCAGGATTTTTCAGGGCAACTCTCAAATTCTAATGTATTCGCTTTTACGCATTCTGGAGAGGATTATTTGTTGGAGTGACTATTTAGTATAATGCTCTCGCAAACAATCATCATGATATATATGCTGATGGATTGGCTGGGGAGGTGAATTCTGAAACGATTGTTGGAGTCTTTTATGGGTTGTATTGATTGTATTGACCAATCATGTAATGAAGATGCACAACATCTCAAGGGCCAAATGTAGTCCTTTTCTCTGTCTACCAAACACGGAGGAGGATGGCACAGACCTTCATGTATCCTGCAACACGGTAAGATCCTAGGCACCAGGGTGATTGGCAGAGATGCAGGTCTTCCTCCAGCAGAAGAGTTCATCCCAAATAGTGCCTGAGGATGGTTAGGAGACACGGAACACCTGCCTTCACTTCACTATTGAAGACTTCAGAAAGGACTGCTCTCTCAGCAGGGTCCAGCGAAATATTCCTTCGTGGTTGGACTCCAGAGATGATTCAAAGAAGTGGTGGGAGACCCCTTGCTTTAAAGGCAAATGTCCACAGATGATTGGACTAAATACAGGACAGGGGGGGGGAGAGAGAGAGAGAGAGAGGCAGAGAGAAACAAGATGGTGGAAGTCTTCCTCCACTGTAAATATGTCTCCCTAGCTACACTTGCCCGCCCCTTCCCTTTTCAATAGAATCAAAAGCCTTTAGAAATGCAGAAACCTGGTGTGATGCCTAGCCCTTTGTGAATGGGTGTGCCCTTTGATTCTTGTTCCCAGGCCAGCTTCCTTTGGAGTCGCTGTGCCTGGGGAAAGGGTGTTACCTGCCCCTACAAAGGAATAAAAAGAAAAAATCCTCCAAGGTCACAGTCTTACCAACCATACAGTTCTGCTTCACATATACTTTGGGTGACAGCTTTCCAACCCTGCATCTCCCTCGGCCGGCTCGGATCACAAATGACAAGGTGGCGTTTCACTACCCGTTTTCTTGCAATACTTCTTGCTTCACAAATTTGAATGTCTTTTTAAACAGTTCCAGTGGACATCCCACCGCTGAGTTCACTCTTGTCAACGCACTATTTCTCGGGACTTTAGACTTGGCCCCCTCTTCATCAGCATCCCTCTTCTAGGTTCACTCTTGCCAACTTCACATTTGTTTCGGGATTCACTTCCCTTGCTTTCTCACAAAGCTGGATTCACTTCCCTTACTTTTCCCATGAAGCGGGATTCACTTCCCTTACCTTATCTTCAGTTCTTAGGTCAAAGGCTTTCAACTGTACGGGGATTTTGCTTGACCTCCTTTATGACCACTTTGACCTAAGTTGGCGGCTCTCCTACGGCCTTCTGGAATGGGTAGTTTCACTTATACGCGGATCGACCAGGGTTTCAGGGAGCAGCACCCACATGGTGCTGGTACCCTGCTGCAGCTGGTCTCCCCCTTTCTCTATTTTACAGTTCCTTGAACTTCTCTCACTTTGCCACTTTCATTCACACACCCACACAGCCCGGTTCTTATCATCTCTCCCTTCAACTCACCGGCTATGATGAACTGCTTGGATTTTCCTCGTATCTTGAGTCAAGGCCGGTACCACGTAGCGGGAGCCTCCCTCACTCCTGCCTATCAGCGGAGACACGCTCTGTGTACCGTCGGCATCTGAGGCAGCACACTTGGGCTATTGTCGTCGGTCTTATGATTCCTTCTGTGGAGGTTACGGAGGTTTTTGTCGAAAAGGGAAAGGTTGAGTCTCTCCTAGTCAGCCACTCGATATTTGCCCCCTTTCTCCTCTTCTTGAACTGCCGGGTCTGAGTAGCTGTCTCATCATGCAATGTGCCTTACTCGTACTGTGCTCTCTTGCTCCACCTTTTATTCCTGTGAGGAAGGGAAAGGGCCGTCGGGTGTGTGTGATTCTGGTCAATTACTTCACTTTGCCTGACCCTTGTGTTGGAACACGCCAGGTAAACAGCCCTGGTGTTAGTCTGTTGTCTTTTGTGTGGTGCGAAAGTGTTTGTGTGGAAAAAGGGGTGGGCACAGTGCTTTGGAATGTCCTACTAGGTAGGATGGGGAAAAGCTGTTGAAAGAAGAAGGGGGATACCGTGTCTCGCCCGTCTGTGTCCCATTCCCCACGGACCCCCCATCCAGGTGATCCTCCCTCACTGGTCCACCCCCAGGAACTGGATCCGATACCGATGGACGTGTCTTGCCACCTGGATGACAGTTCCCCAGGTACTAGCTAGGGAGACACCTTCAGGTTTCTCACAGTGTCCATGTAGGTCAATGAACACTCCAGCCACATTGCCCTTCCACAGGCCTCCATGGATGGAATTCCTCAGAAGCAACAATCATGCGGACTAAGAGGCATGTAGTGTGTGCAGATGAGTACAATAAATGCCACAGCACCATTCACTGGTACACAAATCTCACAGCCTCATGTGTACATCTCAGGTGTTTAGGACATGTTTAGGACAACACACAGGTGTTCTTTAGAATGGCATTTATGCATGCCTTTTATAGATTGTGGCAGTTTCATACACTAGTTGCTGAGATGTATGTAAGCTTTGTGTGTACCCACTTGGCATATGTGTCACATGGTCTAGGTATTGTTGGCCAATGCTGCACCACCCAACATACCTGTTTGACACATACTGATGAGAGGATAGTGCACTCACCCCTCCAAGACATTCATGCCTTCTTATCCATGCTAAAGTAGCATGATATCACCATGTTCCCGTTGTGGTGCTTCTTGCAGTTTGGATGCGTGCCTGCATGTTAAGGACCTGGGTTCACCTTCTATGGGATTCTGACCTGCAGTGCTGTCACCCCATGGAAGTCTTTTGCACCAGGCTGCTTCTCAGTGTGGAAGAGGCCCTCATATGTTCCAGTGCCTCATTGCCCAGGATGTCAAATTCTGTGGCAGGCTCGATGATATGGCAGCCATTGCACACAGGAGGCTAATGGAGGCAACAATAAACCCTGTGTTTCCCTAGGAGCTAATGGAGTGATAGAAGTGGTTTACAGAAGATGTTTTTCAGGGCACTTGATGGTATACAGATGCATAGTGCCTGCTCTAGCAGAGGAAGACAGGCTGTGGCTGACAGTCATTCCCAGGCGTGCTAATGTTCAGACACCTTATAGAGAGAGGTAGACAGCATGGGTTGTCTGGCACAGAGAATGGACAGAGGCTACAGCAGTATCAAAGGCAGGAGGACAGGCAAAATACAGATGTCATCAGACAGCAGTATGATGCAGCAATGAGGTGGCAGTGGGGAATTGAATTGGTCCTTAAGAGGTTGCCCATCTTATCTGTGAGACAGCCAAATGAAATTCCTTTGGAAGTATAATATTAAGGGGAAAAAATTCTAAGGGGGGGTGATACGCTAAAGGGGAGTACATCCCAACCCTTTGTATTAGTGAAAGCATGTAAATTGACTAGATTTATATTTTAGAAGTTTGTGTGCTTCTGGAATTATAGATTTGATAGAATAGGGCCTATGATGTGTATAAAGTAAGATCTCCTTCTCTGTGTAATGATCAAACACAGATGATGTATTCTAGGAGTGAAAACCATCCCTCACTGTGGATATACCTAAAATATAATGTAAATTAAAGTCATTTCCGGGTTACATCACCAAGCAGAATCCTGCTACCTGCGCTGAACCAGTCAAGACAAAGGGGAAAGGGTAATTAACTGCTACCCCATTTCCTGCCTTTAAATTGTACATTATAAATGAGAAAGGTACCCTTTTACACGGTGAAGGAGCTCTCTCCCCACATCACCAACTAAAACTCAGAATAAGGGACACATCCCAGTAGAGAATGAGACCAAGAGATTGGTTTGGAGATTCAGCAAAGTTTTATATAAGATTCAGCATCCAGAGAACTCTGCTGCCTCGAGAGTGCTCTGGCAAACAATACAAAAACAATATGTTTTAAAGGGTTACAGTGTCATCAGTGATGATTTCTATACAGTCTACAAGTTACATTTCCATTGGTTGGGGTGGGGATGCACATATAATTCTGTAAGGGCTGGCTCCACGGTATTGGCTGATGACTTGGCGGGAGGTTGGGCATCACATGGTTCAGCAGGGCCGGTCCGTGCGAGGTGAAAGTTGGGTCAGGTCCGGAGAGGCGGCTGGTTCTGGCTAAACTAATCTACACACTTATCCTAGACATGCAGTAAATAATGATCATCACTATACCTTTAAAGTATATGTTAGAGGCATGTAAATTGTACACCTGTGTTTGCACTATCCCGCTTTGGGTCACTAGCGGGGTGAAGAGTGTGACGGTCTTGCCTCTGAGGTAACCTGTGGGTGTCGGGATTGATAGCTGTCATGTCTGGCACATCAGAGCGGGAAGGGGGTGGAGTGACACATGTTAGTTTAGGACAGAATATACTGCGGCAGGAGTCAGGTTTTATTGGGGGCACTCTGGGGTGGTCAGCAGGGACGGGTCATACTTCTGGTACATCTAAATAATAGATTTGGAGGGGCACAAGGTTGAACAGGCAATCATTTTCCAACATCAGGGGTGAGAAGTGCAAGAGCAGGTTTGTTGAGATGGATGAACTGCAAGTCATGGTTCGGCCCAGTCACACACAAGACAGTGATCTCAGAGGAAGGAATGAAATGAATACATTGTTTGTATGCAACATCTTGTCTCAGAGCATCCGTGAGAAAGGGACTTCGGAGGCACAGGCGCGGAAGGATAAAGGTGGGGGCTGTCAGTGCACACTGTGTGTGCGGCTCTGCTGAGGGGAGAGGAGACTTCACAATACCAGAATGCGACCTAGTCCAAAGATTGAGTCGAGAGTACACAAAATGGAGTCCAAGTGTTTCTTGCAATAGCCCCACCTCTGCTTATGCCAGGGCCTTGTTCCCTATGGCTGCAGAAGGGCACGAAGGCGTCATTCCGCTAGTGCAAGAGCAAGTGGTCCCTTTCGCGTAGAATGTATGGGGGCGCTCAACCGACCCATTCGTTCCTTACAACGGTAATGCAATAGAAGCACCAGAGCTGCCCTATAAGTGGAGGTTCTAGGTGGCTCCTGGCATACATTAGCAGGAAACACAATTTAGATTTACCTCGCCCGGTCTTGTGGGGCTAGCAGTGTCTTGTTGGCTGGATGGTGTGTCGGAGTACAGATGCATGGTGACTGACAGCTCCCCTGTGCCTGCTCCAGTGGTCTTTTGTGCGGGAGGGCTCCTGGGCACTGGCCTGTCTTTCTCTGCTGCACAAGGCATCTCTGCAGGTTATTGAGTAGGCTGGAGCTTCGAGTGCCCTGCCAATCTGTTACTGTGCTTGAGCTGACTGTTATTCTAGTTGGAGGCCAGGTCCTGAGCCTCCTGTTTTCTTCTACTTGGGGCTATACTGGTGGTGCCTTTTTCGCTTCGGACACCCACTGGACCACTCTTTCTACAGGCTGACTGCCATTGTTCCCCACCCCTCCCCTGCTTGCTGGAATGTTTACAGCTTGACTGGGGGTACCTCTTGTCATTGCACTCCTGGCTTATCCTTGGAGTCCCCTTCCTTCTGATTAGCGGTTTGTATGCTCCTGGTGTGAGGCAGAATACCTTACAATGAAGACCAGTAAATACCTCCATTAGGGATTTGCTGCAACCCTCCAAATCAGCCATATTTGGGTCAGTGGGCATGGGCCTGATACCTGCACTGGATTATAATTTGCAGCCAGCTACTAGGGGGGATATTGCGCAACTGCTCCAATCTATCCAAAAAAAATGGCATTCACCCTCCAAGAGCTGAAAGGCTCTTTCCAGACGCTAGCTCACAACGTCCAATAATCGGAACATCGGTTGGGTGAGCTGGAAACTGCTTTCTGCAATCAGAGCAAATCCTATGATCAGCTTAAAAAGAGAGTGTCTGGGTTGGATATGCATAAAGCAGTCACAGATGAGTGGTTGGAAGATAGTGAGAACTGTTCGAGAAGAAATAATGTCTTGATTCGTGGGATGCCCGTGGAGGTCTCGTATCTTGACTTGGAGGCATAGGTGTGCATTGGATCGCATTCATAGAGTTTATTATAACTTTCAACAATGCCGAAATCTCCTCCCAGATGTGCTGTCCAGGATTCACCTTTTCCATACTAAGGAACGTATCTGTCAGAAAACCAGGGTGCAGTGCAGCATATCGTTCAGAGAAGTTGAATTGCAGATCTTACAGGATTTGGCGCAGCAAACAATCTAGAGGCGCAGTCAGATGAGCCTGCTCACTCAATGGTTGATTGAAGAGGGCTATTCAGTTCAGATGGGGGTACTAATTCCGCATTATGTTCAACTACAAAGGTGTCCAGCTGTCATGCATGCCGGACGTGGTCCTACCTCCTACGCTCGTAGAACAGCTAGACCTGTTCTATTCCAAATGGCGGTTGTTCGATACGTTGCCGGGAAAACGACGTTTGCACTTTTCACGTCGCTAACTTCACGTGGATTCTGCTCGTCACGTGAACTACGGCATTACGTATAAAAGCAGCGTGGAAACTTCACTCGCTGCTTCTGATCGAATCATTTGGCGTTGTGTAGCTTTAACCTCCGTCCTGCATCCTTGGAGGTTACTTCAGCTACTTTTTGGGCCTTCTATAGCGTGTTTTCCGCCACACGCTGATTCCTGGAGCTGTTTGTTCGTGTGTCCTTCCACACGCGCACGTTGTCTTCAAACGCGGCTGTCCTGGGCTGCGTGAATCCTGTTTGCGTGCAAACCCACAAGCGCACGCTATCTTCAAGCGCGGCTGGCCTGGACTGCATGAATCCTGTTCGCGTGTAAAATCCACACGCGCACGTTGTCTTCAAACGCGGCTGTCCTGGGCTGCGTGAATCCTGCTCGCGTGTAAATCCACACGCGCACGTTGTCTTCAAACGCGGCTGTCCTGGGCTGCGTGAATCCTGTTCGCGTGCAAACCCACAAGCGCACGCTATCTTCAAGCGCGGCTGGCCTGGACTGCATGAATCCTGTTCGCGTGTAAAATCCACACGCGCACGTTGTCTTCAAACGCGGCTGTCCTGGGCTGCGTGAATCCTGTTCGCGTGCAAACCCACAAGCGCACGCTATCTTCAAGCGCGGCTGGCCTGGACTGCATGAATCCTGTACGCGTGTAAAATCCACACGCACCCGTTGTCTTCAAGCGCTGCTGGCCTGGACTGCGTGAATCCTGCTCGCGTGTATTTCCGCACGCGCACGCTATTTTCTTCGCGGCTGTGCAGAACCGCGTGTACTTTGTTTATACCATAAAAAGGG
The DNA here is from genome assembly GCF_040938575.1 of Ambystoma mexicanum. Taxonomy (NCBI): domain Eukaryota; kingdom Metazoa; phylum Chordata; class Amphibia; order Caudata; family Ambystomatidae; genus Ambystoma; species Ambystoma mexicanum. The sequence continues at coordinate 846,210,093 of NC_090921.1, read as the reverse complement.
CGATATTTCCAAATCCTGCACCTGTGACATTAACAGGGGGATTGATTCATTTCTATACTTTTCTCTACGTGGGAAGGAAGCTTTCAAGGATAATTGGAAAGTGACAGTGAACAGTACTTTGGACGCTATCCTGTGGTGCATCAACCCGTATCTAGCGTGAGCCTCGTTCCGTTCGGGATAAGTCTCCCTTACTAATCTTCCCTTCCTTGTCGTTTGTTCTACCTTTGGATTTCCTCAAGAGACTTCTGCTGGATTCTTCTGCCCTAGACTTAAGGTCAGTGTGTGCATTCATGTCATTTTCTGTTCTATCATACTCAGTTTGGGGCAGTTTCTTATGATACTTTATTTTGTTCTAGGCTGACTTCCTATACCTCACCCACGCCCTTTCCAGTGATCCATCTCTCTGCCTGTTTTATCAGTCAGAGAGTTGTATCATTTGGAAGGTCTAAACTTGACTTCACAACTATCAAATCGTGTGAACAGGGATCCGGAAGACCCTACCACCTGTATCCTTTTGAGTACCGTATCTTTTTCAGTCAATACTTTGGTGCTTTCTGACAGAATCAGAAGCCATGGAGGGTACGGATCCTTTAGCTGTTTTGACTCAGTTGATCAGCGATTTGAGAAATGAGATGGTTACGGCACAGGACATGTTACGGCACCGTATGGACGTAATGCAAGACGCCATGCACGGTAGCCCTCAGGGAGCACAGGTTCCAATGGCCACTGCATCTGGATCTGGGACTATGACACCCCCACAGGAAACTATTAATGTGGTTATGCCCACTCAGTTTCCCTTGGCCCCTCCGGAACGGTTCACTGGTGATCCCAAAACCTATAGAACCTTCGTTAATCAGTGCCGACTCCATTTTCTTTGTCGTCCTACATCTTTTCCTGACCTAACCACAAAAGCAGCATTCGTGCTTTCCCATTTAGGGGGCACAGCTGCTGCTTGGGCTAACCCTTTGTTGGAAACAAATAGCCCTTTGTTGTACGACTGTGACGATCTCTTGGCTGCAATGAGTAAAGTCTTTGACATGCGTTATTCTACTCAAGCCATGGATCTGGAGTTACTTAATCTACAACAAGGCAATCAACCTCTTTTGCCTTACATTGCCCGATTCAATCAACTAACAGCCTAAACTCAATGGCCTGACAGTAAGAAAACGGCTGTTTTCTACAAGGGTCTTTCAGAAGAACTGAAAGATGCCTTATCTACAGTTCCGGTGGTTCCTACGGGATTCACAGAGTTGCTTGATTTGGTTCTACAAATTGATGCCCGAAGGAATGCTCGGAAAGGAGAGAAAAAAGCCCTTCATACAAGCCTCGGTTCGTTCAGAGACACCGGCAGTCCTCTCGAACGACCCCGAACCAATGCAGATTGGCGCCGTGAGAGGCCGGTTGTCCAATGCAGAATGAGAGAACCGAAGAAAGAACCATTTATGTATGTATTGCGGTTCATCCGAGCATTTATTAGCGACATGTCCTAAAAAACCTGTCAAGCGTTCGGGAAACGCCAAAACTCGACAATAGCAGGAGTCCCTGTGTCGAGTGTTTCATCGGACTCCAGTACTATTCCTAATCACGCACCCGTAATTGTTGAGGTGACGTTACATTGTGATGACCGAGAATTGGTTTCCAAGGCCATGGTTGATTCCGGAGCCACCAACAATTACATAGACATCACATATGCCAAGAACTGTTCCATACCCCTTGTAAACAAGAACAAACCTGAAACGGTTAATACCGTGGACGGATCTGTTTTGACTTCTGGTATGGTAACCCAGGAGACGGTATCTGTTCAGATGACATTATCGAATAATCATTCGGAAGAAATCGTCTTCGATGTCATAGCTGCTCTGCAGTACGAAATCATACTTGGTCTTGCATGGTTAACCCTTCATAATCCCGCCGTTGACTGGGTTTCGGGATTGCTCCAGTATCCTTCAATTCATTGCAATGAACATTGCTTTACCAGTCAGGAGGTGTCAAACAAGCAACACATATTGGCCTCTATGGGGGGAGTTTCAACTATCAGCGTGGTACATCAAAGCGACACTACCATACCATGCGAATACGCTGAGTACGCTGATGTCTTTGATAAAGGCCAGGCAGAACAATTGCCTCCTCATCGACAGTATGACTGTCCAATTGAATTGATTCCTGGTGCCAAAATCCCTACAGGTCGTTTATATTCGCTGACTCCAAAAGAAGACGTTGTGTTGAAAGAATACACCGACAAAGCTTTAGCGATGGGTTTCATACGGCCATCACAATCACCTGCTGCGTCTCCTCTATTCTTTGTTCCGAAGAAAGAGGGTGATCTAAGGCCTTGCATTGATTACAGGGCACTTAACGACATCACCATAAAAAATCAATATCCTTTACCACTGATAAACGTTCTATTGGATCAATTAGGTACTTCCAGTTACTTCACCAAATTGGACTTGCGAGGAGCATACAATTTAGTTCGCATTCGTGAAGGCGACGAATGGAAGACCGCTTTCAAGACACGGTATGGTCTTTACGAGTATTTGGTGATGCCTTTTGGTCTGTGCAACGCTCCCGCCACTTTTCAATTCTTCATGAATGATATATTCAGGGATATAATGGACCAGTTCGTGGTGATTTATCTGGATGATATTCTGATCTATTCATCATCTTTTTCGGAACACGTCAAACACGTTTCTACAGTCCTACAAAGACTCAGGGAGAACCATCTTTTTGTGAAAGCCGAGAAATGCGTCTTTCATTCACAGGAAGTGGAATTCCTGGGTTATGACATTACCAATCTAGGTGCTCGAATGAGCCGTTCCAAAGTGAAGGCCATATTGAATTGGCCTATTCCGCACAATGTCAAGTCATTACAGTCTTTCCTAGGCTTTGCGAATTTTTATCGCAGATTTATTCATTCCTTCTCCAAAACAGTAGCTCCTTTGACGGCTTTAACTAGTTCCAAAGTTACTTTCTGTTGGAACCAGAATGCCCAAGCATCATTCGAAAAGTTAAAGGAAGCATTTACCACTGCACCCGTGCTTCAACATCCAGATCCAGATCGCCAGTTTATCGTTGAAGCGGATGCATCCAGTGTCGCTACTGGAGCGGTACTCTCACAAGTTTGCACAGAAACCAAGGAGGAGCACCCAGTGGCTTTCTTCTCTCGCAAACTTACCCCATATGAACGAAACTACACAGTCACTGAGCGGGAATTGCTGGCTATCAAGGATGCCTTCCGAGAATGGCGTCATCATCTTCTTGGGGCCAAACATCAGGTGTTGGTGTACTCAGACCATAGAAATCTTCAAGCATTCAAATCTATGAAATGCCTTACGGCCCGACAGGCCAGATGGCATGTCTTTTTTGCCCAATACGATTTCCAGGTCACATATCGTCCTGCCCGAGAACACGTTAAGTCGGACGCGTTGTCTCGTATGGGTGAAGAGGCGAAGGACGAAGCACAAGTACAAAATCAGTTGTTGGCAGATCATGTAATATGTAGTTGTTCTGTTCAACCATCCTTAAAAACCGAAGTACAAGAGTGGGTGAAAAAACATCCACAAGTTATCCAGGATATGAATCTGGACGTACATAACGGTTTACCTTTTACACAAGGAGTGCTCTACCTACCGACGTCTTCAACGCGGAATAAAGCACTCAAGTGGAATCATGATTCCTTGATCGCAGCCCATCCTGGACGGAAGAAAACACTAGAGCTGCTCAAAAGATGGTGCTGGTGGCCATCCATGTCAAAAGATGTCATAGATCATGTATCGACTTGTTCTGTATGCATCCAATGTAAAAACACTCCTGGTAAACCAGTGGGCTTACTCCAGTCCCTACCTGTCCCTAACAAACCATGGGACATGATATCTATGGACTTTGTGGTAGAACTCCCACCAAACCAGGAGTACGATACCATATGGGTTGTAGTGGATTATTTCACTAAATTGGCTCTTTATATTCCCTGTATTGGTTTACCAACCGCTGCTGTTCTGGCTGACCTATTCATTCAACATATATTTCGTTTCTTTGGTCTACCGTCAGTAATCATTACGGACAAGGGCTCACAGTTTGCGTCACGCTTTTGGAGAGCACTAACATCAGCATTACTGATTGATGATAGAATGTCCAGTGCTTATCACCCTCAAACTGATGGACAGACCGAAAGAGTCAATAGCACTATGGAACAATATCTGCGGTGTTTGTGTCTACAGTACCAATCGGATTGGCTCAAGGTCCTGCCGGCAGCAGAATTCGCCTATAACAACTCCTATCATAGTGCCATAGGCACTTCACCATTCTATGCGCTTTATGGACAACACCCCCGATCAATACCTTTGGATTCCAGCTTGTCTTTGGATACTCCTGCCGCAGGCTGTACTTTTCGTGATCTGAAGAAACTACAGAGGAAAGTGAAGCAGCAACTGGAGCAGGCTAAAAGACGCGACAAGTTCTATGCCGATGCTCACAGAGTACCCGCACCTGTCTACAAGGCTGGTATGAAAGTATGGCTGTCCACTAAGAACTTGAGAATTCCAGGCAAAAAGAAATTATTGCCTAAATACATTGGTCCGTATGCAGTGCTCCAAGTAATCAATCCGGCTGCTGTCCGTCTAGCTTTGCCACAACGATGGCGAGTGCATCCCGTATTCCACGTGTCACTCATTAAGCCATGTTCTGAAGCTACTAGATTGCCTGTACGGCCTGTTGCTATTTCTGTGCGGGGTTCAGATGAATACGAGGTACAGGACATACTGGATATGAGACTACGTTCTGGTAGGCCGTTTTATCTGGTGGATTGGAAGGGCTATGGTCCCGAAGATAGGTCCTGGGAACCTCTTTCTAATATTCATGCTCCTGCTTTATTGAAGCGTTTTCACACGAGAAGGGGAGAGGTTGCCCCTTTGGGGGATGGCACTGTCATGCATGCCGGACGTGGTCCTACCTCCTACGCTCGTAGAACAGCTAGACCGTTCTATTCCAAATGGCGGTTGTTCGATACGTTGCCGGGAAAACGACGTTTGCACTTTTCACGTCGCTAACTTCACGTGGATTCTGCTCGTCACGTGAACTACGGCATTACGTATAAAAGCAGCGTGGAAACTTCACTCGCTGCTTCTGATCGAATCATTTGGCGTTGTGTAGCTTTAACCTCCGTCCTGCATCCTTGCAGGTTACTTCAGCTACTTTTTGGGCCTTCTATAGCGTGTTTTCCGCCACACGCTGATTCCTGGAGCTGTTTGTTCGCGTGTCCTTCCACACGCGCACGTTGTCTTCAAACGCGGCTGTCCTGGGCTGCGTGAATCCTGTTCGCAAGCAAACCCACAAGCGCACGCTATCTTCAAGCACGGCTGGCCTGGACTGCATGAATCCTGTTCGCGTGTAAATCCACACGCGCACGTTGTCTTCAAACGCGGCTGTCCTGGGCTGCGTGAATCCTGTTCGCGTGCAAACCCACAAGCGCACGCTATCTTCAAGCGCGGCTGGCCTGGACTGCATGAATCCTGTTCGCGTGTAAAATCCACACGCGCACGTTGTCTTCAAACGCGGCTGTCCTGGGCTGCGTGAATCCTGTTCGCGTGCAAACCCACAAGCGCACGCTATCTTCAAGCGCGGCTGGCCTGGACTGCATGAATCCTGTACGCGTGTAAAATCCACACGCACCCGTTGTCTTCAAGCGCTGCTGGCCTGGACTGCGTGAATCCTGCTCGCGTGTAAATCCACACGCACACGTTGTCTTCAAGCGCGGCTGGCCTGGACTGCGTGAATCCTAAATCGCGTGTATTTCCGCACGCGCACGCTATTTTCTTCGCGGCTGTGCAGAACCGTGTGTACTTTGTTTATACCATAAAAAGGGCGATATTTCCAAATCCTGCACCTGTGACATTAACAGGGGGATTGATTCATTTCTATACTTTTCTCTACGTGGGAAGGAAGCTTTCAAGGATAATTGGAAGGTGACAGTGAACAGTACTTTGGACGCTATCCTGTGGTGCATCAACCCGTATCTAGCGTGAGCCTCGTTCCGTTCGGGATAAGTCTCCCTTACTAATCTTCCCTTCCTTGTCGTTTGTTCTACCTTTGGATTTCCTCAAGAGACTTCTGCTGGATTCTTCTGCCCTAGACTTAAGGTCAGTGTGTGCATTCATGTCATTTTCTGTTCTATCATACTCAGTTTGGGGCAGTTTCTTATGATACTTTATTTTGTTCTAGGCTGACTTCCTATACCTCACCCACGCCCTTTCCAGTGATCCATCTCTCTGCCTGTTTTATCAGTCAGAGAGTTGTATCATTTGGAAGGTCTAAACTTGACTTCACAACTATCAAATCGTGTGAACAGGGATCCGGAAGACCCTACCACCTGTATCCTTTTGAGTACCGTATCTTTTTCAGTCAATACTTTGGTGCTTTCTGACACCAGCACCAATTTGTGTCTCTTGCTGCATCGCTATAAGTGTTAAAGTTAAAGACTCCCTGAGCAGACCTTCCACTGCCGGAAGGCTTTGAACGGAATCCCTCTCAAAAGGATTGGTCTAAAGTGCACTCTATGAAAATCAGCCTCAAGGATCCTAGGAGGCCTTCTCTGAACAGACCAGAGAGAAGTCGAGACTTGGAGAGACCTGCATGACTGAAGTGGGTGTTTTGACTGTTCTCATTTTTCAGTGGTCTGCTGTGTAATTATGGCTGTGTGATGCTTTTTCTGCTGTTGTTGTTACATTGATTTGGTTCTGCAGCATTCACAAAGTTGCTCTAAGCTTTTTATTTCAAGATTATATAGGCAGAGCAGCAGGAGCACCCACCCTCATTGGGTTCTTTGGTGACCCAATGCTTGTCCCACACAGCGCTGGTGTTCCTTCTTGGTGGTTGTTTTATGGATGGTTGGTTCTGTTCATTAGGCAGGGGTTGGAATGTTATGGGATTGTCTTTAATTCTCTGTGTATTGTTCGGCCTGTGACTTGGTGGGTAGTCTGGGCTGCGGGGCTAAGGAGATTTAGGACATATGTTTGACTGGGGTGCCTTAAGGTGATTTCATTGAATGTTCAAGGTCTTAATTCTCCCAGAAAACGTAAGAGTGTGTTGTCCAAGCTGACTGAGTTAAAAGCCACCATTGCTCTACTGCTGGAGATGCACTTACTTCAGGCTGATTGGCCCAGACTCTGTTCCAAATAGTTTCCCCATCAATATGTTGCATCACCCTCCACTAAAAGGGCAGGTGTTGGTATTGTGTATGCCCATTCTCTAAAGTTCACTATGTTGAAGATGACTGAAGACACCCGAAATGATACTTGGGTCTTCACATTCATCTTGTGGATGATGGTCTTACTCTATTCTCTATCTGTGGCCCAAACCAATCACAAGATTCTTTTTATGCTCAAACGCTCCCACATATTGCCCATTTTCAGGTTTGTGAACTCATACTGGGGTTGGGTGGGGGTTGAATGTGGTGTTAGACAGAGGGTTGGGCAGGTCTACCTCGACGGTAGGGCTTGATGTAACTAGGTCTGAATCCCTTACGGAAGTGATGATAGATTCACAATTGTCAGACATTCGAATGCTGCATCACCCCCTACTTCTCACAAGGACACTGTAGTTATTCCCAGCTTGATTTCTTTCTGGTCTAGCATTCTCTAGTCCCAAAGGTTATTGAAACTACTATATGGTTGGCAGTGGTTACTGATCACGCTCCAATTATGCTTCGGGTAGATGAATATGCTCTGTGTTCCAGGAAAACTGCTTTGTGGAAAATAAATGACTATTTAATGATGTAGCTTATAGTACTGCCATTCCAGAGCAGATAGCTTTATAGTTTCAAGAAATATCACAGGGGATACACCAATTGTGGCAGTCTTGGATGCTCTTAAGCCCACGTTGCGTGGTGAGCTTTTTAGTTCGACCTCTGCAAGGAAGCAGAAACTGATGTCCCAAAGTGAGGAAGCACAGAGGCGAGTGCAAGAATCAGACCTGCATTATAAGAGGGGGGTGCACAAAGGGTCTACAGGTAGCTTCAAATAGCCATATCTGAACTTAAAGCGCTCTGGACATCTTATCTCGCATACATTACTCCAAACCAAGCAATTTTACTTGAGCACTTCCAATAATGCTTCGTGCATCCTGGCCTAGTAATTGAAGGACAAGAAAGGCAAAAACCCTATTACTAAACTACGAGATCATAACGGACAGCTGAGGGATGATGAAGCCTCTGAAATGTGCATCCTGGTCGGGTATTATACATCCTTATTTAGCACTGATAGTTGGGATATTGCGTCCCAGAAGATATTCATTAGGCAGCCAAATTTACCCTCCATTTCTGCAGAAGCCTGCAGAGACCTAACGGCTTAATTGCTATTGAAGAGGTTACTCAAGTTATTTGTTCCCTGCCTAACAACAAGGCTCCAGGGCCTGATGGCTATTTGCCTCTATTTTACAAGAAATGTGTTGATCTCCTCACCCCCCATTTGGTCACCTTATTTAATAATTTCACTGACACAGTTGCGATCACACCTACAATTGGCGAGTCCTTATTATCATTAATTGGCAAACCAGATAAGGATCCTCCCCTTAGTACATCATATAGACCAATCACGGTCTTAAATTAGGAATCTCAAATCTACTGAAAGGTTCTGGTGGCCCGTTTGGTGGACATTCTCCCGAGCATTGTCCAAATGGACCAGGCACATTTTATCCATGGGCATCAGGCATTTGAGAATAGTCATAGACATAGTCAGTGATTGAGTATGTGACGGCACATTACCAAAAATTTGCTGTATTGTCTGTTGATGCTGAAAAAGCATTTAACCGCATGGATTGGATATATCTTTTTGAAGAGCTGGGTAGTTTTGCGTTCGGCCCCACTTGTATTAAAATAATACAGGCTAATTGTATCCAGCTGACCACTCGCCGTAAATTACATTGAGCCTTGTCCGAACTGCTTGCACTGTCCAGAGTGACCTGTCAATCGTGTCCACTGTCCCCCCTCTTGTTTGCATTATCAATGGAGCCCCTGGTAAACACGTTTCGGCAGGAAGATCATATCTGTGGGTTCGACATGTCGGTTACCAGCATAAAGTCGCAGTCTATGCCCACAACCTTCTCTTTTTCATGCACCGCTCGCAGACAACTCTACCCCAAATATATTCTCTATTAGAATCATTCTATCGGGTTTCTGGCTTCAAGATTAATTAGACTAAATCTATAATTCTTAATATCTCTGAGAAACCTGAGACAGTGCAATTACTTCAGGGGGGGCTTGAATTTCAATGGACTGCTGTCTCGTTGAAATACTTGGAGGTTCAGATCATACCTACTCACTCCCAGCTATATGCTGAAAATATCCCCAATCTTTTTTCCTCTGCCAAAACTGACCTGCTTCGGTAGACACAATCCGCTATTTCATGGCTTGGGTGGATGACAGCCCTTAAAATGACCCTGTTACCTTGATTGTTATACACCTTCCAAGCCCTTCCAGTCTGCATTCCCAAACAAATGCTTTCATTTTATCTGGGCTAAAATATTCCAGAAGGTTTTCCGACATGCACTGATGGCAGCTAAAAAAAAGGATGGCCAGGGTGTTCTGGATATGGAAAGTCATCTCTAGGCAGCACAACATGCTCCCCTGTTTGATAGCATGGGGGCACCCTTGAATCCTAAGCATTGGATAAACATTGAACAGTCAGGTTAACCAGATCCCCCTGCATGATCAGTGCTGGAGACTGCCTCGGATTAGGAAGAAAGAGTCTCGTCTCCTCCCAGCGGCCTGGGTTCTGTTAGAATATTGCGATAAGGTGGTTTGTAAATATTCAGTTACTCTCTTCCCTTCTCCCCTCACATGAATATGGAATACTCTTGAATTTCCCCCAGCCAGTCAGCAGGGTAGGTTTGTTAGATGGGTTGGGGGAGGCTTGGAAAAGTTAGGTCAATTCTTTGAATCCAAACAACCCCTGCCTTTCTCTAAATGTAAGCAGGTGTTCACGGTCCGTCACACTTACATACAACTTCAGCACTGGACTACTTGTGCTATAGTGTTCCTTCAAGCTAAACGTGAAACGGCCCCACATGAAGATCTGTTTGTTGGGGATCCTCCCTCTCGTAAGGTTTCTTCTCTTTATCAGGTTCTCAATGCCTGTCTTTTTAAGTCCCCTTATGCCAACATGTCGAAATGGGAGGAGGATTTGAATATCCAGATCAGGGACCTCTCATAGTACAATGTGTGGCCTAGGGTTGGTAATTCATCCAGGTGTGTACACCTGAAATAGAGTAGTTATAAACTGTTGTTCGGTGGTATCTCACCCCTGAAATACTCCATAAGATGGATCCTACTATTTCTGATCCTTGCTGGAGGTGCACTCAGGCCCCAGAGACACTATTTCATATATGTTGGTCATGCTCACTGATACTGATATGAAGGACATTATGGCACAAATTAAGAGGATCAGTGGAATACATCTTTCACTCGAACCTTTGGTGATATTATTGGGTGATGGGCACCTAGAGGAGTGCTATAAACTGGCAGCAAAATCAACCAGATTGCTTACTCATTTTCTGGTAGCTGCCAGAGTAGTAGTGGCGTATAATTGGAGGGCTCTGAATGCACCTGACATAAAATAATGGTTGGTGAAATTGTGGTTTTTGGTGGCTGTGTGCGAGAAGAGGCCACTCTAAAGGGAGACGTGCCTAAGTTCCTTGCAGAATGGGAACATGTCCTTCAATTTGTATCCCAGAATGATAACCCCTTACTTCATTATAAGCCACGTGATAGGATGTCTTTTACATCGTTGTAATGCTCTATGCCAACCTATTAATGATGTTACTAGACTGTTAATCACCAGTGCTGCAAAATAGGTAACACTCAGTTTGTTGATTTTTCATTTTCTTTTTTTTCACTTAATTTTGTCTAGTGTTGTAACAGACTCGATACCCATGCTTATGTTACAATATTATCGGACAGAGGAGCTGTTTAATTGTTCAATAGTGTTGCAAGTTATCAGGAATATGTGTCAGTGGATTGTTATTCTCTTCTTCAATAAAATTTGAATTGCAAAAATAAATAAGAATAGAATTACTCTACCCCTTGGGTAAATCAATGGTGGTTGGATTTCTGAACCACACAAAAGAGTTCTCAAAGTCTTTTCCAGCTCTTGACCTGGTACTTTCAACAAACAAACATAAACAATGTCTCTCAGCTTTCTCTTGGCAAAACCAACAGCCTTATCAGCCAATCTGAACAGTATTTAGTGTATCCCCTCTTCAGGGATGTATTCTTCTTATTCAGCATAACAGGTTCTTCTGATCTGATTTATGCCTGTCAGATATTTCTACTTTCAGCCTCATGTAGGCTACAGGCCTGCTTATCCCAATGTTTGTTGTTGCTTCTGTCACCCCCTCCTGAGGTCTTTGGACTCTAACCCATTGTGGGATATGGACCTGCACAACCCTGCTTTGCTTATGGCTTCTCTCACCTCCTCCTGCGGTCTTTCAATTATCACCCAGGCGTGGGCTATGGGCCTGCTCGGTCCTGTTTGGTTCTCACTTCCTCACCCTCTCCTGGAATCTTTGGATTGTCAGCCTTGTGTAGGGGACTTGCCTGCTCAGCCCTTTTCTGGTTTTCTGTTCTCTCATCCCCTCTTGGGGTGTTCAGATTCATCAACCCCAGGTGAGATACAGGCTTGCTCAGCCCTTGGTTCTTGCTGTTCTCTCCCTCCTGGGATCTTTGGATTGTCAGCCTGGCATGGGCTAATAGCCTGCTCAGTGTTGGTCTGGTTTTCAGTTCTCTCACCCCCTCGTTGGGTCTTTGGTTTGTCAGCTGGCATGGTCTATGGGCTTGCCCAGCCCTGTTTTAGTTCTCACTTCTCTCACCACCTCCTGGGGTCGTCATATTTATCAGCCCTGCGTGGGCTATATGCTTTCGCATCCCTTGGTTCTCACCTCTCTAACCCCCTCCGAGGGTATTCGGATTATCAGAGCATTTTGGCTATGGGAGGCTGTAATCCTGCTTTGCTTGTCAGTGGGGAATTTGGATTGTGGGTGTTTGGTTTGGTTTGTCAGCTGGCATAGGCTATGGGCTTGCTCAACCCTGTTCTGGTTCTCGCTTCTCTCACCAACACCTGGGGTCTTCACATCCCTGGGTGGGCTACACGCTTGCTCATCCCTTGGTTCTCACTTTTCTCACCCTCTGAGAGGGTATTCGGAGTATCAGCCCCTTTTGGGCTATGCATGTCTCTAATCCTGCTTTGCTTGTCAGTTCATTCCCCCTCGTGTGGGGAATTCGGATTCTCAGCCCTGTGTGGGCTTCATTGTGGCCTCAGTGCCCTCCACCCACTCCTTTTTTGATGCTGGGTTACATTTTCTCCAGCAGTGTTGATCGGTAGTGGAGCTAATCTCTTTGGCCTGTGTGGTGTCATGTTCTTGACCTAGCTGTAGTCTGCGTGCTTGGATTTCTCCCACCAGTTCTTCTTTTCAGGGACTTCAACATCATGGAAACAGAACACTTGTAAGTTTCTTTTGGTTTGGCTTAGCTTCCTTTCTCAGCAGCCCCAGGCCTATCAGGGTTTCTCTGCCTTCATCAAAGCAGCAGAATTTTGTGAGCTGTCTGGGGTCTCCAGCCACCATGCCCACTGCATGGCTCTCCATTCTGCTCCTCCAGTGAGGGAGAAACTCCGTCCTCTGCTGGCTGCACAAACAAGCGTTTCTCACTGTCTGACTGATTTACTCACAGTCTGTGGCTGATTATCTGTCTCTCTGTTGTCGTCCAGGTATATGTAGGCCCCTCCCTGGAATGGAAGGGCAAATTTCATTAGTTCTGGTGTTCACAAAGTGGCAGCGACAAATACAGGTCAGAAACCAAGCCATCTACTTTAAAGGGTCCATGCACATGATTGCCCTGTTCAGATATAACCAAGAAACACTTGGAACTTTGCAGTGAAGGGAGGTGGAATGAAATCCTTACTGGGGTAGTCTTTGTCCTCCGAGAGGGGGTGGTCACTCCCAGTGGGAACCTACTTGCCCTGTCCCCTAGGGTGGGTATAATGTAAGGGGGTCTCCTCCCTAGTCCCACAGTGGGTGGCTTCCCCCAGGGGAGAAGGGATTAATTCCCTGGAGTCATCACAACTGCTAAAATAAGCTAGCAGAGTCTCATGATAGTCATAGCTGGTGGAGAAGCATTGCCATCCAAATGAAACACTGCTTCCACCCAAACCTGTAGTATTCAGAACCATGTGCATTTTACACAGAGTGGAGGATCTAGAATTAAGTTTACTACTTGCAGTTCACCAATAACTTGTTTATCAAGTTGATGGTGGAAAAGCATAAAGTAGAGCTCTGGGCCAACTTTCTGATAGAGCATACACCTGACATGTTTGTGGGGTACAAAAAATAGTTAGAAAACTGGACTCGTTTCCTAACAGTGCCTTTCCTGAAGAAATTAATGATTAGCTAATGTGTATTACAATTAAGTTTGCTGATAGGTGCACACATCAATGTGATTTTCTTTGTTGTTACTTATATTCTTCACATCTTAGTGAGCCTACACATGTTTTGAGCTTTGCTTTTCTTCAGGGCTCAGAAAACATTTCCTCATAGTTGGTATGACAAAGAAATGCAGTTGTGCCCAACTTACTTTTGTGTTAGTAATATTAACATGCAATCTGACATTAATGCATTCAAATCAACTACATAAGCCCCAAAAATAATAAAAATCCTGAAATTAAATGTTAAATTGTGAAGGCAAGTGATGGCAGTTAGGTGCTTAACAATGTTATATTTCTTATTAGGTGTTCACAGGAATGAATTTGAAAAACATGTGGGTTTGGATAGACAGCTATCCTGAGTGTCAGTAGACATGGGGCTATACAGCTTGGACTGGCATTTAATCCTTGGTCTTTGCTTTTGTTAATACTATGTCTGGTTTCTCATTTATGTAATCTCTCAAATATGTGTCTTAGAGTACAATCTTCCAATGCCTGTTAAGTATTGTATATACTTCTCTGTTCTGTCTAGAAAATTGGTTGACGAATCAGACAAGATCCTTTTCTGTAGCACTGACTTTGGTGTTAGGTGTTTCATGGATACCTCTGTCTTGTCCTCTTGCCTTCTCAATTGCTGCTGCAATGTTACAGTCCTTATATATACCCTCTTTGCTTAAATCTCTGAGAGATAAGTGCTACTTCTTTTTCAAAATCTTCTGTTCTACTAGAATTATGCTTAGCCCTCATTATTCCTCAGTTGGGAATGTTCTTTATGACACTCTGCTTGTGTCCATTGGTGGCATATAACATTGAGTTCACCGCTGTGGGTTTTTGATAAGTACTGGTAACAATTTTGTTGTCTATGATCTGAATTTCAAGATCTAGGAAGGTTACCTTGGTTCTGCTGTGTGTGCAATCTATTTTTATTTGAAAGGCATTGTTATTGATTTATGCTGCGTATTATTGTAGTTCCATATCACTGCCTTTCCAAATGACAAAAATGCCATCAATAAACATTTTCCATAGTACCACCTGTGTTTGTTTTCTCTGGGATTGGTGCCAATGTGTGACTGACCATGTATTGGCCCATGAATTTTAGCTCCCATGGCAATGCCAGTGGTGTAGTACTGACAATTGAACAATAAACTGTTGTGTGACAGTTTCTAGTGCCAAATCTTGTCTGATGGAAGTGTATAAAGCCTTGACGTCGTACGGCACTAGGCTGTAATCTTCCTGCCAATCAATGATTTTCAAAGTATCTAATATGTCCATTGATTCTCGGGTGTATGATTTATGTATATGTTTTGTGTACCTATTGGCAAACTGAAACGTAGTTTCAAAACACATTACCTAATCATTAATTTCATCTCAAAAGGCGCTGTTAAGAACTCAGTAAAATATTGTTTGTGTTTTATGGCTATACCAACAAGGGCATCAGGGTGGCTCCCTTATTTCGGTTACCCTGCGATATCCCCATTCATGAAATCCTAGTGTTTAGCCAATTGATTGTGGTTAATTTACCAACCTTCTTGTCTTTTACAAACAATTCTTGGTAACTTATTGGTTTGAGTGCTCTAAAAATTGATAACTATTTGGGATTCCTATCCTTCTACGCATCATTAGAAAAAACACTTTGGAGAAACGACATTCTAGGAACTTTGGAAAGACCCAACATGATATGGTTGCTGTCTGTATATGAACACACCATAATACACTGATTGTTTGGGTTCAGCAGGAGTAAAAGACTCCCGTGTGTTTGAACAACAGATAAACCTAGGAGTATATGGCATTGGGGGTCATTAGGGTTTTGGCGATATCCCGCCGGTAATTCTGGTAAGATGTCACCAAAATGGTAACACTGTTTCCACCACTAAAATGTCGGAATTACCAGCCTATTCCAAGTGGTGGAAATGCTGGTAAATCCCCATTCCATGGAGTGCCGCAGGATTCTATGGAGGGGATTGCCAGAATGACCAGTTCTGGAATTACCAGTGCTGGCAATTCTGCCATTTATTTGCCAGTGGGGGCAGGTAAATCCATGCCCCCACTGGCAATCTTGTGTTTTGCTGGTGCAGTAAAGGTGCCAGTGCTGGAATTACTGGAAGTTTTACCTGCACCTTTACCCCATTGGCAAAATGAGGCCCATTGTCTTCTTCCTCTTTTGGATACCAGTGTGATGTTTCCTTTTATAACAGATGGCATATTGTGTTGTGCATTGCCATATCCTGGAACCCTTTCATGGTTTGAAAGTTTTAATCAGTCCTGAATCCAGTGGTGTGCAGGTAAATGCTATTAAATATCCATGCTGATAGATTTGCCATGCCCAGTCATCTGCGATCATTTTCAGATATGTATTACAGAATTGTCACCTCCACATCCTTACCAGACAGAATCCATCAGGGGTGGTTTGTGGGGGTTTGAGAAGACAGGAATCTTGTGATTTGAGTGAAAGTGTTCCTGACGAAGGCTTGTGACTTTTTGGCAAGAACTGAAACCTCTTTCTGGGACTGATGAATCAAGGCTTTCTATGTGAGGTCTTGTTGCCGTCATCTTTGTAGTGGCAACCCGAGGACCCCTAGAATGATGTTGAAAATGACTGATCCTCAAATTCCTTCTTAACCTTTTCATACGGCTTCATCACAAACAATGTTCCTCCAACAAAAGGCACATGGAGCAAGATATTCTTTTATGTGCAATCAGTCTTGTGATGTAAATATTATCACGTTTATTCTGGTGCATGCATCTATGGTCCTGTTTAACGACAGTTGGATTTGCTACCCAACATCTTGTAGAACAGGAACACAATCGGCAATCTTCTCTATTGCTGAAATAATTATTTGGAAATACTTTTAGCAGTGAATGAACAAAATACACTTAATAAATTGCAATATAAACAAGTGAGACGTGCCATAAGCTTCTTTGATGAATTCCCTAGCCAGTTAATCTGGTGTCCTAGGGACCTGCACCCATCACAACAGAAGATTTAATACCCACGCTGGAGCCCAGTGGATCAACATGGACAATCTTTGAATGTCCTGTATTGAAACGTTTTACTGGATACCTTTCTGGAAGGGATTTAGGCATTTCCAATGTGTTTTGTTGCTGGAGTTTTGCATCTGCTTCATGAGTCTACTTACACCTTAAGTGTGGAACATTCCAGCATCTGTCACATACTAACTAGTATCTCTGATCTGCAATCCTTGGAGACATGCACGAATTAGTTTCAACGTTTGTTTCCTAAACCTTCCCAAACTTTAAGTAGGTGGCCTGGGTTATTCATTTTCTGTGGATTGGCTATAGCCACACTCTCCTTTATGGGTACCTGGAATTCTGCCCTGCATTTTAGGAGGCCAAAGGAGTGAGTGGCCTCCATGATCTCTAATGGGAGGTGAATGCCGGTGTCTGCCGTCCTGCAAGAGGATGCCTGTCATCAGGGCTCTGGCAATACTATGTTTCTGATTCATTCCTACCTTGTAACACCAGAGAAGGTGTTCAATCCTTATCACTGTCATGCCTAGGGAATACTTGCGAGTTGTATTTGAGCTTGGGACTCTGCAGTGCCTCTGACAGCAGCAGCAAATGAGGGATGCCATGTTTTATGCACTAACAACACAATGAAAACAGCAGCAGTCACATTTAAACTGAGCCTACCTACATAATCGCCTTCTTGAGTCCATTCTGTTTCCCACTCTTGATATCATGGAGGCAGTGGAAATGCTGCTGCATGCACCTTAATATGGACCTATGGCAGCTTCTAAATGTTTTTAATTACATCTGGCTCCATCGAGGGTCCCCCAATGACTGTTATCAGGCATAAAAGTAAGCAATCTTAAACAGAAAATACCAGGTGTCTTCAATGCCCCAGTTCACCCCTCTGCTGTTCTGTTCTGTGCAAAATCACAGGGAGTTGCAGGCTTCTTATAGGGCATTTAGGAGGCATGTGGGTCATTACAATTTTGGTGGTATCCCAACAGTGATGCCAGTGGGATACTGCGAAACGGAATTAGCATTCCCGCTGCCTGATATCTTGGTATTTCTGGGATATTACAGGTGGTGGGTATGCCGGTAGTTCCCCATTCCATGGAGTGACATAGGACTCCGTAGGGGGAGGTGCTGGAATTCCCGGCACCGGTATTAACTGTGCTGGTAATTCTGGCAGTCTTTTTCTGGCGGGGGCCTGATTTACCTCCACCTCTTGTCTGGTGGTAAATCAGGTATCCCCCACTGGCAAACATGTCATTTCCCAGTGCGGTAAAAGTGCTGGTGGTGTATTTACCTGCACTTTCGCCGCACCAGGAAACTTCTAATGACCCTTATGATCATAGTGTCAATGGGAAACAGTTAGTAACTTTAAAAAAAAAATAGTTCTATGGCTTATTTGAGGGGTCAGTTATGCGAGGCTCTCTACTTGATTTAGATTTCTCAGAATTAAACATTTTATTGTGTAGAAAAATATAAAATAAACTCTAACTAAACCTACTATACCAGGGGATTCCCTACCTAATGTAGAATCTATGGGAAAACCTCCTAGCATTCACAAAACTAACCCTCACACTAAACAACATAAACATCCAAAACAACATGAAACAATATAAATAAAAGATCACCAAACACCCAGTGTCTTGGATGACTTCTAGTGATCCTGGGCAGTTCCAGCTTTTTCAGGAATGTCCCAAAGTCAATTTCATCCAGGAACAAAAGTTTTAACCAAAGTCTCGAAATGTTCCAAAGAAACAGAAGTTCACACAAATAATATTCACTGCCAAAAGTCTCTTCTTTGCTTGGTGAAAAGATTCTCCTTTTACAGTTCCACAAAGAAAATAATAGCACCATTGGGGTTTCCTGGACAACTACCTTTCCAGGAGAGATAGATAAAGTTGAAGACCAATGTACCACTTGCACTTTGTCAACTTCTTGACTTTCAGCTTAGGCAACGTCTTATTTATATAGTTTGTCAGGATACTTTAAGGTTTGCCTTCATAGCAAATTCCTTATTATAGCACTGTGGGAGCAGACGCCTTGCCCCACAAATAGTTCCAGCTTCTAATTCTTCCAGCTTTTATACTTCTGACAAAAATGACAACCACAGCATTGTTATTTCTGAGATTAGGCCACAATTATTTTGCTTCTACTACAACTTCTGAATGTAAATAATTTTGCTGCTGCAGCTTCAAAGATAGGCAACTTAACAAGTCTTCCTCGACTTCTACAGTCTGGCAATGCAATCTTCTCTCTGTACCAGGCGAAAGGGCAGCCACTTTGCCTGTCTTGTAGCTACCATAACATCTGCTATTAGCTTTTAGACCCCCTCTTCTTCCTTCATACAGTCTATTCCATGCAGATTTGAAAACAACAACTTCTGTTAACATGTACCCAACTCCCTTCCCCAGCTTCGTATAAACCCTTCCTTTAGTGATTACCCAAAAGCTATTGTGCCACTCTTCCAGCTTTGTATGGTCTTGTCCCATTCAATTTAGAGTAGTCTTGGGTGACAATAGCTTTAATCAATTCAGAACAATGGTGTACAGTTCTTAAAAGAGAAGGTTTCACTGTATAGGCTTGGGTAAAACTTGTACTGGCTTCAGCTTCAACTACTACAACTGTTGCTTTAGCCTTTAATGTGTTGCAAGATATATGTGTTCTACTATAAATATAATAAGACACATGCAATTTGGTATTGGGAAACATTGTCTGATGCGCAGGCTTTGAAAATGTTGCTTGCAACACTTCAGGAAAGTCAGTTTTATTTCAATTAGGCTGCCAGTAATGGAGACATGTGACTGCTCGGCAACAAGTAATACTGATGTTGGGGAAAGAAAGGCTTTCACTACACGCAAGCATTTTATATCAGCGTGTGTTGTTTACCCCTTAACAAAAAGACTTCCAACTTCTGCGATTAACATTTACTCACTTATATGACAGCACAAGTGCAATTAAAGCTGGTTACAGTTACCAACAAGGAAATTCTGCTGTTCGGTAGTACAGAGCTTCTCTTTCCGACTCCTAATTACATCAATTGCAGGCTGCTGCTGCTTCCTAATTTTGTTTCTTATCCTGCTACTTCTGTGGGCACTCTTGGGATACACACCCCTCTGCTGCATGGGTTTCTCAGATCCAGCCTCATCAAGTGAGTGACCCCTACTCTCCTGTTTCCCTCGGTTGGATCTGCACGGGTCTTGGGAACAACTGCAACTTTAGCTCTGCATTCACAGCAATGAGGCACACCTGAAAGACTGCCTGCTGCTTGCACTACCTTCCAGTGCTGCCACAGCTATACAGGGTCTGTGAGCACAGGACCAACTCAGAGGCTGCAGCTGAAATCTGTCTCCTCGCTACTCTGGGGTCACTGTTGTGGTCACACTTCCTTGTGAACTGATGGCTGCATGCTCTGGTTCTTCTCTTCTATTTCTGCAACTGCTGACCTTCCAGCTCCTGCCCCGGCTTCTTTCTACTGCTCCACCCTGCTGCAGCCTCTTATGCCCCTCAGATGGGCTAATTGCTTTCAGGTACAGGCCCTTAACACGTATTGCCTGGCTTTGTTTAGAACCATTAGGCTTGCCTTCCTAACTTGGACTTCTGTATGCCTCTTCAGTCCTCTTCTTCTTCACAGTAACTTAGGGATTTTGGGACTTATAGTTTATCTTGGGAACATTCGATTTCTCTAATTCTTTACACGATTTTAAGATGGACTTTCTTCCCCAAATATTATTAAGAGAAGAATTATAAGAATTAGCCCTTTGGGGAACAGAAGGGGCAGAAAAGGTCACATTTTTACCATTCCTGTTGGACTACCTTGGATATTCTGGGAGAGATGGAATGTTAGGGTTACAAAAGATTGGTCTCTTGGGTTCAACACGAAGTGGAGTCATTCCTTCAGATATTACCTATTCATCCTTCATAGAGGATTGAGATGTATAAAAATGGCAATAGGCCAGCTGCTCCTCTATGTCTGGGGTCAACAGTATTCCTCTCAAAAGAAAAATACTTTATCTCACCCTGTGCAATCCCCCCCCTTCCCTGGGCCAGGTGATCCTCCCGCAGTACACCACCTCCAGGATTGGGGATCAGAAAGCGTGTGCCCTCCCCTGGCTCCTGGGAGGAGACTCTAGGTAGGGTTTTAGTGGGGGATCCACAGGATTCTCCACACTTAATTCAGAGAACCTCATGATATGAAGATTATGATGAGGGAGGGGACCCATAGGCAATGGACTGGAAATGATTCCTCTTTGTATCCAGAACAGATGAAAAATAAGCATGAAGGCATAAAACCAAAGGATTCCAATGGAATATGCCTTGGAATAGCATATTTTACAGACCAGACAGATTCCATAGGAAAGCATTATAAAAAGCCAGCTGGGAAGCATAATTTGCAGGCAGCAGTTTATCTCTCACAAAGTGGACAGTAAAAGTGAAGATTAAAGGCAATTACACCATAATTTACACTCTGTTTTGCGAGTGTAGAGAATTGCATTCAACAACATCAACACGTAAGTGCAAGCGTTGGCGGTCCTCTGCCTGCAATTAGCATTTCTTTTAAAATGACCTCCATGAACCTCAGCATGGAATCCAATATAGAATGCTGTCAGATGTTAATGACCTCCAAAATCATACTGTTGTGCAGGTGAAGATGCAGTAATGTAATTTAACAAATATTTTCCTTAAACAAGTGGTATATTTGTGTTGATGTTTAACTATTTTGTATAGCACTATGTCGCCCACCCCTGGAATAGGCTGTCACAAAGAGTTATGTGGAAACATTTAACAGCTCCTTTATTAACAGGTGCGTTTTCCAAACTTGAAATGTCTTCAGCTACTTTGAAGGTGTCTTGTAGGGCAGAATGGAGAGTGGGGAGCATAATTTATGTTATGATTTATCCCATTAAGTGTTTTGCATGCAAATGCGTATTACATAAGGGGCTGTAGGTGGTTGCGCAGCTCCTTCTGGTAATATTGTTGTCAGATTCACACATTGCGAGGTAGCCATACCATTATAGGCATGGGGGAAATTGACAGGCAATTGTAAGAATTCCATTCATGCTTCTGTATGCTCCAATCAAAGAAAATGTGCAAAGTTAATATTGATCATTTAAATGTCTGTCACCCATGGCAGTTTGGACATTTAGTGCACCCCCTAACATGGGGGACATGGAAAGAGGGCATCAATCATTGTATGTCCCCCTGACCTCACTACATGGGCGAGTAAAGTGTCACAGCTTCCAGCCATATTTGCACCCACTCCAGGGGTGTGGCCCTGAGAACCTTCTGTTGTTTTGTTTGCTTTGGACAAATCAAGTGATTATTGATAGGATGGTACTGAGTGTGCAAGATGCAAACTTGTACCTCACAAAGTTGAACAAATTACTTAACAGATAATCTTGATCTGTTTTGGAAACTTGCCTGAATGTTAGACAAGTGTTTGTTTTAAGATAATAATTGTGTAGTGTAGCAAATTGTACAGACAGAAATGTGCATGTCAAAGCCTACCATTATTCTTTTATTGACATGTTTAAGCATTAGCTTTTCACACCATGTTACTCAATACATACACAATTAGAGACAAAACAATACATACACAATCGAGTAATTATTAATATGAAATCACTATAAAAGTTTTCCCAACTCGTTCTTAGCTGCAAAATGTAACTTTAAAATAATCATAACAACCATAAAATTTACATTTCCAATCAAATTCCTTAAACAATACTTCCACATGTATCATTACATTCCATCATAAGTAAAAACGCCTTACATACATTATGAAGTGCTATCATCAATGCTGGAATATTGCCAAGTAGGCTTCTTACCCAGAACCACCAAGAGCTCAGGCTATCACTACTATGAACACATTTTTCTAATGCTTTTAAGCGATAATTCACTAGCTTTGGGCATTGGGCCAAGACATGTATAAGAGTCTCTATTTCTTGTGTATCAAAACAAAGCTGTCAGGTTCTCTCTATTTTTGGAATATGCCATCAGGCACCAAACAGCACATGGACTGCCCATGTGGGTGGGACAAAGACTGGCATGCAAATGGATATTTCCCATCTGTGAAAGCTACAGTGAGCAAAAAGTGATGGCTGTGAACTCTCAAAGTGGGAAAAACCACAGAACAGGCTATGCCATGCTCTTTCTGGAGAGGAGCGCCTGGTACCTTTTTGAAAAATGTTTGCAAGGAACTTGGGGTTGGTCACCCTGAATTACCTGGGGGAACCCAGATGTGGACTCCCTGCTCAGAGAGGCAAAGCTCCACCTCACTGATGAGGCCCAACAAGGCTGAAACATGTGTATGGGGTTGCTGTTGGTACTCTTGTTCAGAAGAGAATTGCCATAGCATTTTGGTGCTGGACTCCCCATGTGGGCGGGACAAAGACTGATATGCAAATGGCTATTTCACATCTGTGAAAGGTACCGTGAGCAAAAAGCGATGGCTGCAAACTCTCAAAGTGGGAAAAAAGCACAGAACAGATTATATATATATATTTTTTAATTTCTTTTATTGATTTTATGCAAACAAAAACAACAAAAACCAAACAAGCAGCATAATCATAATAGTTCAGTTACACATCAAGTTATCGTAAGCACTGCTCCCATTATCCCTCCCTCCCCCCGTGAGCCTATTTGTCAATCCCTTTCAATGTTTGGCACATGCGGCCGGGTTTCGTTCTCTTCGGAGTCTGTTGGATCTGGTATTACTCCAAACAATTCTGTTATTATCGTTTTCCAAGCCAACAGGGTACCCACCTCCCCTTCATCAGCCCGGCTACTCGCTTCTTGCCATGCCACCGTTTCAGCCTCTGCCCATTTCTGCAAGTCCTTCCACCATACATCCACCTTAGGTTTGTGGCATTTCTTCCACCCCATGGCGATCCTGCGTTTCGCAAGCACATACGCCAGATTTCTCAGTTTCTCAATATGCTTGAGCTTCCGTGGCCTAGTGAACCCGCCCAGCAAGCAGGCCTAGGCCGTGTCTGTGACAAGAGTAACCCCTTTATCAGCCAGTTTCTGTGCCACTTCTCCCCAGTAGCACCTGATAATCGGGAACGACCAAAACATATGTGTCATGCCAGCGTTTTCTAGGTTACATTTAGGACACACTTGTATTCCAGCGTTTCAGAACTTGGATATCCTCAAGGGGGTCATGTATGCCCTATGTGTTACATACAGCTGTATTTGTTTTAATCTGGCATTTCTAGACACTTTTTTGTGGTAACCCAGGGCACGCTCCCATACCCCGTCCTCCATCGGGGTCCCCACTTCCACCTCCCAGTCCAGCCTCAGATGTGTTAAATCTTTCCCTGCCTTAGCCATCACCATCTCATACAGTCTCGAGATCTCATGACCCCCTTCGGACATATCATATATTGTTTCCAAAACTGCATCTGGTTCTTCTATCAGAACTGTCTCTGGCCAGGTATTCTTAATCATCCGTACCAATCTAATGTACGTGACATATTGGCCCGTGTGTAGCCCCGCTTCTTCGTTGAGTTCTATAAACTCCTTAATGGATCCCTCTTGCCAAACATCGCCTAGCGTTGCCAGCCCCACTGATTCCCAGTAGGTCCTAACAATCGCCCTCAACTGATCATCCCCTCCTGTCAGAGCAACCAGCGGTATCTGCGGGAGACACGGGCACGGGACTTCCATCAAACGACAAGCCCTACGCCAAATTTTCCATCCAAGCCTCAACATCGCAGGACGCCCCCTCATTTCAGTTTCGGACAGCCAAATCAATTCTTTCAAATAAAACGGGGCGCAGTCCTGTCCAAGCACCCTATGCTCAGGGGTCACTTCATCAGAAAGCCACTTGGCCACATACTGTAACTGTCCCGCCAAGTAATAAACCTCAAAATGAGGCAGTCTGATACCTCCTTTTTCATAAAGGTTCTGCAGTTTCCAAAACGCTACTCTATTTCGGGTACTGTGCCACAGGAAGTCCCTACACATGCTATTCAATTTGCTGAAAAACTTCTTGGGTATTATGTATGGGATATTACTGAAGTAGTGCAGGAGCCTGGGCAGAACTACCATCTTAAGCATGGCCCCCCGCCCCATCATCGCCAAGGGCAATCTTGCCCAGAACTGTATGCTGTTTCTAATTTTCTCGACAGCTACTTCCGTATTGTGTCTGTGTTCTTCTTGCACCGTGTGATATATATCTACGCCCAAATAGCGAAAAGAGCTAGTTGCCCATGGTACCTGTAGCACCGGTAGTCCTTCTACAGGGGTCCCCTTATAGCTACTCAGCGGGAATATGACAGACTTTTGGGGGTTCACCGAGATGCCTGACAGCTCTGCGTACCTTTCCATCACTTCAAGTATGTATAAGAGATTTTCTTCTGGGTATTGCAAGTACAGTAACAGATCGTCCGCGTACAAGGATATCAAGTGTCAGTCCCCTCCTACCTCAATGCCAATCGCATCATACTGTGCCCTAAGACATATTGCCAGAGGCTCCAGGGCAAGATATAAAGCATCGGGGACCAGGGGCACCCTTGTCTGGTGCCTCTGCTAAGTTGCCATCTCTCGGATATCACCGCTCCAGTTCGGACCCTGGCAAGCGGCTCGCTATACAACATCTTGGCCCATCTGCTATAGCCCGGCCCCATTCCACACCCTTCCAAAGCAGCCAATAGCCATGACCACTTGACCCAGTCAAAAGCTTTAACTGCATCTAGAGACACTATTGCCATCTCACCCTCGTTCTTACTACCCCATTCGACCACCCGGTGAAGCCGCCTATGATTGTGTGTTATGTTTCTGCTCGGGACATAACCCGTTTGGTCAGGATGTATGAGTCTACCAATCACTTTCTGCAATTGATTTGCGAGGACAGCCGTGAGAATCTTGCTGTCCTGATTCAGCATCGACAGAGGCCTGTAGGAACCACATCTGTGCTCCGGTTTATTGGGCTTGGGCAGCGGTATTATGATCGCCTCTCTGAGTGACTCAGGCAACCGTCCTATCTCAAACGCTTCATTAAGCATGTCTAACATTGGGGGGAGGATTTCCTCTCTGTATACTTTATAAAATTCGCTGGGGAACCCATCTGCTCCTGGGGTCTTACAGGTAGGCAGCTGCTTCACAACCTCTTCTAACTCCTCCAACGTGATTGGCTCATCTAACTCCTCTCTCTCTTTTTCACTTATCTTGGGCAACCCTATGTCTTCTAACGTTTCGATTATCTTGCGCTGGTCACCCATCTCATCGTCTCCGTACAGCACTTTGTAATGTTCCACAAATTCTTTGTTAACCCCCTCTTGTGTGGCCACCTCATCTCCGTCTTCCCTAATAATAGTCGTGATCGGAGGCCTAGGGGTTTCGCTTTTGTATAGCCAGGCCAAAAGGCAGCCTGTCTTGTCTCCCCCCGCGTGCTGCCTCTCAACATATTTCGTATAATTGAGATTGCAGAGTCTTTCCCAATGCCCTGCACATTGTTGCTGTAGTTGGAGTACCAGCTCCGTGTCTACATCACCACTCTTCAATGCTATTTCTAGCTCAGTTTCCACCCTCTGCAGGTCAGCCAGGACCCCCCCTTGTAACCCTCTTGACTTAGCAATGGCCGCCCCCCGCATCACCACCTTAAAAGCTTCCCATAATGTGCCCGCAGAATCAACACTCCCAGTATTCTCTTCAAAGAAGTTAGTAATCTCTTCCCTTATATCTTCTCTAAAGACTGGATCTTTGAGCGCCTCCGCTCGGAGGCGCCATGAAGGGATCTTCGCCCTCGGGGGGCAATATTGCCATCCGAGGATCAGGGGCGAATGATCCGAGAGGACCCTGGCCTTATATTCGATTTGAGTGATCTCAGACATCACATCTGCTGTGGCAAAGACGTAATCGAGCCTAGTATGCAGTTGGTGCAGGGCTGAATAGTGCGAATATTGCCTCTCAGTGGGGTGTTTCATCCTCCACGCATCTGTGAAGCCAAAATCAGTTAACAGCATCTGCAACGCTCTCGCCGCTGGGCTAGGTTTACCCGCCCTGCCATCAGATCTGTCCACCACAGGATCCAACACACAATTAAAGTCTCCACCCCAGATCACCGCGCTCCCTATACACGTACTAAGATCGGTACACAAGGCTCTGAAATATGCTGCTGTGTTTTGGTTGGGGGCATACGTGTTTACTATGCATACCTCCCTGCTCTCCACCAGCCCTCGCAATATGGCCATCCTTCCATCAGTTTCAACTATCTTTTGTATCGATTTGAACGGGACATGCGGTGCCACCCAGATAAACACCCCCCCGGGCATATGCAGAGTATGGCGAGCCCAATACGGTCCCTCTCCACTTTCTCTTAACCAGGTCCAACTTCTCTCGCGTCAAGTACGTCTCCTGTAGTAGTGCGATATCTATTTTCTGCCTTTTCAGGTACATCATGATTTTGTTTCTTTTCAGATAGCTGTTAAGGCCCCTGACGTTCCCCTTATTATCCTGAGGTCCCCCATAGGTCATTAATAATCACCCTCCCGATCCTCAGTCGATTACGCCCCTTCATGTACCGCGAGTACACCATGCTGATTCTTCCAAATAGGCTCGAAACAAAACTTAAACTCCCCATAACCACACACACTAAACTTGCCATCCCCCCACCTTCTCCCCACCCACCCCTCCCCCAACAATACCCTTCCCAACCGTTGTCCAGCTCCATTCCTGGATCTCAGGCACCCCCACATCTAGCCCTGCCTAGCACAAGCTTCTACTCAGGGCTCAGTAGGGTTAAGCCGCCCTAATGGCCGCTGAAACTAGTAATCTATTGGGGTAGGTCGTCCACGTTCTGTTGCTCCTTTCAAAAAACATTACGTATACAGTTGCCAAACCGTTACCAGTTACAGGTACACTCACTATATTCCAGTCCAAATCGAGCACCAGGCTCAGATTGCGTACAAAGCTCGGTTAGTTACAGTTTCTCTGTACCATCAGGGTCTTCCTCCTTACGAAATCTTCATTTTGTATGATCCTGCCGGTCACAATCCGCTTCTTGTTCCGGGCAGCCCTGCAGGTCCAGCCATGTGACAACATCCTCAGGGGTATCAAAAAATAGTGCTTTGTTCTTGTGTAGCACTTTCAATCGTGCCGGATACAACAGCATATATTTGACTCCCGCCGCCCTCAGCCTTCTTTTGACGGCGACGTAACTATACCTCTGCCTTTGCACCAGTATCGTATAATCCGGGTATGCTGTGATGTTGGTGGATGCTCTCTCTATCGTGCCGCCCTTCTGAAAATATTCGAGGATCTTTTCTCTATCCCTGTAGTTCAGGATCCTCGCTATGATCGGTCTTGGCGGGGCCCCTGGCCGGGGTTTCCTCATTAGGGCGCGGTGCGCCCTCTCCACCGTAAATCCCTGCGAAAGATTCCCGGCTCCGATCCCTTGTAGGATCATGTTTTCGACATAGTTTGTGGGGTCTTGGCCTTCTTCCCCCTCCGGAAGGCCAACCACGCGAATGTTGTTCCTCCTCTTCCACAAGATTTTCCAGGTTGGCGACCTGTTGTTTTAAGACATGAATCTCCTTCGCATTGCTCGTGCTAATGTCGGTATTAATCTTCACCCCACTTTCCAGACCGCTGGTCCTTTATGCAAGTGCTCTAACATCTTGACGCAGCAGGGTGAGTTCCGTACCTACAGCATCGATCTTATTCTCTAGAGCTGTGCGCAGGTCGGCCATTGCCAAGTCCCATTTTTCGCTCAGGCCCGTTATAGCCTCCAGGATCTGGTGCTTGTCCCCTTCAGGGGCGTCTTCCGCAGGGGTCACGACCATGCTCTGCACCGATGTTGAGGGGGTCCGTTGCGTTTTCGTGAAAGTCTCCATCGTGGGTTGCTTAGTCTTGGTTCTCAACCCTTTCGCCAACATGGCGCTGCCCCCCACTCTTGTACGCCTCCGCCTTAGTGCAGCTATTGCACTGTCCTCGGTCCGACAAAGGTCTGGCACCCAAGTCTCCTAACTCACATTCGAGATGGCACTTCGAATTGTCTTACGAATGGGCTATGGCCTCACACTCCCCATTCAAGTTCCGTAGGCCTCGTCACCCAAGCATCCAATGTTATCTCCTCCTGCGGTCAGCTTGCCGAGGCTCCATTAGTGCATGCCAGGCCGGGCGCTCCCATGGTGTTAATTCGAACACTCCGACATATCTCCCTGTCGTACTATTCCTCCAGGGAATTTACCGCAGCCATGTCCCGCAGTTCCGGGGAATCAGTGTCGTTTCTCCATGGAGGCCTCTCTTTTGTTAGCCGCCATCTTGGTGCCGAAGCGGCCGCACAGTCGCGCCAACAAAAATGTGTATATTTCACGATTCCCAGGGACTATGAACTTCTCCAGTGAATTTCACTTGGCATGCGGCTTCCGACACCTGATCCCCAAAGTTCTAGGCGCTCGTTACAGTTTTAACGGGTAACTTTGGCAAAAATAGAGTCGGATCATCAGGAGCTCCTCGCGCAGCACGTCCTATTCCATGGCCAGTTGGCCTCGCCCCACAGAACAGATTATAATGCCATGTTCTTTCTGGAGAGGGGCGCCTGCTACCTTTTTGAAAATATTTCATTAAATATCCTTGAGGTTTTCCGAGTATGTACGTATGTTGAATCATAGGGATTAAAGAAGAATACTTAATTACACTTCCCAAATTACTCTGATGGTCCCAGTCCTTTGCTTTCTTTCTAAGTTTTGGGATCAATTTGCAACAACTTTCCTCAATATCGAATTCCCAATCAATATGCTCCAAAAACATTTTACACTTGGATCTCAACCAATCAAGTCTTTTGTTCCGCTGTCACTGAGTTCTTCTCTGAAAAGATCACATATGGGGATACTTTCTTGCTTAATTATTTTAACCCATAGTGATCCTTGTCTAATTTCCACTAAGGTACTTAGAGGTGTGACCTAATTCAAGTTTTATCATGTCCAAAGGGACACATTTGGATACACATAAATTGCGTCACAATATTGTTGCCGCTAGTCTATCTAACTATCTTGTATCCACACATTCTATGTCTCTAGTCCATATTAGATTGAAGGAACCAGAATTTGTTTTCACACCGATAAAAGTCCACTTATACTGAAACCATTACTAGACTTAAAAAAGCACATGATCGTGCCAAGTTTCCTATGGACTTTCAGTTCTATAGCTGTCATCCAGACACGTTCAGTGTGTTTGAGCGAAATCACACTGCCCAAGTAAACATACTCAGCCTTTCCTTCCACCAATAAATTATCAATTTTTATATTGGTTTGGGAAGTATGTCTTTTGCTTTTCATTTTGGTGTGGTTCATCAAAATGAGGTCATCTGCACATGCTAAAAGAGGCACATGCAAAGAGCCCCATTTGGGTGCAAATAATTTAGCCTTATATATAGCCTTGGGAAGATCAGCCATATATAGGTTGAATAACAGCCGGGGCTAAAATGCACCCCTGTTTCAACCCTCTATTTGTGGGTATCAAATCAGTAAGTGTGTCTGCTGCTTCCATACACACCCAAACCAAAATACCTGTATGTAATTGGTATAACATATTGAGTGATCTCCTATTGATCCCCCAATTGGTTCATTTAATACATAGTTTTGTTCTATCGACGCCATCAAAGGTTTTGCCAAAGTCTACACAAATAATAAATAGTCTTTCCCCTTACCTCTAGCAATTAGAATGTGAAATATTGTCAAATTATGAATTGTAGAACAATTAGCTCTAAAACCAACTTGCCTAATGTGCACAATGTTAATCTCCTTAGTCCAAGTGAAAAGGGCTCTCCGTAGCAAGGTGGGATCTAAAACAGAAAGAAAGTGATAGTTAGCCGCTATGTCTTGCTGGCCATTTTTAAAGATGAGTATCATTAAGGACTGTTTCCATGCCAATGGTATTTCATTAGTCTCCACTATGAATGTGAAGTAGTCATGAAATATGAAGGATCAGGCACACAGATCTTCCTTAACTAGAAGGTTTGTCTGCCTATCTGGTCCAGCGGCACTAGAATATTTTCATGCTCTTATAATATCCTCAGTATCCGATGGATCACAGTCAGCCAAATTATATGTATAATTTTCTTCTCTTAATTAGAATCTCTCCTGATGAACCACGTGTATTTCACATGGGGAAACACGTGTTGAGAGGAAAGAATTATAAGGATGTGTACTGAGAGGAAATGAGAGGAAAGAATTATTAGGATGTGTACTGAGAGGAAATAATTATAAGGATGTGTATCAATGTATAAAGAAGGAAACCGCATGATCTAAATGCAAAAAATAAATACTACTGAAAAAGTTATTTTGTTGGTGTGATAATACTGTTCGTGCCAGAAGCGCACTCCATATAAGTGTTTTCAAAAAGAGCCAAATTATTCTTATCTGCTAGAGGATACCAAACTAGTTTTTGGGAAGTGCAATGTACGATTTCTATATGTTCTTCCCATTTAGAATCAGCCACATTATTTATAAGTGCTATATGTGCATTACTAGTGTGCTGATGAATAAGGGACCAACATTTCTTTGTGTCTCTACAGGCAGTCCTAAGCATAATTTGCCATTTCTTAGTTCTACGGGAAGATTTGTACACTTTTTTGTATTCTATTTAAATTCCTTAATACATCATTCTTTTTCAGGAAATGACAAGGTCTTACTTTTGAGGATAGCATGTGCTGAGTATCTTAACTGGCGCTTCTTTCCTGCACTATCAAATCTATCGAACCTCGGATTTAAAAATGTACTTTCCCTGGCCTTTCCTCAGTTATTCAGTATTATTGCCACCCAGCTATCTGATTCACCTTATTGTGCGGACTAATGTTACAGGCTTCTTTTAGGCCACGGTTAAGCTGATCTATGTTTCTTTTGGTCCAAAATAAACGATTTCCTTGATTATTAGTAGTCAAGGCAGCCTCCATAGTCATATTTGGGTGCGCTGTGGGAGTGCATCCATTTTCAATATATTATGGTCACGCTCTTAGTCTGTAGCACTTGCATTTGGCGAATTGTCTCCCAATTATATATGTATCCACGAAAAAATAGTCAACATCGCTTATCTGTCTGCTATTCCCACTTTGGATGGACTGCAGTAGCACCTTTTGTAAACGCGATTGGCCATGGTCAGGCCTTTAGTAACAATAAAGTTATTTAATTTGATGCCCAATTCATCTCCTTTGAGATTTGCTTTTCCAGAGCGGTTCTCATTCGAGCTACCTTTATGGGTAATTTCTGTAGTTCTTGTCACACAGCATTGGGCATTGAATTCAACACTAAGCACTATCATACCTCTAGGATTATTACAAGAAAATGTAGCAATAATTCACCTAACGTATCCAAAATATGACGCTGCTGTAATCCACCCAGAGGGCTATATACATTAACAATTAAGATCTCCATGCCCTCTTCAAGTGAAAACTGCACAGCAGGAGATAAGGTAAATTATCAGACATTATCATAGTCCAACATTTTTTTAAAGTTTTGATAGCGATTTGTAGTCCTCGAATCAGACGACCTCTAAGTCCTTTTGTGGATGATATCATGACCATACTATATCCCTCTAATAGCAAGGGGGATCTTAACCAAGTCTCTTGCACAAGTATAATATCAACATCCAGAAAAGGAGGTGCTGTTAATGATTTCAAGAGATGTCTAAACCCTCTTGCATTTCATGATATTATGTGCAATACGTTATGATTGGCATTAGGAGCGACACTTTTATTGTACTAATGCGTAAGGTATCTGTGCCCAATCAGAAATGGTATGTACAAGGGTGGACTGGGAACCAAAAGAGTCCCTGGAAATAATGTTCAAAGGGGCCCCATATTACACATTTTCAGCAAGCCCAACCCTTTTCCTATGTCCAAATTTACAAATACCACACAAAAGAGGCCAGGGTGCAGAGGCCTACCCGGAAATCTCCAGAGTTCCCTATAGGCCAGTACACCCAGGGGTATGTACATTATGTCTTTCTATTTTTGACTCTAAGGTGCATGTCTGCCGACCCAGGTTATTACAAGTTACCATTAGATCCAAGTATGGTTGCAACACTCCTCTAGAATTAACTACATTAGGAACCAAATCAAACCCCATTTTATCAAATGTAGTTTGGTGCGATAGTATAAACGCCATCACTTTAGTAGAATAGCAATGCACCAACGTTGTCTTAGGGAAGACTTCGTCCACTATTTCAACAGTAAATGGGGCTCATTACAAGTATCCTGGTCCGGAAACAACAGTGCCAGTAAACTAACCGGCACTGTTGTTTCCGGACTGGCATACTATAGGGTTGCCTGCCGGAGCCGCCGTGCCTGACAGGTTTGACCCTGCCGGGCACAGCAGCCATGGAAGCACCGGCACTGTTAGTAACAGTACAGATGCTTCGTGGTCCCCATTCCCATAGAGTACTGTGCGACTCTATGGGAATGGGGAACAACATTTTACCAGCGCCTGACTTTCCGGGACGCCTGGGTTGTAATCCCCTAGTAGCACTGTGAAGTCAAGCGCCTGTAAATATTTATGGGTCCTGCGGCAACCTGCAGGTAGCACAGGCACGGTACCACCGTACCCGTAATGAGCCCCAATGTCTTTTGACGTAATTACTCAGAGTTACGGTATTAGATGTAGTAAATGGAGAAAGTTCTGCATGTTAATGGGCCCGTTGTCATATTGATCAAAAATATCCTGTATCACCAGGCACGTACTCATAAGCTGCTCCACTATCATCCTTTTTATTTGTTGCTTCCTCCTTTCTTGGTGACGGAGTCTCTATTTCAGTCATTATTGTATTCTCTGCTTCCTCTGGATAAACAGTGAAGTCTCCCCTGGCATCTTCCAAATTAGCAGCTATATTAATAGATGTTTGTCATTTTACTTTATTCCTAGAACCTCTCTTCTTTGTTATGCTTTGTTGGTCATTACCCAGTTTCCTTTGGATTAACCAACAATCAAATGTATTGCTCTGCATATAAGCTTTCTTTGGAAACTTATTTTTCGTACTATTTAGTTTGCCCGGTTGCTGTATGTTGGATTCATGTTGTATTTCTTCGATTATAGTAACAATCTCATCCAGTGGCTCCCTCACTTGTTTTTTTATCCTTCCTGCTCTCAGGAAATTTTGTTTGCCGAATGTTTGATTTCCTTTTGGGATTCATCCATTACGGTTATAATCTCATCGCAAGTTCCACTAACTTGCCGAAGCCTTTGTAGTCTCAGTAAATTATGCCTCTGTTTTTTGTCTCGATTTGTTCTTATGGCGCCCACGCATAGGTTTAGGGCAATTTAATGATGGCAATGTCGGGGAAGAGGAACTCAATGGACTAGTGCCCTACACCATTTCTAAAACCTCTGACATCATGGCCACAAGTTTGCCATGTATATCGTCGCTCACTATTTCTACTTCCACTTCCTGTATAGTGGGCTTAAATTCCGGGCAGTTCAGCGTTCCTCACTACCGGTTGTGCAGCATCTATATCCTTTGGAAATTGATTACTTAATACAGCCAACATTTTCTGTAAAAGATCTTCAATATTAACTAAGATCAGAAAAAGATCTTTTTGGATATTCAATGAGCCGCACAAGTCTCCAGTATTTCCTTCTTATAATCACAGTCATAACTTATTTCACGTGCACTCTATTTTTGTGCCGCACTTAATTATTCAATCAATGAGCATGACTGTGACGCCATCCAATCAGGAGTAGTGAACATGCCTAAACATGGACTACCACTCAATGTTTCCTCCCCTTCTGGGACTGTGTAAGGATCCACATTGAGATGGTTAGTGAGCGCCAAACTGGCTTGTACATTCATGGGGGCAACATGTTGTTGTCGCTCCCTTTCCGTAAACTCGGGCAAGATTAAGTAGGAGATTTTTATCAATCACTGATAAGGCAGTTCTATCTCCCACCGCTACTTGATGAAATCTATGTGTCCTCTATTGCTTTTTGCCCCCCAACTTCTGGGTTGTGTTGTAATCAGAAAGAAGTTGGTTATCTTCCCCTTGCCTTCATCTACTTTGCATGTAAAAGGAGCCTTCATAACCACGACTGTAGGACCCTGTCCAGGCCAATTCCAGAAATTATAAGCCATAATCAAACACTGAATCACCAACGTAGCACGCCAGAAGGCTAGTCTAATTTTCCTTACCAGGGAATGTGGGCCGTAAAGCCAATGACCAAAACCCGGCTGTGTCAATCGTGTGAGTGTACTCTGCTTTTGTGCTGTATTCTGGTGTGCCTGTAGCGTCCTTGAGCGGTCACACTCACTTTAGAGCACAGCAGACTTCCAATTCACTTCACCACATGCTATGCTAACGTGTTTTGGTGGGGGTGTTGAAGTCTCCTCCCAGCAGTCAGTGTAGACGTGCACCAAGTCCTCAGGCAAATATGTGGAACCCAGAGGGTAAGCACAAATACGTCCTCTACCCTGCTGACTACTCACTTAAACTCACCTGACAACACACTGCGCTATGTGCGACAATGGGCGTTTTGAAGTCTCCTCCCAGCAGTCATTGTAGACACACACACCGAGTCCTCAGAGATTCAGCACAAACATGTCCTCTAGCCTGCTGACTGTTCACTTCCAACTCACTTCACCATGTACTGCGCTAAGGTGGGGGTTTTGAAGTCTCCCAGCAGTCAGTCTAGACGAACGCCCTGCAGGTCAGGCCTCTCCTGTGGCTCCTCACTGGAGACTGGACACGTACGACTGGAGGTCTTTTAAGCTATGCCATGCCCTGTGCTTCTTGATGGTGATTTTGGGATATGCAGGCATGGGCCGGGGCTAAGGAGCGTCTGTGAGATGGAGGACTGGAGGTTGGACCGCAGACGGCAGGCTGATGAGAGGCGGCGTTCCACCTTTGGGGTGCTCATGTGCCTAGCGTCATTATGCTCGTTAGAGGTCGTGCTTCAGAGGCACGCCAAGTTACCTCAGTGCTCTGCAGTGGGAACAGTAAGCGAGTTGGTGCCCGCTGATCCCTGTCTGCACTACAGTGCCTGTGGAAACCGAGGACTGTTCTCCAGTCATAAGATAAAATACAAGTTGAAAAACTGCATTGCAAGTGAATGTGATATATGAATTTCTGTGAAGTAACAGGAAACACATATCATGTATATGACGTTAGCTCACAAGAAGGAAGGACCTGCAAGAAACCCTTCCTAGAAAACATTAGCAGATATAGAATGTTGCTTACTGCTAGTGGATTTTAACATCGCTACCTGTTCCTCGTGCTGCTCACTATATGGAGTCATAAAAGTTTCCATGGGCCTAAATGGGCTTGCTTTATGTTGTTAGCATCCATGTATGTGCAATCTCGCTGATGAGGCTTTGCAGTGAGGGAAACCTGAAGGGTGTTACAAGATGGCTGAAAATGCAGGTGCTCTTAATTAAGGAAGGGTAGGTTGTGAAAGTCATATGTGTAGACGCCCACCTAAGAAAAAGTTAAACCACCTCAGACCAACCTCAGAGACTATAAAAATGGTTATTAGTGTAGGTACTCGAACAGAATTTTGGAGTGGCAGGCTGAAGATTTGCCACCACTGTCGACAATCCACTGAATGCCTAATCAAGGCTCTCCCAATCAACGTCTTCTCTAAGAGGCCTCCGGAGAGCTTCCTGTTCCAGGTCCTTTTTTTGCCTTTGCTTCGTGGCATTTTAGTGGTATCATACCTTATATCATAGCACCTTTTTTAATCCATTGCTTTATGTTTGTGCTTTAAAATATGTGCAATCAAATCGGGCCTCATTATGAGTCCAGCGGTAACCCTGCCGGTGCTACCGGCAGGTTGCCGTCAGACTCGTAAGATGTTACTGGTGCCTGAATTCCCAGTGCCACCAGGAGATTCCAAGTCTGGCAGCCCAGGAAATCAGGCACCGGTAAAATATAAGTCCCAATTCCCATAGAGTGCAACAATGGGACTCTATGGAAGTGGGGGCACAGAAGAAACCAGCACCGTTGCTAACGGTGTCGGTGCTTCCGTGACCGGTCTGCCTTTCATGGCCACTGTGTCAGGCACAGCGGCTCCAGCAGGCAGACTCATTGTTTGCCGGTCCAGAAACAACACTGCCGGTGAGCTTACCGGCACCCTTGTTTCTGGACTTGCAAAATTATAATGAGGCCCACTAGAATGTATTTTCTTAAACAAGGCCTTATAATTATTTAAGTATGGGGTGTGCATGAGGGGGTCAGAGGAAGGACATTGGTGGCCAAAGACATTAAACACACTTTGCTTTCCCTTAATGTTCATTCATCTGTTCATTGCTCTCAGTATTGTCTACAGCCTTAGTGTATCTGGATTTCAGGATTTTTACATCTGCTTTACGGGCAATCTTAGTTGTGGAGGAGGAAAAACACTTATAGTAAATGTGTCAAATCATTCCATTTAGGCATGTATGCGCTTATTGTTCTCCACCTTTGAAGCTAATGCTTAGTTTGCTTGTCCGCCATTAATGCCTAAGGGCCCGGCGCGCTCTATAAATAAATAAAAAATACAATACAATACAATTAACGTTTCCACTTTCTTCGCGCCGTGCACCACACTGGTTTACATATTCTGAGCTTCCTTTTTTATCTGTTTTGGGATCGGCCTGAGCAACAATGTACAAAAAGAGATATAATAGCAGAAGTATGGAAAATCAAATAGTAGCCTATCCAACACAAAGAAAACCCACATATTATTCTCAAAAAATAAACCTTCCTCTTCAAACTGGCACAAAGAGAATAATCCACATATACTCGCATACTAGATAGAGCTATGTTTTAAGATGCACATTTTGTGAGTCTATTTTCTGGCTGACCTCCTTTATACATATTTACACAGCAATTGGTTGTGGCAGTCCCAGCTGCCCCGATATCCACGCCTCTTGAATCTGGCAAAAAAGCCTGCGCCGAGCTGCCCCAGAACACTGTGCTTGCAGACTAGTTCTGCTCTGGAGGGACACAGCTATTGTCCCGTAATACGTGTGAATGTTAGGTGCTTACAATAGGGAGCTGCATAATTATACATAATGCACGAATAGTAAATGCAAGGAAGTGATTGTTTCAGGCAATTTCTTTCAGTGTGTTCGTTGAAGTCTTAATTTTTAGTTTTTGTTTAAAATCTATTTGATCTTTTCAGCCCCGCATGCCTTTGTATGCTAGTAATTGTAGGTTTCAGGAAGAAACTGCAAACGTATTAGTTTAGCTCAACATGTTAGCATTTCAGTTTTATTGGGTTGGTTTGTTATGTAATTTGTGCATATTCCAAGATATATCTATAACACAGTTTTATTTCAGCTTTGTTTCAATGCACTTTTTACAATCTTATCACTTACCTGCAATGACATTACCCCTAACCACAAGGCCATTGTCCTGGGCACTCCTCCACACACCCCACAGTTTCCTAGGACATGGATCTCAGAGTAATGCCTTTTCCATGTCTAACAGTGCACCATTGCCTCCCGTCCATGTTTTGAAATGATTCAGTGTTCTGCCTCTAGTATATATTTGATTTTAGCGTGTTTCTTGATCTACTTTTTTCGTCTGTTCGGATTAATACAATGTGCAAATAGACAAATGTAGTAAAATCTTTGCTGTATCTTTCCACAGGCACAGCACATATATAAAACCAATTAATGTCAAAGTTCTCATGCTCTGGAGTCATTTAACCTTTAATGTGTGTTGGAAGAGATAGGCCCTCGGAAGACCACACAGGAGCTCGAGTTCGGTGGGGGCATAACGTTAATGGAAGTCGTAAAAGCCTTGATGCAGGCTTGAACACCTTCCATTAATGTAATGCCCATTTTCAATCATTTGTATGGCACAACTTGCATTTCCACCACTTTCCTTCTTCTCCGCCAGACAAATGCTCCAGCATTTGCACCGGCATGGATGTTCATGGAGAAAGCAGGCAGACCCCATAAGGATTAATTGTACACTCTGTCTGCCATGGTTGCATGGCAGGTAGCATGTACAATTACAATAAAATGTTTCCCAACATGCTTGCATGTTGGGCTGCTTTTAATTATAATTGTGAACGCTGCTTACCATGAATGCATGGTAAGCACCATTCACAATTAAAAGTGAATGCTGCCTGGCATGCACATGCCAGGCAGCACTTACTCATTTACTCATGTGCAGATGTTCAGGGCAAAAGGCGGTGTATATATGTGTGTACGGTGTCTTTCGCCCTGCACATTTGCACTCCTCCATGTAAATGGTGAATATTTGGAAGTGGGGAACAGGCTGCACCTGAGTACAAACATACCAGGGCCCCACTGTCAAATTATGTTTTG
The DNA here is from genome assembly GCF_040938575.1 of Ambystoma mexicanum. Lineage (NCBI taxonomy): Eukaryota > Metazoa > Chordata > Amphibia > Caudata > Ambystomatidae > Ambystoma > Ambystoma mexicanum. The sequence continues at coordinate 846,171,409 of NC_090921.1, read as the reverse complement.
TAGCAACATGAATTCCACAAGCTTTCCTTTTCAATGATCCTATAAAATGTATTTGTGAAAGGATTTCTTAAAGAAACTAATGTAAGATCTTTAGCAAGTGCTGCCTCGCTAAAGGTCGCACTGAAAGGTTGTATCATATTTTGGTTTTGAAAATTCTTTCTACACTTACATCCTCATTTTAAATGGTGCTGAGCAGGAAATGGCAATGTAAATACCAGGCGTAATCCATCAATGCCTCCTTTTCTGGACCTTCCCCATTTTCATAATCACACAAGGTGGAAGAGGGGTACAGAGGGGAGATACCATCTCTGCGGTGCTCTCCTCCATATTGTGCGAGCCCTTCATTTTCTGCCTGCATGACATTTTCATGCAGGCATAAAACGAAGGGCTTCTTATGGAATCCTCCCTGATTTTGCACCGTGCCCAAGCCAGGCATATAAAATAGAAAAAGAGGACAATGCTCAAATGCTTAGATAAATGTTTTTAGAAAAGTTATCAGTGATTAAATTGTTAGTGACTCACAGTATAAAGCCACAATGTACATGAATTGAACATGTAAGCCCTGCAGAACATGTAGAAGCAGTGTAGAACATGCTTAAGGGACAATCCCAACTTAATTTTAGAGAAAGAAAAAATACAAGAAAGCATAAGTGTAAATGATTTTTACATTTTAAATCCACTCTTAATCAAATCAAAACTAAACAGATTTATGTCACTGTGACTCACAATCAAGTAACATAATTGTATTCAGGTTGATCATAAATCTTATGAAGTTTTAGAAAAGCCTTACCAAAAGAGATTAAATACACATGAAAATATTTGACTCATTTCAGAAATTCTCAAACAAAGATTCAAGGTGTAGAGAAATACAAAAAATGTGAATGGTGAAACAATTTTTCAATGGATCTTTCACATATAATGAAATTCATTCATGTCAGGTTTCCTGCAATATTCACCCTGTTTCAAGGAAAACCTTTCTTCGGGAGTACAGAGACCTCCCTTTGGTCTAGCTAAACAATCGATGTGGTAGTAAATTACTCTCTTGCATAATGTATGATGTAAAATGATAGCAAGAAAACTAAATCAAAAGGTCCAAACTGTTTTCCAAAGGTACGGTTAGACTGTTTTTACACTCTCATATAGTTAAATGCAAATCGTACATGTAATGTTACTTGGAATTTATATAGCGCCTTATATATCATTGGTATGACCTCAAAGCGCTGGTGGGTTGAATGTCCTCAGGAACCGTAGTTCAATTTAGTAGAGGGAGATAGTGTCGTATGGTGCATGGGTGCATGGGCAAAGCCATTTAAGATCATGTAAACTTTGATGTCGAGATTAGTTCAATATTGTTAATTGGAGAGGCCAATAGCGCTCTTTTTATAGTTGATTATAAATTCCTCAATATAGGGGGAAAGGTTATATTTCAACCCTGGAAATCTAGTGAATAAATAAAATCATGGAAGACCTATCACTGGTTGGTGAGCCATGTGAAAGTAACATATTATCAAGTATGTTTATTCAACAACAGAAATGACTTTACAAACTCACTGTGATCTAGTGAAGCAATAATGTGTCATTGACCCTCAGATTAAAAAACGAGTCACTTCGGCAACCCTCATCTTATAAGTAGAATGCTCGACTAGCATGTATGGTTTTATCTAGTTAGCTGGAATTGGTAAAAGTGCTAAATCCACAAACAATGTGGTCATCATCTTCGGAGTGCAAAATATAGTATATGTGGCATAGCATGCAAGGTATAGGATTTGTTTGTCATCATAATCTATACTGCAAGTATCTATAGATTTCAAGATTTGCAATTAAATAGAATGTTTAGAGATTTAAATCTGACAAGGAAACACATTACTCTAATGTTACATTTTAGCAAAATAATAGCTAATAATCAATATTACAGAACCCTGTGTGGACATTTAATTTCCTTCAAGAAATCAAACAAGCTTAAAATAAATTTAAGTTATTGAATCCAAAATGTTTCTTGTTGAGCTAGGAATTTGACTAGACAACCACCTGTTAGGAAGGCTTAAGAAATCAAAAATAACAAATTACATTTGGTCAACTATATGTGTGTTCAATGACATGAGTAATCGCTGGGGATTTCAAATCATGTGATTGAATATTGGATTTATGTTCAGTCTATCTTAACTTCATGTGTGGTCGTTCAAACATAGTAAATGACACAGAAACATATAGGACCATAAATCATATTATAGGAATCATAGGTAGCATAATTCTGCAAATGAATTAATTTGCCTGAGAATGGATGTCTTATGGAAGCTCCTTTGATCACATAATTGCATGTTGGGAGTTTAGGCAGGGACATGTCACCTTCCCTTTGATGTTTACAGAATACTCCTAACTCAGCAGAACCTTGACAACAAATAACTTCAATGAAAGAGAACACCATGTTCAAAGTCCATTTCACACAAGATGGGCAGTATGAAGTAATAAACAAAATACCCATGTTGTCAGGAAATGGAGAGTGGTGTGACTTCCACATATATAGATCCAACTTTTCCCAGGTTCAAACTCCTCACCACCTTTTTACTCATTCACCATGTCTTACTCACCTTCCACGACCTTCTCATGTGCTTCATCATAAACCTTCTAATGCTGCTCCTCCTACACCTGGTAATGATGGTATCCCCTCTCAAATTGAATAAAATATGTTGCATGTACAATGTCTACTGGTTGCCCAAGATCTCCAGTCTTTAAGATTATCATGTTTGCCTTTATGTTCATGTGCATAAAAAGCATAAAAAGCAGCCCTACCTTCCAGTCCCGCATTTACCTCTATACAACTTGATTTGTGGGTATTGAAACTTCCTAAATCTGGGTCAGCTAGTTTGATCACAAAAGAATACAACACACATTGACAGGATAAGTCAAACTTGATGGCAATTCGATTGATAACTATAAGAATCTCAAACGCCCCTGTACACCTGAATTTGAATTTAAAGAATGGCTGGCCAAACCTATTGGCGCATGTTGGACTCTTGCATGTCTCCTCTTTCATTTTAATAACTATCTTGTAAGAAACATTGGTTAAATTGCTTTTGGTACATTTTCCAAGACTTTTAAATGCTCTGCTAATGCTGGAACCCCTGGAGATATTACTGACCTTTGGACATTCTTGAGATGAAAATCATGCGTAGCAGAAAATGGGGAGTACTTAATGGACGTATGCAATAGATTGTTAAATGAGCGTTCAGCCACGGTTAAAACAATTTGTCCCCAATTTGATTAACTCTTTAATTTTGCCTGTCAGACTAATAGTGGTAACTGGGTGATAGATTGATCACTGGTTGACTCAGTGGTGGTCAAATATAAAGGTCATTATAAAGGCAGTCTCCGCTTTTACAATACAGAGGCTGAAGTGGTATAGAAAATATGTATCTAGTGTAAAAGGTAGTAGCTATTATTGAGTGGACCCAACAGTGGTGTTCATGAATGAGATTGTTAGCTGGTGGGAGGCGCCTGGATGAGCTCCTCCCTGAAGAATTAATGAGTGATTTACATAATTATTTAGATAACTTAATAGGATTCAGGCACACGATTGTGCTGAGGTAAAGACCCATATCTAACCAACTGTATTTACTGAAGTTTCCTGTTATGTATAGAAAGTATTTGAATAGAATAATGAAATGCCTGGTATGCAAAAAGATATGAAAGCAAATAAAAACTTCTCTCACAATTTCCCCAACAGTAATAACAAAACAATGTGATTGCAATTATAAATTATGTATAGACTTAAGGGGTCTAGGTAAAAATATTTTTGCTGGCTGCAGTGCCTTGGTAAATGTGCATGAAATGTTGGTGTTTCATGTTATGTGATCCTGAGTTGTTTCTCACTCTGGATTTGACTAGTGTGTGCCACCAAATAAACCTCTATGCTCAGTCTATATATATTATTGCTTTTCATATAAAAGATGGATGATTCAGCTCCCAAACCATGCCAGGGAATTGAAGGACTGTCTCTGTGATACCCCAACCATGGATATAGGAACAACATCATTACTAGCAACTGAGCTCGCAAAATAAGCAACTGTGGTATAAAGAGAAAATACTGCACTGCTCCCAAATAAAAAAATACCCTAAAGCAATACTTGGGATTCTCATTCCAAATAAAATACACAAATATACAATCCCACACACAGGGATTAAAGGAAGATTAAAATAACTCCTTTATTAAAGAGTTCTAGTCAAAACAGACAGATAAGCGACAAACACATGCCATGAAAAAGGTTGCAACTTCCAAGGCAATTCTCCATAACAAAGACATATCCTCAAGGTACTTTAAAAACTAACAGGTCCAACAAGAGATAATCTTAGCTAGGAGTGTGGTGCAATTCTGGAAAGTCACAGAGCAATTTCCTGCCACTGTTTAAGGCACCACACAATGGAAAATGAAGAAAGATGGAATTAGCAAAGTAGACTATGGGCCTGATTTACAAGGCGTTTTCCAACAGGGTTTTCCCATTGACAAATGCGTTTGTAAATCAGGCCCTTTCACTTTAAAGTAATTACTTCCCAAAAAGATTAAAGTACTCCGGCTACATTTAGGATAGCTGAGCTACAGAATAAGCGTTCAAGTATACTTGATAACCACTGTGCACATTAAAATCCCCAAGGTGTTCTATTTTTGACAATGAATATGTCCAGAAAGTCGAGGCGTTGTTAAATATTAGTCACTATTGTTTGCCAAAACCTTCAGGAAAAGAGTTAAACAGAAAAGCACCCTGTAATCTTTGCATCATCAACTTAAAGTCCCATAACCTGTACAAGATTCCTGGCTCATAAGGCATCCTACAGCTTACATAAGAAAACTCTATACAAGAAACACAAGTGGGAACCATTCAATAATATTCTTCTAACCGACATCGCAGAAGAATGGTGAAGCGGATTATGTTCCCAATTGTAATATAAATGTGATGCAAAAAATAGGTCACCAACACTTTTTTATGGCTGGGGAACAATACTCAAAACTGACCAAAAAAAACAGTCATTTGTGTTCCTATTTAAAAGCAGAGGAGAATAATTTCAAAAACACATGGAAATATTTTATTTATGGCTCTCCAAGACAAAATGTGTGTGGAAGAACAACAAATTGCAACAAGAGCAACACATTTTACTTCCCAGGAAAGGAAGATGCAAGTCCAATTATTTTTATGGAAAGATGAAGACAGGAAAAAAAAATCCTGTCTTTTCCCGTCACAGGTTAATGAAGATAGAATTAAACCTCACCGTTTCCTATCCAAAATGACAGCTGCGAACAAGTCTAAACTTATTTTTGGAACTTTTATTTATATGGAAACCTTCTTGGATTGGCCGAGATATACTTTTAATTTCTTTTCACTGAACGTTGACCATGACGTTAGTCAGTGTACATTTTTATTTCACATTAGATACTGCATCAGGTAGTCACTGTACAATATTAACAGGGGCAGTCTATATTCCGAAGCATCTATTTATACCTTCCTATGAAGGTGGACAAAAAAGATGTTGCATCAGATCCCTCAGCATCTTCCAGAAAGCCACAAAGGCACATGTTGTTGAGGCAACATTTGTTCGCTTGATGTGTATTCATTCCTTTGACCTCCTTCCCCATCTCACTCAATTTGAGCCATACATCGTACAAGGTGCTAATCTGCTGTTTTGCCTCTCCCAACCTCTGATCTATGTCCCCCATCATATCGTTGATGGTTTTGAGCCTCTCTTTCACAACTTCAGTGAAGGGCCTGAGGGCCGCTGCCTTATGATCTTCCCCAGAAGTGGGTGAGATGATGAGGTAGCAGGCAACAATGGATTACTTTGAGGCCCTCTTCAAGTTAACCACTCCCAGTACTTGGGCTATGGTGTCTCTTACCTGACGTGTCTCATCCTCGATTGGATGCGCCAGCACTACCTATTGCTAACAGCTGGAGCAAATGTGTATGAGGACCCTCTTAAATACAGAGTACCCCTGATTAATACAGTAGCAGAGTCTGAAACCTTTGAGGTCATTTAGGATTAAGTATGAACATCTCTGTTGGATGACTTAGGTTTAGGTGAACAAGTGGTCCGGCACTAGTGCACATGGATAGCCATGGTCAGACTGCACTACCATTCATTAGCAGTGTCCAGCCCACAAACCATGGCAATCTCATTAATTCAGCAGCCCCGACAAATCATGTGCTGGTGCCTTACATATTTGGGTGGCTATTTGTAATTGTATGCTCATTGAGCAGACATTATTCACATTGCAATGGACCCTGCGCCCACATCAATAAGGCTCCACATCATATAAATTCTGCAGTTTCCATTTTTGTTTCTTCAGAGGCACAGGGCATACAGTCCCTTATCTTAGTTTTACTTCAGGAACCCACACCACTGCATCCCCTCATTCATAATACGAGGCATCAGCTGCCAACAGGCTACTACAACCAATAGGGAAGACCCTTTGTGGGCAAACGTGGTTTAGGTCAAAATATAATACAATAACAACAAGTATGTCAACGCTTTAGACAACACAATGTGTTGTATATATTCTAATCATTTGATAGATTTAATAGCGTGCTAAAGAATTCTAACTTCAGGAACCCACGCCACTGCATCCCCTCATTCATAAAACTTGAGGCACCAGCTGCCAACTGGCTGAATGCCATCCACCAAACTTCACAACGAATGAGCTCTGCCAGTCTCATTGGTGTAATTGTTATTCATCACCGGCACCAACAAGGGTCAGCTGAATAGCATGGGAATCTGTCCCTATGTGTTGCATATCAATTAAGACATTTGCATTCCTCACTAGTAGTTCTGGTTTTAAGTTGTCAACCTCAAAGCCAGCAGGGTGTCCCTGGATTTTTTCCAACTAGTAAAGACATCAGCATGATGGCATCACCGTTCCATCACCGAATTAACTATATGCAATCCTCCTCGGGCTCAGAACTGCCAGTCTGGCACAGAGCTCAAGGTAGAGCGACCATCTTGCAGTGACTTTTGAGTCATTAACAACTAATTCTTTAGCCAAATTGACACAGCCCGTTTCAAAGAATAGAAACTCTACTAACCCATGGAAAGTGTAATATACAAAAGAGTGATGTTACTAAAAGGCAGCTATGTATTGAAACTTAGGCCCCAAATTGGCAGCTTAAAAACATGCGGCCACATATAAAGAAGCCATGAAATACAAATAGACTCCCAGAAATTAGTATAAAGATAACATTTAGAAACAACTGCCCAAGCTCATGCTAGCCTTACATTTCTGTCCCTGATAGTATATGGATCAGGGAAGAACAAATAAGGAAACCCTCGGAGTATAGCGGTCCCACAGGAATATGTGGTCTCTAATTTAAAACCTTTGTATAATGGTGGGCATAACACATAGCTGACAATTCACTAGGCGCTGTCTTTAGGAGGATATTTGGAAGCTGAGCATTGAGTTGAGAGGAATGGAATTAGTTGGGATCATTACCAGCCAGCGAAATGACAAGGTCAAAGAATGTTGGTCACCTTTGATTGTCAACATTATTTAAGCAGTGTGTATCCCTTTAAAGGATCTGAAACCATGGCCTCCAGCTATTACACTTCAAATTTTGATAAAAGTTGTTGTAGGGACCCGACATGCTGTCACACAATTTCATTAGTTTACTTGACTCTGAAGGTTTTGGGTTTCTCTTACTACCCCTAGAGGAGTGGTGACAAAGATTTGATTTATTTGCTGATATACAAAATGGATTTCCAAAACAAGTGGTACAGCCCACTAGTGATTTTATCTAAATTAGCTTTTTAAATATATGATGGTCCATGGCTTGCTGTACCTGGTATATGTGGACCTAAGCACGGCTTTGAACATATTGACAGGCAAATCCTTTAGACAATACTAGGTGAGCTATCGCTTAATAAAGCCACACTTGGTGCTGCAAATCCAGTCATTGTGTTCTTCCACTGCAGGGATATGGACCTTGTCTTGAGTACATTTTTGCTGATTCCATTAGACGTTTGGTAATGGAGGCTGGTTTGGCCCAACTGGAGGCAAAGGCATTCCTCTCCAGCACATGCTCATGAATAGCGGCAAGCTTGTGTTGCTGCACAACATATTCAGTAGAAAACGCCTTGTGTTTTTCTTTCTACTGCCAAGAATTTGAGGACCTGAGAAGGAAGTATCTGCTTCCACACTGATAATAGGCAGGTTTGTCCAGTGCAGAGTTGTATGATTTTACACGCTGTGTACCCTGGACAAAACAAACACTAGACCTTTTTTCTTTATCAGGCCCTCCAGAGAAAATTATATGGCATTGACTGGGCCTTGATTTTTTTTATTTTATTTTATTTTTTATTGTATGTATTGTTTATTCCTTCTTCATCTGCTTATTTGTGCAATTAGACTTCTGCATGTAATTTGGCATGGCATAGTTTCTTTTTTAATTGAATACCCCAGTCTTTAATTTAAAACAGGCATTGTCTCAGATAGTCTCAAAGAAGCCTGTGTTTGCCCTCTCTTGAAAAAACCCACCTTAGACCCTGCACAGCCAAATAACTACCGACCCATAACAACCGTCCCATTCCTTATCAAAATTTTGTACAAGACAGCCCACAACCAAATACAATAATACTTAGAAACTAACTCCATCTTAAGTAAAAGACAGTCAGGTTTCCGCAAAGGGCATGGTACCGAAACTGCCCTTCTAGACTTAAAAAACCAAATCACTCAAATCATGGACAAAGGAAACCTGACCTCCTCCTCCTCCTAGACCTCTCAGCGCCTTTCGATCTTGTAGATCACAAGACCATCACAGCTCACCTCACCCAAGCAGCACAATTCTCCAAACAAGCAGCCTCCTGGATCACATCTTTCCTCGAAGGGAGAGTAATGAAAGTGTTCTTCAACATAGCAAATGTTGCCCCCACCACCATCCACTATGGAGTCCTACAGGGCTCTTGCACAGCCCGCACACTCTACAACCTCTTCACATAGCCCCTGTTCGACAAGCTTGATGCACTCGGTATCGCATACACCAATTATGCTGACGACACACAAGTCCTGCTTCCCCTAAAAGGCTCACATGTCCAAGACGCAGAGGCACTGCATCAAATCTACACCACCATCCAAGCTTGGATGGCAGCAAACGGCCTATGCCTCAACGGGGACATGACCGGGATTCTGATCCTTGGCCAACAAACCACACTGGCCAAACTAGACCCCCTCTACACTAACTTTGACATAGATAAATCCAGCATCCCTGTTTCCTCATCAGTAAAGACTCTAGGGGTCCACATTGATTCCACCCTATCAATGAACAAACATGTAAACGCCATTGCCTCAGCCTCAGCACCAACCACGAAACTAATCAATGCCATAAAACCCTTCCTAACCAAATCAAACTGCCTCTCAATTGCCAGAGCTACAATAGGGGCCAAGCTAGACTATTGCAACGCTCTTCTAGAAGGCACCTAAAAAAAAACATAAACTCCAAATTACCCAAAATAACACACTTAGCGCTTCTCTAAGCATCCTGAAAAGAGACCACATCACCCAAGCCAGACAGGAAGCCCACTGGCTACCAGTCAAAGACCGAAACACCTTTTAAAATTCTCACCATCACTCACAAATGTCTCAATCTCACTACACCATCATACCTGTCAGAAACCTTATCAAGGACCACGTCCACACGACCCAACCAGATCAACATCCCACATAACAACAGGGCCAAAGCAGGGGGGGTCAGGATTGCCATACCTAGCCCCTAAGCTCTAAAATGCTCTCCCCACTGCCCTCAGAACTGAGACATCCTTCACAGCCTTGCGTAAACACCTGAAAAATGCCCTCTTCAATAAACCCCTTCCGCGTGCCCCCCACATCAACATCCTTCTTCTCATACACCACCACACATCTTCTCACACTACATTATGTACTTTGTGTGAAATGTAAAACGTATGGTGTTTAAGCATGTACCGTGTTGGCTTCTCTCTTGCAACTAAGCTCTGCTCCTATCTCTGTAAGTATTGATCATCCTCTGTAACAAGCGCCACAAGGCCTAAGGGCTGCTGTGCGCTCAACAAATATGAATAAATAAATACATCTTGGTATATTTATAGTGTCTTTTTTGTTTCATATGTTTTACATTTTGTTGGATTATCAATGTTTACCACTTTATTGCATGTGTGGATTGATGTCATTTTTGCCAAATAAAATAAATGGGTAGATTACATATGCAGTCTCGCATTACAAAAGAAAATATTGCTTTTCTGCAAGGAACCGATCAGAACATAACCCCATTTTATATAGTTGAGTGAAAGTGGCCTGACATTGAAGTCAAAAAAGTGTGAATTTGTTTTGAAAAAGGTTGATTACTTAGATCATCAATTACAGGGAAATGAGTTACACTTAAGTTGGATTTGCTGGAGGCATGGGAGGACGTTGTTTAGTCCTGCAGTCTGAGACCAGTTTATATGATTCCTACGGCTGACATAATTTAACCACATTTTTTTGAAAAGTTGGAGAGAAAACAAAACAACCCAAGTAAAGACATATATTGAAAATGCTTCTCGTTTGAGGTGTCTTGATTTAAAACATAGAGTGCTTACAGAGTGTAGATGCTTACGCAGATAGGCAAGGTGCAGTAATTACCAAGGATGTGAAGGATTACAACAAACCGTTGAATTTGCTTCAAGAACATTCAAGTCCATCTGGAATAAAATGGGTTTAAACCAAGGCAATATTAATATAGAATGAATGCATTGTTGAAAAGTGTATGCCAATAATCTATTTCAAGTAGAATTCCTTCATAATATGCCCCTGGCCCCAGCAACCATATCAATGCATTAAAGTGATATCCATCACATCATGGTGTCACAAATTTAATCGGAAAACCAACATACCAAATTCTTTGCCAGTTCATTGGAAACCAACATCGGACATTGCAGTTAAAAAGGGGTTATTCCGATAAGCAGAATCAGCATAGTTGCTAAAAAAACAACTCCCACATTCCAGCGCCTAACGGTTAGTTAAAAAACGATTTATTACCTCATCTGTTTCAGTATTCAGGTGCAAAGTCTTGAACGGGATGAAAAGATCATTAACATGACGCATACATGGTAAAACCTAGTAAAAATGTCCTTGAACAATTGTTAGGAACTTAAACATATTGGAAATTCGACATCAAAGTCCAGTCTGGAATGAAGATATATGTATCAAGGAACTACATACCAACCGCTGCACAGAAAACTTAAATAAAACAACACAAAAATGAAGCTGATAAAAACATACACAATGGGAAATTAAAACATGGGGGTACATTAATTAGTGAGAACATGTGAACTAGCTTCAGAAACGACAAGGATATTTGTCCAGTGAATCCCCGGACTTCAACAATGCGTATACATCAATATACTGTCAAATAATTTGTGGCCATTCTGTAATGCAATAGGACAATTAGCATCATACCAGCACACCCCAAGCTAAAGGTCAAGCAAATATGCCCCAAGCATCAAGGCCAACCATGGGGCGCAAGACCACAGGACCTGATCTGCTGAGACCCGTGATTGCTCAGGCAGGCTTACGATCCTCCAAGTCCATGCCCGTAAGAGTAGCTTTAACTTCGCTATCGCCATAGGAACTTGAGCCAAGCTAATCTTCAAAGGACTTCCACACTTTTGTCCATAACGAGGTTGACGTGCACCTCTGTGCAATAAGTCCTTCCAGCCTGTGCGTGTAGGTCAGGTACCACCAGTCCACATGTAAGGCCATGTTAACCATTTTCCCTTATGAAGTAATGACCTTCAGGACCTGACTAGCAAAGCATTAAAAAAATATGAATGTGTCTTTACACATAATGAAATGAATATTAGCGCTCCGCAGTATAAATTCTTTAGTAAAAAAGGAATATTAACCAAAATAATGTCCGAATAGTCCAATAGTACACTGCATGCTATCCTAGATTTTGGCCATGACTGAGCATTCAGTTAACATGTGTTTTAATGGACCATCGGGAAAATGCATGACCAATAAGCAACCCTACCTCCTTACCTCTGTGGCTCAGGTGATCTGCCATCAGAAGTGTTCTGTTATATAAGATATACAATGTTTCAGTGAAACCATTATCTACTGAAGTTAACTCTGATGCATAGCCCTCAGCCGACATCACCTCATCTGCCAAATTAGGGACTTATACCTCCCATTTTGCCTAGTGGCGACAAACTACTACAAGCTTGTGGCCGAGCTATATCCCATGGATGTTACATATCGATGGGACTGTGAGAGGCTCAGTGGCAACACTGATTTGCTTTAACTCTGACAATCTACCTAACGACCATTAAACAATCTTGCGGAACAAGCCAACTTCCACCCCAGCCTCTGCTATCTATAGGCACTCATAACAGCAGCCAGCCCCCTCCCTAGATCCCTTTTTTCAATATTCATTGCGCCATCCAATCTGTTATTTAACCCACACCTTTCATACGTTTTGCAGACCCATTCTTTCATCCACTTTGTTTCTGTTTTCTTTCTTTATTTTCCCTCTCATGTTTTGGTCCTATCCATGGGCTACACCTATTACATTTTGTAGTATCCCCCTTATCATTCCCTTTATGCTTACACTGAAAGGGCACTTACTTACAGCATTCATTTCCACTCCTCACTGTTCACCCCTTTTTCTCCTCACAGCCTTAGGAGTCTCACCCCATTTTAACATGTAGACTAGGATTTTCTCTTTCCCCATGATGTGAATCTGGCTGCATTTATGCAGAAAACATCTTTCCCTATTCTGCACTTTCTCTCCCACCTGTATTATGATGGTTGCCTTCCTGGGCTCCTTTTAAAGCTCACACCAGCAACAGGAGACATGGTCCCATGGTCTTATCTGATCTCCACCCCCCACACTCATGACAGGAGACATCTGAACCATTCGACATGCATTTTACATTTTTCTCTTACATGTCAGCAGCTGAATGCTGAGGAAAGATATGTTCTGCTCACTGTCCTCCACAATCTCCCCTTTTTATTTTAATGGGTGTACATAGTGCATGAATATATGTGAGGCTATATGCAGAGCCTCAACATTGGCCTACAGAGAATCTCATCCAGATTAAGTACCAACGTTTTTTATATGGAAGGATAGCAGAAACTATAGAGTGTCCGGCCTCATCATGGAGCAAGTCTCAGTGAGGCATAACAGGCCATGGATGACATCAGAAAACAGATGGTGAAGAAGGTTCTAACTCATCTGGTGATGTGCCTTATTTTGATCAAGCTTTGAAAATGTTGTCACTCCACTGAGGAGGTGCATTATGTCAGTGATTCTGGGTGCTTGATGTTTTTCTCTATGGATTGCTTTGTTGTAGATATAGATGTGACCAGCCATGTTTTATAAGGGTTTGAAACTTTGGGGATACTTAAAGTTTGTGCCCTTTTGCTGGCTCTAGAAATATGCAGGGTTCATCATCCACCTGGTGTCAAGTGTTATTTGGGATTTGCTGACAATTCTGCGCTACCGTCTTAACAATATCATTGTTGCACAATTTGACCTTCCGATTCTTTATTTAAAACAGGCCTTGGAATAATGATGGGGATAGTTTTTTTGGTTAGCTCGACATTCTGCTGAGTCACAATCAAAGGATATAGGACGTTGTTTAAGCATGATTAAATCTGTGGTTTGTTTTTGTGGATCATGCCAAGATCTATTTAAGCATCATGGTCTCTGTATGTACAGTTCACTGAGAAAGTCCCTAAATATGGCAGCGGCACATGTGAGCCATAGGGGTAAATGTCAATGGAAAATGAACAAAGAGCAGATAATACTTTCCATCTGCACCCATGACACTCGCTCCCATGTCTGTTAGGCATTATAGTGGATAGCCGTTCATTAATAATAAGAGGCTTGGATTAAATTACGTCAAAGTTGCATTCCCTTGTGTGCAGACATAACCTTTACATCACTCATTGCTAGAGAAGTAGTCAGATTCGGTATCGGGTATTAAAATTGCGGCAAAAAGTTCACTGGTAAAAAAAAACATGGCAAAAATGCTGTGGTTTGACCCAGTAAAGGTGTACCCCATTATACCATTTAAGGGGAGCAGGGGTGTCCCTTGCTCCCCTTAAATGGTATAATGGATACAAGGGTTGTGGGGGTGTCCCCCGCCTCCTTTACATGATTGTAGCGGCAAAACCACAGCATTTTTGGCGCAATATTTTGTATACACAACCATTTGTGCCGCGATTTTAAGACATGGAACCTCATATTCATTGTGGCATGAAGATCTGGTGTCAAGGTACTGGACTCTGTAACATGATTTGTGGGTATGCCTGCTCCTGGCGAGGGAATAGAGCACAGTGGTGGTTGTTAATGGCATTCAGGTGAATATTAGCACTCCTTTCTGAGTGAGGGCCATGTGTCACGCACAGGAGTCCTTTCCACTGTCAGCATGCAAATGACTTTGGAGACACGACAACATGTTTGAAAAAGACCTTACCAAACACAAGCAATTGCACCACTGGCCAATCAGTGATACAACTTCCTGATGTGGATAGTCACAGACACATCAAACACATGATTTTCCATCAACTGTTTTGTGTCTCTGACTTAACAGATAGACGGAGGTATGGGCTTTGTCCCTTTGAGTTTATCCTTGGCCTACACTTGTACGTCATTCGTCAAAGCGGTTCTGGCCATGGTCATAATTCCATCCAGTATGTGTGGCTTCTATAGAGATTTTCTGCAAGGAAGAGTCAAATCCCACAGTGAACTGTGATGTGAAAGCTTCTTCTTTAATATAGCTATGAAAGTCACAATTTTGAATGAGTGCTCGAAGACACATGACAAAACTGTCCATTGGAACAACTTTGGCTTGAATCATGGAATGGAAGATGGTGCATTCAAAGTCAACGTTCTTGTGCAACATATTCCTCTAGACTAGGTTTCAGACCAGAAAATGTATTGGTTGTGCCTTCTAGCCTCTCACATATGATGTAACGAACTGCCAGGCCCACTCACCGTATGAACAGCTCTCCCAAGTACTTGTTATCTTTTTTCTTTTTTTTTTTTTTTTTTTGGAAAAAACTACAGTTTTGACATAACAAAAAACTTTTGTTTAAAAAGCTCCCTTTCTCCGTTAAATAAGTAATAAACTTTCCACTCACACTTCAAAAGAACCAAAAAAGACAAATAAGCCTTTGTTTCAAGATTCCTTAGATCTATTATCTAGAAAAATACAACCATACCAATCATACTTCTAAAAGATAGAAGAAGGAGAAAGAAAAAAAAAAAGCCAAAACAGAGAGAGATGGAAAAAAAAAAAACGAGACAGACACAGGTTTCTAAGAAACCGTCTTTCACACAACGTATGGTGGTGGAATTAGCTCCGCCAACATTTTGGAGCAGCAAAGTGTCAGCCTTATAAGCATAGCTTAGAGAGGGAACTTCAAGGGCGCATCCAGGTAATTTACAATGGCACAAACATGTTTTACATTATTGCCAGAAGAAATCAAACACCACCAGACCACCATGTCTTCATGTAAGGGCGCATATTGTCCGAGGTGTGTAGAACATAAGTCACGGGTTGCCGTGCAGTCCACGATTAGATGTTTCAATGATTCGACTGTACCAAGACAGAAGCGGCATAGGTTATCTTTTATCAGAGGATCTTTTCTTTGCCATAGGATCCCCTTGGATTTCAAGGTGTTCAATCGAAATCTAAGGAATTGCTCGCAATAGTATTGAGAGTAGCATCGCAGCAGGTAGGAGGACTGAGAATTTAGTTTTTTTTTGTTTATTACCCAGCCAATTAGTTGAAGCCAATTTTTCACGTTTCTCTAAGTTGACAATCCATGCCCAGGACTCGAATTTTCTTTTTGCGTGTTGTGGCCGGATGAACAAGTCGTACTTGCTAATTGCTGCGGCGTCAACCCATCCTTGAACTCTTAGCCGCCATTGGTCCAGTAAACAGACTTTTTTTGTCTCATGTTTGTTTATGAATATATAGTAGGCCGAAGCCTTGCTATCCACTGTCATCTTTCGCATTAGCGAGATTGATTTCCAGATCACGTGGCTGTACAGTGAATTCAGTGATAATTCATGGCGTAAGGATATGAGTGAGACACATTGCGGAAGATTGAGGGCACTACGCCAGAAGCGGCCTTCAAGCTGGTTCCAGGTTTGCTCGTTAATGTTCCAGCTAGCTTCAGTGCCGAAAGTTAGTATGGGCGCTACCTTTTGCAAGTAGAACATTAGAATTGGTGCTAGAGAAAATTTACCAAAGCTTCCATTTATTTTTGCGGCTTGGAGAGCTAATCTTGAGGACTTCCATTTCAGATCCTTAACCCACTGATGTTCACAAATTGAGTTATTAAACTGAACTCACAAATAACATATGGAGTTACCTGAAGACAAAGGCTGGCCACCAACGGCCCACTTAAAGGCTCTGTCTTTTCTACCAGTCACAGTTCCAATAGACACAATTTTAGTTTTTTCTGTGTTTATTGAGAGTTTGTTAATAGATAGCTAGTCATAAAGACAGAGAAGTAGATGCTGCAGGCCAATCTGAGTTCTGTCCATCAAGACTAGGTCATCTGCATAGGCAATATATCTTACAGGGACCTGGTTTATTTTAGGCGGAAAGCAATGGGCCTGCTCAAGGTGGGGAGGCAGTTCCGCCAAAAATAATTTAAATAAGTCAGCGGCAAGAGGACACCCCTGCTTTACTCCCCTTGTTGTTAGAATATTGGCTGATAGTTCTCCGCTCTTGTTGAGACGCACCCAAATTGAGGTATTCGAGTGGAAGGCCATTATTGGTTCGAGAATGCTGACTGGACAGTTCCAATTGTGCAGTTTTGCCCAAAGCAGGTCGCGATTTATACTGTCAAAAGCCTGCTTCATATCGATGAATGCTAGATGAATTTTAGATCTCGCTTTCTGGGCTTCCAATTTTAATATTGTTAGTATCGAAAGGTTTATGTCGGCACCTACGCCCTTTGAGAAGCCAGTTTGACGTTCATCAAGAATACCAGCACCGTGAGCCTAGTTCACCAGATTCAATCGTAGGTTAGAGCCAAAGATTTTACCGATTGAATCAAGCAGTGCAATGGGGCGATAATTTTCGGGAATATCCCAGCTGCCCTTCTTGTGAATCGGAACCACGATTGCTGTTAACCATGACTCTGGAAGTTGTTTATATTTGGCAATTTTCCTAAAGAGACACTCAATAAAAGGAGCCCACATCAATATGTTTTTCTTGAGCATCACATTGCTGACCATGTCAGGGCCAGCAGCACAGGAGTTTTTTAACATCGTGATTGCTCGAGTTATGTGGACCTGCGACATTTCCACTTCCCAGGGCCCGGCTTTGACCCTAAAATGTGGTTCGGGTTCAATGGTTGACACTGTTAAACACTCTGGAGAAGTGCCTGCACCAACTATCACCAGAGATCGTGTTCTGGGTCGAGTTTAGGCTGTTCACATAGCCCATGTTCAGGATTTGCCAAATGTCTCGAGAGTTTTTCGTAATCATGAGCTTCATCATTAATTCTGCGCGGTCTTGCTCAACAATAATTCTGTGAGAAGTTGCCCAGTTCCTGTAGATTGCTCGTCTTGCCTTCACTTCTTCTAGCGCCTTATGTCTTGAGATGCTTTTTTTTAATTTGTCTTAAGTTTCTTCTTAGATCTTTCTTTTTCTCGTACATGAGCTTACTGAACAAATGTTTGTGGCATTTGTGCTGTTGGCTTGGATCATTATTGTCAGTTATATAGATCGATAGTAGAGGAGTGTACTCCACTCCATGTGGTGAACTCAAGAGTCTTTCAGTAAGGCAACCGATCTGGTTGACACTTAACCGAAGGCGGTTCCCACCCATGTTCGTCTCAACTGGTATATTGTATAAAAAAGCAGAAGTTGTCGCTGTCAGAAAGCATCCAAGTTTTAGCAGCATATGATCACTGTTGGTCGTTATTTGAGAATGCAGGGTGGTGATCTTGGACTCGAAATTTCTTGAGACCCATGTGTAGTCAATAATGCTATGCGAAGGGTCTCGATGCCAGGTTGGTTGCGCGGGGATGTCACCGCTTACCGCACCATTTAACATTACGCAATTGCGCGTTTTCATCGCGTTTGACCATCTTTGCTCTCTCTCTCTCAAATCTTCTTTGGCAGTCTGCATGTATCTTTGGTTTAGTTGATCATAATTAAACCATGAGCAATTTCGGTCATGCAGCATATAATTGTCAGGTTATTGTACCTCAAAATTGCGTCATCCATTAGAGTGCCTATTGCATTAATAAAATCCTTATCATTGATTTTTGCAGGATTCCAATAGCAGTTGATGATCAAGAGAGATTTTTTGCCTCTGAGTTGCCAATCGGTGTGTGCATAGTTGATCCTTGTGCAAATGGATTAGGATTTGAGCATCCAGGTGTTGACCATTTTGGAGACGGACGAATCATGGTTAGTAGGCCCGCACTTGGTCGACCTTGTGCAGTTTTGATAGCCGGGTTGACTAGCATGGTGTAACCGTCTCTCAAGGGAGCCTCGAGGAGCCACGTCTCTTGTAAACAAATTGCGAACACATTTTCAAGGGGAACTTCAAAGTAATTAAACAAGTGATTGAAACCATGAGTGTTCCAGGAGAGAATAGAATATAGTGCTTCCTGTGGTCTCAGTCATAGCTATGCCTGCGCATGTTGTCTCGGGAGGTTAGCTTGTTTGACGTTGGAGTGCCCTGGATGACAAGTGTAGGGCAGAACTCAGAAGCTTCCGTAAGTGTGTCACATCTACTACGTTTTTTGCAATTGGTTTGTTGTTGGCCCTCTCAAAGTTGTTAATTGGGGTAGCTTTCTCAGGTTCGAGGGAAATGTCAAAACCAAACATCAAAAGGTCATCAGCAGCTTTAAGTATTGTGTTACGGACCCCAGCTGATTCAATGTGAAGCAAAACTGCATCAGAGCATTGCTCAGTTACATATTCGACGATTTTAATGTCGTCTGAATTAATCAAACGTAGCAGTGGTACATATTTGAACAGCCTCAACACGTTTGCGCGGTTGAGATTCAGCCGGTGTCGTCTCTGTGAATGTTTTGTAGTCTTAATTTACGGCTGTAGTTATCTGTATGATGTAGCTTATTTTCATGTGACCCAGGTTTGAGGCGAGTAAACTGTTTGCGTTGATTAGTGGTAAATTTTGGATTTAAGCTTGGGCCAGCCGAGACAGATTTTGCAGGCTCGTCTTGTACGGCGGCCAAACTTAATGGCTGATCTGCCTGTCGCCTCGAAGGCATAGAGCTCTTCATGGATTGTACTGCTCGCGTAGGAGGACGTGAAGTAGGCCGTGCCACTTCACCAGAAATTTGTAGCTTTTCGTCATCGGCTGAAGAAGAATACATAGATAAGTCGCATAAATCGGGTGAGGCCGATTTCACTGAAATAGCACATGAGCAGTCATCAGAGCTTATGCGTCGCTGTTTTGGTCCAGGTTTCGTAGGTAATGGCTGACAATTTTTTTGCTTAATTGAGGGGCCTCTGCAGATGTCAGAGTTACGCTCAAACAGGCCCGATCTGGGTGGTGTGGTGAGATTCCTTATGAAACCTTTGGTAGATGAGTGACCTGGTAGCATATGTTTCTTCACTGCAGTAAAGGTCTCTTCCTTTCTTGCAGGTGCCAATATCTTAGCAGTAGAGGCAACTACTTTTGTTTTTGGCAGAGTTCCTACCGTACCTGTTTTGGCTGAGCCTGCAAAAATGCGAAATGAGGAGAATGGATTTCCAGGTAATTCAATTTGTGGCACGGCTTGTGGTATTGAGCCAACGCCAATTAAAGAATCAGCGCCAGCCAAGGCAGGCAGATCAATCTTCGTAGGAAGCTGCGAGTGAGCAGCATTGGATGATGATTGTAATGTTGCCTCTACAGGTTCTTGAGCATTAGGTGTAGCTTTGGATGGAGCTACTGTGATAGCATTTGGTGCATAATTGAAATCAGAGTTCTCTGCTGTTTGGGTTGTGGCAGGAATCTTAGATGTCGAGCTTGGCAGTGCAGAGAAAGTCAACTTGTCTACATTGGATTGTTTTGAGGTGCAGGCGGAATTGGACTTATGCGCCATCTCTTTTAATGCATCTAGGAGACCTTTTATCAGATTTTCGTTTCTCCCATGCTAGATTGTGGCTGAGTCACTTAGTCGCAATTGCCATTGCAAGCTCGATTCTGCATCCGCTTGCATTTGTTGTTTTATATACATGGTGAAGTTGTCAATTTTCTCCAGTTTTGTGGATAAATTCATTAGCATCCTTGGTCGCGGATGGTTTCATTCATTGCCTCGTACAATTTCACAAAAGGTATCATTGCTTGGGACGACGCCGCAAGCACATTATTGTGGATTTGAATTGCCGCGGCAACTGAGAGACTAGATTTTGAATTTGGAGTCTTCAAGCACTCATTTCCTGGACTTGAGGCACTTGGTGGTTTCTTGTTTGGAGTAAGAAACTTTGACGGGGTCGCTGAGGCCATGGATGCAATCGTTCTTTAAGGCGACCAGCCAGTTGTTTAGCAGTGCTCATCATTTTTATTGATTTTCTTTGTTGGCCGCATTGAAAAATAGGCTGGGACGTAAAGGTTAGTGGGGCCGACAATGTGGCGTTGGGTGTATACAGGCACCGCTGGTTCGTAGTAAGTTGAGGCTGTTTTGATTGGAGCCACTCATTATTTTGAGACGTCTGCTGAGCTGGTGCATTGTAGGTGTCATTCTGTGGTTGCAATTTTAATGGCACCTCTGAGGTTGAAGTTAAGGAACTGTTGACAGACTTAGCAGGAGCGAGATCCATACTCAGGACGCCAGGCACTAAAGCAGCGTCGTATTGCAAAGTGCATGCTTTTCTTAAAGTGTAATCTCCAACTTCCAATGGCGCAGAGTTTAACAAGGAGTTCGATGTTAACAGCAAAGCATGAGTGGGCGTTTGCCGAGGCGGTGAAAGAAAAGCATTCAGCGTCCTCGGCGTCCGACTGGCAGGGGCCTGTATAGAAAGTCCAAGCAAGTCGGGCTCGCTTTCAGGTTGAGAGCCAGTTCTTGAAGGAGAGATCAAACTGATGCATACTGGCTCCATGGTTGCAGAGCTTTTGCTCGAACATACGTTAGCAACAATTGTAGCGGCTGGCTAATGGGGAACTTCAGTGAGTTTGTCCTGCACCAGAGTGGATGCGTTCATGAGTTCCGCATCCGTTATGTCAAACGGAGAGAAATAGATATCAGGAGAGTCAGCTTGCATTGGAGATAGAACGCCGGGCGCAACGTTCTCCACTGGCGGCACCGAAGTTAAGTTATCAAGCGAGAGCAGCGCAATTGGCCGCATTGGCTTTCCAAGTTGCGTAACACTCTGCATGTTATTTGAGGAATCGGCTGCCTCTAAAGATGTAGGGAGAAGAGGATCAATAGTGGCATGGGGAGCGACCTGGTGCAATTGAGCAGTAACCTGAAGAGAGGTGGCAGAGGTGTTTAAGGTAACTACTTGTTTGCTTACCTTACTGCCTGCAGTGCTTTTTTTGTGGAATGGCTGTCCAAGGATTCAGCATTCGACGTTGCTGGAGAGTCTTGTGGCGAGTCTGGGGCCCAGTGGCCGGGGCGGACTTTGGGAAGTTGACCATGCCGGCCTCCGACACTCCGGGCGCTCCACGCGGTAAAGGAGATTTTATGGGAAAACCAATGTCAAAGTGAAGGTGGTAGGGATTTCTCTTTCTCCTTTCTCTTTCGACGCCTGACACCAGACACTCTGCTCACACTCCGCTACGCTTCGCTTGGGGGGCAGGTTTTATGAGCAAAGCGAGGGTAGCAGGAGGGGCTGAGTGGTCACAGACAGCAGGGACTCATAGGAGATGTAGTCCTTAATCCTTTGTAGTCCTTTGGAAAATGCAGCTAAAAACGGCAAACTTCTGCAGCAATTCCGAAAAACTGGAACACAGTTTAAATGACACAGAGTCTGCCCGACACCAGACACTCTGCTCAGTACTTGTTATCTTGTAGAACCATTGTGGCCAAGATTGCATCAAAATCACTCTTTCACTGTTCCCACCTGAGACCTATTTTGCTTGAGTGTGCAATGTCGAAAGGGAGGCATGTCTTTGGAAAAGCACATCCATCATTGGTCCACTGGTCTGAGAAAAGGATTCTCTGGGCGTGCTCTTGGTCGAGACTTCTTTGAAAGACATGATGACAAGTGGTCACGATGACCAATGAACCTCAACCTCAGTAAACGAAATGCGAAAACTGAGGTGGACTTTCAAACACAGTAGCAAGTGCCCTCCTGAAGCCTTAAATAAAATGTCCAGACATGAATGGCAGGCGTATGGATACAAGAAAACTATGGGTAGGCTGGAACATTTAGCAGCACTTTGATGAATAAAACACTCCGAGTCACCAGTCAGCTAGTGCTGCAGTGCATCGACGAGTATCGACGAGTATCAAAAATTAAAACAGGAAGCCTTTGGCCACCAGCACAACATATGTCTTTACCCTCATGTATATTATCAGTCTTGTACTGGAGCATACCCCTCAACTTTTTGTGTACCCAGGGCAGGTGAAAACAGACAGTTTTGTTTTTGGCGGGTGAGAGTCCTACGAAATGTATGGATGGGTGAGGGCATAGGTGGGTGAGTGAACAGATTTCATGGTGAGTGTCAGTGACACCCACCAAAAGCATGTCAGCTACTTCCAGAGCCAGGGACTGATAGCCAACAGGCCACGCCAGCCATGACCCTGAGACCAGAGGTGTGATACAGCAATGTGAAGGCACATCTGGAAAAGGTATGGCTCTGGTTGGGAAAAGCATTCATGGGTTATCTGCAGTAGCGAATAACGACTCGGACAGCAGAGCGTCCGCAGGCACTTTCACTGCTTTCATTGCTATCTAGATACTGCTTGTTTCCACTTTCGTTATCTACCTCTTCTTTCTGTGTTTTCCCTTCCCTGCCTTATGTAAACCCCAGCCGAAATGGGTCCCAAGGTGGGGGTTAATAATAAAAGTGTATAGAAACCAAAAGACACAAGGAGTTTCTAAGATTTTATTTCGTGTGGGTTTTAAAGTGTGTGCTTACCAACAGGCTTACTTGACAGTACCACGTTCCTCACCATGGGGGACGCATGGAACGCTGGACTGTGGAAGAATGGGCAGGTCTCCCCTGCTGATAACAATAGACTTATCTGAAGATCCGTTGCAAAGGGGCAGTTGAGAGAAGGGGCCCAAGGGCAAAGAATGAGAAGCTGAAGTGCAGCAGAAAAAAGACAGGAAAGAAAAGATCTGTGTTTCCTGGGGGGAACAAAAAAGAAATACCACCACAGAGGAAAAATTAACAACGGGCTTCTGAAGCCCTTCAACACCACCACAGTGGAAATCTGGGGAGGAAAGCAAAGGAGGAAATCTGGCTTCCAAAACCCTGCATGGACTCGGGGCTCCCAAACCGGTATATGGACTCAGGGCTCCAACGCCCAGGAAGCTTAGGCAAGTGCCCTATGACAGCCACCCACGGCCGAGCATAGAATTTGGAGATACACCTTGGAGGCGCCCCAGCATGGGGTGCTGCAACAAGAAGAGTATGTGCACTAGAGCAGTTATGGGACTGACAAATACTGACTGACAAGGGGACTGGGAGTTAGTGAAATGCAAGTAATGGCAGTCTGCAGCTGTCAGGTTTATGGAAAAAAGGGGAAATGCATAAGGTGCTTCTAAGTGGCTAATGGAAAGGTTGGCATGGGGGTGTGTAGTCTGGGGTATGTGTAATCAGGAACTTGGCTAAAGTTCATATGTTGGAGGGTTGTTTCATATGGTATCTTCTACCTTGTCTTTATTACAGTGAGTTGAGTGGGAGAAATGAAAGGGGCACACTCTCATGGGAAAGGTCAGTGGGGAAGTGGTGTGTATAAAAGTCATAAAGGGCACCCAAACTCCCCCTCTGATGTACTGAGCCTCATTTAAGTATTGGAACTCAGAATTGTGGCTGGGGTGGTGGGGTGGTGTCAGTGTTGCCTGCTCCTGGCTCAGAGTATTTTTAATACTGTGCTCACCTGGGCCAGGGGAGAAAAAAAACAGGGCCACACTTAAAATACCCAACCTAGGTCACTTCCACACGCAACCATCTAGAATGGCTCAAGGTGTGGCATTGAACAACTGTGTTATTTCGCTACTGTTGTACTTAGTCATGTACAGTGATATGGGAATCTATCAGGGTTTATGAGCGCACCTGATGATCTAAATTTTTCCTGCCACTTTCACACTGACTACGAAACGGTGTCTTGGAGTAATATATACACAGCACGGACACCAGTTAACATTATTTTGAACTGACATCGGCTTGCGAAACTGTAAACAGAAAGGAGCGTGGGCTTGTGTCGTTTTATGGCTACGCATTCATATGGCTTTTAAAGAAAGAGGCTATTTAAAACTACCTTAGTTCACAAGGCTTTCTTTAGTTGTGATTAGGGTTCGCATGTTCTTATTCTCCACCTAAGGTTTTTCATAGCGGCACTTCGCCAATTGAATGTGTGCATTTTCAAGAAAAAGTCGATGCGCCATTAGGGGGAATTGAAAATTGTATTTCTCTGCAGTGAGCTCCTGTGAGTATAAACCGTCTCTGCCAATTTCACTGCTGATGGTTGCCATGGGGCTACATCTGTTCCTGGGATTAATTCTAGATAAACAGTCACACATCATTTCTTTATTTGGAGACTTTTTCCTTAGAAGGTATTTCATGTTGATATGAGTCCTATTGATTTTCCAAAGCATGCTCAGCGCTTCACGTTTGACACAGGAGGCTGACAGGATAATTTTCACTAGCTTTCCTTGCTTTGATGGATGGAACATTTCTCCATGTGCACATGTTTTTTGCATCATAATCCCCAAAGAGGGGAATTCTGCACAGGATTTCAGCCTGTGCCCCGCCCCGGAGTGCGGTGTGCAGAATAGAGAAAGACATTGGGCCTCATTACAAGTGAGGCGGTAAGGGGTTAACGGTGCCGACAAAGGTGCCGGCGCCATTAACCCCGTACCACCTCATTACGAGGTCCCCTCACGGGACCAGCTCTGGACGTCTGGTCAGACCAGACGTCCTTTGCTGGGCCGGCGAGGGGACCAGCATGCTAACAACAGGTCCGTCATTAACGTTCCCGTTGTTAGCATGCTCCCCATTCCCATTGAGCCCTATGGTGGCTTGGTCCGGGTTCCCTGAATGGGGAAATACTGGGCCCTCCAAAGTCAGAATGGCCCGGTATCTCCCCTTTCAGGGACCACGGACGCGGACCCGAGTTTGGAGGGCATGGCTGCCTCCAAACTCGTAATGAGGCCCCTAGTGATGGTATGCTCCATGTGTACATTGGTTTTGTTTCGAAATGGGCAGAGTTGTTTTATAAAGTGTACCCAGTAGAGACAAATTCACTCAAGGGCAGTGACACTTGCACCCATTTTACAAAGACAACTTACACATGAGTAAAATGCACCCAATTCACATGGGCATGGAAGTGCAAACTACTGAACCCTTTCTGAACCTACCCAATGCAACCTTATACAGACGCAGATGTACGACTAATTTGCAATGTATTTGTGGTTCTCAATCAGGTGTGCAAATGCATTGATACTTCTCAACTTCGTATACATTAGAGTACGCTAATAATAATGGCAATGATCACAATAATCACAGCACTACCATTAGGCACACCCTAATGTAATAATACGTATAAGTATAATAACAATTGTGATGATTACTATAAAAATAACAATTGTTAATATATTATCTAATACCTGCCAGCCTGCAACATCCGTATAAAAGCCTGCAAATAATGTTCTTACAACAGGTCAGTTGTGAAGCCATAAGAAAATGGCATTACAACTGCTACGCTTCAGTTATGACGTCACAAAGCCTGCTGCTTGAGACAGCAAATGTCCGAATTCCAGTTGTCTCTGCAGCAGTTCATTAAAGCCATTACAAGCTTTTCAAATGCCTCACTTGTTAAATAGCTTTCTGTGACAGTTAACATTGATTATCTGCCAAGGAACTGTTTAAAGTAGAATTTGTTATGTGCCCACTGCTAAATATTAACACATGTGAGCAAGAAGCTGCATGTTATTACTTATTTTAAAGTACAAAATGAAAACTTTTTTCAATGCATTTTATTAAAATGTTTAAACTATTTTTCTGCAGCACATTCAAAGCTGCATATTAGCTTTTTAAAAGCCAAACAGATTCCACATTATGTGAATCAGAAAATAGAAGATCTCTTACATTAGGTTAAGCGAGAGGCTAGGTATCACCGAGAATGACATTGTGTCCCTGTGTATTATAAGTGATAAAATACCCTCTACCATATGTGAAAAGGATATTGCAAGTCACCTCAGAGTTCCCTGACCCTATAAAGGAACTCAGCCTTTGGCCTTGTTCCTCTATTTGTTCACAGAACTCAGCAGTGACTTGCAATATCCTTATAACTTATTGTAAGGAATACTTTATCCTATACTTCATTATGATGATTATCATGATTATTAATATTATTATTATATGGTCTCTGCCCTTAGAAGATGCCTATTTATATGGTGTGAAAAGGGGATAGTTGGATGTGTAAGTAGAAGTAGTATTGCCGTCCAAATCTTTCAAACAAAAACTACAGAAAATGATCTGAACTTTATGTACAGTATCCATGGGTTGTGAGGGGGGTATATGTATGTTTTGTTGAATAGTTATGCATGGGCCAGGGGTTGTGAGGGAGGTATGTCATGTTTTGATGAATAGTTATGCTTGGGCCAGTTTTTATCTCCTAATGGCAATTGGAGAGGGCCTCTGTAAGTTTATATTTCTGTGGTGCAGTGATAGCGATGTGTTCATTGTCTGACGAAGGTAAGATACCATACATCGGAGATGGGGGAGACCCATTTTGAAAGTTGAAGGAGTAAGAACAGTCAAAGGGTGTATCGCCTCGTCAAAGTTTGAAATGGTCCATTATTTATGTGAACTGTGGAAAATAGAGTAAACATGTTTGGCTCCTAGCACATGACTAAGACTAAGAGTCAAAATTATGCAAGTTCTACAACTACAGGTGCACCATATTTGTAATGTTGTCTTCTCTGAGTTGCTGGATGCTACTGTAAGATGATTTATTCGGGTGACATCTAGTTCGGAGAATTTTCCACCCACCCCAAATCAGTTGCACACAATTTTTATTCAACAAAGTACTTTTTATGAATCTGGGACACGCCACGTTTACAGTATTGATTCCCTACAGCCTGTCACCCCTTTCGGGACAAGGAACACGCAGTGTTGCATTGAAGGTCTGCTTATTAAAAAATTAGAAATGATCAAATCAACTGAAAATATAAACATACTATACATCATTACCATTCTCTATGAAACATCTGGTTTACCCTGAGCGCACATTCACCCTGGGTTGAAAAGTAAATGAGGGTTCAGGACAGGGCTTTCATTTCATAGACAATCAAATCAGAATACCCCTCCCTATCTAAATCTCTCTAGTTTTCATTTATTAAAAATGAATGCCTTCTTGTTTCAATGAATATGCCAGTGTTTAAAACAGCACTTTAGAAAACTCAATGTAAAGACTGGATACTTGACATTCCTGCATGTAAATCTCTTACACGTTTGCTACATTCCCTTCCATAGTGTTTCTATTGCATGAATGTGTAAAAAGTGACCATTTGTCGTTTTCAATGGGCAATTTAAAATAGGGAAAAATGGCTGACAGTTAAAAACTCTTTCCCTTTTTCGTTGAGTGGTTCAGAGCTAATGACAGGACTCTGCTCTGTGATGTAACCAAGGATTGACTATAATTACATTATTTTCCTTGGCATTTGTTAAGTGAGAGATTATTTGGATCCCAGTCTGTACTTGGCTGTTGCACAGAGAGAGAGACGGGGATCTCTCAATATACACACTATTTGTGTTTATTTGATCAAATCCAAAGTTTCTAGAAGAATGTACAGTTCAAAAATATTTACTAATTTCCCAGATTGTGCGGTCCAATTGATATACCACCACTCCGGTCTTTCATAATTCTGAGGGGCTGGGATTTAACATATTCCCCTCATAAGATACCTCCCTTCATAATTATAGTTCCCTTTAGCATTACACTCACATAGGAATGCCTCTTCTTTGACGGTCTCACAGACAGGTGGGCGCCCTTTCAAGGACTAGTTCAGTTTTCCTCTTCTAGTAACAGGTAGGCATCAGTCAACATGATAGGTCACCTTCGCTCCACAGCCTCCTTTCCCTCCTTCTGTATGGGCCAGTCTGTTTCATTTTCCACTGAGGAAGGCCTGGGGTTTAACTCCATATAAGCCTCTTTACAGTGTTCTACCAGCAATCAAAAATGAGTCCAAAGGGAGCAAGTTAATATGTTCTCCTTTCTGTTGTCAAATCTTCTTTCCCTATCCTTCTTGCAGTAAGTCTGTCAGTCCGTCTCCTGAAATCTGGGGTTGTTACTTTTATAGGTTAAGTACCACTCCCTTTAGAAATATGCATCATTTCTTCATTTTAATTGGTCAGTCTATGTGATTGGACAGTGTTCCAAAGCGACATCACACTAAACCATCCGCTTTGTACTCGTTCGGCATATTAATGAAGAGGGCAGTCCATTGGGAGTAACAGTCTAACGATGTTTCCCTCCCTTTTGATGTGATGTTATCTTGGGGATTTTACTTTAAACAATTGTGATTCTGTTTCTCACAAAGACAAGACAGTATACAGATCAACATAGGACTTAAAACCCCATGGATACAATGATCTTTCACAAATTGAAACTCTAGCAGACTGATATACCTTATCACGTGTCCATGCAACCTTCGCTATGTCGGAATGACAATGAGAAAAGTTAAAACTAGAATGATCGAACACCGATCATGCCTATGCACTAAGAAACCTACTGCTCTGCTAGTTACTCATTTTGTCCAAACAGGACACATACCGGATGATTTTCACTGCACCATAATAGAGAAAATTCATCCACCAAGACGAGGTGGCAATTTTCACAATTTGCTAATTAGACGTGAACAAAATTGGATCTTTAGATTGGGCACCCACCACACTGGGCTCAACGAACAAATCCAGTGCAACGACCTGGCTGTATTACAAACATGAAAGAATGACTAGTTATACACCTAATCATTGATCTATAGATACATTTGATGGCTGACTCCGCACATAGGCTCTAGAGATAAGACCTGGCCCTGGGCAGCATTCAAACATCTATTCCTAGCAGGCAGCACTTACACACATCCATAGCAAAACCAGGATGCAAAGACTCAATTATACAGCAGGCGAGCATGTTGCTTTATTCATAGCACAGCAATGCAATATATGACATCCACAGAAAACCAGCACAGGTTTGCTGTCCTCAGTGCCTAATATTATACTTGTGCACATTGTTTATTTACATATTATTATGTTTTTGTACATCCCCATTCACCCCTGGGTACAAAGTCAGCAACCTGCAGAATCTACACCAGTCTGTATGCACTATTAATAATAGCCACCCACTATCATGGCTTATACATATAGCACAATAGTAGAGATGCATATTCAGATGGCGTAACACAAAGCATCTAACTACTAGAGATCAGAGATATTGGCACATACCCCAGATGACAGACATACATGAAGATTCCAAATGTAGTGTCAAAATATGCTCTATTACAAATGGATTGAGGTATCAATCCCCTCTCCCGAACCACAGAAGCCGAAATGGTCGACCCTCCCACCATGGTTGGCACGGGCGCCTGAATTATAATTACACAGGTAACCAGGTGGCAGCCAATGGGGGGAAGACGGAGTTAGGGAAAGGGGATGGAATGACAAAGGAAAGGAAGGGGAAGAAACATACACATATCTTCTTATAGTATTGCTATACCGTAAACCTAGCACCTAGAACCTATAATTCTCAACCTGACCTCCTATAACCAAAACTACACTCTCACCCTTTTCCTGACCTCCTATTGAGACTGAATACTCAAAAAATGTAATACTTAACACAGTAGGAAATTTTACTCATAAATTCACATACCACATATAGGTTAGTCCCTGGCACATAGAGAGTACAAGACGCTGATCAGTCTTTTTGACCACCAAAAAGTTAACATAGATTACAAGCTTGATGGCACAAAACAAAGGGAATTCCCTTAAGTGAAAAAATGAAAACACATGTCCTCTTGGGCAAGCGTAAGCAACCAACACATAACATACACATACACTGTGTTATTAGCCGTTAATGCCAGAACTCTCCTGCTCTGGTTTTAAAGATGTTCCTGCTTAAATATATGCCACAGTTCCTGGGGGGAAATCTCCCACTCTGTACTGAAAAGAAAAGAAGTGTCCTTTTGTTCAAGTATATCACATGCACTTCATAGCACCCCTATATATATATGAGGTTAGCAAGATAACAAACAAAACTGTAGGTTGCCACTTAACTTAATGTCTGGATGCCTCCGGAGGCCATCCAGACCTGTAGTGATGATGCGGAATTCAACCGGGCTGCCACTCTCACAGCCGCAGCCTGGGAACACAGAGCTGCTGAAAGCGGCGGCTGACTCTCACCGCCGCTGCCCAGGACCATAGAACTTCTGCACGTGGGCCACAGTGAGTATCACCACCGCAGTCCTGGACAAATGCTTTCCTGCGAGCAAGACCACGTAGCTTGGATTGGGAAAGCAAAACACCGGATTCTCCGGCAGTCCTCCAGCTCCTCAAGCTTCACAGCAATTCTCCTCATAGCTCTGCAAACCACCGCCGCCCGTGCTGTCCAACATTAATTATCTGCACCAGTGCACGGGTGGTTGGCGGTTATGAAGGCACTTGATTGATGCCAGCTGGGCCGACACGCGCACACACGCTGAACTACATGATGAACCACTGCCTGCTGGGAAGTGTAGTTCAAGCCCTTATCCTCACTCTCCTTTGGCCTAAACCCTTAATCCTGACATTTAGTCAGAGCCGCTCAGCCCACAACGCACTAGAATTTGATAATACTCTGTTTGTAGCGTTAAGTACAGAATTGTCATTAGTTCCACGGCATATTGCCCAATCCAAAATGGTGCATAGCTAAGGACACCTGTCCTATGGCATTTTGCCCAACTTAAAATGATGCATAGCTAAAGGACTATAGAAATAGAACGTATTGGGATACATGTGCTAGCCTCATCGACCATAGAGACGTCCGAATACAGCATACGCGTACAAGGATTCTGACATCCAGATACATTGCCGGTAAACAGACTGTGCATATAAAATTCAAAAGAATATACATTTTTTTGAGTTAAGTACCACCCTATGTTGTAAAGGTTTACAGCCAGCACGCGCTCTCTCTTGTTTCCACAACAGGAAACGAACATACTGAGGTAAGCTTAGACGTTTGTTGTTGGCTTAGCAAATAGCACTTCAGCAATATCGTGCCAATACGGCATAGTGTAACGGATATATTTGTACCAACAGAATCCAAGAGATGCTGATCCACCGATTGGTGGTCGCGCCAGTTTCATGATTTCTATAAGTTGCCAGTAGTTGCTGTGTATACTAGGGGTATGAAACTCTGGCTCGATACATCATTTTTCACAACACAGGGCTGCATGTGGTTTACTCTTTAAACCTAGAGGAGCCACATGATATACAGATAATCAACAACAAGGTGGCTCACTTTGCTAGGCACCATAGAACAGGTGTTGGGACCATACTTGGTGGTACTTATCCCTTCCTCAGTCCCCCTCTCCCCGCATGGACTAGGTGTTTGTATAAGGACACTATAAGTAGGTTCCTTTACAGCACCAGAATTAACTATCTGAGTATAAGTAATACACACAATTAGTAACACGCTGTTATTGAGATGCATGCTACCAAAGGGGGTAAACTTACCCTTCTGTTCTCTACCTTATGTTTCCTTACAGGAAGCGGATGTGACATCCTGATCACAATGGTGATCCAGATAAGGAGTTAACAACATGGAAAATACAAATGGTCCTGCAGAAGATCATCTCAAACACTGGTATCATCGAAAACGGTCAACCCAAGTTGGCTTGAGCATTCTCAGCCAGAAGACGATGTCCAACGCAATAGATGTGTACACGTCTAAAACGAAATGTTTTAGTGCCAGATAGCTATACTAGCCTCTAGGCCTAGTTGCTCTCTTTCTTGGAGCATTTTAGAGTGGTTATCAAAGTTAGGCTTGCGTGGCCAGGACTACCTCCACAAACTGGTGATTAAAACATAGATTGACATTCCAGATGTGAGGATAAGCCCGTGACACTAGGTATAAGACATACAGACATGATGTTGTGTCTTTGTAAGGCATTTCTGTGACCTAATATCTGATATTTTATTGAATGTATGTTGGATAGAGAGATTCCTTTTTGCTATCCCTTTTAGATAGGCGGTGCATCATCCATCTTCTAGGGCGAGATTCATTTGGATAGGGAGAGGGTGTCCTTCATTTTAGGGACAGACTGGTAGTGTCATCTTGGCATGACATGTGATATGTGTGTGTCACATTTTTGCTTTATTCAAACAATCTATTTGCATCTAACGATATCAGCATGGCTGACGGGGACAATAGGATGTATGAATCACTGACGTGCAACATTGCAGTGCAAACCTATATGCATTTGAATAATTCAAAGAATACCATTACAATATTTTTACATTCAGCTGATATTTTATTACTCTAAACAATTTTGTATACAAGGAAGTTGCTACGACACTCCTATCAAAAGATGCTCAGGAAAAATATGATCCCATATGTAAAATTCAATGGTGCACTTATTTTCCTGTCCATGTAATGGGTTTCAACAAATATTAAATTGTATTCCCATTCCCCGATGTGGCAGCAAGCCATATTGTGTCAGTCCTTTGAGGCTTCAGAGCAGAGCTGCTTATGACCCCTGAGAGGCCTCGTTATCATGCTACTATTGTCAGAAGGTTATTTGAAATTAGGCTGTTCAGGGCCAAATGTTACACAGTTCCCAGACTCATATGTATTTATATCAGCTGGCTGTCACAGATGCCAATCCTTAACTCTCTGCAAGTGTGAATGGCATCTGTTATTGGAAAACATGTTTCATCAGAGCTCCTGATAACCTGGGCAGGTCCACTGTTGAGCCAGGTTTCAGAATATATTATTGTATTTTTTAGGAATTCTTGGCTAGACCCAGTGACAAAGGGAAACTGTTATTTGACATCATCTGTTTTGTTACCAAGGCCTGCATCTCCGAACAAAGAGAGCATTTGAACCTTTCATTGAAGAACTCTGTCGTAAAGTTTATAGCCAAGCCTCCAGGCTTTGGTTTTCTTTTTCTTCTTAAAACCTCTCCTCGGCACTGTTGTTGGGGTCAAAGAAAATGCCTTTTTTCTCCTTCCAATTTTGCTTGTTTAATGTCTAAATGTAACATACAAGGTCACTTTCTTTTCCACATTTCCAGTTTATAATTTGTTCTTGAAGTCACCGCATGTTTCATTATATAAGGGTCAGTCTCAGTCCTGTAAAGAGGAAAGCAGAAATAATGTAGGCCTCAATCACTTTTCGATAAAATCCTGTACTTTTCATCCCAGATTGATTGTTCTCAATTTAATACAGATTGCTGAAAACTTACACGTAACTGAAAATAATCATTTTGGGCCTTGTCATTTACTATGAACAAATACACTTTTGTTATAGCTGGTATTCTGATAGCACAACATTTCCTTGCATGTGTTTCTTTCAAATGCTTCGCACATTATGCATTTCATATATTTATATTTTAATGTGGAATTTTAATTTGCATCATTTCATTTCATATAGATTTCTCTATACTATATAGATCCTTAAAAGGGATAGTAGATGATAAACTGTAAAGGCGACTGTGGTGATATTGGCCAAGTGAAATTAGGAAGGCTCTGTATAACATTTATGAAAAGCCTAAACTGAAAATATAAACTGGGGAAGTTATTAGGAGAGAAGGGTTTCCATTGTCAACATACTCTACATATTAAATATTAAAGGCAAGGTTCACTTGGGTGTTATATTTAGACCAATTGTAATCTGCATCGGACCATTTTTCAATGCATTAAACTTAAAATGTTTGCAGCGCATAAAATTTTGAGTTATTAAAATCTGTGAACCGCACCAGTTCCCATCTGCCATCCTCTGATTATGTTATCTGCAGCATGCTCAAACTAAGGTCAATTGACCTGGCACCAATAAATCATATCACAGGATGCAGCTTTTGACATCAGATGCCACAGCCCCAAAATCACGTCCCTGGTCGTGATGTGGGCAGACGACGCAGCTAATCATCCTTTCTATGCAATGCATTCACATATCGCCAAGGAAAAGCAAAAGATGCTTTGATGTACCATGAATGTCAGCAGAGCCTTTCTCTGATGCCAGTATTAGAGTCTTGCATCACCCAGTGTGCAGGATATTTATTTCTCACCAACCAGAATCCTAATTAGTGGTAGAATCCGATTAACTCCAACATTGTCTACTATGAAATAAGTATGTTTATATTTGGCTTTCTGGTACTGCAAACTGCTCACCTCCCTGGGCATTTAAAGATACAATTGTACATGTGGATTTGCTATTTAGCCCGATATGTCTCCACTGACATTTATTTGCAGCAGGAACCAACTGTCAAGCTTACTGTTGCTGAGCTTTTCCTACTCTCTCTCTTTCTTACTCAAGCGTTTTTAACAGAATTGGTTTTACTTCTTTAGGCATATTGATTGTGAATTTCATTCTGACTTTAAATGTAATCCCCCATGCTTACTTTTTCAACCATTTTTTCTTTCTTGCTTCTCTTATCAAGAAGCGTGGCCAGTATTCAGGGGTTCATGTACGAACCACAATACACATACGAACACATGGAATCAAAGCAAAGCCTGGAAGACGATTGCCCCAATCCAGAACCCAGTAGAATGGAAACATTTATACTTTGTGTAGCTGCCATCGTTGTCAACTAATGACACCTTTGGAAGAAAAACCTTTATATCTATTTGTTGTCAAACCCTGATGTTCTGTACGTTTGTCTGGCTCAGTTCTAGAAAAGTGTCAAATAAAAAAAAAATGAAAGTGCTAAAAAACTGAACTTTATAGTTCCTTTCTGTCCTTTCTTTCTTGTTTATGTTTCAAGAAGCGTGGCCATTATTCAGGGGTTCATGTGTGAACCGCAATACACATACAAACAAATGGAATCAAAGCAAAGCCTGGAAGACGATTTCCCCAATCCAGAACCCAGTAGAATGGAAACATTTATACTTTGTGTAGCTGCCATCGTTGTCAACTAATGACACCTTTGGAAGAAAAACCTTTATATCTATTTGTTGTCAAACCCTGATGTTCTGTACGTTTGTCTGGCTCAGTTCTAGAAAAGTGTCAAATAAAAAAAAAATGAAAGTGCTAAAAAACTGAACTTTATAGTTCCTTTCTGTCCTTTCTTTCTTGTTTATGTTTCAAGAAGCATGGCCATTATTCAGGGGTTCATGTGTGAACCGCAATACACATACAAACAAATGGAATCAAAGCAAAGCCTGGAAGACGATTTCCCCAATCCAGAACCTAGTAGAATGGAAACATTTACACTTTGTGTAGCTGCCATTGGTGTCAAGTAATGACACCATTGGAAGGAAATACCTGTTGCCAAGAAAACCTCACCTGCAGGACCTATCTATCTGAAAATGATCCCCCTCCACTATGCGTATAAAAGCAAGGGGACTTCAGGCTGCATTCTTCATATGTTCAGTTCTTAGAATGCTGGTGGTTCTTATACCTGAACTTTGTGGCACTGATTGCCCATATAGTCTCAGTAAAGAGTGTCTATTTATTTTACTGATTAACCAACTTGTGAACTGCTTCAAATTACTTTACAACCTACAGGTGCAACAATCTTGGGGTATTTTATCTCTGGAATTTCATATTTCTTGTTTGTTTATTACAGCCAACCAATAATTTTTCGCAGATAGAGAGGGAAAGGAAGCACCACACCACGAGCCCAATCCAGTGGGTAAGAAACAGAATGTTTCATCATTACACACTGTCCACCTACTACACAGTGGGAAGCACAATGCCCCATCACACAAAAACTACAACTAAACAATATCCCCTAGGATGTTCACTCCACGGAAACCAACAAACCAACGGAAAGACAGTCATGACAGGAGGAAACGAACAACTGAATACACAGGCTCACCAAGAGGGATGCACTAGAAGGCCACATCAACACCCCTCCGAAACCTGAACCATTCAAAACCTCAACTGACCAGTGTCACACTAGATAACAAGAGAATAGATATTACTAACCCAGTCCCACACCCAAAGAAAAGGTTCAGACGCACCTATCAATCCAAACAATACTCGTCATGATACAGCTGGGTCAGCGCAGCACCAACAAAGCGAGTCAGCTCACAAGGAACCAGCATCAACCCAACCCACAGGGATACAACTCTTACGGAATCAGAAGTACCTGAATCAAGATACAGACCCCACTAACCCAACCCTCAATCTTCTGCATACTTAAACCACACAAAGCCACACAACCATCTCTCCCCCAGAAATCCGCACACACTTTACCACACCGAATCAACAACACATAAACATCACCTACAGCACCCGAGGCCTTGCCCGATCCGATACTAGCACCAAAGCCCAGCACTCGCTGTATACCGAGCTGAAACTGCCAACAGCACATCACTTCTCCCACTCTCCTCATCCCCTCCTCCCGATTAAACCTACCCGGCCTTCCTGTTTACAGAACCGCCAGAGTGCCTGGGGACCAATTCCATTGGTAACGGTGTGCTATATAAGTACCTTTAACTTAACATAACATAACATAACATGTCACTTATTTAACAATACATTTACAAAGTTTCTATTCACAAACAAAACCACCAAAACAATTAGATTCTAAAAAACATATTCCTTTTTATACTGTCCACCTCTTAATGTATGTGGCATTCTATTCCATTTGAATGTTTCCTATTTTATATCTATTTGTTGTCAAACCCTGGTGTTCTGTACTTTTGCCTTGCTTAGTTCTCAAAGTGTAAAAAAAAAGTCAAGTGCTAAAATAATGGAACATTATAGTTCCTTCTGTCAATTGAACAATTACCACGTTCTTTAACATATAATACATGATTGTGGCTTATACCGTGTAATGATTTTGTGGTGGGATAAGTGACAACACACATATGAGTTCACCTTTTAATGAATGTATTGACTTTTAACTGGATTGAAATGCTAAACAGTTCCATGGTGGCCTCTTGAATCTTTCTTCTCCAGTGTCAGAGTAACTCAGACCAACTTTTCTTTATGTGGTGCATTTGGAAGTCAGTTCTTATGGGCCTTTCTTACCCTTGGATTTCTTGTATCTTCTCCCTGTTGTGACTCTCTCAATAATACTAATCTGTAGCCGGTCTTCTCATTTTAATAACATGTCTCCTAACGGTTCCCTTCTCATTTAAAGTCCTATAACTTTTTATAACTTTCATTCAGACCTTTATGATGGCTCTTCTCCTTACTTTTCTCTGAAGCTCATCCCCTGTTCTATTAATGCAAGGTATTTGTTCGTCGGATAAACATCTTCCGCCTTCTACTTTCAACTTGTCAGTTTCAGCGTTGTAGTTACAGCCTTGTTAACAGACGTACTATGGCCTCGGCGCTCCACAGCTGATCGCGTTGTATCGAGCGGAGAAGTTGACACGCCCGCCAGCTGACTTCTCTCTTCGACGGCTTCTGGACAGACTCCGCCTCCATTCCCCAGCGACTTCTCAGCGTTGGCAGGAGGGACGGACCTTGCAGTCTGTTGATCTGACTTGCTTTGCCGATAGTCTGCTCTCCTCTTCTGGCCTCACGCCAATCTTTTTTTTCAGCGCCACGGCTTACACTTCTTAACTTTATTTCGTAGGCTGAATGTTAAACTTTTAAAACAAGTTCTGAACATACAAACTCTTTGATTCTTTCACTTTTCACGTATCAGTAAGCCCTTTCATAGCTAATTTTGTCTCCCTCCACAGCTTATTCCTGTCAACCAAAATAAATTGACATTAGACAAAAGGTCTCTTCTTTTCATTCTCTTTATCAGCCATTTAACATTTTATTGCCCTGATGCCTGGTGTTGTCTGACAAGCCTTCCTGACCCAATCCTTCCATATTAACCCTTTCACTACCGCCTGTACATGATGGATTCAGAGAAGATGGGGGGTGAAAGCCCATCTATCCAGACTATCACTGGTCATAAATTACTCTTGTTCTCTTTCTTAACCTAGACTGAGCAAATGGAAGGCCTCCTAAACACTGTAGGCGAAACAAGACACTTTGTTTGATCTTTAGGTAATCCAATATGAATTTCATTGTGCATGGTGTTGTTTCCCCAAAGTCCTTTTGATTGACTAATAAAGGTCATTTGGAACTGGCTGGGAGTAGTCTCTGCTGTAGCTGTTGTTGTATTGATCTTTCTGGCTGTATGGCAGATGGAGAAACAGTGTCATCAATACCATTCTTCAGCTGTTGGTGAAAATGTAATTTTTTTGTTGGTGGACATCCCATTTGATTAACCATTGAATGTTGATATGTTGATTAGTTCAGTGTTTTCCTTTGTGTATCAAAATAAAATGGTGCAGTAAATGCCTGATTGAAATGTATTTGCCAATATTGTTTGCTGTTGTAATTGATATGTTGTAGTCTTGTCCATGTTCATCACATTTCGTAAGGATGAGACCATGACATCTGCTCTGTTATCTATTTCATCAGGCACAAACCAGGGTGCACTGCTATGCATTTAACATTATGTGAGTTTTACTTTCAGCGGTTACTGTAATCCCATGATTTTCATACTTTTTTAAAGTTTCTACATATCGATCAGTGGATAACAAAAACCTCTTTCCATTTGTAACTATTGATTGGCATCGTCAAAATGTTTGTTTTCTCCTGCAGGAGGAAATTGTTCTACTTACTTTTATGACAGGACCCTATGATACCACCAAAACCGAACAGGTATCTGATGTTATTTTTAAAATTGCTTTGATGTTTTACGGTATATAAAATTAAAAAGTGTAACCAATACTGTCAATACATGCACGACATGTGTTTTCTCTCCAGATTTCGATTGAATGTATAGAATCAAGGAATTGTACATACTTTTTGAATTTAGTTTTTCTTCATTTATCTATTCACTTCTTGTATTTGTATTTTTGAATTTATAGTGCGGACAGAACAGTCTGAACCATATAATAGCGCAAATGGAACATTAT
Organism: Ambystoma mexicanum; assembly: GCF_040938575.1. Classification (NCBI taxonomy): domain Eukaryota; kingdom Metazoa; phylum Chordata; class Amphibia; order Caudata; family Ambystomatidae; genus Ambystoma; species Ambystoma mexicanum. Next base: position 846,132,186 of record NC_090921.1, on the reverse strand, counting down.
TCAAGCCGAACATAGCTAGCCCAAACACAAGACAGCAGAGAGTAGATGGCCTATCTGAACAGGAAAGCATTCAATGCTCTACGGAATTGATAAAGAGAGGTAAGGGTTCTCAACTCCAACACTAAAGAGTTCCATACTTTTGGACCAAATACTGAGAATTCTCTGTCTCCCCACGTCTGATATTGAGGGTCAGTGCCCTTAACACATTTGAAAACAAGGCAAGCTGCCTCGAATCTTTTGTGGTCCTCTATCGACAACCAATCCAAATCACAGCGGAATGATGATGCATGAGCAGTTCTGCCCAACTTAAAGATCATCCTAACTGTCACATTTTGTGATTTTTGGAGTCTTTGGATCTGTTTCGCTGGAATTCCCAGTAGTTGACTATTGTATCAATCCAAGTGAGTGCCGATCAAGGCAGTGTGGTCTTCATTGGGAATATAAGGGAGTGCTTGGCGTTGGAGCCTCAGGATGAAGTGTACTGCCTGAACCTTAGCTCCCACTTGATCCTCGCTGCCCAGGTCATCTTGCCATACACATCCCAAGTTCTTTACTCTCGAGACAAATTTTTTACTTTTTCCCACAAATGTGGGAATAGACCAAACCTTGGCGGCGGTCAGCAGATTTATAGGACCGAACAAAATGAGTTTGGTCTTGGCTGCATTAAGTTGGAGTTGGTTTTTGGACATCCATCTGCTTACTTCATCCAGGCACTGTCCCAATTTGTTGAAAGCTTTGGAAAAATCTACCACCCTAATGAAGATTTGGGTATCATCCGCATAGGAATGAAAATGTAACCCATAGCGTCTAAAAATCTCCAGAAGGGTCTGAATGTATAGATTGAACAACAACGGTGAAAGGGATGATCCATGTGGGACTCCACAATTCTGTCCAATTAGATCTGAAATAAACTCCCCCAGTTTCACCCATTGTTGACGATTAGTCAGAAATGACCTAAACCAGACAATGGCATGGTCCAAAACTTTTCCTACCTCTTGCAATCGCTCAAGGAGAGTAAGATGATTCACAGTGTTAACGCCCACTGATAGATCCAACATTACCAGGAGAGAAAGTTCTCCTTGGTCCTCGGTCTTTAACGAATCTAGGAGGGCAGTCTCGGTTCCCAAACCAGGTCTAAAACCTGATCAGAACTTATACAATAACTGTTGATGTTGCACACATTTCTATAATTGACCTGTAACCACCTTTTCCAGAATTTCTGCTGGCCAAGGGAGCCCAGCAATAGGACGATAATTTTGAAGTGAATTAGGCTCCAGTGTTTGCTTTTTCAATAGTGGGGTTCCTGTCGATTTCTTCAAACAGTCGTGTAAAAGCCCCTGAGTCAATGATTTATTGACAAAATACATTACAAATGGGGACAGATCCAGCGGAAACTATTTGACTGCATATGCCGGAAAAGAGGATAAGGAATCGATAGTGGGTTTAAGAGTCTCCAACAATTGATATACATCTTCTTCAGAAACTAGCTGAAAATCAAAAGTAGGCTGGGGAGAAGAATTGTGTATATTATTCAAAGTCGCCACAGTAGAATAGACCAATGATACCAATGAACTAGAAGCTGGGGCCTGAAGAATCTCGGTTTTAATGCCTTCGATGTTATTGACAAAAGATGACTTAGAGATTAGCCTGCACAGTCGAATGATGAATTGGATTAGCTTTGCAGCTAGGATTACAGAAATTGGAGACAATGGAAAACAGTTCCCGTGGGAGATTACTAGCAGCATTCATATTTTTCCCCAAGAATTCCTTCTTTGCCTGGAAGATGGCTGATTTATAATCCAGAAGTGCCTCACTTGCCAAGACTTTGTTCTCAAGAGTCTGTTTCTGCCAGTTCTGGTTGGTCCTTCTGACCTTTTTATGTAAGGGAAGAGGATCCAATGAGAACCATGGCTGGGAGATTCTCTTGTTTTTGGTTTTAAGAGGGGCTGACTACGCTCAAGATCATGGTCCCCTCTGCTATAAACTCCTCACAGGAGAGTAGAGAGTCAATGGCAGCAAGCGCTTCCCTGGTTTCTTGCCCATTAATTTTATCTAAATCTTTGGCTTTCCGAGAACACATTCTAACTCCATCCCTGGAGTTGGCCTTCTCACCCTTTGGCATGTTCAAAGAAAAAACTGCACATAAAGATCCGACTTCTTGTGCCAAAAAAGGAAATGTGATTGGCAGTCTTATTTATGAAAGGTATGACTACACACAAGGAGAACAGGTATGTTTCTAGCATTTGCTTTGTGTATATTCCTTAGTAGGGCTCACAGGTTTGTTCAAGCAATCCTGTCACAGGGGTAAGTTATTACTCTTGCCTTCTGTAGATTACAATGTATATCAACTTTCCTTTTACAAAAGTGTGCCATTGTTTACTTCTCCTATCTTCTCTTGTTTCAAAGGAGTCTACATTTATGTTGACTCCTATGAGAAACCACAAAGAATGATGCCTCACAAAACTATACTTCCTTCCAATTACTTCATATTCGGGACTCAAGACAGTAATGAAAACATGTGGTGGGGCAGTGTGTTGCTGTTAATTCATTATAACATCTGTTTTTTTTAAGATATACATTTAAAATTTCTGAAAACAAATTCCAAATCCTTTAAAATGTTGTGTAAACAATTCATATTTCTAAAAACACCTTTTAGGTACATATACAAAAAACATGTTCATGTTGTAATGTGCAAAACATGCAGAACATGCATGTGCAAATACACATATCAGAGAGTAATCGCTATTGAGTTCATGCACCATATCAACAACGTTTATGTCTATCTATAACGACAGTAAACAGACGATATATTCAATTCTTTATCACAACCATAACTAATTTCAAGTTTAGGTCAACTAAAGGTATTCAAGAGAAATAAAAAAATAGCCACACTCCGCTGCTTTTAATTAGTGAATTTCCTTTATTATTTAGTTTAAACAGAATTATCATCTAGTTCCACCACAGCTGATGTTAGTCTTCCTACGGCCTTGAAAATTACAAATAATGTTTTCTTTTTTTGATAAAAACATTTTTTTAAATATCTTCTTTTTTTTCTTTTTTACACCATCCCTTGGTAAAGTCTAAGTTCCCGTTAATTAAATTTGAAGAACATTTACCAATATGTTCATTCATGGTTATATGATGGGGGTTATCTCTGTCTGTACCCGCATATGCAGGATAAACCATAATTTTCTGCAAAGACATATAGAATAGGGAATAAACCTTGTATTCTAATCTGTGGAGCTATGCTAGCACAATAACCAAATAACACCCGCCTGAGTCACTAACCTTTGCTCTATGTGTCTTATTTTCCTGCTTTCTTTATGGCATTCAATTCTACTTCAATAGACAAGCGAATAGTTCTCCTGCTCCCCCTCTCAAACGACTCCGCCTTGCATCTGTTCAGAAATACATAACCAAATGTGTTTCTCGGTCAATCCTGAGAAACACTACAAATGTTCAGTGCTGTTGGTCTAAGTGTGTCCAGTGGCCACATGTCGTTACATGCAGAGCAGCGCCGCTTATCTTTTAGATCTTTTTATAGAAATTCGTCCATCGGGGCCGGCGCGTGTACTGTGGCATTCCTCACTTAGTCGCAAACAGAGAGGCTTATGGCTGCATAAAGCTGCGGCATTTAAAGGAATGTTAGAATGGCAACCCTCGCCTCACAGAGTCTAGGGAGCAAAATAGAGGCCTTAGAAAGAGGATGGATACGGCAACCTAAAAACTCAAAGCTCAAGGTGTCATCATCTACGACTAGTGAAATAGAAAATGCCCAACGAAGCGCATAATGCCATTAGAAAAAGTAGTTTCAAACCCGGATTTTTGAAAAAAGAATTAATGTAGTATAAACACTATATTAAAAAATATATAGAAGTGTGTATAGAAAAGTATATATAAAGTGGCTGAAAAAACCACAGAAAAGGATTACATACACATACATAAATAACCCAAGATGACCTTGCGTGGACCTGCTAAGAAGGAAACTGCCCACAAGTGGAAATATATAAGTGAGGAATGTAGTATCAACGCTAGATGAACTGTCAATATAGTGCAACCACTATATATAAAGGACACCAAATTAGAAGCCTGCTGTAATGTAACAGATAAGGCCCATAGGAAGATTGTAATCATGTTGCAGAAAACCTTTTAGGGAATAGGCATACAGCAAGATTATTTTACAGGTGATACTATGCATTAGCCTATATGTTGCAGTTGTGTCCATTGTTTCAATGCCCAGGTGTTGTTCTAATTATAGGCATTGTAGCCATTCCTCTTGTTGTTTCAATCCATTAAGGTAACTCTAGGTATGGTAAAGCCACCATTGTTCCCTCTAGGACAACCTGATAGATGTGTTGCATACATCATTTCCCCATATTCAGTCGATGGCCCACCATTTAAGTTCTTCACATCCATGGTTTTCTTCAATACAATGGGTTACCAAAGGAGATGTAAAATTTTTTGTGCAAATCTTGGATTTATGCTCACTGATTCTCTGTTTAATTGCTCTCAAAGTTTTTCCTATATATGTTTCGTTACATGGACACGTTGGGGCATATATTTCAACTTTTACTATTGCAAGTGGTGTGGTGTTTCAGAATGGTGGTGCAGAAACACAATTAAATAATCAATCAATCATCCATCTTGGAGTGATTCTACAACACACATACCGGCTGTCCCTGCTTGGAAGAACACCCTGTCCCTATCTTCAGAGGGATCTCTCCCTAGGGAGCGGATGGTGTGCCGCCTATCTAACAGGGATAGAAAGAAAACCATCCCTGTCCAACCTTCTTTCATATACTTTAATTACTAAAATATCAGATAAAGGTCGCTAGAATTTCTAATGTAAGGAGACAAAATACCATACGATTATGTCTGAATCTCGGTGGCCATGACCTATCCTCTCACATGGATTTTCCATCTATGTTTTAATCACCATTATTTGGAGATAGTCTGAGCCACTATAGACCTTATTCTGATAGAGGCGTAAAAAATGCTCTACACAGAGAGCAGTATGGACTAGAGGCTGGTACAGCTTTCTAGCCTAGAAACAACATTTCTGCACATGTCCAAGTGTTATATTAGTGAACATTGTCTTCAGCATGAGATCACTTGTACTAGGTGAGGTCGACCGGTTTCGATGATCGCGGTGGCTGTGATCATCTTCTTCAGGGCCATTTGTGTTTTATCCAAGGTATAATTCCTTCTGAAGATCAACGTGGTGATCTGTGCGACACCTCCGCTTCATATGTGGAAACACAAGGTAGAAATTCAAGGGGTACGTATATCCCCTATGGTATCCTGCACTCAGAGTGACTGCAGGTTACTAGTGTGCTGTTTATTTTGCATTCTCTTCTCAGTAGGAATGGTGCAAGGGATTAAGGATGTATTGGGTTTCCTTATATTAGCACCATATTCATGCAGGGAAAAGGAGGGGGGAGGATATTTATCAATAGTGTGCCCAACTACCTGTGATGGTTCTAAAATGGCATGTGAGGCATATCTAAAGTATGGACCTGCGTGGTCTTCTTGCTACATATGGTGCGCCGCATGCATCCCTTAATTGTGGAGAATGGATCTGAACATACCATAAGACCTTCCTAGAATCTGTGTGGAATAGTTTAACCATGGACAGAAATGGTGGCATGTCAGATGTTTCAGGCTGGAGCCCAATCTTCATAACATCTGTAACTCCCCGTCTTAAACGTGCAATAAGAATAAATGAGACACAGCCCAGATGGGGGATGAGGCTAAGAGAACAGGTTCTGAGAGTTCAAAACTGTTTTATATAGAATTGGCATCCAAAGAACTCTGCTGCCTGAGAGCGCTCTGGCAAACGTTTCAATTACATCACATCATAAAGAGAAGAATAGTCACAGATGACGCAATCAACATAGGGTACTAAGTCAGTGCAGGATTGGGTAGCACTATATATTTGTAGAGGCACTGTTTCGTCCGGATTGGTTGCTCCTTTGGCGGGGGGGTGAACATCACGTGTTCCGGCTGTCAGCATCCAGGAGGGGTGAAGGTCATGTTGCTGTGAAGCGGGGTGGCCACTAACTAAGCTAACATAATACATCTTTGTGAAACATGCACTAAATAATGATCATTGCAACTCTTTTGAACAAGGCATTGTAAACCTATAAACTTCATTCATGTATTTACATCATTACTTACTGAGGCTTATATGGGGCATCAGGTTAAGGGTTTTGACCAATATGATAACATTGATTGAAGCGAGGGTCTGAACTCGTAAAGAATCTAAGGCAGGTTGGCATTTGTTAGTAGTGAGAGACAATATACTGCAACAGAGGTCTAATGTTAGCTGGGGGCCCGCTAGGTAGGCACCATGGTGAGGTTGCATATCTGGTAAATCAAGAGAATACCTTGCAGGGACACAGGGGTACACTGGCAGTAATTTTCCAATAGCCGGGGTGAGGGCGCATGGACAGATTTGTGGAGATGGATGAGTTGCAGAGCCTGGCTCAAGCCGGTTCACACGCGGGGCAGAGATCCCAGAGGAAGAGTGAGATGTTACATTTGTTCTTTGTTGCAATTACCTCTGGCTTGAGCGTGGGAAGGGGGCTGCAGAGTTTTCCAGACACAGTGAGAGAAAAGGTGAGGGCCATGTGTGCGGCGTGCGTGGTGCTGCAACGTGGAGAGAAGCCTTTTCGCATTATCGCAGTGAGGCCTAGTTACCAAGATGTGGTCAAGGGGGCACAAAATGGATGCCCAGTGTCCTGTGCAACAGCCCCATCTACGCAAGTGCCAGCCGATGCTGGTATTACATAAGGGCAATGGGGGCACTCCCCACCATTGGAGGCACGTGGTCCAAGTTTGTGCTAAAGGAAGGGAGGGACGGGGCCGACTGGCCCCTCACTCCCACACACATCTATAGACACAACTACAATGGTTACATGGGTGGTGGGCATGTATCAAGTGGTGACTCTAAATGGATGGGAGTAGCATGGACAACTTACCTTGGTATCTATGACAGTGCATACGAATGCAAAATTCATCTGTACACGCATGCTGCCTGTGTTGGGAGCGCGCTGTGCTAATGTTCAGAACAATGTCTGCGTATGATTCCAAAAACACAAGGTATCGCAGTTGTTACTCATGTGTCTGCATTCTCCAAGGACATTCATTTCAGTATGAGCGGGGCTAAACAGAGCCACTTACCTGCAAACTTCTAAAGGCACCAGATCAAGCGTATCCACGTGTACTGGCCGAAATTGGCGTCTCTATGGTCTCGGCGAGGCAGTAGAGAGTTCCTATGTTATAACGTTGCTGGCCTCATTAACCCAGGGCCATATTGGTTTGGCCATATGTATTGCTCGCCAAGAGTGCACGGCCAAATATTTATCACCAGTACATTTTCAGAGCAAAGAAAATACTTTGAACGCAGGTAGACGGAGCAGTAACTCACAACCAGATACACAGTTAGCAAAATAATGAGCACTTACACGGCTATTTATTCATAGCTAAGAAGCAACAAGTGATAAAAACAAAAATAAATCACAGAAAAGATAGAGAATTCAAAAGAAAATACATCACCATGGGCGTAACTGAATCCGTCATGTCAACAGAAGCGGCCGGAAGACCCCGGTAACAGCCAGGCAGAGAGCACAACAGCCCACAGGAAGATCGGAACAAGGCATCCCCCCTCCGACTGAGGACTTGGTGTTTTTTCCACCTGACCTTTCCAGAGCTTCCCATATATGCCCTCCTCAAAAAGGGGTGGCAATTTCTCGAACCTTCTGGCAGTAGCGCTTGCGCATTGCTGAGTGACCGTTGGTTGCCGGCTGGGTAAACCAACAGTAACCCCCAAGGAGCAAAGCTTCCCTCTTCTAAAGCAGCACGGAAAACAATTCCATAACTCATCCTGAGTAAGACATAACAAAACCAGCTTTCCCAGCACAATGTCCTTGACTGAGGCCTGCATACCAGGCTCAGCAACAAATAACACTGAAAGCATGTCTTTTAGCAAAGCAAGTGCAGTTTACAGTGAGCCATGGAATAAATATTCCTTATAGCTCTGAGTGCCCCCAGAATGAACTGCGCAGCAGCGCCATATTTTAGCTCAAGCATAACAGCATTGCTAAGAATGCTCTGCATAATCGAGGTTGTTACTAATTGCTCAAAGCCACTTAGTTTGTGTGTCTAAGATATTTCGCAATCAAAAGGATGTATAACAATGATGTATAAAAATGACTGGAATGCCTAAATGCGAGTACTCTCTCCAAAAATATACTTTAAAATATTTTTTAGGTACATATGCCATTTTGGATTGGGCAAAACACCACCCTCAGTTCTAAAAATATAAAATATTAGTGCTGAACCAAAGTCAACTCTGTGACTTCTGTTGTATTACCAGATTGCTGTAAACTGTTGTGCATACCAATGGCTCATTATTGGTGCACCCTTTATGCTAGCTACTTCTGATACTGATATAGTGAGCACAGATGGGCGTGAGGGCACTGCCCAAAGTACCATCCATTTAGGGAATTCGATATGCATCTCATGTATCAAATACAGCCTGGTCGTTCCATTGTATCTGTTAATTGTGACCAGTAGTACAGGTCCCAAGTCTGAAAATCCAACTTTGTTCTCTTTTTAATAGAAGATTACCTCCTCATATGGGTAGATATATTTTCTCGATAATAGTCCAACTAAAGTCCTCTGCCCCATTTCCTGTTTGCACGAAATGCGTGACTAAGGGGGCAGTGAGTTTTTTAGTGCGTAGGCATGATTTATGTTCAATTATCCTGGTCTTGACTTTTCTTACCGTCCTGCCAATATGTCGTAGGTTGCATGGACAGGTGAGGAGATATATAATTCTGCTTGTGTTGCAGTTAGTAAAGGTTCATTGTATCCAGGGGGTTTTGAGCCCAATGTCTATTTACATGCTACGTTGAGTTTGCGAGCACATGGTGCAACTCCTGCAGCGAGCATGTCCTTTGGGTAGGTTGGTATTCCACAGAGTCGATTGACCGGGGTCAGTGTTTTTTTGTTCTTGGAAAGTCTTGACCAGTTTATCTCTCACATTAGGCCTGCGCTTGAGCGCAAACACTGGTTCTTGTAAAGGATGTTCTCCTGTGTTAAGGATGGGCCAGAGCAACTTAATTTGTTTTTTGATCTGATTGACAAGTGGAGAGTAGCTCTGAACAGTGATATAACATGTAGTGGTGGCGTCGGCTGTTGCTGTAGTATAACGTCTCTAGGAATGTTACGTGCTCATTTGGATGTCGTGTTAATGATCTTTTTCAGGTACTCTCTCTTCGCTAGTTGTGCTTTCAAGTCCTTTCCTTGAGCGACGTAATCGTGAGTATTTGTGCACAGTCTTCTGTATCTTAGGAATTGTCTGAAAGGCAAATTCTCTCTCACTGCCCTCGGATGATAGCTCAAGAAGGTCAACTGAGAATTTCTGTCGGTCTGTTTTTTGTATGCTTTGGAGATATGTCGGCGATTCTCAGATCAAATGGAAAGGTTCAGGAAATGTATTGCTCAGTTCAATCATGAATTTTAGATGTATGTTGCATGTATTAATCTATTAATCGAAGTCACGCAGATCTTGTTGTGTTCCTTTGAATATCATAAACACGTCATCTATGTAGCATCGCCAGATGGTAACCCATTGCAAAAAGGGATTTGTCTCATGGTAGATGTTGTTCTTCTCAAATGCATCCATGTTTAGATAGGCCAATCTGGGGGCAAACATAGTCCCCATCACTGTCCCGGAGATTTGTTGGTAAAATACCTTGTTGCATATGAAGACGTTTTTAGTAAGGGCATTTTTTGCCAGCTGTGTGATGAATGAAGCTGATATATTGTATAAATCCATACCTGAATCCAGGAGAAGGTTCGCCATCGATAGTGTCACTGCTTGGGGAATTTTGGTATTGAGTGATTCAATGTCCATTGTGACTAGCCATTCCATCTCCTTATCGAAGGTTAGGGTGTCCAATAGTACACGCATAGCTGTAGAATCTTTTATATATGATTTCATCTTGGGTACCTCATTTTTGATAAAGAAATCAACATATTGGGATAGTGGTTCTAGGAGAGATTGGATGCCTGAAACGATAGGCCAGCCCGGCAGGGGATTAATTCCTTTGTGTATTTTGGGTGTTGCATAAGAAGATGATATCCTGGGATGTTTCGGTGTATAAAATGCTGCTTCTTTAGCACTTATGTAGCCTTCTGCTTCCGCTTCATTCACTAGCGTGTTGATCATATTTCTCAGGATGGCAGAGGGATCACCAGGGAGTGACCAATAGCTTGTTCTGTCTTGTAGTAGACTGTCTACCATATTGTTATAATCGGCAGTATTCATTAAGACAGTAGTACCACCTTTATCCGCTGGTCTTATGGTCAGTGTGTCGTTGTTGGCCAGTGTGGTCAGGGCGTGTAACTGTCCTTTTGTACAGTTTGCATGTATGAATGGTATGTTGTCTTCCATTCTGGAGAGTCTTTTCAACAGAGCCTGTTCAAACGTAGCCGATTCGACAGAGTTGGTATGTAGACGAGGGAAAAATTGTGATTTCAGCCTAAAGCCTGTGATGTCTTGCGTTTCAGCTGTACTTTCCTGGAAGAATTGTTTAAAGTGTATCTTTCTCATGAGTTGGGATATCTCTATCTCAGTTTGAAATGGATCATAATGTGCGGTAGGCACAAAGCACAGCCCTTTTTGTAGAATAGCTTCTTCATCTTTGGTTAGTTGATGTGTTGATAAATTCACAGCTAGGGAAGTATCGGCAATGGGTGACCTCGTCCTCGGCTGCGGGTGATTCTCTGTGACTGTGCCTGCCATTGTTGCTTCCCTCTGTTTGTGCCTCGTTGACCTAACAAAGGCACATTGGTCGCCGATGGTGCATTTCCTTGGTTTAGATTGAATTCCACTCGTCCATTGTCTGTGCTATTTGAGATGATGATCCCAATCTTTGTCTGTTCCCACCTCTTTGGTTGTTTTGAAACCTAATTTGTACTGCATCTCTTCTGGCCTGTTTTGCTGCTTCCAAGAAATAGTCTGTGCCTACATATGGGCCAAGCAGGGACACCCTGTGTGTGTGTTGTAGATGCACTCGAAGATGGATGATTGATCATTTATAACGGTCGGAAAGTACTTAGGACCACAAGTCTTCATATTTACCAATCTCTAGGTGTGTTTTCATGGTGTTTCAGAGCCCAGCTTTTGTGATTTAAGACTCAAGTACATGTAGAAGTAGAATTTCACTGGCAATAGCCCCTGCATGGAAAATGACCAGTAACAGGCTCCAAACCCCACAACTAAGTAATAGTGGGTGGTTTCTTTCCTATAGGTACTCTCTCTACTCTCGAAATCCATTCCTTCAAATGTTTTCTTTTTTGAAAACACATATTGGATGTTGTAATGTGGGTTTATGCAATTGCAACAAAGGCCAGTGTTTGGATATCGCTTTCTTGATTTCATTATGGTGGATGTTGTATGTCATGGCACACACCAAACGGCAATTACTAGTATCTTGTATAGTCTTTTTGGTCAAGAGGTTATCCCGATGTTAATTCTGTGCTCTTTTTTGATTGTCTAAGCAAGCTAGAAGGGTATCCTCTATCTGAAAGTCTAGCTTGTATTATATTGGATTGGGTAGTGAAATCTTCTATTTTGGTAAAATTGCATCTCGCCCTAAAGAATTGGCCATAAGGTATGTTATTACGGAAGGCCTGACAATGAAAACTGTCGTACCTTAGAATGGAGTTTCTATCAGTTTTTTTCAAAACAAATTGCCAATTATATGACCACCTTCTTTGATCATCAGGAATAGAAATGTTAACTGTTTTTGGTCAACTTGCATAGTAAAACGCAAGTTGGGATTAAGGGAATTCATCCACACCAAAATGAGTTTGGTCTTGGCTGCATTAAGTTGGAGTTGGTTTTTGGACATCCATTTGCTTACTTCATCCAGGCACTGTCCCAATTTGTTGAAAGCTTTGGAAAAATCTACCACCCTAATGAAGATTTGGGTATCATCCGCATAGGAATGAAAATGTAACCCATAGCGTCTAAAAATCTCCAGAAGGGTCTCAATGTATAGATTGAACAACAATGGTGAAAGGGATGATCCATGTGGGACTCCACAATTCTGTCCAATTGGATCTGAAATAAACTCCCCCAGTTTCACCCATTGTTGACGATTAGTCAGAAATGACCTAAACCAGACAATGGCATGGTCCAAAACTTTTCCTACCACTTGCAATCGCTCAAGGAGAGTAAAATGATTCACAGTGTTAACGGCCACTGATAGATCCAACATTACCAGGAGAGAAAGTTCTCCTTGGTCCTCGGTCTTTAACGAATCTAGGAGGGCAGTCTCGGTTCCCAAACCAGGTCTAAAACCTGATCAGAACTTATACAATAACTGTTGATGTTGCACACATTTCTATAATTGACCTGTAACCACCTTTTCCAGAATTTCTGCTGGCCAAGGGAGCCCAGCAATAGGACGATAATTTTGAAGTGAATTAGGCTCCAGTGTTTGCTTTTTCAATAGTGGGGTTCCTGTCGATTTCTTCAAACAGTCATGTAAAATCCCCTGAGTCAATGATTTATTGACAAAATACATTACAAAGGGGGTCAGATCCAGCGCAAACTATTTGACTGCATATGCCGGAAAAGAGGATAAGGAATCGATAGTGGGTTTAAGAGTCTCCAACAATTGATATACATCTTCTTCAGAAACTAGCTGAAAATCAAAAGTAGGCTGGGGAGAAGAATTGTGTATATTATTCAAAGTGGCCACAGTAGAATAGACCAATGATACCAATGAACTAGAAGCTGGGGCCTGAAGAATCTTGGTTTTAATGCCTTCGATGTTATTGACAAAAAATGACTTAGAGATTAGCATGCACAGTCGAATGATTAATTGGATTAGCTTTGCAGCTAGGATTACAGAAATTGGAGACAATAGAAAACAGTTCCCGTGGGAGATTACTAGCAGTATTCATATTTTTCCCCACAAATTCCTTCTTTGCCTGGAAGATGGCTGATTTATAATCCAGAAGTGCCTCACTTGCCAAGACTTTGTTCTCAAGAGTCTGTTTCTTCTGCCAGTTCTGGTTGGTCCTTCTGACCTTTTTATGTAAGGGAAGAGGATCCAATGAGAACCATGGCTGGGAGATTCTCTTGTTTTTGGTTTTAAGAGGGGCTGTCTACGCTCAAGATCATGGTCCCCTCTGCTTTAAACTCCTCACAGGGGAGTAGAGAGTCAATGGCAGCAAGCGCTTCCCTGGTTTCTTGGCCATTAATTTTATCTAAATCTTTGGCTTTCCGGGAACACATTCTAACTCCATCCCTGGAGTTGGCCTTCTCACCCTTTGGCATGTTCAAAGAAAAAACGGCACATAAAGATCCAACTTCTTGTCCCCAAAAAGGAAATGTGATTGGCAGTCTTATTTATGAAAGGTATGACTACACACAAGGAGAACAGGTATGTTTCTAGCATTTGCTTTGTGTATATCCCTGAGTAGGGCTCACAGGTTTGTTAAAGCAATCCTGTCACAGGGGTAGGTTATTACTCTTGCCTTCTGTAGATTACAATGTATATCAACTTTCCTTTTACAAAAGTGTGCCATTGTTTACTTCTCCTATCTTCTCTTGTTTCAAAGGAGTCTACATTTATGTTGACTCTAATGAGAAACCACAAAGAATGATGCCTCACAAAACTATACTTCCTTCCAATTACTTCATATTCGGGACTCAAGACAGTAATGAAAACATGTGGTGGGTCAGTGTGTTGCTGTTAATTCATTATAACATCTGTTTTTTTAAGATATACATTTAAAATTTCTGAAAACAAATTCCAAATCCTTTAAAATGTTGTGTAAACAATTCATATTTCTAAAAACACCTTTTAGGTACATATACAAAAAACATGTTCATGTTGTAATGTGCAAAACATGCAGAACATGCATGTGCAAATACACATCGGAGAGTAATCGCTATTGAGTTCATGCACCATATCAACAACGTTTATGTCTATCTATAACAACAGTAAACAGACAATATATTCAATTCGTTATCACAACCATAACTAATTTCAAGTTTAGGTCAACTAAAGGTATTCAAGAGAAATAAAAAAAATAGCCACACTCTGCTGCTTTTAATTAGTGAATTTCCTTTATTATTTAGTTTAAACAGAATTATCATCTAGTTCCACCACAGCTGATGTTAGTCTTCCTACGGCCTTGAAAATTACAAATAATGTTTTCTTTTTTTGATAAAAACATGTTTTTTTAAATATCTTCTTTTTTTTCTTTTTTACACCATCCCTTGGTAAAGTCTAAGTTCCCGTTAATTAAATTTTAAGAACATTTACCGATATGTTCATTCATGGTTATATGATGGGGGTTATCTCTGTCTGTACCCGCATATGCAGGATAAACCATAATTTTCTGCAAAGACATAATATAGAATAGGGAATAAACCTTGTATTCTAATCTGTGGAGCTATGCTAGCACAATAACCAAATAACACCCAGCCTGAGTCACTAACCTTGGCTCTATGTGTCTTATTTTCCTGCTTTCTTTATGGCATTCAATTCTACTTCAATAGACAAGCGAATAGTTCTCCTGCTCCCCCTCTCAAACGACTCCGCCTTGCATCTGTTCAGAAATACATAACCAAATGTGTTTCTCGGTCAATCCTGAGAAACACTACAAATGTTCAGTGCTGTTGGTCTAAGTGTGTCCAGTGGCCACATGTCGTTACATGCAGAGCAGCGCCGCTTATCTTTTAGATCTTTTTATAGAAATTCATCCATCGGGGCCGGCGCGTGCACTGTGGCATTCCTCACTTAGTCGCAAACAGAGAGGCTTATGGCTGCATAAAGCTGCCGCATTTAAAGGAATGTTAGAATGGCAACCCTCTCCTCACAGAGTCTAGGGTGCAAAATAGAGGCCTTAGAAAGAGGATGGATATGGCGACCTAAAAACTCAAAGCTCAAGGTGTCATCATCTACGACTAGTGAAATAGAAAATGCCCAACGAAGCGCATAATGCCATTAGAAAAAGTAGTTTCAAACCCGGATTTTTGAAAAAAGAATGAATGTAGTACAAGCACTATATTAAAAAATATATAGAAGTGTGTATATAAAAGTATATATAAAGTGGCTGAAAAAAACACAGAAAAGGATTACATACACATGCATAAATAACCCAAGATGACCTTGCGTGGACCTGCTAAGAAGGAAACTGCCCACAAGTGGAAATATATAAGTGAGGAATGTAGTATCAAAGCTAGATGAACTGTCAATATAGTGCAACCACTATATATAAAGGACACCAAATTAGAAGCCTGCTGTAATGTAACAGATAAGGCCCATAGGAAGATTGTAATCATGTTGCAGAAAACCTTTTAGGGAATAGGCATACAGCAAGATTATTTTACAGGTGATACTATGCATTAGCCTATATGTTTGAGTTGTGTCCATTGTTTCAATGCCCAGGTGTTGTTCTAATTATAGGCATTGTAGCCATTCCTCTTGTTGTTTCAATCCATTAAGGTAACTCTAGGTATGGTAAAGCCACCATTGTTCCCTCTAGGACAACCTGATAGATGTGTTACATACATCATTTCCCCATATTCAGTCGATGGCCCACCATTTAAGTTCTTCACATCCATGGTTTTCTTCAATACAATGGGTTACCAAAGGAGATGTAAAATTTTTTGTGCAAATCTTGGACTTATGCTCACTGATTCTCTGTTTAATTGCTCTCAAAGTTTTTCCTATATATGTTTCGTTACATGGACACGTTAGGGCATATATTTCAACTTTTACTATTGCAAGTGGTGTGGTGTTTCAGAATGGTGGTGGAGAAACACAATTAAATAATCAATCAATCATCCATCTTGGAGTAATTCTACAACACACATACCGGCTGTCCCTGCTTGGAAGAACACCCTGTCCCTATCTTCAGAGGGATCTCTCCCTAGGGAGCGGATGGTGTGCCGCCTATCTAACAGGGATAGAAAGAAAACTATCCCTGTCCAACCTTCTTTCATATACTTTAATTACTAAAATATCAGATAAAGGTAGCTAGAATTTCTAATGTAAGGAGACAAAATACCATATGATTATGTATGAATCTCGGTGGCAATGACCTATCCTCTCACATGGATTTTCCATCTATGTTTTAATCACCATTATTTGGAGATAGTCGGAGCCACTATAGACCTTATTCTGATAGAGGCGTAAAAAATGCTCTACACAGAGAGCAGTATGGACTAGAGGCTGGTACAGCTTTCTAGCCTAGAAACAACATTTCTGCACATGTCCAAGTGTTATATTAGTGAACATCGTCTTCAGCATGAGATCACTTGTACTAGGTGAGGTCGAACGGTTTCGATGATCGCGGTGGCTGTGATCATCTTCTTCAGGGCCATTTGTGTTTTATCCAAGGTATAATTCCTTCTGAAGATCAAAGTGGTGATCTGTGGGACACCTCTGCTTCATATGTGGAAACACAAGGTAGAAATTCAAGGGGTACGTATATCCCCTATGGTATCCTGCACTCAGAGTGACTGCAGGTTACTAGTGTGCTGTTTATTTTGCATTCTCTTCTCAGTAGGAATGGTGCAAGGGATTAAGGATGTATTGGGTTTCCTTATATTAGCACCATATTCATGCAGGGAAAAGGAGGGGGGAGGATATTTATCAATAGTGTGCCCAACTACCTGTGATGGTTCTAAAATGGCATGTGAGGCATATCTAAAGTATGGACCTGCGTGGTCCTCTTGCTACATATGGTGCGCCGCATGCATCCCTTAATTGTGGGGAATGGATCTGAACATACCATAAGACCTTCCTAGAATCTGTGTGGAATAGTTTAACCATGGACAGAAATGGTGGCCTGTCAGATGTTTCAGGCTGGAGCCCAATCTTCATAACATCTGTAACTCCCCGTCTTAAACGTGCAATAAGAATAAATGAGACACAGCCCAGATGGGGGATGAGGCTAAGAGAAGAGGTTCTGAGAGTTCAAAACTGTTTTATATAGAATTGGCATCCAAAGAACTCTGCTGGCTGAGAGCGCTCTGGCAAACGTTTCAATTACATCACATCATAAAGAGAAGAATAGTCACAGATGACGCAATCAACATAGGGTACTAAGTCAGTGTAGAATTGGGTAGCACTATATATTTGTAGAGGCACTGTTTCGTCCGGATTGGTTGCTCCTTTGGCGGGGGGGTGAACATCACGTGTTCCTGCTGTCAGCATCCAGGAGGGGTGAAGGTCATGTTGCTGTGAAGCGGGGTGGCCACTAACTAAGCTAACATAATACATCTTTGTGAAACATGCACTAAATAATGATCATTGCAACTCTTTTGAACAAGGCATTGTAAACCTATAAACTTCATTCATGTATTTACATCATTACTTACTGAGGCTTATATGGGGCATCAGGTTAAGGGTTTTGACCAATATGATAACATTGATTGAAGCGAGGGTCTGAACTCGTAAAGAATCTAAGGCAGGTTGGCATTTGTTAGTAGTGAGAGACAATATACTGCAACAGAGGTCTAATGTTAGCTGGGGGCCCGCTAGGTAGGCACCATGGTGAGGTTGCATATCTGGTAAATCAAGAGAATACCTTGCAGGGACACAGGGGTACACTGGCAGTAATTTTCCAATAGCCGGGTTGAGGGCGCATGGACAGATTTGTGGAGATGGATGAGTTGCAGAGCCTGGCTCAAGCCGGTTCACATGCGGGGCAGAGATCCCAGAGGAAGAGTGAGATGTTACATTTGTTCTTTGTTGCAATTACCTCTGGCTTGAGCGTGGGAAGGGGGCTGCAGAGATTTCCAGACACAGTGAGAGAAAAGGTGAGGGCCATGTGTGCGGCGTGCGTGGTGCTGCAACGTGGAGAGAAGCCTTTTCGCGTTATCGCAGTGAGGCCTAGTTACCAAGATGTGGTCAAGGGGGCACAAAATGGATGCCCAGTGTCCTGTGCAACAGCCCCATCTATGCAAGTGCCAGCCGATGCTGGTATTACATAAGGGCAACGGGGGCACTCCCCACCATTGGAGGCACGTAGTCCAAGTTTGTGCAAAAGGAAGGGAGGGACGGGGGCCGACTGGCCCCTCACTCCCACACACATCTATAGACACAACTACAATGGTTACATGGGTGGTGGGCATGTATCAAGTGGTGACTCTAAATGGATGGGAGTAGCATGGACAACTTACCTTGGTATCTATGACAGTGCATACGAATGCAAAATTCATCTGTACACGCATGCTGCCTGTGTTGGGAGCGCGCTGTGCTAATGTTCAGAACAATGTCTGCGTATGATTCCAAAAACACAAGGTATCGCAGTTGTTACTCATGTGTCTGCGTTCTCCAAGGACATTCATTTCAGTATGAGCGGGGCTAAACAGAGCCACTTACCTGCATACTTCTAAAGGCACCAGATCAAGCGTATCCACGTGTACTGGCCGAAATTGGCGTCTCTATGGTCTCGGCGAGGCAGTAGAGAGTTCCTATGTTATAACGTTGCTGGCCTCATAAACCCAGGGCCATATTGGTTTGGCCATATGTATTGCTCGCAAAGAGTGCACGGCCAAATATTTATCACCAGTACATTTTCAGAGCAAAGAAAATACTTTGAACGCAGGTAGACGCCGCAGTAACTCACAACCAGATACACAGTTAGCAAAATAATGAGCACTTACACGGCTATTTATTCATAGCTAAGAAGCAACAAGTGATAAAACAAAAATAAATCACAGAAAAGATAGAGAATTCAAAAGAAAATACATCACCATGGGCGTAACTGAATCTGTCATCTCGACAGAAGCGGCCGGAAGACCCCGGTAACAGCCAGGCAGAGAGCACAACAGCCCACAGGAAGATCGGAACAAGGCATCCCCCCTCCGACTGAGGACTTGGTGTTTTTTCCACCTGACCTTTCCAGAGCTTCCCATATATGCCCTCCTCAAAAAGGGGTGGCAATTTCTCGAACCTTCTGGCAGTAGCGCTTGCGCATTGCTGAGTGACCGTTGGTTGCCGGCTGGGTAAACCAACAGTAACCCCCAAGGAGCAAAGCTTCCCTCTTCTAAAGCAGCACGGAAAACAATTCCATAACTCATCCTGAGTAAGACATAACAAAACCAGCTTTCCCAGCACAATGTCCTTGACTGAGGCCTGCATACCAGGCTCAGCAACAAATAACACTGAAAGCATGTCTTTTAGCAAAGCAAGTGCAGTTTACAGTGAGGCATGGAATAAATATTCCTTATAGCTCTGAGTGCCCCCAGAATGAACTGTGCAGCAGCGCCATATTTTAGCTCAAGCATAACAGCATTGCTAAGAATGCTCTGCATAATCGAGGTTGTTACTAATTGCTCAAAGCCACTTAGTTTGTGTGTCTAAGATATTTCGCAATCAAAAGGATGTATAACCATGATGTATAAAAATTACTGGAATGCCTAAATGCGAGTACTCTCTCCAAAAATATACTTTAAAATATTTTTTAGGTACATATGCCATTTTGGATTGGGCAAAACACCACCCTCATAGTCAGTTCTAAAAATATATAATATTAGTGCTGAACCAAAGTCAACTCTGTGACTTCTGTTGTATTACCAGATTGCTGTATGCTGTTGTGCATACCAATGGCTCATTATTGGCGCACCCTTTATGCTAGCTACTTCTGATACTGATATAGTGAGCACAGATGGGCGTGAGGGCACTGCCCAAAGTACCATCCATTTAGGGAATTCGATATGCATCTCATGTATCGAATACAGCCTGGTCGTTCCATTGTATCTGTTAATTGTGACCAGTAGTACAGGTCCCAAGTCTGAAAATCCAACTTTGTTCTCTTTTTAATAGAAGATTACCTCCTCATCTGGGTAGATATATTTTCTCGATAATAGTCCAACTAAAGTCCTCTGCCCCATTTCCTGTTTGCACGAAATGCGTGACTAAGGGGGCAGTGAGTTTTTTAGTGCGTAGGCATGATTTATGTTCAATTATCCTGGTCTTGACTTTTCTTACCGTCCTGCCAATGTGTCGTAAGTTGAATGGACAGGTGAGGAGATATATAATTCTGCTTGTGTTGCAGTTAGTAAAGGTTCATTGTATCCAGGGGGTTTTGAGCCCAATGTCTATTTACATGCTACGTTGAGTTTGCGAGCACATGGTGCAACTCCTGCAGCGAGCATGTCCTGTGGGTAGGTTGGTATTCCACAGAGTCGATTGACCGGGGTCAGTGTTTTTTTGTTCTTGGAAAGTCTTGACCAGTTTATCTCTCACGTTAGGCCTGCGCTTGAGCGCAAACACTGGTTCTTGTAAAGGATGTTCTCCTGTGTTAAGGATGGGCCAGAGCAACTTAATTTGTTTTTTGATCTGATTGACAAGTGGAGAGTAGCTCTGAACAGTGATATAACACGTAGTGGTGGCGTCGGCTGTTGCTGTAGTATAACGTCTCTAGGAATGTTACGTGCTCATTTGGATGTCGTGTTAATGATCTTTTTCAGGTACTCTCTCTTTGCTAGTTGTGCTTTCAAGTCCTTTCCTTGAGCGACGTAATCTTGAGTATTTGTGCACAGTCTTCTGTATCTTAGGAATTGTCTGAAAGGCAAATTCTCTCTCACTGCCCTCGGATGATAGCTCAAGAAGGTCAACAGAGAATTTCTGTCGGTCTGTTTTTTGTATACTTTGGAGATATGTCGGCGATTCTCAGATCAAATGGAAAGGTTCAGGAAATGTATTGCTCAGTTCAATCATGAATTTTAGATGTATGTTGCATGTATTATTCTATTAATCAAAGTCACGCAGATCTTGTTGTGTGCCTTTGAATATCATAAACACGTCATCTATGTAGCATCGCCAGATGGTAACCCATTGCAAAAAGGGATTTGTCTCATGGTAGATGTTGTTCTTCTCAAATGCATCCATGTTTAGATTGGCCAATCTGGGGGCAAACATAGTCCCCATCACTGTCCCGGAGATCTGTTGGTAAAATACCTTGTTGCATATGAAGACGTTTTTAGTAAGGGCATTTTCTGCCAGCTGTGTGATGAATGAAGCTGATATATTGTATAAATCCATACCTGAATCCAGGAGAAGGTTCACCATCGATAGTGTCACTGCTTGGGGAATTTTGGTATTGAGTGATTCAATGTCCTTTGTGACTAGCCATTCCATCTCCTTATCGAAGGTTAGGGTGTCCAATAGTACACGCATAGCTGTAGAATCTTTTATATATGATTTCATCTTGGGTACCTCATTTTTGATAAAGAAATCAACATATTGGGATAGTGGTTCTAGTAGAGATTGGATGCCTGAAACGATAGGCCAGCTCGGCGGGGGATTAATTCCTTTGTGTATTTTGGTTTTTGCATAAGAAGATGATATCCTGGGATGTTTCGATGTATAAAATGCTGCTTCTTTAGCACTTATGTAGCCTTCTGCTTCTGCTTCATCCACTAGCGTGTTGATCATATTTCTCAGGATGGCAGAGGGATCACCAGGGAGTGTGCAATAGCTTGTTCTGTCTTGTAGTAGACTGTATACCATATTGTTATAATCGGCAGTATTCATTAAGACAGTAGTACCACCTTTATCCGCTGGTTTTATGGTCAGTGTTTCGTTGTTGGCCAGTGTGGTCAGGGCGTGTAACTGTCCTTTTGTACAGTTTGCATGTATGAATGGTATGTTGTCTTCCATTCTGGCGAGTCTTTTCAACAGAGCCTGTTCAAACGTAGCCGATTCGACAGAGTTGGTATGTAGAGGAGGGAAAAATTGTGATTTCAGCCTAAAGCCTGTGATGTCTTGCGTTTCAGCTGTACTTTCCTGGAAGAATTGTTTAAAGTGTATCTTTCTCATGAGTTGGGATATCTCTATCTCAGTTTGAAATGGATCATAATATGCGGTAGGCACAAAGCACAGCCCTTTTTGTAGAATAGCTTCTTCATCTTTGGTTAGTTGATGTGTTGATAAATTCACAGCTAGGGAAGTATCGGCAATGGGTGACCTCGGCTGCGGGTGATTCTCTGTGACTGTGCCTGCCATCGTTGCTTCCCTCTGTTTGTGCCTCGTTGACCTAACAAAGGCACATTGGTCCCCGATGGTGCATTTCCTTGGTTTAGATTGAATTCCACTCGTCCATTGTCTGTGCTATTTGAGATGATGATCCCGATCTTTGTCTGTTCCCACCTCTTTGGTTGTTTTGAAACCTAATTTGTACTGCATCTCTTCTGGCCTGTTTTGCTGCTTCCAAGAAATAGTCTGTGCCTACATATGGGCCAAGCAGGGACACCCTGTGTGTGTGTTGTAGATGCACTCGAAGATGCATGATTGATCATTTATAACGGTCGGAAAGTACTTAGGACCACAAGTCTTCATATTTACCGATCCCTAGGTGTGTTTTCATGGTGTTTCAGAGCCCAGCTTTTGTGATTTAAGACTCAAGTACATGTAGAAGTAGAATTTCACTGGCAATAGCCCCTGCATGGAAAATGACCAGTGACGGGCTCCAAAGCCCACAACTAAGTAATAGTGGGTGGTTTCTTTCCTATAGGTACTCTCTATGCTCTCGAAATCCATTCCTTCAAATGTTTTCTTTTTTGAAAACACATATTGGATGTTGTAATGTGGGTTTATGCAAATGCAACAAAGGCCAGTGTTTGGATATCGCTTTCTTGATTTCATTATGGTGGATGTTGTATGTCATGGCACACACCAAACGGCAATTACTAGTATCTTGTATAGTCTTTTTGGTCAAGAGATTATCCCGATGTTAATTCTGTGCTCTTTTTGATTGTCTAAGCAAGCTAGAAGGGTATCCTCTATCTGAAAGTCTAGCTTGTATTATATTGGATTGGGTAGTGAAATCTTCTATTTTGGTACAATTGCATCTCGCCCTAAAGAATTGGCCATAAGGTATGTTATTACGGAAGGCCTGAGAATGAAAACTGTCGTACCTTAGAATGGAGTTTCTATCAGTTTTATTCAAAACAAATTGACAATTATATGACCACCTTCTTTGATCATCAGGAATAGAAATGTTAACTGTTTTTGGTCAACTTGCATAGTAAAACGCAAGTTGGGATTAAGGGAATTCATCCACACCAAAAATTGGCTGTAATCTCCTTTCTCGCTGTCCCAAATTATGATAATATCATCTACATAGCGTTTGTAAAACTTCAAAGCAGATTAATATGGGTTGATATTCAACTGTTCAAACTTTCACATATCAAGGGTGGCGTAGTTGGAGGAAAAAACTGCCCCATCCTGATTCATTCAATTTGCATATAGTATGACGATTTGATCTGGAAACATTTTTTAGTAAAAGCCACCCCCAATAATTCTATCAGAAAGCCACTCTGAACTTTTTGAGATCCGTCTCTCTCTTCTAGAAAGTCTTTCATGATAGTTAAAGATTCCATTTGTGGAATGTTGGAGTACAAAGATTCCACGTCTAATGTGATTAGGACATCAGTGTTAATATCAAAAGGTAAACCCTCTAGTTGATTAATACCATCAGTAGTGTCTGCCAAGTAAGTAAGAGATCTGGCTGCCAATGGTTTCAAAAAGAAATCCAAAAACTGTCCAATCGGTTCCAGAATTAAACCAGATAGTGACACTGTGTCTTCCCAGAGGATTCATAGGTTCCTTATTCATTTTAGGTAGTTTGTATTGTCGGGACTCAGGAAGTTAAATTCGTTTTTAGTCCGGTAGCCCTTCTTCTAGACCTCTTTTGGAAATCTGGATGATTTCTCTTTGGATGCTGTCTGTCGAGTATCCCCTCAATTTCTAATAGAAATATGTGTTATTTGACTGTCTCTTGACCTCTAGGTCATATTTCTTTGCATCCTAAACAACCACTCCTCTGCCTTTGCCTGCCTTTTTGATCACGATAGACTGATCACCCCATCATTTTAAGAGGGGTGGTCGCATTCTGTTTTGGAAAAATTTAAACTAGAATTGTGTTTGTCATTATCTTGTGAGACTTAAATTGAATGAAATTCTATCAATATGACTTTTTCAAAAGTGGCAGTTTATTTGGAAACCATCTGTAAAGATGGTGTAAAAGACGATTTCGGTTTAAAAGGAGTGGTGCCTTCTGGCTCAAAACTCTGTATTTTCTGTACAGAAGAAGTCTTTCAAAGTATTTTACAAATAAAGGTTTGCAGTTTTATTACTGCATCCTTTCTGGTCGGGTTTTTCATAGGTATAAAAGAAAAACCTTTTTCTAGTACTGCCACCTCTTGTTTGGTCAGTATTTTATAAGAGCTGTTGTAGATTACTGAATGTTTTTCTATCGTATGTAAGCTTGTTTCTGAGTTTCAAAGAAATTGGGGCTAGGTGGAGGGCCTTTTTCTTGATGAGGAAAAGGGAGATCTTGAGGGGGATATAGCGGGGGATATCCGAGAGGTGGAAAATTAGAGGGTGGTTAATAGTTTTGCTGTTGGAAACATTGTCTTCCTCTTCTCCCTCTGGAATAGCCTCTATTCCATGACAAACCTCTAGATCCTCTCATTACTCTGTGATAAATCATGTCAGCTTCATCTGAGGACATGTCTGAAAAAGAGCCTTTTCCTGTATGAATACCAACCTTATTCCAGTACCATGTAATGCAATGCAAGGAGGTCAGGGATATCAGGTATACCTGTTTTTTCAGGTGGAACTGTATATAAGGATATATTTTGATGTCACATTTGTCTGTTTAAGCCCATTTGAATGCATACTTTTCAATGTGTAAGAATTGATCATTTGAAGTGAACTATGTGGGATGTATTTACCCATGCATCCGAGCCCTACCTCAAAACTGTGCAGTACTGACATGAAAACATCATGATGGCCAGAGCTTCCCAGAAAATGCACAGGGAAATGCATGAAGAATAGGCTGCCACCCATTTTTGCCGATGTTATGGGCACAGAAGGACACTGCCTAAAACCACCATTGGACTACCCACACAGTAGTCTGAAACCATTGGGAATGGCAATGCTGATTGCCAAAAGCAAACCCATAACTGTTAGGAATTCATTTTCTTAAATCCCAAAAAGGGGTGCAGTACCAGTACTCACCACTATCCAAAAGCTGGCGTTTTAAAACCACCAGATTTTGTAGAAAAATGAATAAATGAACCCAAAACAGGCCAAAGAAAGACTTACTGAGAGGTGGATCCAATGTAAAGTTATATTCTGAAGTGACTTGAAGGTTTATAACAAGACTGGCTGAGCTGGGGATTTCAGCAGTTTAAGTAAATTTGGACTGAAAGACACTACAAATCTAAATGTTTAAAATAAATGAGTGACCTACTTTGAGTGTCACCTAGGTTGCAATTGTTTAAATGTCATAGTTTTAAACTTAGAATCAGCATTCTAGCTGCATATGTAAAAATGTTTAGTTTTATTTGAATGCAGAAACTGGGGAACAAAAAGTCACATTTTATCTGAAACTTGGCTTAAGGAACTGGATTCTAGCAACTACCCCCCATCAGGAGTGAAACTTGAGTCACAGCTGTGTTCCCAGGCCTATCTGCCTTTTGCTGGCCACACTAAGGATATGCCATCTCTCTGATAATTGAATTAAGGGGAGCCCCACAGAATACAGGAGCTCTGAACAAAGCCCTGTCCTGACTCAGGCAAATGTTTTATTGGCGGCAGTCGTAAATGGAGCTTCCTCCTGGAAGTAAAGGGGAGGGGCACTGCCTGTGAGAGCAAGCTGGCTTGGCAGAACTGGAAAAACCAGAAATTCAACCTTGTGCTGGAGGAAAACCACACCCCTTTGGGGCCAGAACATAACTCTAAAAAGATGAATAACTCATAGAGCGGACATGTGAAAATTGTATAAATGACACCATAATTCTTGTGATTTTTCTGCCCACATTTTAAGAGGTTTTTAGAACCGGTGGCATGTTCAGGGGGGTTTTAGCGGAAAAGAGGATATTACTCAAAATGTGTGCATGTGAAAAATCTGACACTTCATCAACTAATGTCCATGCTCCTTGCGCACATGTGTGTAAATTTGGGTTAATGTCCGAAATTGCGAAACCAGTTAAAAAGTGAAATATGTGCCATTTTTGAATGCAAGCCCCCAGGAAGAGCAGATTTGGACAGGGTATACCTCCCGTGATATGTGAAGGGTGCATGTAATTTTAAACAAATGTGTACCTGTGCAAATATGTTTTTTTGAGCAAATATAGATTGTGTGTAAAGTTGACAGGGGTGGGTTCTCTGTATCATAAACAGACCTCATCATGATGACACTTCATTTCATTCCCCCAATCAAGTGGAAGCGGATGAAGTGGCCAATGACAAGTGGAGAGGGGCTGGCTAGTGATGCTGCTCACACACACCCATTTTCAAAAACATAAAAGCAGAGAGACAGGACAGATAGGGACCTTCAAATCCATTTGCAGCTGGAAGCTCTGCCGGGAAAATCCATACTTTACCTCCATCAACCTTCAGAGAGCCAACCTAGAGACTTCAATCTATCCAGAACCAGAGACCCAGACCAGACCAGCAGAGTAGAGCTGACCTGTTAGCAGAACCAGAGAGAGCTGACCCAGATCACTGTGAAGTGCAGAGACCAGAGGCGAGTCTAAAACCTGACCAGATCCGTGGCGTGGCCCATTTCATTCAAGAATATAGTGTGAGTACCTAGAAAACTGTGCAGAACCAATCTCTTAGTTAAAATAATATAATTCAATCCTATTTTAATCTAAGTAGAACTGTCTCTTAACTGTCACCTGTCATTTGTAAAGCTGTCACTTGTCATTTTCTAGTTGCAAGCTGCACTTGTCTTTTTGAACTTTAAAATTTCAAATCTGAAAAACGACCTTTATTTAATCGCTCATATCTCTGTGACCGTTTGTGCTAGAGATTTGCAGTAACTTTCATCTGGAAGCTGAGATCCTAGGCTGTCCTAGGACCCCATAACGATAGGGATAGTCCTTGTAGTTCCTCTGTAATCGCGCCCGGCGCACCCGCGAATTTTGCAGCGAATTGCAAATTTCTCAACGTGTGAAACAGCAGTTTGCTTGCCTTCCATTTGCCAGAAATTCGTTTAACCTGCTAATCATCCCTGAATCATTGCAAGAGTGAGCCTGAACTAATTTAAACCAACTAATCCTCAACCTGAACCTCTAGAGGGAATTAAGAGCAGTTTAGCATATTTTTCACTCCATTGCCAGCACATATCAAAGCACTTTTGCCTGTGTTTCAACTTCTGTAGTCTAAGTTGCTGGGGTTAACTGAATCACATTTAATTGCATTTCTGAGAACTGTGTGCTTCCTTCCATTTCCTTGCATTGCATAAAAGGGGGGGGGGGGGTAAATTGTCCAAGAAAGTGATTACATTGTCTTTTGCTGAAATCCTATCAAGTTATTTTCTTTACTGCATTTCATTCCACGTTGCATCCATTTGAAACTATAAAAGTATTGTTGCTATCTTATCCATTTCATGTCAACTCCTTAGTGATTATCAAGAAGTGTGCTAGTGCCAGATTCTACGTTGTTAATCTTTATCCTACCAGATTAAGTGTGATATCCAATTATTAATTATTATAAAGCGTGATATAAGATATATTGTTTAAGTTATCAAATAAACCTTTAACTTGCAAAACAGAACTACTTCTTGGCTCAGTGGGGTCAGGAGGATTCCAAGAGAGGGGTGTTATATAGGGGTAGTCATCCAGAACGCATGAACTGGACATAAAGATATATCAATAAGGGTTTTCATTCAGTATTCTAGACTAGGCGTTGACTTGGCTGTAGTGCTGAATTGAATCCTCTTACAAATTGGGGGCTCGTAGCTGGGATTCTGGGTTAGAATACCACTTGTGCAGCTTAATACAGTGTGCTAACTGACGGGATACATACATCCAGTCGGATCACCACGCTGCATTACGCTGTGAAGCATTCCTCAAAAGGGACACTCCAAGAAAAGTTCTGTTCTGCAAAAATAAAATACTAACTTCTGTAAGTCAGGACAGAGACCAATCTCTAGAATGACGACCTTGGTAGATATGAAAATAGCCAGAGAGCACTTCTTACATAAACTATTTGTGAGAGGTGAATGGGCTGAGCAGGGCCAGGAGGCCTGGTTGCAGGCCATCACGCGACAGGCCACTGAAACAGGGTCAGACTTATGGAGAGATCAGGGTCCATTACATGTGGCCCTGAGTGAACTATATATGGCTCCTAAGGCCAAAGATGAACACGACAAGATTGTTAGGATAGCGACATATTTATATTTATATATGGGAGCCATACAGAATAAATGTGCTGAAGGCCATGATCTGGCAAAAAGGCAACAGATGGCGTTAGAGAAGGCCCAATCTGATCTGGACTCTTCTGAGCAAAGGCTGCACAGAAGCCAGGAGTCAGAAAATGAGACCAGACAGTACATCACTAAAATAAAGGAGGATATGGATGTGCTGCAAAAGGAAAAGTCAGAACAGGATACCAGATTTCGGGCCTTGCAGAAGGAACACCAAGAAGGTTTGGACTCCCTACTGCAAAGCCAGAAAAAGCTGGAGCAACAACTGGACTTCAACAGGGTATGTGCTGAGCAGGTAGTCACCCTGCAAGGCCACCTAGATAGGGAAAAGGCAGAAAGCAATAAACTGATTCTGAAAGACCTGGATACCCAGGCAGAGTTTGATGAAGAGCGCCGGAAAGCTGGTGCCCTTCAAAGGCAGAGGGATGACCTGGCAGCACAGATGCAGGCTCTCAGTCAGGAAAGAGACACTTTAGGCCAGGAAGTCTGCCACTTAAAAAAGAAAATTGAAGAAAATCACCTGGCCCTCCAGGGGCTGGGTGACCTCCAAAAAGAAAACCAGAACTTGGTAGAGCACACCAGAAGGGTGGAAGATGCTCTGGCAAGAAAGGAGCAGGCCAGTAGGGATGGGAATCAGGAGGTAACCCTCCTGCAGCAAAGACTGGCCCAGTGCTCCAGGACCAATCAGGAAGCACAGAGGGAAAATGAGGCCCTCTGTCAACACAATGATAGGCTCCAACAACAGGTAGCGATGCAGGAGAGACTGATAGAGTCTAGTAAGGCCTTAACTGAGGAACTGAAGGCACAAATGCAGGCTCTTGCATTGCAACAGGGAGCAGGGGCGGATAGAGATGAGGTTCGCTGGGAAATGGAAACTCCGGAGCATAACCTCAGGAGCCCTAGTACCAGAGGCCCTCATACCTTTCAGTCCCTGGACTCTGCCACCCCCATGTCCCCTGGCGCACATGAGCACAGGGCCACAGGGATGGCAGATTACTATCCAGCCAGAAGCATGGGGCTCAGAGGCCAGTACCACCCAGGAATGGAGGGGCGGGCATCCGGGTATGGGCACCCAAGCACAGTGCAATTTAATGGGGAACCCCAGGAGAGTAGGCCCATTAAGGGCATCCTGAAAACCTCTGCCCAGTTAGGTCAGTGGAGGGGGTACCCATCAAATCCTGGCAGCAAGGAGGAATCTGAAGACTCCTCTGAACTGCGCAGGACACAGGAGACCAGGTCCCCACATTCTGCCAGCCATTCCCAGGCTCGCAGAATCCGGGAAAACCTGGAAGAGCAGACAGGAACCTCTGGGAGCAGTGCCTCTGAGTCAGAGGATGAATGGACAAGGGTTACCCGAACCAAAAAGGCCAATAAGGCAAAAAGGGCCTTGCTTAAGGACCCCTTAAAGCAGATTAAGGCGATCAGGAGCGTCATCACGCCTTACCATAAGAACGCAAAGTATTCTGTTTGGGAGCACTTAGAGTTGTTTGAGCAAATGATGGAGACTTTCCATTTGAAGGACAGCCAAAGCTGTATTCAATATGTAAAGTGGACCTTCTCCCCGGAATACTCCAGTTTCTTTGCGGGGCTGGAGGACCAAAATCATTTAAGATGGTCCACCTATAAGGCGGCCATCTTGAAACATTTTTCCATTCATAGAAATCCTCAAGAGGCTCGCAAGGCAGCCTACAATTTGCAATGTGGGGAGGATCAGGCCCCACAAGAATTTGTGCAAGAACTGAAACGTGCTTTTGCGCAGACCACCAGAAGGGTGCGCACAGACAGTAGAGAATTCATAAATACATTTTTTCATGCCTTGCCCAAATACATAATGACCCAGCTCGTGAGGGATTTTCACGAGAAAAGATCTTTAGACTGGGTCCTTGAACAGGCTACCCGGATCTATGAGGTGCAGAAACCGGTAGATAGCAAAAATAATGCTCAGAAAAACCCCAAAGCCAACAGCACCCCTGCTGCTGCCAAGGTGGCAGAGGTAAAGGTCACCCCCGTTTTGGATTTGGAGATGGGGGGGCCTAAAAACCTACCTGCACCTAATAATGCTAGGCCCAGAAGGTCCTCGGGCCAGTCACAGACAGGGAGCCAAGGAGGCAGCCCTACAAAGGGGGTCTCTCGCTCTCCTGATTATGTAAGTCCCCGTTACAAGGGAAATCGACCCATCCTGGGTTATGTGTGGACTCCTCCAGCCCAAGGGAGGGGATCCAGCCAAGCACCTAACCCAGGGAACTTCCCTCCTAACTTCCCACAGGAGGGCAGAAATTCTCCAAACCCTGGGCAGAACTTTTTCCCCAGATATCCACCCGACTTTCAGCCCCAAAACCATCCATCCTTCTTTCCCCAATTCCCTGAGCCCAGACCACTGAATCCGGGAGAGGGGAGGCCAAGGGTGGAGGGGTAGCCAAATCTTCCCAACCCGGGGTATTACCAGAGGAGGGACAGCTACCCTTCCCGGGATCAGCCCAGGGGAGAAAACAGGGCCCCGTATCAGCCTGAGCGGGTTTCCCAGTTAGAGCGCCAGGTTCAAAACATGGCGCGGGATCTGGGTCACATACTGAGGGCTCAGCAGAACCCTCAGATGGGCGTGCCGGCGCAGAACGCACCCAACTCTGGACCTGGTGCTCCAGAACAATGACGGGGGCAGCACCCCGATAACACACCGGTTCCCAGGGAGGAGGCACAAGGGGAAGGGCGGTGTAAAGCCTTGGAGGAAGCTTCCTTCCTCACTTGTAAACAGCCCCTGGAAACCCAGGAACCGGAAACAAAATCTCTTGCCCCTGAAAGTCTGCCTCCTAAGGAGCAGAGGGGGGGTAGGAGAAACAAAAGACCCAAACAGACTCAGTTTGAGGAGGAGGTACAGATCTTCCAATTTGAGGGAGAGGGATCCTCAGAGGATCCTGGGAAAAGGATCTTCTCCTTCAGAGAGGGGGGAACTCCTCCCAAAGAAAAATGGGTCCCTAGGGATGCAAATCCAGACTGGGGAGATGTGGAGACTGAGCTACCGCCACCCACTATCTTATCCCAGAACCAACAATACCAAAATCCCCTGGTTCAAACCCATCCTGATGACTGCCTCCAAAAAGGGGGGGGCGGCCCAGAACCGGAGCCAGGGGAACCCACAATGGCTCTGATGTCCAGTTGCCAACTTTTTCTTTCAGATTCCCAAGGCTCTCCACAGAATTCTGCCCAAATCTCTTCGCTAGCAATGTCCAAAACCAGAAAGTTAGCCCACCAGTTGTCCAAAAATGTGCATTATCTGTGCCCCCTTGAGGAGAAGGAGGGAAGATACTATGCCCCGGTACAAGTACAGGGGCAGGGTACAATTTCAGCGCTGGTGGACACGGGATCTCAAGCTACCCTTCTGTCCAGAAGGGCCTTTGATGAACTGAATGCAGGAAGGGGAGAGAATTACCAAATTCCTCTCACCTCACTTCCTGGACAACTCCAGAACTTTGACGGGAAGGAAATTCCCGTCGAGGGGACGGCAGACTTGGACATTAAAATTGGGCGACACAAGTTGAAACACCCATTCATAGTTGTGACTCCGGAGGAAACCCCTTGTTTACTGGGGAATGACCTCCTGAGAAGGTTGTCACCCCTAATAGATTGTGTAAACAAGGTCCTCTGGACCCAGACTAGCCGACCAATAAAATTAAAACAGAGTGTCAACCATGTTAGTTTAAACGGCACCTGCCACATGGTTGAACAAAAATCTGACCAAGTAGAATTTCACTTCCAGAACAACCAAATTCCAGACGTGACAGTAATAGCAGTAGGACAACAGACTGGTGATGGGGGGTCCTCTCTATTTCTGAAAATCAACCTTCCTTCCAGTTTAAGGTGGTATTCCACACTGGAAAGAAACACCCTGAAATTCTTTACTAATCCACAATCGGAAACTCCCACTCCTACAGTCCAGAAAGATGTGAAATCAGCTCAGAGCCTGGCTGATATTCAGCAAATTGGAGAGCAGTTGTTCATCCCTGTTCAGTTAAATGATGGGAAGGACTCTGTTCTCGCTCGAGTGTGTGTGAACAACGGTAAGAGCTTCATCAGCGAAGCCATGTTCCGCCAACTCACAAAAGATCCAGCCATTCCCACATTCAAACTGATAGACAAATGGGAAATGGACCTGGAAGCACCTAATTCCAAACATCTCCTGCCAAGCAGGTGTATGCTCAAAATCTCCATTGGCAACAAGAGCATAGTCCACAATTGTTGGGTCGTGCGAGACGTCCCTGCCGCCTTTTATTTAGGCAGTGACATTCTCAATCGCTTTGCCATTAGTTTGGACCTAATAAACTTCAAAGCTTGGTCCCGATTAGCGGATAATTCCATGGGCTTTGATGATCCAGAAAAAGCATTTAGGTCAGCTCAATTGCTACCTTATGCAGTTGAAATTCAGATCAAAGAGGAAGTCACCATCCCAGAAAGGACCCGACAATTCTCCCTGGAAGTGAAAGCTAAAAGAGGACAATATTTGCAAAACCCTGATGCTTACATACATCTAAACGCTTCTCTCCAACAGCAAGGGTTAGGGGTAAACCCAACACCATTAGTCAACATAGAACATGACACCATTCTAATAGAGGTGGATAACAGCGACTTAAAGAGTATTACTCTAGCCGCAGGCACCATTATTGGAATGGCGGTTGATGACCGACATTTTTCCATCGACTTAGTAAATGAACTGTTAGGACCAATCCCCAAGGGCTGTTTTGACGGTGACAGTGAGGACAGTACAACACCAGACAGGATCTTTACCCAGCATGGGGGGAACTTCCTGGCGTACACTTCTTGCCCCTATGGTAAGGAAGATGTGACTTGCGACTTCAGGAGGGATGAGGTGATTTTCCAGGTCCATGAGGGCTGCCTTTCCCACCTGAAGCCTCCGGTCCAAATCAGCACTCTGACCAGGGACTTCTCCACCCAGTTGGAGGAGGCCGCGGAGATAGCCAAACCAGAAGTCTTTCCAGGCTTCAGGCAGATGGTGGAAGAGAGAGTCAACCTAGCTGATGCCTGTGTGACTCTGGAACAAAAGCAAAAGTTGAAACAAGTTTTCTTGGATTTCCAAGATCTCTTTGCGGTAGACTCATATGACTGTGGTCGCACTGACATCCACACAACAACAATCCCCACGGACCCTGGCATGACTCCAGTGTTTGTGAAGCAATATCGCTTGCCTCTTGCATCAATGGAGTCCCTTACTGAAATAATTAAGAACCTTGAGTCCCCGGGAATAATCCGTCCAGTCCACAGCACCTTCAATAATCCGGTGCTGGGAATATTGAAGCCAAACGGCCAGTGGAGACTCTGCGCTGACCTCAGGGAGCTCAACAAACGGGTCCATACTTCCCGATGGCCTCTGCCCTACATTGACCAAGGGCTGGCCCAGATCCAGGGGTCACAGGTATTCACTGCAATAGACCTGACCAATGGATACTGGACCGTGCCGGTCAGTAGGGAGGACCAATACAAACTGGCTTTTACCTTCGGGGGCCAGCAGTATACATGGACCCGGACTCCCTTCGGATACCTTAACTCCGGTAATGAGTTCAATATTTTCCTACATAAGGCCATGCCCGACCTGGGTGCGAGGGGTAACCTGGCCTATGTAGATGATGTCCTCATCAAAAGTTCATCTGTGGAGGAACACATAGCGGAGATCCGTTATGTTCTGACGCAGTTGAGGGCCGCCGGAGCAAAACTTTCCTTTCAGAAAGCACAGTGGTGTAGAACCCGTGTTAATTTCTTGGGGCATGAGATTACTCCTCAGGGTCTCTGTCCCCAGGAAAAGAAAGTGGAAGCACTTCAGAAACTGATAGACCCCACAACTCTGCGGGAACTAAGGAGCCTCCTTGGACTGACTAATTACAGCAGAAAGTTCATTGAGGGCTACGCAGAGATCACCAGACCCCTGATTCATCTCCTGAAGGGGGGGGTCAAGTGGGAATGGGGTCCAGAACAAGCCGAGGCAGTAAGACAACTCAAGAGAAGCCTCTCACAAGCGCCTTGCCTAGCTTACCGTGTCAGAAACAAGGAGTTCTTCCTGGAGACGGGGTTCTCTAATACGTGCTTGACGGCAGTATTATACCAAAAGCATGACAAGGTCAATAAAGTAATCTCCTATGCGAGCAAAACTTTATCCTCTGTGGAGGAAAAATTCAACGATTGTGAGAAGGCACTCCTGGCGACGGTGTGGGCATTGAAGAATTACCGCCCGTTTATCCAGGGGGAAAACATCATAGTGGAGCCTCCACACCAGCCTCTGCAATATCTCCAAAGTGACAGAATCCGAGTCACAGCTGTGTTCCCAGGCCTATCTGCCTTTTGCTGGCCACACTAAGGATATGCCATCTCTCTGATAATTGAATTAAGGGGAGCCCCACAGAATACAGGAGCTCTGAACAAAGCCCTGTCCTGACTCAGGCAAATGTTTTATTGGCGGCAGTCGTAAATGGAGCTTCCTCCTGGAAGTAAAGGGGAGGGGCACTGCCTGTGAGAGCAAGCTGGCTTGGCAGAACTGGAAAAACCAGAAATTCAACCTTGTGCTGGAGGAAAACCACACCCCTTTGGGGCCAGAACATAACTCTAAAAAGATGAATAACACATAGAGCGGACATGTGAAAATTGTATAAATGACACCATAATTCTTGTGATTTTTCTGCCCACATTTTAAGAGGTTTTTAGAACCAGTGGCATGTTCAGGGGGGTTTTAGCGGAAAAGAGGATATTACTCAAAATGTGTGCATGTGAAAAATCTGACACTTCATCAACTAATGTCCATGCTCCTTGCGCACATGTGTGTAACTTTGGGTTAATGTCCGAAATTGCGAAACCAGTTAAAAAGTGAAATATGTGCCATTTTTGAATGCAAGCCCCCAGGAAGAGCAGATTTGGACAGGGTATACCTCCCGTGATATGTGAAGGGTGCATGTAATTTTAAACAAATGTGTACCTGTGCAAATATGTTTTTTTGAGCAAATATAGATTGTGTGTAAAGTTGACAGGGGTGGGTTCTCTGTATCATAAACAGACCTCATCATGATGACACTTCATTTCATTCCCCCAATCAAGTGGAAGCGGATGAAGTGGCCAATGACAAGTGGAGAGGGGCTGACTAGTGATGCTGCTCACACACACCCATTTTCAAAACACATAAAAGCAGAGAGACAGGACAGATAGGGAACTTCAAATCCATTTGCAGCTGGAAGCTCTGCCGGGAAAATCCATACTTTACCTCCATCAACCTTCAGAGAGCCAACCTAGAGACTTCAATCTATCCAGAACCAGAGACCCAGACCAGACCAGCAGAGTAGAGCTGACCTGTTAGCAGAACCAGAGAGAGCTGACCCAGATCACTGTGAAGTGCAGAGACCAGAGGCGAGTCTAAAACCTGACCAGATCCGTGGCGTGGCCCATTTCATTCAAGAATATAGTGTGAGTACCTAGAAAACTGTGCAGAACCAATCTCTTAGTTAAAATAATATAATTCAATCCTATTTTAATCTAAGTAGAACTGTCTCTTAACTGTCACCTGTCATTTGTAAAGCTGTCACTTGTCATTTTCTAGTTGCAAGCTGCACTTGTCTTTTTGAACTTTAAAATTTCAAATCTGAAAAACGACCTTTATTTAATCGCTCATATCTCCGTGACCGTTTGTGCTAGAGACTTGCAGTAACTTTCATCTGGAGGCTGAGATCCTAGGCTGTCTTAGGACCCCAAAATGATAGGGATAGTCCTTGTAGTTCCTCTGTAATTGCGCCCGGCGCACCCACGAATTTTGCCGTGATTTGCAAATTTCTCAACGTGTGAAACAGCAGTTTGCTTGCCTTCCATTTGCCAGAAATTCGTTTAACCTGCTAATCATCCCTGAATCATTGCAAGAGTGAGCTTGAACTAATTTAAACCAACTAATCCTCAACCTGAACGTCTAGAGGGAATTAAGAGCATTTTAGCATATTTTTCACTCCATTGCCAGCACATATCAAAGCACTTTTGCCTGTGTTTCAACTTCTGTAGTCTAAGTTGCTGGGGTTAACTGAATCACATTTAATTGCATTTCTGAGAACTGTGTGCTTCCTTCCATTTCCTTGCATTGCATAAAAGGGGGGGGTAAATTGTCCAAGAAAGTGATTACATTGTCTTTTGCTGAAATCCTATCAAGTTATTTTCTTTACTGCATTTCATTCCACGTTGCATCCATTTGAAACTATAAAAGTATTGTTGCTATCTTATCCATTTCATGTCAACTCCTTAGTGATTATCAAGAAGTGTGCTAGTGCCAGATTCTACGTTGTTAATCTTTATCCTACCAGATTAAGTGTGATATCCAATTATTAATTATTATAAAGCGTGATATAAGATATATTGTTTAAGTTATCAAATAAACCTTTAACTTGCAAAACAGAACTACTTCTTGGCTCAGTGGGGTCAGGAGGATTCCAAGAGAGGGGTGTTATATAGGGGTAGTCATCCAGAACGCATGAACTGGACATAAAGATATATCAATAAGGGTTTTCATTCAGTATTCTAGACTAGGCGTTGACTTGGCTGTAGTGCTGAATTGAATCCTCTTACAAATATTTATATATTTTAAATAATTATTATATTTTACACAGAATGAAGTTTACAATTTAGTGTCATTGATAAGTATAAAAAGTAGACTGCATACCTAAATTTGTAATATTGTGTCTTTGTCCCACTGTTGCATTAGACTAACAAGGGCACAGGAACAGGTTACTATTACTGAGTGCATTTATGTATTGGCTTCTAAGATTTGTTAGAAATCAAGATTTTACATTGCTATCAGTGGGTTTACAGTTAGTCCCGACCCACCATACTAAAAATGGTTTTGTATCCTGTAAACTAGAGACCTAGCTCAAACTATGCTGAATACAAGGAATACTGCAATTCAATACATGGTGACTTGGAAAGAACTAATGTTGCAGATATCTGAAAACCAACCCATTGTTGTCGTGGTGGATGTCCATGTGCATTGGCTAGAATTTAAGTTCAACACCATTGTGGAACCATGGAAAGTAATGAAGGGTTCATTTTTACTCCACACCATGTCCTCTTCGCCTGCCACTATCGACAAAAGTGGCAACAACATTTAGCGTGGATCAAGCCATGCAATCAATGCCATCGAAAGGATTAGTGAAATATTCTGATATCCTTTCCCCCTTCCTCCAATTGCATCACAGCCCCCTGATCATCCCTACTGGAAACCACTGATGCAACCCCTGAATTAACTATCCAAAGACCCTGACTAGAGCATGTCAAGTGTGGAGGAAATAACTAGCACCTTTGAAACTGAAAATACTCAATTGCCAGAGGAGTGACATTTGTGACCACCGACATACATAGTGGTTGACTGCTGGCTGCTTGGCATTTTAATGATTCTGAAATGCAACACATTGACACTATCACATTTATGGCAAGCATTTGATACATCTTAATTGCTGGAACAAACCCAAATATTCAAGGAAGCTATGAGAATGAACACTGAGGTGAATGCTTGTGGATGTTTGTTTAGGACCAAGTTCTTGCGCATTATTATTTAGTGGTTCCACGTTTACAAAAATCGAAGGATTTTGTAAATGTTTTTGACTGAAGTTTCTTTCAAAAACCTCACACTGCACCTACCAGTGCAACTACTTGCTCTTTGCAATATAGCATTGATGGAATCAAGAGCAGGCAGCACTGGACAACGTTCTCTCTGGCAAAACGCTTTAGCTGGCAGGTGATGAACTCTACAACCATTTTGGTTTTTCTGCCAGGTATTGCATTTGTCACCTCAGGGACTTGGATGCTACAAACAATTTGTAAGCTATGTGATGGTACAGGTGACTAAATGTGCATCCTCTGTCGCCATTGAGAAGCATAGTTTTGTGAAATCCATTGAACTGTTTGAATCAGGAGGAGAACAAATCGGCATAGTAGCCACAGACAGACATATGTGCATTGCCAAATGCACACTGCCTTGCGGTCTACTAATTGAAAGGGAAAACTTGTACAAGTGGAATGGTGGTAGCAAACTCTTCTCTTGGTTATTGATGACCTTTCACACCAGCCTCTTCCCTATCTTGTGCCAATCTGGTAACATAGTGGAATTTGCCCCTGTATCCTATGCATGTTGAAAAGCAAGACAGCTTTGAAATAGAGGGTTAGAGCCACCATTAGCTCTGGTTTCCTATCCCACCTTAGGGCAGTAGGAAGTGATCTATGTGAAACTCAACATTGTAATAGTGTACATTTTCCTAAGGGCAGATAAGGGACGTGACGTGAGAGTAAAGATGTACACGAAGATCATGTGCAGTATTAAAACAATATTACCTTATTTGTTATCAGTATGACTCTACTCACATGTGTTCTTTGCACTAACTCACATTTTTCTGAAGGCATACTAAACAAATAAGTATTTTCATTTCATATAGTTATTAGACAAGGGGTTAGCAGAAAAGGTTATAATCGAATGGTCAGTGGGCACACAATTAATAAAATAGCTAATACAAAATAGAGGCTATAATAAAGTCAGTAGGATTATTACTACTTAGGAAAGTAAGCTTGTAAAATTTGAATTTTGAAGAAATAAATGAGGGTCATTGATGACCATCAACACTCGTCAAAGCGATTCTCTCAAAAAAGTGACCATGAATGATTAGTATGCAATCGATAACAAGTTGCAACCTATTTAGAATAAGGTGTTCTCTGTTTTCAAATGCTCATGTTGCATTCAAGGATGCAAACATTTTGCACTGATTTGAGGATTCATGAGAGCACAGAACCAATGTAGGATTTGTAAGTACATGATTCATTTTTGATTAATATTATGAAATAACATATATTTAATGTATCCAAACAGGATTATTAACTAAATTATAAACACATAACACTTCTAATTACGTGCATCTGCTTAACCTTTTGTTGCCATGGAACCTATATTCAAGCCAATGGTGTCCACAAGCTACCTGTGAATGTAATACTCCTCATTGATGATATGTTGACTATCATAAGGAAGGCAGAGCAGGACAGTCATGCCCATTTGCTCCCCCTACTTTCAAAAGCAATGTGCTCCTTCAGAGACTGTTGTATAAAGATATGGCGTACTCCTCAACATTGCATGCTTTTGGAGGTTGTCAGCCGCCATGTAATCTGCTAACTCACCTGCCAACCGTTTACATGGCCACTGCCATATACGTCAATAGGCTCTTACCAACCATAAAATAGGGTGTTTTCACCGACACTGGGAACAGAGCATTTAAAAGATATGAATTTGTTGAATTTGGATATCGGTCTATGGAGCATAGCATACTACAAGTACTATTTTTGAAAGCTGCATTTCCAAAGATTGAAAAGTAATAGTCTCATAGGGATCTTGGATTGAGACCTTCAGCATAAATCAGGAAATTCTGAATCCATTTTGGAGAGAACTAATATGCAAGAAAATGATTAAAATGAAGAGGAAATAGCATGATACTGCAACAAAAGAAATTGTCTAATTGGACAGACAATCTTGGATCTTTGTTGATTTTGTTTCTAAATTAAAGTTGATTAAAAAGATTTTAATTGTTTGCTATTGTGGAGCCCATACACGTTTGAATACCTCCCATCAATGTATTTTACCATTTAAATTTTAATACAAACCATAACACCTCGACTCATTTAATTAATTTCCCATACAATAATAATGGGAAAAAGAGAGTAACTGTGAGGTACACCAACTGTCTTCAGGTTCTTTATTAGATATATATTTACAAGGCCCTCCTTCCCACACACAACACTTAGCAGGAATCGTCAGGGAAACCTGGGTGAGCACTTGTACACACTGGCTAAGAAGATAGACTCAGAGAACAATAACTTGAGGATAAACACCCACAAACACAAAACTCATGCAGACCGTGCACATGCACATCCAGTTGAAGCCAAATGTAAGCAAACAATATTAAATGAAAACACCATGTTAATGCTTTAACAGTAACCATTCAAAATGTAAGTTATGCACTGTGAAAAAGAAAGTTTAATACATCGATATACTGTGCAATGTCAATAAGATTGATTGAACTGAACACAAATGAACCTTTCCTTTAAGGTACATGATGCCCTCATTACGAGTATAGTAGTAGTTCTGCGGTATCTCCACTGAACTACTGTCAAAATCGATTACCATTACTGCCACTTGGTCCTGCGGGTTTACCCTTGTAAATTTCCCTTTTTGAACTCCACAGTGATTTTGGCAGACCTACTGATGTTGTAATTCCACAGGAAGTGTGTGGTAGGGGATCAGACTTGAATCTAACCGCCTACCACCAGTCTTGTTGATCAGTGCTGCAGGAATGTGGCAGGAATTCAGCAGTAATAGAATTATCACCATCTTCCTGCCAATTATACCCACACCACTGACCCAGTAATGAGGCCCTAATGCCTTAAAATTAAAAGACAACACTATTCCAAGGTTTGGAGGCATAAGAGCAGTTTACTAATATATATATTTCTTCTCTTTGCATATTCTTTCACATATTTCTCAGTATATCTGATGTGTTGTCTTGGAATTCTATTTATTGTGTTTTATGTTCTGTGACGAATCCCAGGATATCGATTCTGCTTCCCTAGCGGGAGCCCCTTCCATGAGTCCAGGGAGGTGAGGCCACTACCCGATAGTTCCCCTGGGGGTGGTACCCAGTGGGTGGATCTGATGGGAGGGGATCCCCTATGGGAGTGGGGATGATTATCAGGAAAGAACGTGGTATACCCTGAATATCCTATATCTTCCCTCATCTCCCTACCCTATATAGGGTAAAATTCCACTCTCTTCCATGTAAAGCTGAGCATCCAAACAACCTCCAAAGTACCGGAATGAGGAAGAGTAGAGACTCTCTGTATGAATCCTGCAAAAGTACTGAGTTGAAGAAAAGGCACGTAGTAATAGACAGCACTCCGCACAACCAACTCCAGCAGTCTAGTCCATATGGACAATTAGTAAGCTGCCGATACATAAAAAGGGAAGAAGGACTGAAAGTTTTGTTCAGCCCTCCCACCAAACAGGTCGGCGTAGCGGGCAAAGGAGACCAGAGGAACTCAGACGTGAGGCGAGAAGCTGAAGCCTCCAAAACGGATCGACAAAGGACCCTTCTTTCTGCTTGAGAGAAGAGAGCATGCCGCGCATGCCGGCAAAGCAGAGTAGCCATAAGCAGCAGCTAAGGAGATGCCGTAGCTGGGACGGGCAATGCAGAGAGCACACGGTGGAAAGGATAGAATCTTGGAGCCGGTGGGAACCCGACTGGATGCTCCCTGAAGGTAGGGGCTTGCCGGGGCTAGCTGGTGGCAACAAAGAACAGATCTGAGAACCACTTAAGAAGTTCAAGGCTGGGAGAAAAGCCTCAGAGACAGACTTTAAAGGAACAAATGCATATGAAGTAGGGGTCTGGGACCCTGATTACAAGAAAGAGTATGAATAAATAGTAACATAAGGGGACAAAATGTTCCTTAAAGACAGAACTCTAGAGAATGTGACCTGTGGGGAGGGGCCCAAAACTCTCTCGAGAAATGTATCGCTCGTGAGAATTTTCCAATGTTTTTGTATAATGGCTCTAACTTGATTTGCTTGGTCTGTGTAGCCTGTGATAAATCTAATAACCTCATCTTGAGATTTGGCCCTAGGTTTAAAAAGATACACCTCACTATTCTCTTCAGCTTTGTTGTATGCTTGCTCAATCATTTCACGACCCATACCTTTGGTTGATGAACCTTTGACCAATATTTTTGGCTTCTATTTGATAGGTTTGGTCTTAAGTGCAAATACGCTTTGCTCTCAAGAATTCTCCATAAGGTATGGACCGCTTGAGAGCCCCTGGATGGTGTCTATCCACATGGAGAGTGGAGTTAGAACTAGTCTCCTTTCTATATATAGTGGACACCAATTAATTGTTAACAATCTGTGATTACATATCAAAGAATAAGAGTTCTCTCTTACTCACAGTAGTGGTCAATTGGAGATTGATATCATTGTCATTAAGAACTTCAATATACTTGGAAAGGCTATCTTCAGAGGTGTCCCATATAACAAAAATGTTGTCTATGTAGCGATACCATGTAATGGTATGCTTGGCATATTGCTCCAACTCTTCTCTCCATGCAATCGTTTCCTCCCATCATCCCATATATGGGTTTGCATAAGCGGGAGACATACACCAGCCCATGGCTGTACCTTGTATTTGCCTGTATACTTGCTCCTTATATACAAAATAGTTATGGTCTAGACAAAATTGAAGCATCTCCATTAACATTTGATTGTGTTGTTGATAACTTAAGGATCCAGTTACTAGAAAAAGTTGGCATGCACCCAAATCATATTGGTGCTTTATCGAAGTGTACAAAGACACCACATCTAGTGATATCAGCAGATACTGTGGATACCAATTGACATTATTGAGTTTAGTGAGTAAATCAGAGGTGTAACAAATATAGGAGCGCAAGCTAATGACAAAGGATTGGAAAACATTATCTAAACATTTGGAGGTGTTTTCAAGGGAAATAATTGAAGACACAATAGGAGGCTGGGAGAGGCGTTTGTGTATTTTGGGATTGAAATATATCAACGGAGTCAAGGGATGATGAATTAGTCCAAAATAAATCTCCATGGTATCGGTCGGAATAGTTTCTTCTACTATTTCATAACAGGCAGCATCATCAATTTGCCTTGATGCTTCTTCGTGTACATATTCTTGTCCATAACCACCACACCACCTCCTTTGTCTGCGGGTCTAATAATGATGTTATTGTCTTCCCTTACACTTTTCAAAGCTATGTGCTGTACAAATGTCAGATTACTGTATCCTGACACAATATGATTGGGGAGTTTCTTGAGGTCCTTCATGAAAAATTCCTCAAACACTTCTATTGGACCGCAAATGATGTTTAGGGCAAAATATGGATTTCAGTTTGAATTTACTCATGTCTGTGTGTATGCCAAACCACTCCATTAGGACTGAATTTTCTAGAGGCTCATTAAGTTGAGAGAGGTCTGTAGGATCATCTTGGTGGTATGGTTGGTGAGGTCTGAGATTGACAAAGGGGACATAATTCTCTCATCGCATTTGTTTCTTTGTCTTCCTTCATTCACCTAAGTAGAATAGAATTTCATTTGTTTTAACTTTCTAATAACCTTGAATATATCTATCCTAGTTGAAGTGAAGTCAAGTGCATAAGTCGGGCAAAAGGAGAGAGGTAATTTCAAAACAGATTTTTCAGTCAAAGGCAGTTTTCTGGATGATATATTGAAAATCTTTAAATGAAAGTCTTCCTTCCTCGTGGTCTCTCCCTCTGATTTTTCCTAAAGCATGTTACTCTGCTGTTCGACGTGTCTCTGCTTGGATCGACATCCTCGTCTTGATTTTGCTTGCCTGTTTTTCCTGATGTTCTTCTTCCGAGCTCAGTGAACTTGCCTCTTCCTCATGTGTCCATCTTGCCGTCCATGTGGAGTAGATTGAACTCATCTAAAAAATGTATTCTTTTTGAGGTCACAACATCTGAATCCGAATCCGATACTTCAACTTCTCAACTGCTACGCTCATCTGAAGGTATGGCTAT
The DNA here is from genome assembly GCF_040938575.1 of Ambystoma mexicanum. Lineage (NCBI taxonomy): Eukaryota > Metazoa > Chordata > Amphibia > Caudata > Ambystomatidae > Ambystoma > Ambystoma mexicanum. Next base: position 846,088,308 of record NC_090921.1, on the reverse strand, counting down.
GTGTTTCTTGATGGCTGCAGTGTTGTCAAATCTTGCTTTAATAGGGCCATCAAACCTTTTAGCAAATGTGCATATGCGCCCTTGCTCATAGCTCAATCTGTATCTTTTGAACTTGAGCTGTTTTCTGAGTCTTATCTCGCCTTCAAATCTCTCCAGATTTTCTTCTAGCCTGGACATGAGTTTTTGTACAATTCATCTCATTTAAGAACATTAAATAACTGTTCTTCCATGTCAGATGTTAAGCGCTATCTAGCTTTGCATATTTGATCAAGCTGTCCTTCATCCTGAATGAGCATGTGATCATATGACCTGTCCATTCTTCTATGAGCTTGGGATCCATATCTTCAAATGCCAGAATGGTTGGAATGCTTAGAACCCTGGGGATCTGCTGAACCTCCAAATAGATTTGTAATGTCATTACCTCTGATCATTTTGATATTTCTTTGTTGTTGATACTTTCCAATTTGTCCATCTTTTGTTGTACTGTACGACTAGCAGGGAGACTATTGTCATCCACTGCATTGGTCTATACAATGTCTTTGTTAAAAATAAAGTGTACTGTCACCCTTCGTTTTGCTTCTACCTGCTCTGCCATTCAAACAGGCTATAAGATATTATCTGATGATAATGTGGAAGAGGCAATCAATCAAGTACTAGTTGACTTGGGATACCAAGAACATTGGCCCAATCCTGATTTTGTAAGGATGAAGAATGTGGAAAACAACTATATGTCTACTCCACCATGCACCATATAGGCAACAGTTTGCCTGCTCATGTATATGTAGCTTCAACAAGTGCAAATGTGGGCGCTATACCGTACTGTCCATAAATAAAATACTACATGTAGAGTAGATAAAAATCCAAAGATTGGATTCACGCACATTACGAGAGGCAGCTGCTACTAAATTTAGCTAAGGACAAAACAATGTTGGCCCATTACATAGCGCTATGCCTCATTACATAGCTGGTGCTCTAGGGCTGAGTTGGCCCTAAAGCACCAGCTATGTAATGAGGCATAGCGCTACAACTAGGCCAACTTTGTCCTTCTACATATGTATAAATATATTCAGTGAAAAAACTTTGTTAAAGGGACATTATTATTAAGCTGCATCAATAAAAACCTATGAAATTCAGTGAACAAACGTTCTTAAAGGGATGTTATGGTTACAAGTAAAACCGAAAACCCCCAGCAATTCACCAGTTATGGTAAGCTACCTAACCATAACTCGCGCCACCACCATGCACTGCTAAGACTAACAACCAGGACATCAACAATGACATCACAAATGGCATTGATGACATCACTGATGACATCACATATGCAATTAATTTTCATGAAAAGTCCCTACAAGGGGTTGTGTTTATAATGTTGGTAACAAGATGCCAGGGGTGACCGGGAGACCTATCATGAACTACTTAATGGATTAAAGAATGCACTCATCTAAACAAAACATATTGGAGTGTTGTTGTTAATAAAGGAACCCAATCATACATACACATAGGCAATAGCTGCAGCATGCACCGTAAAAGTGCAATATTTTTTATCTGGTCATTTTGGATAGTAATTTTGGATAGTAAAATAATGAATGCTACCTTATCAGAGTTTTGAGTACTTTTAAGCACGGAATAAATAGCTAGTAATTCAAGATTTACTAAATACTTGTGTAAAAACACACAATACATATGAATACCCATAATGCATACAAATCAGAGGCACATACAGGAAAACTAAAGTAAAGAAGAAAGAAAGAAACAACATCACCAGAAAATGTCAATAACATTAGATTTCATCATCATGTATACAAATGAATTATGTGTTTGAGGCTTGCTTATTGCCCCATACATGTGCACCATCAGCTGAGACCAAACCTTAAGGAAAGTACTTTAAGAATATACAAGATGGTTAAGGTCTAGATATATAAGGCATTTTCAATGTTCATATTCTGACTATCGGTGAACAAAACGGCCTGGCCGAGATATGTCAGTGAACAAAAATGAAGTGGCCCAGATATTTGATGTCATCAATGATGTCATCGATGGCATTTGTGATGTCATCTTTTTTTTATTATGTATTTATGTTGAATACATAAGAAAACAGTAACAAGATAAGCAAACAATATGCGAGAAGTTACCATACATCATGTATATACATATTAACCCCGCCCCGACCAAAGGAGAGAGAAAGAAGAAAAAAACAAAAAAAACTAATTAAATTAAATCATTAAACTTTCTCCATATGTTGTCATACACAGTCAATGTATTCTTCAATGTATAATTCATTCTTTCCATGTTTGAAAGTCTGTGCATCTCCTCAACCCATTTGTCAAACAAAGGAGCATTACTCGTCTTCCATCCTCAGAGAATCAATAGGTTGCCCACAATCGAACCCCTGAAGATCAGTTTCTTCTGAGCAGTACTGACTTCATGTAACTCTGAATCATCTCCCAATATCACTGTTTTGAAATCTAATTTCAAATTCAGATCCACAATCCTCACACATGCAAACATCAGTCCAAAAATCACAAACACGTAAACAACTCCATAGCATGTGTTCCAAGGACCCAATTTCATGTAAGCAGCCCCAACATTCATCACTGTTAGAAAGACCTCTTTTTTAAAAATGTTCAGGGCACCAATAAACTTTGTTTAAAATTTTAATTTGACAAGATCTCTCACCCAAATTAACCGAGCAAAGCGCAACATTTTTACAAATATGTTGCCAATTCTCTGGTGAGATATCAAGATCAATTCTTCTGCTCCATTCCTCCCATATTTGGTGATTACCTTTAAAATGTGTCACCATCATTTTATACAATCTTCTTGCAAGGCCACCCTCACCTTTTTTTGGTTTAGCAAGAAAGATGTCCAAATCCAGAGTATTTGTCCATTCAACTTCTCCCACTGACCTCTTCAAGCACCTGTAGGCGGAATCAGATAAAACCTCAAAGTCCCATTTATCCCTAACCTCATTTGCCATCATCCAACGACCATCTATACCCAGACCACACATTTTTTCAATACAACAGAGATATCAGTCAGGCCAAAATAGTGCATTTGGGTTATCTCTGACCTTTGGATTCATCCAAATGGATGCCCTTTGGCATTTAAATGCATCTATGCCCAGTTGCTCTAATAGCTCACACCATACAGTACATAAAGATCCCGTCACAATAGATGTACTGCCCCGATCTTTTGTATTTGTAGAAAGTAAAGCTTCAGGACAAAGAGGGCCAAAGGCACTAGATTCCGCAACTGCCCAAGGATCTGGAACCTCATGAAGGAATGGAATAAAAAATTGTGCAAAAAAGGAAATGTAATATGCCTTATAATTAGGAACCTCCAGACCTCCTTGATCTATTGGAAGCTGTAGTTTCCAGATCTTAAGCCTATGTGGTTTCCTGTCCCACAAGAATTCCTGAATCATACAATCCAAATCCTGCCAGTACTGACTTTAAATTCTTAGAGGAATCGTACCGGTATTATAATTTATTTTTGGAGCTAAATTTATCTTAAGGGTGTTAACCTTTCCCCACATTGACAGGTTAAGAAGCGACCACCTTTCTAGATCTATTTTACAGTCATCGCAGACAACACGCATGTTTACTTCAACCAAATTATAAACTGAAGGCGTCAGCCAAATACCTAAATAGTGTAGTCTGACATCACACAATCTAAAACCTAAGCCGGTGACTAGAATTTTATCACATCTGTAAGTAAGTGGCATGACCTCTGACTTAAGCCAATTAACTGTGTAGCTTGATGTTTTCTGAAAATTGGTCAAAATCTGCATCAAGCATGGTAGAGAATCCTCCAAGTTTTGAAGAACCAATAACAGATCATCTGCGTAGAACCAGAATTTCTGCATGACTCCCCAACTTTTGACACCAAACAAACCGGGATCTGTTTTGAGGGCAATAGCCAGAGGTTCAATTGCTAGTATGAACAAAAGCGTGGACAAGGGACAACCCTGTCTTGTTCCTCGTTCCAAACAGAATGGCTTGGACCTTGTTTCATTTGTTTTAACATCTGCTTTCATGCTCTGCCTTTTATCTGTGTGGAGAAGCTTAATGGAAGTCAGGTGTGAGTTATGGTCAGTAATTGCCTGGCCTCGCTTGACCATTCCATTGGGACATGTCAGGTATACTGCTCGGGTGTTAGTCTGTTTTCCCCCTCAGCAGGCTGTCTGAGTGAATGTGTTTGTGCAGGAAAACGAGGATATTACTATGTATCATATCTGATATCATGGGGTAAAGGTGTTACAGGAAAGAGAGGGATACCACATCTCGTCATCAATGTCCCACTCCCACTCCTCAAAGATCCCTCACTCTGGTGATCCTCTCACACAGGTCCACCCCTAGGGTCTGGATCCAAAGGCAACGGCCATGCCCTGGTCACCTGAGAGAGAAATCCACGGGGACTAGTGGGTGAGACCCACCACGCCCACAATCCCAAGAATCACAAAGAGAAGCCCTATCTGCAACTGTACATAATGAAATCATGAACTTGTCTACAAAATTGGATGAACTAAGTAATGATTTTAAAGAACTTTTACAATATGTGAAAAATGATGTCATTAGAAATGTTCCCTATCACTGTTCTTCTTGCAGCTGCACCTGTTGTCCCCAGCAATCATCCCCATCAAATTCTGAAAGTGTAAATCAGAGACGCTTTGATGACACTTCACTTCCTCCCTCCCCTCATCATTATTGTACAGAAATTCCTAATTCTCCTATTTATGTTTCCCATTCAGATACCCCATCCCTTTCATGAATACATGTATTTTGTATACTATAAATATGTTGCATATTATTATTTAATATTTCTTTTTTTTTTTTATGACTGTCCAGGGTGTCTGCACTCAAAATGGAGGTGCCACCGGAGAGGTGCGGTCTCCCAAAATGTCCGTTCTCGCATGATCCACTTTTAATTACTCTGCCATCAGTACGCCTGTTGTATGGACACCCCCGTGCATGCGCCCTGCGATTCCTAGCTGATAGGTGTCCGCGGATGGCCGTGATAGCCTGTTCGCATACAATTTAAAAGTGCATTTTCAGCCAATCTATGGTGTTTCAAGCAGAAACGTTACCCTTCCACAGGTCCCAGACTGACTGATCTGGCAAATGTGTACAACCTTTCCATGTCTATTTGCGAATTGGTTGTCCGTGGATCACACGACTGTCCGTGGACAGTTCCTCTGAAGGGAGCCATGCATTACTTTGACTTCATTCTCAATCTGGCTATCCTGGAGAGAACATCTTGCAGCACCTGCTTTGGAGATTATCTGTAATACTGCATCAATGGCATCTGCTATGACCATTCCTCCTCCTCAACCACGACCACCATCACCATCTGGAGGGCCTGGACAGGGGAACATGCATAGTGATACAGATCAGGATGAAGAGGAAGATGTAGATGAGGTGAGGAAGTTGATATATCTAGAACCCACAGAGAGTGCTGGGTGTGACCATTTTTCAAGACCATTGGGGATGTCCCAAAGGCTCGTGCAGCCAAGGTCAGATGCGGAGAGTGCAAAGTTGTAGTCAATTATGGAAAACTGGGTTGTATTTCTACGTGACAACGTCTATGAGGAGCCACACCAAATCTAAGCACCCAAGTGCTCTGAGGAAGGCGGTACCTTTCTCAGGGAAAAGTAGGTTGACATCCCATCTTCTTCAACTGCCCCTGTTACCACAAAGAATATTCCTTTGGGGCAGAGGATCCCAGTGATCACCTCACAGGCCATTTAGAACACTTTTTTATCCTTACCTTTCGAGGGTCAGAGTACTATGTATATATTGTGATGAGTGCTTTCAAAGCCGCGGTCAAGAAGCACGAGAAACATTGCCCCTTAAATTTAAGGCCCGTCCAAAATCTTCATCTGTTCACCCACACCACCATCTCTGTGGTTGATGCCCCGTTCTCCCCTTTTTCCTTCCTTCCCTCCCCCATCTTACCGTACCTCTCCTGGAAAAAAAACGAAAAAGCCAAAACAAATCCAAAACCAAAAAAAATTAAAAAATGGCTCTTTTAGGAGTCACCTTTCAGAGTTGAAAAATAGAAATGAGAAAACAATGTCACTGCCCCCTGTGCAGCTTTCATAGTCTGCGGACAGTGCAGTAGTCTGCAGACATCTGAAAGCATTCTAGACGTGGGGTGGGGGAATTAAAATAATTTTAATTGCTTTACGTAAAAAAATGGTGGCTCTTAATAGAACCTTATTTGTGTGTTTGACTGTTTTAAATTTTTTCAACATTTTTGCTTTTATAAAAGGAACTAAGGAAAATTTTCCTGAGCTTAATTATTTCTTTGAACTTTCACAAAAAGTGAATATTTCCAGTTTGACCATTTTGAATGTGTTCCAGAAAAATCTGATTACCCACATCAGTTAGATGCATGGAAGTTTGCAAAGTATGACATGTACATTGAATGAAAAAATGAAAATGCTGTGCATTTAAAAAAAAATCTTTTTAGCAGCATTTTCATTAAAGCTAACACATGTATGTGTACATTCACAACAGCACTAAAAAAAGAAAGCAAATGCAAACAATGTGTTTTTAAGTGCCACTCGGTGTGTGCAAGTTTAATAACTTGGGAGCACATGCATACTTGCTAACGTAACCCATTCCAGACTATAGGTGCTTATCCAGTCCTACTTTTTTCTCTGCATTCTGAGAATTGAAGCCCAACTTTTCTAATATAAAAGTGCATCTACAACTCCCACAAAACAAAGACAAAAAGCAACACTTAATTAGCACTTACATAATAGAATGCATTATATTGGCAAGTATACATGCACTGCCAACATATTAAACTTCCACACAGGTGCCACTTAAAAATGTTCTATACATCTTTTCCATCTTCTTTTCTCTTCTTTTACAAAAAAGTTACACACAGTGATGCTATAAATTCACATATCCATTTCTTATCTTTCATTAACACGCTTCTAAAAAAAACCTTTTTAAATGATCTGCACTTTCCATTCCTTATGAATGTCACACTTTGCAACCTCGCTCATTACATCCCTTACACAGCCACCATTCTCCACCTGCTCACACATACATGTATCTATATTCAACACTTACATATAAAGTACTCGTTGTTCCAAACCCCCTACTGTAAGACACCACACACAGCTGCAATAACAATCCTCCATTGCATTACTACTAGGCCACAGTTGCCCTATTGTTTAAAAACAGTGCAACACATTACAAGTATATTGCAACAGAAACACAGCACCTCATTATTATCAGCAGCACTAAAGTAACCTACAAATGCACCTTTTTCTTCAACACATTTTTGCCCTGTTCCTTCTAATCTCCCAAATAGCACTGTTCTTCCAAAACCATCAAGGACCACATTGATGCCCTTGCTCCAGCCTTGGCCAACTTCTGCAACCACTCCTTCTTCACCAATGGAACCTTTCCTTCCCCCCTGAAGCACTCTCTTTGCAAGAAACCCTCTGCCAACCTCTCCTGTCCAACTAACTATTGCCCGATATCCATCACTCCTTCTCCTTCTCTCATCCCGGATTATCTGTCTGCAATCCAGGAGTGGTGTGCCGCCAATGATCTCTGCCTGAATGCCAGTAAGATGGAGATCCTCCTCATTGGTACACCTGCACCCTCTTTTCCTGCCACTCTTTGGCTGGACTTCCTTGGCCCTCTTCCTGCTCCTACCTGTGAGGCTAAGAATCTCAGGGTCATCTTTGACTCCACACTCTCCTCCTCTCCTCACATCTCTGACATCTCTAAGAAGTCAAACTACCAACTGCACCTCCTCAAAGGCATTCTTCCTTTCCTCTCCTTTCCCCAGAAACTCTCTGTCACCAGAGATCTGGTTCTCTCTAGGCTTGTCAACTGCAACAGACTCTTTTTAAATCTGCCTGCTTCTACTCTCCGTCCTCTACAACTCACCCAGAACAGGACTCCGAAACTTGTCCTTGGCATAAAGCCCAGGGATTGTATCTCTCCAGCTCTGAAATCTCTCCATAGGCTCCCAGGGACTGCAAGGATCAAGTTCAAGACCCTTTGCATTGTCAACAAGGCCTTCTGGGGCCTGAGACCGCAATACCTCCAACTCTCTCTTCGGAAATATCTTCCTACTTGAGCTCTTCACTCCTCCATCTCCAACCTCCTGAGGGTCAGGCGATTCTCCAAGCAACAGGTTGGGGCAGATCCATCTTTTCGGCTGGCAACTCCCTCTGGAACAGCCTCCCTGCCTCTCTGAACCTTGGGTAGAACCATCTCTGGTTCTGGAAGCATCTCAAGACTTTCCTCTTTTCTCCTGCTTGCTCTCTTCCTCTTCCCTGCTGATTTCCTGTCTGATACTGCAGTGGTCACCTGGCTACCCTCTGAACTTCGGACCCATGTCCCTGCCACCCAGTTGCACACCAGCACTGCCTCCTGTCAAACCTTGCACTTGGGTCTGTATCTACAACCCTACAGTCCCTTTACCTGCACTTATCAGGCACTTGCTGTCTGCACTTCACCCTTGCAGTGCCACCTGCTAGCCGCACTACTTGTCCTGTACTTGCTTTTCCTCCCCTTCCACTGGCACTTTCCCCCTTCCCTCTCACCAGTGCTTGTGCAATCTCAATGTCACTTGGCCTATTAAGATCATTGTCTTGTCCTCCCTTTGTTTCCTATCCCTTGCCTCATGGTGCCTTGAAACGCTTGTTTATAAGCATGTTATAAATGTCACATCATATCATATCACTACTCATGTTCCAATTGTTCCAACACCATAGTTAACATACTTTAGTAGACTATTCATAACACAACTTTATTAACTCTTTTCCCCAACAACGCCTCCTACATTCATAAATAACAACCTCTTTTACTAAAAGTACTTCACCATTAGCATATATATCCACTACCCTTCTTTTACAATTACAGGAATGAAGACAATTCTCAAAGACACCAATCAGAATACGTCTATTCTTCACATTCTACAAAGTAAGTACATTTTAATAGTATTAATCTGTCTGTTATTGTAACAGTATAGTTCTGTATATTAGCCTACAGTATTCCTTTCAAAACAACATTTATTTCACTCTTACTCATTATATTTCAACATTCACACTTTCTATTCTCATCTCAACACCATCATTACAATACCCACTGTTCTCCTCAAAAACATCATAATGTCCCTACTTATTAATTCACATCGCCACTCTCTTACTAACCCAAACTCGTCACACCTCTGGACTCTTACTCTTACAACTATACCACCCATAACAATCATCCCACTGCAAAATCACATAGAACTCTATTCATCTCTACAATCACATTCACACACCCATTCACAATACATCATATGCGTTCCACAACTTTCACACCCAAACTTCCAACAGACACAACATAATGCCTACTAAAAAGCAACTCACAGAAAACAAAGAAAAAATAAAGCATGTGAGAATAAATGCAAGCCATATAGTCATCCACCTCTAAAATAATGTATAGAAAACATTTAAATAAAACTGCTAGTAACGTCACTTAACAAAACTGAACCTGCAAGCACTAAAAAAATGAAGGCCACTCTTCCAATAACTGAAACTAAAAAGAAATGTATAAACAAAACAAAACCTACTAATGAACCTAACACTATATCGACCAATGTTAACGTAGCCACAGTGAAGCATTCCAAAAAATTAATTGTACAAAAGATTTTCCACCGTAGAGTGCTTCACAACCTTATGAAGACAGCTGAAAAGTCACAATCTACCCTTGTAACGAGAGCAGAACACTAATCCTTGAAGCTCTAATTGACAGCGCATTTCTACTGAAAAGAAAGTTGTTTATATTCATTTTAAAATATTAAACAGAATGAAACCACTAACTAAATTAATCAGTAAATTACAAAAAGTACTTCTAAACATGCACAATGTCCATATAGATACCTTTTCAAACTTCTGTGAAGGTGAATGGATTCACACAAGCAGCACAGAACCCTATTTCAATGAAGAGGTGTATAAATAAGACCAGAAAAAACGATTGCCATAAAGAGAAATGGCTGAGGGTATGAAATGGAAGCACCCACCATTATGGCACAAGAAACCCTTATAGAAAAAAACATCCCCAACAAACATTGAACCAGGTGTTCCTTTTGCCCAAATAATCCATCCAGTAGGCAAATTGACCTACAGCTCAATGTGCAACATATGCCAACAATCCTTCAAATCTTTACGACGATTCCTCAATCACTATGTGAAACGAAAAGACAAATGTAGAATGAAAACTTTACAAATCATGCACTCCTGTCCAGTGTGCAAGACATTCATTAGCCTGAATTATGGGAACTGCTTGCAAAAGCACATTCAGAAAACAACAAATGGTAGCAGCACACCATTCCACTATAGAGAATCTTGTGCATAGATTGTACTAAACAAAAATTCTTGCTCTGCTACTGCAAATTTAAAACAACATTCTCCTACATGGAACAGCCAAACAACTCCTCCAGTAAATAGAGCACATCCAAAGTAAATATTTTGGAACTGAAGTGCACTTAGAAAATGTAGTACGTTCAGAAAACATTAGTGAAAACCTTACACCAACCTCCTAACAAACACATACAAAAAAGAAAAAGCACATTTAAAAAAAACTTCTGCTGAAATACCAGACCAAGCATGTGCCTGTTGTTGCAGAAGATTTTATAAAAACGGCACAAAAATAGTAGATATGTCCTACAAAATAGGGGACAATGAGGAATACCACTGGTTTCAATTAGCTTTATATCTAACAGAAAATGAATACAAAATAACTGACCCCTCAATAGTTTGCCTGTACTGCAATACAAAGCTTGACAATAACCAAATGTCCTCATGTGCTGTCCCTAATAACTTGCGTGAGAGCATTATAATCCAAACAGTAGACACATGTCAAGCTATAATACGCCTTCAACCCTAAACAGCCACTCCTTCTGAGTTACTAAAAGGCATTTGTGGAAAAGTAGTATATTTGCCATTAGATCATAAGGAAAATGTAGAAACTCTATGAGTACAACGGCCCATGTATCAATCTTTGATTGTACTAGTTAATGGTGTACCAACAAAAGCAAAAGAATTAGAACACTAGTCAACTTAAATAAGGTTATACAAGCCCTACAATATCTAAAAGAAAACAATTAATACTACAAAGATATAAACATAGAGGAGAATCTAAGAGAAAGCACTCAAATAATTCAGGATACAGCACCAACTGGCCAATTTGAACGTGCAGATCCTATTACTGCAGCCAACATTTTGGACCAGTATACAATTCGTCACTAAACTCCATAGACACCATAGAAGATGCATTAGAAACATATCAAATGCATCAAGCCAAAGGATATCCAATGAGCATATGGGAGAAAAGTGTAGAAGCGCGTTCCTTTCCTCTGCTCTTTCCTACAGGAAAAGGAGCAAGATATGATGAAATATCCACACAAATAACTGCATCAGAATATCACTCCTTACGAATGTGTTCTGAAGACCCCAGATTCAGAAAAAATGTAGAATACATTGTCCACCTCCTTTTCGAACATGAACTAGCAACTCTATATTATGGAGTTGCACACACATTAAAAACAGGCTCTAATTCTTTAAACATGTCTGCTACCCAACTGCTTAAAAAAATAAAAGACAACTATGAGGTTTTGCAGTCAAGTATCACAAATCCCTTGGAAAACATACATGGTACAAAAGAGTACTGGGTCCGACGTCACGCTGATGTACGTTGTATGATAAGGAACCTAGACCCATCCACATAGTTTGTTATTTTAAGAATAAGCATGGGATGACGTGCATGACTTCTTGCACATAACTGTCATGATGCCTACCCCCAGAGCACCAGGCCAGGCCCAGCACCCCCGGAAGCAGGCATCATGCCCTCGGGTAAAAGCCCAGCAGCCCCTTATAGGGACTCTTTGGACTCAGTCCTGGCGCCTTTGGCGCCAGGCTCATGTTGGACATCAGTCCTGGCGCCATAGGCGCCAGGCTCATAAAGGGAGGTGTTTTGTGCACTTACCTGATGCAGACCATGCTGCATGCTTCAGGCCTCCCTGAGACCTGAAAGGCACTATTTTTTCATAGGGACTATTTTTTCACTCGGGTGTGGCCAGGGAAGGATACATACCTAGTTGGGGAAGGATACATACCTGGGACTTCTTTGGAGGCTATTTAAGCCACGCCCAGACAGCAGCTCATGCTTCGCTTTGTTCTGCTTCCTGCAGCTTAACGCTCACTGTGTCTGCTCCTGCTCCTGGACTCCAGCCACGCCCGCCTCGAACCTGGAAGACCTGCAAGGAAGGAAGAGAAGAGAAAGGTGAAAACCAAGGACTATTTCAAACGTCTTACCTGCATCCGGAATCTTCTCGCCAGCATCCCTGAAGAAAGACTTCCATTTAAAAGCATCGCGCTGCTTGCTGCAGCGCCACGCTTCACTCACCTGTCCTCGAGACATCTCCCGGCTCCATCGCGGCTGTCAGTATCGGACGCCACATCTCTGCACCTAGGGGAGAGAGGAAGAAACAAAAGGTGAGCAGAAGGAACACAGAAGGAAAGCCTGATTAACAGCCATAATACTTACCGGCTTTTCTTCCACATTTCGGGTCGGCGCCGCCCTGTTGGCAGGTACCGTACCCCGGCCCCTATGGGGAAAGGACAAGAGACATTTCTGGGGAATGATAAGGACATTTAGAGGGATCGCCCTCATCACTACTCACCTCGGCAGTTTAACCCCTCGACGCATCGCCTTCATTCTGCACCTGAAATAAAGGATAGATCACAGGTTAGAAAGACAACATAAAGGGGGCCGCACTTGAACTTTGAACTTTCATACTTACGGCGCATCGCTCAGGAAAGTCAAGTGGATTTTGCCAGCACCATTCTGAAAACCAGTGAAGTAACTGGACGAACACGCGCCCCTGCACCAGAAGCAGGATGGAGAGTTCATCCTTCCAAACCATAAGGTGAGCTTAAACCGGGGTTTGGAGGAAGTTGGAGAGGAACAAAGGGGGAAGGTGCAAAGGGGGGAGCTAGCACACTATTCTGCAGACTGTTAATCCCCTTTCTCATCTGCAGAAGGATCTTCCTACGGGCCAGGCAAGCAGGATTTGGAGGTCCTGTCCAATCAGTGTTCCGGGTCCTGCGCATCACGCTAAGAAGAGGCCACAGCAATCCAGACTAGACCAGCGCCCCCGTGGGAACCAAGTGAGCGTTACAATAACAAACCAAAAAAGAAGGCATAGACATAATAAACAGGAGAACTGTGTTCTCTTGACCCTGTGAATGTATCAAGGTACTTTCACCTGCAATAAAACTACCCCTCCACTCGGAGAAGTTGAACACTCTTTTGGAGATAAGAATATCAATCTAGAGGAGCACCACACACCCACATGCTTTAGTAGATAAACAATGCTCTCAAATTTGCCCATGACAGTGATTCCACTGTTTTACAGTTTATTCAAAAATACATTACCTGCAACATCACCACAGAAACCACACATAGTGACCTACGTACACAAATCATAGACTTCCAAAAACATAAGTGTGGCAAATACTAACGACATAGATATAAAATCAAAGGTAAATGCTATATCAAATGTTGCTTTGGCTTCCCTAGACCAGTGTTGGAAAAAGGACAAGTAAATAGCTTGATGTCTTCTGTTAGACACAGTGTAAAAGGCAAATCAACTAAAAACACATATAACATTAAAAGGGGTGAAGCATCAAAGTACATCAATGATTACAATGCAATCATTGCCCTCTTGTGGAATGCAAATATAGACATACAATATATTGCAGACAATTCCACTGCTGTTGGAAGATATGTCACAGCCAACAAAGCTGAGAAAACAGAGCTAAAAGACCTCTCGGATGACATATCATCTGACAAAACACTGTCACAAAAATTGTACAGCTTCGGAATAAAAATAGTCTCCCTTAGAGAATTCAGGTGCTATGAGGCTGCAGACAGTTTAACAGGTACAGCCTTATATTGCAAATCTGAGCACATTGTCTGGCTAAACCTTGTTCAAGCTTCATCCCGAAAAAGAGAGAGAAACAATAGCCAGGACATTTTAATAAAAAATTTAATTGACACATACTACCTAAACAGAAGTACTGCTTTCAAAAACATATGCCTATAGCACATAGCCCAAAATTTCTTCTACAAAAGTAATGTCACAACAGATGAGACAACTCGCAAATATGCAGTCTCAACTTGTGAAGGAATCCTAGTCAAACTTACCAAACCCAGTCTAATTAATCATATGAAATTATCATTTAAATCTCCAAAACATAGAGAACTTTATTACATGACCCTACTGCAACTTTTTAAACCATGGCGAAAAGATGAAGATGTATTAGGTAACCATGACCCATTTGAGGCTGCATTCAATGCAAATGAAAGCAGTATAACAAATGTCAATTTCAAGAAATACAAAGAAATGTTGTACAATGAAGGCCAACAAGAGGAAGAAATTAAAGCTTAACTAGATAAAGACACTCCTGAGGGCAGTCAGCCTTCCCCTACAGGAAGCCAAGAACCACTTGGAGAACCACTCATTTTAAATGAAGCAGAAATAGCCATAACTGAAGTAGAAAACACCATGTATCAATATAAACAATCAGAAGACTTGTAAGTGTTCAAATTCCAGCTAAATGATGAACAACTCAACATTTATCTAGAAGTCACTGAAAAAATTGAACATGGTTTTAAATATGAAATTAAAGTTGTAGCTGTACAAATTTTAAATTTCTGCTCCTGTATGTAAGTGGTGAAGCAGTGTCTGTAAAAACATTATTAACTAAAATAATCAGCACATTTCTACAAAATTTAACAAACAACAACCTTTCAGCTGTTGTAGCAGCCCCCACAGATATAGCGGCCTACAACGTAGGAGGTGTAACTTTACACTGGCTACTGCTCCTTCCAGTAGAACACCAAAACAAATGAGAATACTACAAATTATCAGCAGAAGCTGCTACTGAAGTATGCAGAATTCTGAAACAAATGAAAGTGCTCATAATAGATAAGGTAAGCATGGTTTCCAACCTCACAGAATGCTATAAGTCCTAAACACTGACTACGAACAACTGTTTGGAGGAAAACAGTTTGTTTTTGGAGACCTCCTACAGTTAACACCAGTAAAAGGTCAACCTATTTTCAAGACATTAGGACACAAACAGCATAGGAAAAGTACATCTTTGGCAACATTTTCAGTACATAGAACTAACTCAAAACATTTGACAGTCTGCAGACGTCACCCATGCTCACATTTTAAAAAACATTAAGACTGATCTGCTTACTAAAGATGCAAAATCCATCTTAAATAGTAGACTAATCCATGAGCTGTATGGGTGAAACACATCTGCTCCTGATGTAATGGAACAATTAACTCAACAATATATACAATGCATGTCCTTAAAACAACCCTAGTAAGCTGCAGTCAATCCAAGGAAGCAATGTTAAAAAACAGAAATGCAACCCATGCTGCATATTGACTCCACAGACAAACACGAAGTGCGTGGCATGACACTCCCTATGTGTCAGCAAGCTACAGCATAACTGGATAGCTTAGAAAAAACTATCTCCAACACAGCTTTATTGGAGAAAATGTTAACGTTGTCTCTAAACTGCAGAGTAAATGTAAAACGTAACCTTGACTTAGAACATGGTGTAGCCAATGGCAATTAGTACAGTTGCTGGCTTCCAAACATATCCACATTACAACAACATTCAGTTTGTCAACATCCACTTTGACAAACTTGCAGAAGTTAAGAAAATAGGCTGCACAATACCACAATTCCTTGTTTTCAAAGCCATGTACGTACGCAGAGAACAATTCTCTCTGTCTCTTTCCTATGCTGTCACTATTCACAAATCGCAAGGTCTAACCCTAGATCACACATTTATTGACAGTGGCAGCACAGCCTTTAAGGAAGGTATGAGTTATGTAGCACTTTCATGTCTAAGTAAACTTGAAGGTTTATTCGTAGCCAACTTTGATGCCAACAAAGTCAATGCTGACATTCCTTGCATCTTAGAATACAACAGGCTGCATGGACTGTACATCCCCTATCTAGATACGTACCCTAAACCTCAAAAAACTAAACCTTTAAACAGAAAAGCAATACAAACGGAACCTGTGACAGATTGCCCAACAATACCAGCAAAGAAACAAAAAACAACTGCTGCTGCATCAGAAGACAAAAAGACAAATATTTCTTCCAATAAACACAAGTGCAGGTCCATCAAATAACACAGAAACACACCTCTCTGGTCCAATTAAATGTAGCAACACAACTGGAGTAAATTGCTATGGATATGTTTCAATTAATCTTCTCTTTAAATTACCACCAATTGTTCAAAACATGTGTTTAAACCACTCAGACCAGTTGTGTTTACAAATGTTTGTTCTTCACAGAAATGCCACAAATAACCCTGACAACACGTACAATGTCTCAGGTATAAGGAAAGGATTGGACTTTTGTTTAGGAATGGTGAAATTCACCATAACACACAGGAATATCCACACCAATTTCTAATGTACTTACTACAAGTACTTGAGGCCAAAAACATACTTATAAATGAAATCTTCCAGATTTCATACACATGGAAACATACATGCAGTCTCTGCAACCATGTTTCACAAGAGAACATCCCTAATGAACAATTTGTGTATAGCAAATTGTGAATCCGTTCCATTTCACCAGCTTCTGGATAATTCAAATCTTGGCATGGTATGCACTTTTTGCAATTCAGACAATCATTCTACCATACAAATAAACTCACATAGCCGATATCTGATACTAATGCTTTTAAGGTACAATGCAGATGGTACCAAAAACAACTGTAAGCTTATTAGCTGCACACACTGCCAAGTATCTCTTGGCAAGGAAGCCTTCACAACTGTAGGCATAATCTACCACACTGGTGCCACAACCACTGCAGGCCACTAACTGCAGATGTTAAAAAAATAAGTGGTTCGTTTGAATGTAACAACACTTCCGTTACTCTAAAACATAGGTTACAAGCAAATCTTACAAATGCCTACTTAATATTCCTTAAACCTAAATTTTGCCACTGAACTATAGCACTATCAACAGTTAGAATATGCCAACTGGTATCTAACTACATCCTTAATGCTACTTTTAAAATTCAAAATAGTTAGAATACACCAACAGGTATCTAACTACTTTAAAAATACCCTTCATTGCACTACACATCCAGTACACCATCACAATTCTTCTCACTGCAACACTTCTTCTAACATCAAATATACTCAGAATACGCCAACAGGTATCTGAGCACTTTAATCATTCCCTTAAGTACATCACATTTCAAACAAACAAACTGTCAAACTTATACTCACATAAATGTAGTCATTTAAAAAAAAAATCATGTATGGATTTATTTCTCAATGGCTCAATGATTATTGTCAGTACAACAACAGCGTAGCACACACTAATGTTGTACCAAGCATAGTACATAGCATGTACTGTTTATGAGGGTCTAAAAAGTACGTGAATATTTGAAATAGTATGCAATCAAACATTTTAAACTATCCTGCTTAATATATTATATTGTGTTTTTTTCACAGAGAAAGAACTACAGATTTCTGCTTCATCATTATCTGTAACTAAGTAAACCTACCAAATATAATCCTATGTGTTATGTTTACAAACAAATACAAATTCGATAACCACTACCCTCCACTGTTCCGCACTTCAATTGTATTATGCCACATATTACAAATACTGTATACTTCCCCTGCAGTATCTATAATTTCTATACACATGTTACTATAGTGTATGTAGCCAGTGGCCAGATTCTTGGAGGCATTGCCAGTACCCTCAATTGTTATGCACTTCAATTGTACTATGCCACCATGTTACGAGTACTGTATACTCCCACTACCGTACCTATAATTACTGTACACATGTTAGCATAGTGTGTGTGGCCAGTGACCAGAATCCCTGTTCCCCCAAGAATCTGGCCACAACCACCACAATATGAGACCACATAACAAGCATTTACAATACATGTTGAAATAACCAAAGTCGCCCAGAACTCCCTTCCAATGAAACTATGTCCATGGACACCGAAATTGACCGTGGACTCGACGGCATCTTCAAACTCTTTTTTCCACCTATAAAACCGCTCCATATCATCTTTATTCCACTCCACTACCCTTTCCAAAACCTCTTTAACCCACCAAATAATTTCAAATGTATTTTCAAAGCCGTCCGTTCACGGCGCTGTGCACAGACTAACGCGGTGTCCGCGGACTACCATGACACCTGCACATGCCACTTTTCCACCTATAAAAATAGACCCATGTGATCTTTTATCCACTCCCCCTCCATTCCCAGCCCCTGTTTCCACCAACATACAACCCCAAATGTGTCTTCCAGACTTTTTCCCCACCGCAATGTCTGTGGTCAGCTGCGACTGTCCGCGGATACAACATGGTGGGCATTTCAGAAAACATGATGCACCTCACGTTTTTCACCATCCAATCAGCGGGTGCGTCAGATGTCCATGAACATCACGCCACCCTCTGGGTCAATAGCAGGCCTGTCAGCGGAACGTAAAGGGAAGTGAGTCCATGGACCAAACCCATTTCTTTTTACCTATCTTTTGCTGCTCCTGCTGAAAATCTGGTGAAAATCTGTCCAGCGGTTTGGGCTGTAGTTGTGAGCAAATATTTGTTTCCGTTGCATCTATGGTAAAAACCGCACTTTTTGGGACCACCCTATAACTTTGCTCCCCCCCCCTCACAAAACCTCACTGAACTTCACAGAATTAATCTGACAGGACCATATACTTCTTTTGCAAAGTTTCATGAGCATTCATCCAGGGAGGGCAAAGTTATAAATTGCCCAAAAAGTGCTCTTTCTATGGGTTGGGCAACTTAATGTATATATATATATTGTTAGTTTTTAAGGTTTGAATTTAATTGGAAACACCAAAGAATGTTAAATGGTATATGTATATATCATGTATTTGAAAGTACCATGATGCTAGCTTGACAAAATGCCTACGCGTGCCACAATCTCTCTCACTATCTTTGACTACGACTCTGTTTCTTTTTGTCTGTCTGTGTGTGCTTCTATGCACAAGAACTATACATAAAGATGCAGGCACCAGAAAAGAAAGCCAAGAAATGCAACCAATTATTTGATGGAACCTCAATGCTCTGGGAAGTCACACCCAAACCAGGAGAGAAGAAGCAACCTCCACCAATGGACAAAGAAATGCCCAAAGGACAAGAAGAGACATGACCCACCTGAACACACCTTTTATCTCCAAGGACTGGTGATAAACGGAATACTAACTCACAAAATCGTAGGCACCCATGAAAGCAACATTGAACCTATATGCAAGCAACTTAACCTCCTTAATGAAGAACCAGAAACAACAATGGTCCCCAACAAACCCTCAAACCAAATTCAATTAATGGATCAAATGACAGGAGAAATCAAGGGGCAATCACTATACTGATGCACATACTAATTGATAAACTGAATCTATAAAATAAGAAGATTCCCTGCAATCAGCTCAATGCCCGATCAATGTCGAAACATAACACAGAGATACATGAGCTCTTCAGCGAATGGGGGACGAACGTGCCTTTCCTCACAGAAACATGGCTAATGGTTGGTTTTAAGGTAAATGCACACAAATCCCTTCCTAATGTCCTTAAACTTAGGCAAGCCAACCGAGAAGGAAAAAGAAGTGGAGAACTAGCCGTAGCTTGTGAATAATGCCTAAAAATCCCAGCAGCACCATTGCTAAACATCCCAGAATGTGAATCACTCTTCCTCCACCTAGAATGGGACCATCAAACTAACTAATGTATCCTATTTATTTCCAAACTACCCACATACAACCTAACCTTCACAGAGAAATGTGCAGACAGCATAACCAGCATCACTGAAGAACACATGCACTGGTTCATACTAGGAGACTTTAACATTTCAAAGAGGAAAATAGCAACTCTACCAAATGACTACCAAATCACTAGCCTTCCATCTTTTCAGTAGAAACCTAACACAAAAAGTGAAGGAATCAAACCATGCTGCAGGACACACACTAGCTGCAATTTTCTGCAAAAAATGTCCATCTACTACTGCTCATCCTGTTCACATTCTCTGGAGAGGCCACCTTATGATTCCTTTTGTGATTCAGACTGCACTACGAGTATGAGCCACCCACAAAAATCTAACTCCAATCAATACAAGATAATGGAACCCCCTCAACACAGAGGAACTCAACACCATATTGCAATCCACAACAGCACAGAACTCTGTCCTGGACATATTCCCAGAATAAATAATGTAGATGCTGCCAAAATGGATCACAGAAACCGTAGACTCCTTAGCACCCAAGAAACTCTTTACTCGCTTACAAAAGAAATTGGCCACCAGATGGTTTATCTCCCACCCCCGAGCTTTAAAGACAGGAAACAGGAAATTAGAGCAAGCATGGAGGAAGCATTATAAACAACAAGACACAATTGTGTACCAAAAACAGATACAGTGCTATAAAGCATAAATCCTAAAAGCAAAGAAAATGCAATATGGCAAAGGAATTTTGAAAGTAAGCGGTACACAGAAAGAGATTTTCGACATAATTAACAAGATGAGAAACCCAACATCATGCAATAGCGTCCCCACTACCTCGCAAGAACTCTGGGATGACCTTGCAGACCACTTAACAAACAAAGTCCCAAACATCCAGCAAGACATTAGCGCTAAACCCAATAACATAAGCTACAATATCACCACTGACACAGAAGCAACCACAATGCTGCACTGTTGTGCAGCTATCTTAATAAAATCGTGAAGGAATGCAACAAAGCTGGCCCCCTGACAGGCGTTTGCCCACCAGACAGCTACAGGAACATCCTCAGCAAAGGAGCACTTGTACAATATGGCTGCAAGCTCATAACCCACTCGCTGGAAAGTGGAAATGTCCCAAGAAGTTTCAAAACTGCTTATGTTAAGCCCATTTTAAAAGATCCCACAGGAAGTACAGACAACCCCACCAACTACCGGTCAATATGAAACACACCTCACCTGCCAAACTCCTTGGAATTTATGTATATATTTGTATTTATTTTATTTCTTTTATTTTGTATATGTTTTACTGGTTAAATAATAATAACCTTTAACAATACACAAGAATAATGTTGTAACAATATAGCAAAAAAGGAAAGAGAAAGAAAAAAGAAAGGAAAAAAAGAGAAGAAGAAATTAGCTAACTGAGAAAAGATAATGACAGATGCAAAGGAAAAGTAGTAAACAGCTCAAATAAATTGTTCAGCCCATATCCTCAAACAGTTAAAACAGTGTTCCTTTAGCACACACGATCTCAGAGTTAAACTACCGCTATCATACGACCAGCATGGCATATTTCCCACAAAATCTCAATACCTGTACACTGAAAGTCTATATGGTTCCTGAAGGCCTGACCCTTTTTTCCTGACAACGATACACACCCTGTCAGCAGATGTTTCAATGTTACCCTCTGTATCGTTACTTTACAGAATCTGCAGTGTAGGTACTCCGTGTTCTCGATGCCGTAGTGTAATAGAATTTCTTTGAGGTGCAAGGTATTCCAGTGGAATTTTAAAAACTGATTCTGCACACCCCTAGCGGTATAAATCCCCAGAAAAGGGGCCAAAGTGCCACGTCTCTTATGATCTCCATGTGCCATCGAAGGGTAACCATGAAAAGCCTGGGTTGTGAGAATCCAATCCCAATTGAACAATATTCTCTTAGCTCTACAAGGATTTCCAACAAGCTCTCAAAGGCAACTAACCATATCTAATCGGAGCTGACTGCAATAGTCTGCCCACTCTGTCAGGATCTTTGACCTCTTCGCCGGCAGGAGCAATTTAAGATCAAGATACAAAGAGTCACCTTGCATGACATAGATCTTCCTGTATTATGCCAGGTACTTCCATTGGGCTCTTGCCAGTAATGAGGTCAAGCCCAATTCATACCAGACCACAACAGAGGGAAAAGAGGGTGTTAGTGGGAACATGCCCCTCCACATTCGGCCCTCAAGGGCTGGCAGATAATCAAGAACAGATTGTTCATAAACCTCAATCCCATACAAGATTTTTCGGGAAAGTCTTCGATTCTTAAAAGTGGATGCTAGGTACGACCGAAAACGCTCCAAATTTCAAGTCCATTCTCTGGAATTGATTAGCCAGTCTTGCAGCTTTAGTTTGAAGCCATTTCTTAGTGGTTAAGCCCGATTATTGGGAATTCATCATGAAGCCCAGATATGGAAGGGTGTCCACCTCCTGCACCCTCTCCCCTCTAATGTGCCAATAAAAGGTCGATCTTTCCTTTATGTTAGAGAAATTAATCACTTTGGACTAAGAAGGGTTTATAGTCATTGCATGAGCCTCCACAAAGTGAAGAAAACCATTCAATAGGTGTTGCAAGCCAATTGGTGTATTGTCAAATATTAGGAAATCATCAGCATATGCTAGCCATAAAGGGCATAAATGATGTCATTTGGGGGTGGCCTTTGCCCTAGGTTGTAAATATGCAGTGATGTCCACCATGCATAAGATATAAAGACACGGGACCAAAACGCACCCTTGCCAAACTCCTGGGGCCAGATTACAGAAACTTTGCACTGGTGCAAGTGCAAAGTTGCACGGTATTAGCACTAGAGCAAAGTTTGCCCTATTTTTCAAAACACTGGGACATATTAGAAAACTATTGCACCATGACAAGTGCAATTTGGCATGGTATAGGGATCATGGCAAAAATTGTTCTTGGCCAAAAAAGATAGATTTTCACTGCATTATTGCAACAGGGCAAAGTTTGCCCTAGTGCTAATACAGAATGGTATTAGCACTAGGGCAAACTTTGCCCTGGTGAAAAAACGCATTGAAAATGTATCTTTCTTGCAGTAGGGCAATTTTTGCCCAGGTCCTTATACAATGCCGAGGTGCAGGTGTCATGGTGCAATAGTTTTCTAATATATTCTAGTGTTTTTAAAAATGGGGCAAACTTTGCCCTAGTGCTAATACCGTGCAACATTGCCCTTGCAAAACTTCTGTAATCTGGCTCCTGGTCATTCTAATGGGCCTCAACAGGGGGGGTACTGAGCCCACCCTCAGAAAAAACTAGATGAACTTCGTCCACCTGCGTGTACCCTCGACTTGAGACCTGATATTGGCCTTCAAATACTACGTGCTGATCATTCTTACTAGAGCAAGCATGAAGAGGGTAAGGGGACTTAAAGAGGGTAAGCATGCTTATCTTGAATGCTGCAAACTAGCATATCAACCTATGGGTTGTGATCATGGCGAGGGGGGTGGTGGAGTGGGTGCAACCAGATTTTCTTGATGACTTAATTCCTTTGGATTGGGAGAGGGGGCCGCAAAGATGTCCGTGCACTGGGCCACAAAGTGCTTAAGATTTCACTCCCTTCCCCCAACTAACTCGTGCTAAAAAAAAACATACTCCTGCAAACATACCACACGCAAACCCACTATGCCATGAACACATGGCACCTATAACATCCCCCTCACACTGACCCCAAACAGCAGAACTCCACACCTTTTCTAATAACTCACAAAATCTCCACACAACCTCACTCCCTGGGCACACAAGGAACGTTTGCTTTCGGAGACGGTCTAATCCCCATTCTCACGTGTGACAACCAGGAGATCAAGAGCAGAGATTCTATCCCTGCAGCTGATGTTTCCTCGACTCATCAGATGAAATCGTCATCACTTTGAACACAGCACCCCTCTGAGCAACATCAGAGGTCTTTTAGCTCTGTTTTCCCAGCTTTGGTTAGGTAGGCTCTGACATATCTTGCAACAGCATTGCAATTGTCTGCAAAGTATTGTATATCTATGTTTGCATTACACAAGAGGGGAATGATTGCATTGTAATCATTGAAGTACTTTTAAGCTCTGTTTCTTTTAATGCAGTTATTGTGTGTTTTTAGGCAATGTGCCGTTTGCACTGTGTCTAACAGAAGACATGAAGCTGTTTACTTGTCCTTTTGCTGAAACTGGTCTAGGGAACCCAAAGCAACATTTGGTATAGTATTTGCCTTTGATTTTATATCTGCATCGAAAATAATTGCCACATTTATGTCTTGGAAGCATAACATTTGTGTATGTAGCTCACTATGTGTGCTTTCTGAAGAGATGTTGCAGGTTACATATTTGTGAATGAACTGAAAAACAGTGGTATCACTGTCCTGACCAAATTTAGGAGCATATTTTATCCACAAAAGCATGTGGATATGTGCTGCTTGCTGCTCCTTTGGATTCATATTCTTTTCTCGAAAAGAAATGTTGCACTTCTCCGACGGGAGGAATTGTTTTATTACAGATGAATTGCAGCATGGCAATAAAGTGGTGATGAAAGTACCTTGATACATTTACGGGGTCAAGAGAGCAGTGTTCTCCTGGAGTTTTTATGTCTAGCCCTTCTTTGTTTTGGTTTGCTATGTGAAGGAAGTCATGCAAGTCCTCCCATGCATATTCTACACAACTAAAAGTGACAAACTATGTGGGTTGGCCAAGGTTCTGTAGCATACACCATACATCAGCATGACGTCAGAACCAGTATTCTTTTGTACCACATAGGTTTGCCCAGAGATTTATAATACTTGACTGCAAAACTTCATCTTTGTCATTTATCTTTTGAAGTAGTTGGGTAGCAGACATGTTTAAAATATTGGAACCTGTTTTCAATGTGTGTGCAACTCCATAACAAACAGTTGCTAGTTCCCTTTCAAAGAGGTGTCTTCTCCTGCCATTTCGTCACAATACAAAAACTCAAAAGATACAGTGTATGAATTCACACAGTATGTGCGGCATCCGTCAAGGAGCCAGATGAAAATACTGATAAAAAATTACCTAAAATGTCTTGAAGAAATAGAGTAACACTCAAATAACCAACTAATGGGAAAGTATCAATTACGAAAAAAAATTGATTCTTATGTCCTGAAGACTGCCATTACAACCATCAGAACCAATGGCACCGAGAGAGAGTACCGTATGAGGCAGAAAGGCCGAAACATATGTCGACTTACAAATAGGAACCTTTTACATCTTCGTCTCCTATCTCTCACCCCAACAATTTACGATAGGGTATTTGATGTGTACAAAGTAACCTTTATCTACCCTACATTAACGTGGTAAATTAGAATAGAGTGGTTAGCAAATGCAATATGGAATTACACAAATTATCAACCACTCTTTTTAAACCTATGAGGTACACATTACTGTTGGGAGAATCAAACACGCATGATCCTTGTCCTTGATTATATGTGTTCATGTGCACAGTAATAGATACTGGTTTTCTCTTTTTCCCTTCTCTGTGTATTTTGGCATTGTGAAGGGTCTAGTGTGTAAACTCCCGTTAGATTGTAAGTGATTAGCACAGTTTGTTTTTATATATGTAGGTTTTAGTGAGTCTTTTTTACTCTGGGCACAAATTGCCCGAATAATAAAATGTATTTTTCAATGAATAATATGTGTGGTATCAATAATCTTACAATTGTATGAGATGATCCTGGAGGTAACCCTGTGTTTCTCAGGGACTCAAGGTAGGGGTAGCCGACCTATTATCCTTTGTCTGTTCGCTCAAGAGTCTTCCATTGATAGTGTCGCCCCACCACCCCCAGAACAAAAACAGGGAGTACCCATTTTTGAAATACCTTCCATATGGATGCAAGCTCTGTGCCCACCCACCAACCCAGACCACCTAGGAGCAAACCCACACACAGTGACCAGTTTCTCTGAGCGTAAACTACCAGCACAATAGCAAAAGCACTTGCACGCCCTCTCTTTCCACTAATAAATCAACCCCTTTCTTATTTCAGATCTGCCACAGCGCCTGGAGACCATGCAGATGCTAGTGATACAGGGTAGAAATACTTCTAACATAACGTTAACCTAACAGGTGTCTGTATATGAGTTTCTTTCATCCTATCTCTCTCGTTCTCTCGCTTTTGTGTGAGTAGTTCTATCTTTCTGTCTGCGCCCCTGTTTCTTTGTGTCCCTTCCAGTGTGTGTGCATATCTCTCTGTATCTACGACTCACGTCAGGTCTGCACAATACCGTAAATCATTGAATTCACTGTATATTATAATGAGTGGATGTTATAGAAATCGAATGTGTGTTGTGAATGGCGTCCTGGAGAGGATGGTTATCAAACGTTTCACTCGCCCGCCACGGCTGTGCTGACAGGGGAGCATATAGGAGTTGACAAGACTCTCAGCCTGCAGTGCACGCGGGCCGGCTGGACTTATACTGGACAGTGCCGCCATGTTTCTTCCCACAGAGAGGATCCGCCACCCAATGCTGTCAGATCTACATGAAGGAGGGCGCTGAGGGCCCTGTAGTTGCCACGTATACACTGGCATGCCGTCTGCTACCACCCACTTAGAATCAAATGTTTTCCATTGAAATAAGCCGGATGAAACGGTTGTATAGCTGTTCAAAACCGTGTTTAAGTCTGCTCCTATGTTTAGCGATTTAAAAATAAACATACATCTTAAAAATGCTAAGCGAGCGTTGGACTGCAGAGAGTCCTTTATGTCAGTCTGCCGTTCACCGGGGACACTGCAGATTGTAAACATAATTGTTCTAAAAGTGTATCTTTTAAAATGGTATTGTGCATTGTGTTTGATGTCATTAAAGCTATCATGTGTGTGCAACTGGTGAGATAGCTCAGTGGGTTAAGTAATTACCTCAGCGATTTGTGTGCAAGCCGCAGTCACAGGTTTGTATGGTTGGTGGCAAGGAAGACTCCCTCTTCACTCTAGTGAGGTCCATAAAGTGAGTGCTATTAAATTGGGAGATCAGGCCAGACCTGGGGAGAAATCCCGTTGCGTGCTTCATTTAAATTGCTGTTTGATGTACATGTTCCTGGTTAATTATAGAGCGTTGTTGTATTAACAGGGACTCCGATCGCCTTCTGATACCTTCCCAATTTAGTTTCCCTGTGCACTTGCCACCAGCTGGCCGCACTTTTTATTTATTGTCTTTATTTATTTTACTGTTTTTCCCATGTGCTGCACTGCCCCCTTTCCCCCGCACTTTCCCCCTTCCCCCTACGCTGCGCAATCTCAATGTCACCTGGCCCAGTAAGATCATTGTGCCTCATTACGAGTCCAGCGGTAGCCGTGCCGGAAAAACTGGCAGGCTGCCGCCGGACCCGAAATACCATTCCGCCTCAGTGATTGCCGGAATCACGGGGGCATTACAACCCCATTGTCCCGGTAATTCCAGAGGCAGAATTCCGTAAATCCCCATTCCCATGGAGTCCAATTGGACTCCATGGGGATGGGGACAATGGGAACACTGGCTCCGTCTATGACGCCTGCAGGCGGGTGGCGTTACTCCTGCCAGGTCAGACCTGGCAGGAGAGACCGCTCCCGCCTGCAGAACTCGGAATCAGCCGATCCGGAAACAACAGTGGTGGCGGATTTACCGCCACCATTGTTTCCGGATCGGCTGACTCGTAATGAGGCCCATTGTCTTTGTCCTCCCTCTGTTCCCCCTCCCTTGCCTCTTCGTGCCTTGAAACACTTATGTATAGGCGCGTTATAAATGCCATATCATACAGCAGGTTGCTAAAGGTATTCCTGATTATTTCTAATAGATCCAGTGGCAGAACACAGATTGTCTGCGTTACTGGAGCAACATGAGGCCTGCTGCCTTTTCAACTACAGAACTGGTATTGTGCCAGAAAAGTGACTGTCTGTTCTGCTTCTCAAATGTCACTGCTATTCTCAAAGATGCTGCCAGCAAGGCCTGCGTGCGTTGTGAGGGCGTCGAACGGCTAATATCACTGTAGATTGGACTCTACAGTCTAAAAGGACTACTGATATACAGCAAATCAATAATGAGCTGAATGGATGCATTGCTGCACCATACCTGACAAAATAAGCACATGAGTCACTGTTCTCTGTGTGTACACAACAGTTGGTGATCTGAAACTTGTGCAAAAATCAAATTTGTTTCTATATAGTGGTGCCTGTAATGTGTACATAGTAAGCCATATTTGCATTGCTTCCTGCACGATTTAAGTTTCCCACATGATCTCTTGGAGAATTAGAAAGTTTTCTAAAGACCTCTCCATGAATTGTGTTTGATCTCTCCTTATAAACATGCACCTGTATACACCAGGACCTTTAATAAACATGTCTTCAAAGAAAGGGAAATGATCCACACCCTCCTGATTGTTCAATGGTACATATTCATGCCCTCGGGGAGTTGCCATCTTGCTTAAACAAGCAATGTTCAAGCACTCCCTCGCCCTCTCCATATCCCATTTCCTCTCTCCCAGCGTCTTCTCTTTCTATGATTCTATTCCCTTCTCTTGTAATGCTATCTTCCTCAGCAGAGCTAATGGCTCCTTTCCACTGTGCTCTGTAGATACACAGTTTGAAAAGCCATCAGAGCTTGGGCATCACAATCAGATTTTACTAATTCATTTCCAAGGTTTCACTTAGCAAATACTTTCTTTTGACCCAGGTTTAGAGTGAACAATAAAACTAGAACATGTTAGTCTGTTCATACACTTGAACTGGTAGGGTGCCTTGTGTAGATTTCGCCAACCTTCTTCTATGATCTTAGAAGTGTGTCCCTTGCTCTTTAGGAAGTGTGAGAACATTACACTGCAGGACTCTGTTGAGAGTGCTCAGGAGCCTATGTGGGCCAGGGGCAGATGGCTGGTACCCCATGCAATGAGTGGAGGTGGTATAACAAATGTTCCTCAAAGCCTCTTGTGCAAATGTTCCTGGTAGGTTGACCACTATGGAGAGTGCAGACCAGAGAACAAGTATCCCACGCCCCAAGGCTTTAGAGACTGACGAAGCTATCAGGGGGATGCTAACACCTCTAGTCCCAATGCAGGGCATGGAGACCATTGCCCAGGAATGTGGGACACTCGACTTGGTAAGGTTTGGGAAATCTGGTGGGAGACTCTGTGAAGACTGCAGCCCAACTCGGAGCCCAGCCATAAACCCACAGCGGGCAAAGTAAGGCATACCTGTTAATTATCACGCAGGAGCACTGAGACCCTATGGAGAGGGTTCCCCAGAGTGCTTCCACACATCCCAGGACCTACAGAAGCTACAGGAGAATCCTTTCTCACAGTTCTAACAAAAGGCCAGCTCCATTGACTGCCATAGAACCCCCACTTCTGACTTTAAAGAACAATGGCTGAGATACACAAATGGCCTGTTTGGTGCTCAGATAAACCTGAACCACCACTACCCTCACACCATAATAGCATGTTTCAGTCACCCAGCCAGGACATCACAATGGAAAACCTCTCTTCCACCCATTCAGCCGCACTGCTTGCACATACTAAACAGTTATCCTTAACACCACACTGGAAGCACCAATTCAACAGTCCCAAGGAACAAGAAAGCAAGCAGTGCGCAGAAATGTGAAATTCTCCAGGCTTCAAACTTTTTGCCTGCAAAAAGGCAGTATGTCGGGGAGGGAAGGAAATGGGCTACTCACCAAACAAATGTTGAAAGAAAATGGCACTTTACCAAGATTGCCAGAGACCATTTTTAAGCCTTTCCCCTGATTTCTGAACTAAAATGCCTACTTTGAATGTTGCCACTGCAGTTACTCTCAATCAGGGAGCAGACCTCAGTCCGGGTGAGGGCCATGACGAATCAGCTTCCCCAAGGATCAGTCATTGGATATCTGCTCTTCACCTTCAATACTTCTGCCCTAGGTCGAAATGCCCTTTCCTTTGGCTTTTAATGCCATCTTTTTTGCTGAGTGTTAGAGCTTTTCCATTCCCTCCTTCAGCCAAGCCATCCCGAATGCTTTACCAACTGCAATTCATCACTGGATGGCTCTTTGTGAACCAGGTACAATATGTTTTAGGGCTTTTAGTAGGATTGAAAGGGAGACAGGCCGGCAATTGGCAGGGATATTTTGGTTGGGAGATGTTTTGTTGAGAACATAGTAGATGATGCAACCGTGAAAAAAAGCTCAGAGGGCTCACAGGCTGGTGATAGTTTAAACAAGGAAGCGAGGAACGAGCAGCTAGGGGATGGCAGTTACTCTACAGTGTCTGGTGTGAAAAGGCATGTCAGAGTACAGGATGTGTTGGCAGACCAGGGAATGGCTCAACTGGGGTGGCTACATGATCTGATTGAGGATAGAGTTAGTGTGGGACAATATATATATATATATATATGAGGGCGGAGAAAGGACAGCTAGGAATGTTCCAAGGGTGCCCTTAATTTTAAAGATTTTGGAGAAGCAGGGTGAACAAGTGTCAGCAATGAGAGAAGAGGAGAATGAGTGGGGCTGGAGGAAAGCATGACCTGTAGGGAGCAGGAGAGATGCCAAGGATAAGTGGGAAGGGATCAGGTTGGCGTGTTAGTTAGATTTACTCCATTAAAGAGTTGACTCATCCTCTCTAAACTGTGAAATGGTGTGCAAACTTACAAAAATGGCATAATCCCTAGAATTATGTATGGGTTTGAAACTTTAGCTGCAAACCACACATCATGTTTGAACGGTGTCGAGGGCAAGCTTCTACTCTGCCTGTTGGGTCTTCCTAGGTCACTAGCCGTTGAGGCCTTGAGTTTAGAGCTCAGCCTAACAGCCTTGCTGTCCCCATGGAAGATAGCGTGCTGTAAACTTCTTGTTAGGATAGAATTGGCAGGGAGCAAATGTGATTCTTTGACGGATCTATTTGCAAGGCATACTTCCATCAAGCATGGTAATGTGGCGCATCTAGACCTAGTAAATACTGTGGCACACACTTAACAAATATAGGATTAAAACTGGCTTCTGATTTAGTGTATAGTATTTTTATAAAGTCATTTAAAAAAACAAAACATGAATTGGGATTGCTCATCGTCTATTGCTGCCCTATCAGATAAGAAAAGATGTGTCTCCTTCTCAACACAGGACCATTAAGTCAGTCAGCCACGGCCTTATCTATTAAAGCTTAGTTACCCTCTATTAACCGATTCATTTTATACCTGCATTTAAACAGTGTACCGGTATATGAGTGTACAGGAGCATGGTCGAATATACCGCATGAAAAAAGGAAGTGCTGCCTCTGTAATAAGGATATTGAGTTTGCTAGATATATTTTAACACATTGTTCTAGTCTTGCAAATCAATATGCTAGATGATACGGCAGTTTTTGTCATACATTTGGAAGTGTCTGTTCAGATCAATTCTGGGCTTATTTTTGGCTGATTCCAATGTTATCATGCAAGCGGCTTATTACATATGGAAGTTGGAGTTGAATCGAGTTGGCAGTCTGTGCAGTCGGGAGTGTTTCCTTTGTTTCTGTGCTGAAGGAGGTGTCAGGAATTAAAAACCCTTTCTAACCAGAGAGCAGAGTGGGATCGAGTTGGTAGTCTGTGAATTTGGGAATGTTTCCTTTCTTTCTGTGCTGAAGGAGGTGTCAGGATTTAAAAACCCTTTCTAACCAGAGAGCAGAGTTGGATAGAGTTGGCAGCGCAGTCTGTGCCGACGTGTCGTCGTAGGCGCACACATCTGAATAGCTAATGCTGCCCCGATTGGAAAATCTACATTTCTGTGATTGCGCTGTGCTGGAGATAGCCAGAAATTAAGTGTTTGAATGCGGCAATGAAGGAGTGAGCAGTCCCGTGCAGCACATTAATTGACTGATAGATCTCATTGTAAATAATCAAAAATAATGGCCCTCGCTGCTGACCTGGTCTGCGAAGCACAGCAGCAGGTGTTGGGAAGAAAGAGAAAAGCGCTCCCCCTAACCCAAAAAATAAAAATAAAATGATAGACTATTTGCCTACGAAAAAGCCGATAACGAGCAGTACGAGTCAGCAGACTATGGCAACCTCGGCTGAAATAAATCCGTCTCCCTCTAAAACGTCGCCCCAGAGCAATTACGCAGCCACGTCTGTGCCTATGAGCAATGAGGATTCATTTGTCTCCGCGGCCATTGACAATAACAACTGGCTCTTGGAGATGTGCTTTGGTTTACAGAGGGCCTCACTGAGCCCTTTATGAGGAGAGACAATGAGAATGTATTGGCATCGAATCTCTCTGGCTCACATGGCTTAGTGGCGTTGGCATCCTCATCGGATTCATCTCACTACTCTGATTCTGATAGCAGTGATGACTCAAATCGAGCAATACAGCCCGTTCCAACGGCTCACACAGAGGAATGTAGTATGTGCAATAATGCACTTTCAATTGTATCCAAACTGGAATCATTGGAATTAACAATGGCCATGTTAGTCAAGGAACAACTGGATTTAAAACCGATGGTTGCCATAATACTGAAGAACTATGATTCCTGTAGAGCACAGGAAATGTTGTCATCTCCTACAAAAGTGCCCCTGAAACCATGTGTAGTTCAGGATAGACGGGTCAATGCGGGTAAAGCTAGCAGCCTTTTGAATAATCTGGTTACTGACTCTAAAGTAACATCTACCAGCGCTGGAGCTCATGCTCTCTCGCCTTCTGCAGAACTTTCTGATTAGGAATATGAGGACATTTTCATTCCCACCAACGAAACATCATCTTTCATAGAGGAGTAACCTAAGGCATCATTGAAACATGCTATCAGCATTGAAGAAGAACTGGAAAGAAAATTGCCAAAGAGAAACAATCCTGAAGCAAATTTAAAGAAAAAAATGTCTCATCAATAACCAGTTGGCTGATGGAACTATGAGAAGTACTAGACTAAATGGTGCTATGGATACATGGTTGCAAAAAAAGCTGTAACGACACCTTGCTTCCCTTTAGTCCTTAAAACTGTCCAAACTACAATAAAGGGAAATACTGTCAAACTGGATGGGAAGGGCTCAGATCTATGCGTACCCCAGGCAATTTTCAATCCAGAGACTGTAAACTTTGTCCCACAGTTAAGCAACGGGGGAATTTTTTGCACTATGAAACTACCATCAAAGCGAGCTTCTTTTGAGGAAGAGGATTTAAAAGTTTTGGGGTGATGGGTTTTGATACAAGAAAAAAATCCAACCATCTATAGTCCCTTTTTGAATGGCACACATTTAGTAATGCTCTTTGGTAAAGTAAATCAAGTATAATCACTACACTAGACATTACTGAGATTGAATTGTCCAGGAAAGGCAGCGATACCAATTGGGCTTAAATAGAATTCTCTTTCCCTTTGTTGGTAGCCCTGGTAAAAGCAAACATAATACTGTTGGAAATCTTCGTTCTTTCTCTCACAATATGCCAGAAAACCAATAATGTAGTGCAGTTTGCTGATTATTCCTATGAAAGATGTAAAAAACTCAGAAAAGTCGGGGCTCATGACCTCTGGCTTACCAATGGAAAAAAAGAACAGTACTTATCATTGGATATCCGAGTCTGTGTAAGGTGGACCTAATTGACAGCTCCCAGGAAAAATATGCAAGCATGAGCGTCTTGGAATACACGTGGTTGTAGTTCTTTTTTGTGGAAACCAGAGGGTTTTGCAAATGTAACATATGCTCACATCTTCTTCTTACAAGACAGGTGGACAATAAAGCCTTTTTATATGTATGGGTATGCTTTATTGCATAGTTATGCAAACCCATCCATTAAAGGCAGAGCAAGCAGAGGGTTGCCCATTGGTGCCTGAGTGGGTTTATTGTCACAGACTGTAGCAGGCTTGGTAGTTCCCGCTATGTTCGTTCAGCTGTGTTTCAGACCGCCACCTCTCTACTTGAGAAAGTTCTTATGCTTAATGTCTGTGATCCCCCTTCAGGTCTTTTTGCCAAAGAAAAATTAAGGGTAATCAGGATCTGCTATTGCAATGGCATGAGCTAAATCCTACGGGAAGCATAAAGATTGCTGGGGATTTGAACGTGAGAAATGTACATCTGACTCAAGTTGAATTATGTATTCGAGGGCAAAATGGCAGTCAGAAGGCCAGAAATATCTAAAAATTGAGAATCTGGGAACATGCTACAAAAATTGGCAGCGCCAACACAAGTATTAGCAGAAAATTTATAAGTGGTTAATTTTCCGGGGTTACTCAAATCTCAGAATAAACGTACATGCTGGCAATGATATAATGAGAGAAATATTACTGCTGCTTCAATGTAGTTAAATCCCATTACTTCTATGATATGGGTCTTATATATTAATGAAATGTATTATGTTGTTGAGAATGATTTACTCTTGGATCACTCTTGAAATGTAAGAGGTTCTAACTTTTTGGAGTACGACATCGAAGATATAAGAAATATTGTTGAATTGAAATCTTCATGTGCCCCGGGACCTGACAGTGCCCTAATGTGCTGTATAAAGGTGATCCCATTTTTTGATGAGAAATTCTCTTTAATGTATTTAGAATGGTGGAAGCATACGGAACAATGCCTCCAACGTGGCAACATGGCAAGAATCTATTCATATTCCAATTTTTTAAAAAGGGCATCAAATCACAATTCTAACCAGTAAATAATAAAAGAACTGAAAAGAAAAACAAAAAATCTTTAAAAAATAACAATTCCTCTGGTAATACAGATAATATGAATGTGCTCACTGATGAATGTGACAAGATTGAAATGGTTAGTGGGGACAATCATTGTGAGGATGAAATAATGAATGATGAGTATGGAGAAGAGGGTTTAGAGCCTAACGGAGGGACTAGACCTGTGGTTAAGTCAAAGATAGATGTGAATGATGAGGAAGTGGAACAAGAGTTGCACGAAGAAGAATGTGAACCTGAGTCTGGATCTAACAAAGTGGCTCATGATGAAAAACTGGTTCCAGGTATGCCAATTATTATGGGGTGGGAAAGCAATGTTCAAATGAATGGCAGAACCAGCTTGAACAGAACATTCATGCTGAAAACCTTTCAAGCTATTCCCCCACTAAGAACACTTCGCTCAGATGATCTTGACTGGGTACGGCTTGGTAATCATTGTAATCACCATATGTTATGTGGTTTCAAGTCAATGATAATAATGAAGATGGTCTGGGAACAAAGAGAGAGTTTTATTGCCCTGGGTCTTGTTCCATCTGTGTTTATGAATATTAAAGATGCAGAAGAATTCTTAGCAACCCCGCCTGTGATTGAAAACTCTAAAGAAGTGAATATACAATCAGTGCCGCAGCTTAATATCAGTGCAGACACACTGAAGCAATTGCTTGCTCTAGTGGTCGCACTGAATGGAGTCACCCCTTGGCCAAGTGGAACTTTATGCCCACCTGCAAAGGCAACGATGATGCGTTAGCGTAGCAAGGGTCCACTAAGAATTACATCTTGGAACTATTGCGGACTCGCTAATTTCCAACAGTGGTTTGGTAAAGAGAAACTAAGAAAAAATCATGAATTAATTCTTCTCAAGAAACGATGCACATGCCTCCCTTTAATATTGCTGGTTATAGTTCATACACTATGGAAGCAAAGAGAGGCTTAAAGGGTAGGCTTTCTGGTGGTCTTGCAGTACTTGTAAGTAGTCAATGTAAATTTGATGCTATGTTGTTGTTCAAAGATGAAAGTTTACTGGTACTCCTACTTAAGTCAAGGAGATCACAAGATCTAGTATTAGTAATTATATACCTGTATTGGAACAGGGCTCGTACCATCTGGGACCAAATTGTTAATACACTTGACGGAATCTTGGAATATATATTTGTAACGATGAAGTATGTTGGGATCATTATAGGTGGGGATTTCAATTCATCTTGCCACAAGACTGAGCACCCTGGAGTGTGCATGGAAATGAAGAATTTACCACTAACGATGATAAATGGACAAAAGTGGGTGCGATACCTCTTGGGATGGGACATGCAATTAGTGAAGCCACAGCAAGGATCTCCCTTGTTTACCTGGAAGCGGGGTGACCTTAGTTCATATATTGACCACTTTTTTATATCCTCATGTTTGTGTAACCTTTGTGAACCTACTCAAATCCTAAATTTTGTCTATGGGGCCATTTAGCCATCTCCATCAGTCTAAATATAAAAAATTGGAGCTTAGATACGGAAGAATCGCTTCAACCGATTGAGATTGACAGGCTAGGTCTGTCTATTAGATGAAACAGACATACTTGTGGAAAACTGATTGCCAAAATTAAGGATGATGCCTTCTTTATCTCTATCAATCAGAGTTTTGAGATTTTGAATGCAGAAATGGAAATTAAGCTTGGTAACATCATTCAGGCACACTTGTTGGAAATTGCCCTCGATCATAAACCGTCTCCCACTCTAAGGGAACACAAACATGCATTTGACTTAAGAATTCATTATTTAGAACTCCTAAAAAACTACAACATTAGGAAACTAGCACGATTGAATCTGAGTTTTATTGCCTATGGAGTGGAAAAGAAGCATATTATCCTCTCGTTTAAGCACCATATTAGGGTTTTGAGGCAAGAAATTGCCCCTAAAGACAACCAGCGCATGATGCATAACATTTTGGCACATGATACTAGGAATATCTGGACTCTTATTAGAAATCTGAATGCCCCTAGCGCTTCAAATGAACCTTCTATCTCAGCCGCCACCTGGGTTAAATATATTTCTGGAAAATTTGTACCTCCTAAATCTTTCCTGATTGATCCATCTATGGTGTACTCAGAGTTTATCTTAGAATATTGTCCGTGGTCAGTAGAGGACATGACAGATGCTATTATCAAGCTAAAAGATACTAAAGGATGTGGACCGGATGGTATTCCTGCATGTGCACTAAAACTAGATCTGCAATTCTGGGCCGGAATTCTTAAAGTTAAATTTGATACAATTTTTGCAACTAAACACATTCCTAGTTCATGGTGTTCTGCCATTATAGTCCCCATCTATAAGAAGAGTCCCTAAAATGACCCTCAACATTTTAGACCCATAGCATTAACTAATGCTTCTGCAAAGGTCTTTTCTCAGCTCATCTTAAAGGAACTACAAGATTTTCTGCTCAGGAATGATAACCTGTCCAAATTTCAGACTGGCTTTCGCAATATGGGGTGTACTCTTAATGCTATTATTTTATCGCTTCTCCAGTGCCAAACCAAAAAAATGGGATCTGGTGCAGTCTATCTGGCTGCGTTAGACCTTAGTTCCGCATTTGACACTGTGATAAAATGTAAACTATGGAAGATTATGATCAATTTAGGGATCCCTGTACATTTAGTGGCTCCCATAGCATTATTGCACTCCAATACGAACTATATGGTACGTGTCAATACAATAGGAACACTAACTGAAGAAATTCCGACTGAAATCGGACTCAAACAGGGCTGCTCTATGGCTGCGATATTATTTAATTTATATCTTTCTGATATAGATATACTTTGGAAGGATTTAACAACTCATCCGGCAGGTCTTGGCCATCTCAAATTAAACTGTATCAGCTTTGCAGATGATCTTTTATTTTTTGATAGAACCCAATTTGGGTTACAAAATAAACTGGATGACTTCCATCTCTTTGCAGAGGACCATAATTTAAAAATAAATTGGGCTAAATCTAAAATCTTGATTTTTTCTGATTGCAAGAAAAAACCCAAGAAATACAACTGGTCAATTGGAAATGAAGAACTTGAGGCGGTTAGTGAGTTACGCTATTTAGGCTATACTCTTAATGACCGGAATTCCAAGATATGGTGGTCCAAACTCCTAAGAGATAGAATTAAACCTTTGACATCGCAAATGAGTATTCTGTATGGAAAATATTGTACCTTTTTCCCTAATACCTATTGTTCAATTTTATTTGTTAAAGATTGAACCATGTATATTATATATACTTGATTTATGTATGGTAGAGATGGAAGAATTTCTGGACATGATGCAAAGTCAATTGTGGAAAAAGGTATTGGGCTTTGCCAAATCTGTTCCAAATGCCATAATTCTGCATGAACTAGGATTGTTGCCTCTTTCTGCAAAATGGAATTGGAGACAATTGAATAATTACAGAAAGATGCTTAGTCCTCCTAGGAACTCCCTATATGTAGATGTCAGTAAAATAATAGAACATGGTTCTTTACCTATCTTAACTAAATTTGCTAAGAAAATGGATAGCATTTTAGAAGCTACTAATATTCCTAAGAAAGATTTCATACTATGTCTACCTGCAAACAAACGCAAATTCCAATTGTTGGCTTGGTGTCTGCAATCAGATCGTTTTGGTAACATTAAATCGTTTAAAGAATATGCACTTTTCAGAAGAAAAATGGGCGTTTTGCCCAGGTACATACACCTATTCCCTATATAGGATGTTAGCACTAACCTGAACATTCAGCAGTGACCGGGAAGGCAATGGAACAGACGAATATGAGAGTTTCCCTACAAGCCCAGTCACTCCCTACCTGGGTAAAACAACCAGGAGAAGAGAGGACTGCACCCCCAGGGAAACCCTCTATGGGAAAAAAACCATGTGTAGCGGTGACGGCTGTTCGATGTCGTCTGGTCTTCAAGAGCAGGAATCTTGCAGGAGTTTGTCTTTGATTCAGATATACGATTTCCGCAGGGGAGTTGTTCTGCGAATGAGAAAGGACAGGTATGAAGGTTTGTAGAATAGGGGGCAAAAAAGGAGTCCCACGGAAAACAGCCACCCACCTAAGATCCGCTTGGGATATTCTAATGCAGATCAATTATACTCGCTGTGTTTAGTAACTCGGAAGGCTGCAAGAAAGGGATGAACGATCCTAAATAGAAGGGTGAAAAGGGTTACGAAAGGTTCAGTTATAGTAACAGATATTTCAATGGCATAATCTGAGAGATGGTAAATATAGTTGGGAGGAAGTGCAATGTCGGGAAAGTATGTACCACTGAACGAAGTCAATTGCGGAATGCTATAACGAGTTCCAGGCAGAAATCTGGAGATAGACAGGAAGGAGTCTCGGATGGCGGAGTCAAAGATTCCCCGATATCTGGAATAGTCAAATCTGAAGCAAGCAAGAGGTAAGAGGTTAGAATTCAGGTAAGAGCCAGAAAGTAAAGATCCCTAGATGGCGATCACTTACGATGCATATGGGCTAGGAGTAGCGACGCACTGAAGCAATGCACTCGATCCCTTATATTCGGTCACATGACCGGCAGGCAACGTCGGGGAAGCACGTGAAACAACTAGGCCGGTGCTCAAAGAATGACATGAAAGATCAGCCACCATCTTGGAAGGACTCACAAAAGCGGAACGGCAAACTCGGCCGTAATGCCAAAAAGACCAACATTTATAGCAAGATGTAACAGAAATAGCATTAAGATCGGTAACCGAGGTATGGAATGTCGTTTCTGTCAAATACATGGTACTGTTGAATCATTGAAACATTTGGTGATCTATTGTAAATACTTTGATGAACTCAGAACTAGACATTTGGGAAGCCACTTGTATTCTGATACGGAATTCTCGAGGTTAACATTATGGAATAGATGTATGTGGGGGAATAGTGTTAAGCTGCTTATTAGTGTGACAAACTTTTTAAAAGTACTAGCGAAATGTATTTCAGCACTAAATGAAGAGAATTGAATTGAAGATTTTAGCTTTTCTTATTTGTTTTGATCCTTTAAATTAGTGGGAAATTTGTTTGAAATTGTGTATTATTGTATTACTAAACAGGAAAAGAATTCCGAATGTTTATATTGCTATCTATGTAAATTTATGAATTGTAAAGTTTCTTTTATGAATCAAACACAATAAAAAAAAGGGCATCCAATTGAACCCTGCAAATTATTGCCTATTAGCGATGCATGATTCTAGCCAAAAAAGATTTGCCACTATATTATGAAGGAAGCTGATGAAATGGGCTAACGAGAAAGCCCTTTTAAATCCTTTTCAAACAGGTTTCCAAAAGAACTACGGTACCATGAGAAATATTTTGATGATTCAATACTTGATGGCAGACTCTAATATAGGCATAAAGAAAACAAATATATATTGCAGCTATGTAGATTATAGTTTAGCTTTTGACAGTGTATCTCAACCTTTGCTCTGGAATAAACTAGTAAGATGAGGAATTAATCCTCGTTTGCTATATTACATTAAGGGATTATATACAAATACAACAGTCACAGAACATATAAGCTAGAGTGGTGAATTGACCAGTCATTCTAGGACAAATCAAGGTTTAAAGCATGGCTGCGCTCTGTACCCTACATTATTTAATCTGTATGTAACCGTTCTCCCATATACTTTAAATGCAATACGAAATTTCTCACCTAAAATAAATGGTGTCCCAATTTGTTGGCTCGCACATGCGGATGACACAGTCTTATTTGATATAACACCAATAGGATTACAAAGGTCAATTAATGCACTGGCTTTGTATGCAAAAGCGAATCACATGACCATTAATATTAAGAACACCATGGTCAGAGAAAATCTAAATTTATCTGGAAATTAAATGGTAATGTCCAAGCCATAGTTGAGCATTATTGCTACCTGGGTTTCGACATTAAAAAGAACCCCGGCTCATTATATTATGCTTAAATGTGTATTCCGCACACCTAGAAAAAATGGTCTACTGCTAAGCAATATGTTGGGAAAAGCGGAGGATACAATATAATGGCACTGATAGAGATATATAAAGTGTGTATTGTGCCGAGCTTTATGTATGGATTAGCAGTTTTGCCTAGAACTCACGTCAACCGGTTGGACAAAATAGAAGGGAAAATCTTACAAAGCATAATAAATCTTCCTTCATCTCCCACAGTTAAAGCTTTGAGATTAGATTAAGGACTTACCTCACTTTTCACAAATTGGGCAGTGCAGCGCACTCTGTTATGTTTAAAAATGATGCCCAGAAAACTGAATACCAATGATTTGCTGATCTTGCTGGGTAATAGTGGGTAATAGCGAGTAATAATGAGTTATTGGTGGAGATTTAATCATTTACTGCAGCATATTTGAAGAGTTTGAATGTTACTCTTCAGGAAGCCATGACATGCCCTACTGTTGACATTGTTCTGAAAAGAAAAGTGTAAACCTGCAATAAGATTTTGAACATTGAAAACTACCCAAAACTAGCAGATACGCGGAATATGCTACACATGGTTTTGCGGTGGCTATAACTTTTTCTTATCCAAGTAAATTGTGTTCAAAAGCTTTGAAACACTTCATAATAATGCTGCATCTCAACTTATTACAAACAATGGATCAAGTAGGAGCTCTGCAAGGTCTACCATGTGAAGCTTGCCAATGTTGATTGTGTGCCGAGACTATCGAAACATGTAGACATGTTTTAACGTTCTGTCATATAATGGAGAGTTATTACAAAAAAGAATATGCCAACATTTGCACTGACCTCAGACTGATTAACTCAGATCAATGTTGGAGCGCTTTGTGTAGAGCTGATTCTGTCGTTGCTTCATCTTCTGCTTTTTATATATGTAAAGAGTTTTTTAAATTAGTGGGATAAATTAAGGACTTTTATATAGTAGTTAGCATGATTTTATTGAGATATTTATGAGATAATAGTCTACACATATGAATTTGTTTGGATTTTAACTTTTAAATGTAATGTGTTTTATAATTATGTGATTATATATTGTTGTTTTTTTATTGTGCTTAAGGCTTGTTTAATAGCCAAATTACACATTGAAAACAAATCTAAAAAAAGAAAATCATTCAGAAATGGTATGGCATTTTATTTTCAATCAGTTCCCCAGTGGTTTCCCTTACAGCCCAACACTTTCAGTGGCCTAGCAAGTAAAGGATTCCAGAGGAAATATATTTAATTGTGCTGTGGCCTTTGTACTCCCTTCTGGATTTGTCTTTTAAGGCACAGGAATGGTATGGCATTTCACAATTCCAGGCAGCTTCACCCATTCATTTTTGCCTCCTGTCTTCTGATTGCAGCTTTCAAAATCCTTCTAAGGGAATCTGGTCCTATTGAGGGAAGGTTCTGCTTCAGGTTTCCTCCTCTGGAAAAGGCCTTCTTAGGGGTTGCCCCATTAGTTCCAAAGTAATATCCCACTTCTGCACTTTCACAGACTTATCAGAAGCACAGAGCTCTCCACACTTCCTATGTGTTTGCACTTGTATAGAGGTAACATTTTCTCATGCAGTATCATCTAACATTGGAATTTTTCATTTGACACGTTTTGTAATTGGTTTCTTTCAGATGCTGACACTCCCAGGGATACACTGCTCTATTTGGAAGGTCCAGAATATTTAACCATCTCAAAAGGGGAGGTTCTTGCCACATTTCGACCCGCCTCCATTTTTCTTCCATAACACTTGTTTAGGAAGATGTCCCACTATTGAGATATAGATTTGTTTAAACTGCACACTAATTCTGCATCTATAAACATGGTACATGCTCCACTACATGAAAGATGACAAAGTTATTAAATTATGTAAATGTAATAATTTATATTATTGATATATCATGGTTATACTTATACTGTGGGGCATGCTCCACTGAATTCAAAACTGCCTTTGCTTTCACAAAGGACCTAAGCATTACCAAGTTATAAGTGACAATGTAATTTACATTTGTGCAATCTTAAATGGACATATCTTTACATAGAGGTCAATCTTAGCTAACCATTAACTCAAGCAGGGGTCATTTTATGTCTCTTGAGATCTGAGAATACATTAAAATGAACAGATGTATTTATGGATGAGCCATATTTCATGTTAATTCGAAGATGGGTGAATCTTCTCTACTTTGATCCCTTTTTTCTGTGCAAAAAAGGAGTTCCAGCATGTGACCAATTCTAAGTGGCAAAAGGAAAGTAGACAATGGAAATTATTTGCAATTTTCCAACAATTAGCATTTGTTTCCTGTGGGTATAAATCCTCTTAATGGGTTCATCCAATGAAGGTTAAGCAGCCTGGCTTTGACAGGTGGATGACTCATGACTTCAAATGACTTTGGCCTCCCACTTTATTTTGAAACCTCTTTGTCCTCTTAAAATAACACGCAGGGTTAATTTAATATGTAGATTGTTTCTCTTTACTTTGGTTACAGTTCTATTTTGCATGAATTCAGTTTGAACGAGATAGCATTTACAGAGAAAACATTTATTTAGTATTTATTTGAATAACAGAGATATCATTTTCAATCAGAAATGACATACAATAACAGATTTACAGGCGGGTAAGGCATTCCCACACAAAGGGTGTCTGTACAATAGCACAAATATTAGAATAAGTTATCAAATTACTGTCCTGTCATCTCACTCCCTTTTCTGGGTAAAATGCTATAGAAAGTGGTTCCATTACAATTAAAGAAGTGGGTAAGAAAACAGAACCTTCTGGTAATGAATGTTCCAATTGGGCTTTAGGTATTGAGACAACAACATTACATATAATAGACAATGTATTAAAGATGACAGATGATGTTGGGAAATGTGTGCTTGTACTATTAGACCTCTAGGCTGCATTCAACACTATTGACCATGCAGTTTTATTAGACTTCATCTCTGAATGGGGTTTGGTGGGAAGGTATTATTATTGATTATTGACCAAGATTTTTTGATGTTTCATATAGTACCTTACTTGTTGT
Source organism: Ambystoma mexicanum (assembly GCF_040938575.1). Lineage (NCBI taxonomy): Eukaryota > Metazoa > Chordata > Amphibia > Caudata > Ambystomatidae > Ambystoma > Ambystoma mexicanum. The sequence continues at coordinate 846,044,896 of NC_090921.1, read as the reverse complement.
GATGCTGGAAAATGCAACGGAGGGACAGGTCCTCTGGATCCTTGTCCTTTACTGCTTTTTATTGTGTGTTCTGTCGTGTTTTCCGCACAGGAGTTCATGTGGGACTCCTGGCGGTGCAGCTCTCTTTCTTTTGGTTTGGTGAACGGACCTGTGGGATACCCTTATGGCACCCATGGGTGGGAGTACAACCCTGTGCCCCTAGTGTATGTTTTTGGGCACCTGTGGGTGGGCCACAGAGCAGGGTATGTGCTGGTGCAGCTCCATGCTAAATGTGACAGGTGCGCGGCGTATCCTCCATTTTGGGATACCCCGGCCCTGCAACTGGGATCAGTTGATTCCTGATGGAAAACAAGATGGCCCCGCTGGCCTCTTGCTTTCTATTACCCATTACCTTGTTTTGCCTAAGTCCTGGGAAGCCCTGACTCTGTCCCTTCCCCCTGACTGACTGTTGGGTGAAATGCCATATATGGTGTTGTTGTGAAGGCCCGGCCAGACTAGCTGGAGCCTTCCTGGTGATGTATGTTGTGGGTACCTCTTGTGGGTGGGACCTGGGTGAATAGAGTGTATGACGAATATGCATTCTGTGTTGTGGGTGTCTAGTATCTGGTGGTTGACACAATGACTGAGACAACCCTGCCCGAAACCGGCATGAATGCAGCTTGGAGTGTTGAATGGCTCGGTACTTGTCCAAATACACATAACTTGTTGTGAGTGTCTGGAGAGAAGTGAATGGCCTGAATACCTCGTGTGCCTGATTGGATGCCCGCCTGCATGAATGCCCGTAGTCGTGATTGGATGCTTGAGTGTGACCCAGCGGAATGAATGGGAGATCAACAGTATATCTGGGGACCTCTCACTGCTAGGAATCGTGTTCAGAAGCTGAAGTCCACTACGACGAGTAACTGGAGTAACTGACGCTTGACCTTGAAACCTCAGCTGGACGAGAAGGAGGGCTGTGGCTCTCCCTCGCTATCTGAAGGCTGCTGCGTTTCCAAGGACTGACCCAGAGAGGACCTGGTAAGGCGCCCTCTTCCCGAGCTACGAGGGGCCATCGTGCACAGCTGATCTTTGCCAACGCTCCCTTGTAGACAGACCTTCAACAGGCTGCCGACCCGATACAGGGACTGCTGCGGAACTCGAAGGAGAAGCACCCGGACTGTTGTCCGCCACTGTCGATGACCGCCATCACCGACCGGAGCCGCCGTGCTCCCGTTTGCCTAAGAACTTTAATTGGTCATCGGACGCTCTCGTCTGCATCGTCATACGCTTGTTTCCCACTGGAGAAGGCCTGACCATCGACGCGCCGAGGAGCATCCACCGGTGGGTTTCCCGCCACCTAAAGACCGCAGAGACGCCGACAACTCGACGCCCTTGTTGGGCCACAGTTCTTCATCATTTCTTTGCGGTCCAGAACTATCGTCACTGAGGTGCCCCGCACGCCTCTTCCTTGCAGGACGCCAACGCTCTGTCGTCGACGAGCACCGCTAGGAACGAAGCTGCCACTTCCTTGCCGTAGTTCAACCTGTTCACCATCGGACGTTCGACGACCCGTGACTCCCGCCTTAAAGGGAGGGCACTCAAGAAGGGCCATCGATTCCCCGACACCGAACGCCAAGTTCCCCGACACCTCTCGACGATCCATGGCTCCCGCCTGAAAGGGAGGCACTCAAGAAGGATCGGTCGGCGCATCGTCGGAGAACTCTACTCCACCAGGTACATTGGGGGGGTAAAACCTTAATAGGAAGAAGTGAGACCATTGAACATGTGGACTGGGCTTGTGCGATATATCTTTATTTTAAAGGTTGCCCAGGTGGGGGGATCTCCACACAGAACTGTGCCTAGGGGTAGGGGTCAGCATTCTGCCTATTGTTTCAACCATCTTACGTCCCTCCCTATCTCTATTGCTGGTTTCCTCGTTATTAATCTGTGTGACATTTTAACCGTACAGGTGATGCACTTTAATGAGATTCGATAACATTAGTGGTACCACTTTAGAATTGTATATATTTATCATTGTTGACTTCCGAGTACAAAGTGCATTATTGTGATCGTGTACATACCTTTGAATATCAATTATACAAAGACTGTGTTTTCAGTAATTCAGTAATACAGTGTGTGGACATTCCTTTGTGGGGGTTCGGGGACTACACTGTATTACTGTACTTAAGAACCAGCCTGCATCACCTCCTGAGAAGCTAGGCCTTGATTGCTCGACCACGTACCAATAATAGAGAATCTTGGCTGGGGTCCTCTGTGCCTCTCCTCTACCATATAGAGAGCGGAAGTACAGACACCCCCTACCAGTCTTTACACTTGTATCAAAACCAGTGGTTGATTCTCTCACCAATTGTATTTGATCTGTATATGGAACCATTGGGGGAGATTGCAAGAAAACACAAAGTGCATATAAGCCAGTACATGGATGATATGAAGCTATACATCACGGTCTACTCTAAATTAGTAGTCATACAATGGGGAGACTGTTTAAAGGAGTTCATTGAATGGATGTCAGCAGGCTTTCTTAAGCTAAATCCCACAAAAATGTTTTTCATTTTTTCACATAAAGTACCAGACCCCCAAATACCAGATTGGTTTTTCAGATTTGACGATGTTGGGAGCCTAGGATGTTGAGTTTGCAGACTCAGCGAAATCTATCGGTTCCATACTAAATTCAAAATCATCTCTTTTTACCACACATACATGGAATGGTGAAGGTGAAGGCTGCACATTTTTGTATCTTCAAATTGAGAGCAGTGACACCTTTTATCAATGAGGTGCACTTCTGGCTTCTTGTTCAATCTTTGCTAATGTGCCATATAGATTTTAGGAATTCACTGTTAATGGGCTTTCTCTGAACTTCTTTATCGCCTCTAAAAGTGTTTTTAACACGTCGACTCAGTTAATTTTGGGGGCAAGAAGATATGAGCATATTATTCCACTATTAAAAACCCTACATTGGCTTCCTATAGAACAGGGGATCATGTTCAACTTTCTTAGTATTATGCTTAGAGCACTTTAATCTAAGACACCTGCCTATTTAGCAGAAAAATTGAAAATCTCAGGAAGCGAGAGAGGATTAAGGAGACATGAATCTTTAAGATTAGGAGTTCCTAAACATAAAAGGTTAAATGCCATGAGTCTGCCATTATCAGGGGCAGCAACAAGGTGCTGTAATGCACTTCCCAGTGGTTTAAGAACGACACCCTATTTCTTCAAAGGTCATAAATAAGCGAATGCTGAGATTTGATTATTAATATGGCATATTTTAATTATAACTGTTTTGTTTTTAGTGATTTCTTTTAGATAAATGTGTATGGGAATTGGTGTGAAACTGGTACAGCGCTCTGATACATTTGCTTGTCGAATTTCCACTATGTGAAACAAATAAATAAATAAAATGAATGAATAAATCTGGTAAGTCTGTTAATGAGGGTGTACAAAATGGGCATCTACCAGGGACAAAACAAACAGAAAACAAATGTATATAAGAAAACAAGTGACAAAGGTAAGATTAACCTAAGGGGAGATACTTCAATCTAAAGAGGAGTGCTGTATAAAGATACAAAATTAAATGAGTATAAATCACTGGAGGATTTTGTGGGGTCAGCTAGCGAGAATGGGGGAAAGGGCAGGAAGCGCTCACTCTTAATCAACTAAGTGAAGTTTAAGGCAAACTTCAAAGAGATCCACAATTAGGCTGGCTTTCACAGTGATGGGCAGAGGGTTCCAGTTGAGTGGGGCCAGTAGGTACAAAGACCAGACGCGAGAAGAGGCACAGGGGGCATGGGATAATGAGGTTAAGTTCAGAATTCTGTCAGACAGAACAAGAAGGTGAGTAAACGGAGATACATTCCGACAGGTTCTGAGGAGCAAGACCATTGACAGTGCTTGACATAGGGCATAGTGATTGTCTAGAGAAACATTATTCAAATTGACTATTGCATTACACATGTCCTCCAAATGCAATACATTATTTGCTGGACACAAAATACAGTTTTTTTCCACGCACATTTTAAATATATGCACAATTGTATTTGCAGATGTTAAAACAAGTTATTTGAAAGGGCATATCATTGGAATTCTGCTGCTAAAAAACACATCTATAATGGGATGGTACATTACAGAGATGAAAAGCAATGCACAAAACATGTTGCTTAGTAAAAATGAATTTCATTTGTATAAAAACTACTACAGCGTGGTGCGATCTAAGCAGCAATGGCACAAGTACATATGGGACAGTCAGGTGATGTCCGTGTCAGTGTATCTCATAAGCATTTTAAGGCAGGAACTAGGACTCACTTCAGTTATTTGACTTCTGGGTTGCTGGGAGGTCCTGTCCCAGTGCTCCAGGGGAAGGGTAGTCCTTGTTATGCTCTTCCACATCAGGAGGTTTACCAGAGAGCACCTGCAGGAATTGCTAATTCCAAAGAGCAGGCAGCAGGCATGGCATTTATCCATGCACCAGGACCACACCAAATATGGCTGTGAGATGATTTATAACAGGAGCCTTCCTCTTGTTTGGAAGCCTCTCGGCTCCCCCGCTCTGACAGACAACTTTGTA